>NC_143576.1:248537273-249168517 GCF_048544385.1 Mastigoproctus giganteus | reverse complement strand
TAGGATTCCGAGAAGCGCATCTATGATGAAAACACTTACCTTCTTAAGGATAAATTGTGGGATCCCATCAAATCCAGCACGTGACGTTGGTGGGATACTATTGATGGCCTGGATGAGCTCTCCTTTTGTAATGATGATGGATGCGAGGGTATCTCGCCGACAACTGTTGTGAAGGTTCTTACGGTCTAATGCAGACTTGGGCTTAAATCTTGTAATGTAGTCGAGCCATTCGATCGGATTAATTTGTTGAGGGAAATCATCATGTCCTGCCTTAAACGGTGTCTCTCCTACCTTGAGTGTTTTATCAATGTAGTCTTACATGGCTTTAGATTTACTTCTGTTAAAATGAGCACGGGTTCTTGAGTATGCTATCCTGTCTATTGGATCTGATGTGGCTTTCCATTTTGTATGAAGCCTTTGCTTATTCTGAAATTCAAGGCTGAGCTGTTGGTTCCACCATGCATTGCTCCGGCGAGAAATTGACACTGTTTTTGACGCTGCAGATCGAGCAATGGAATTCAGCCAACAGGTAAAGAAGTGCAGCCCGAGCTGTGGATGACATTGGTTTAGGGCATCCCAAGGAAAGATGGATGCTGCAAAGCAGCATTTCTGTGGATCGAGGAGTGAAGGGCTAATGACAGTTTTCTTAACTGGTATCTGATGTTCATGTGAACATCAGTTAACTTGCATCTGAGATGAAGGCATAAAATAGTCTGTCCAATATACGAAATATGAAACAACATAATAATTTTGTTGGGACTGATTGTCTGTCAGATGGAGTGGTTTATTAAAAAGGCAGAAGGAAAGGATAGCTTTTCATCTGCTTTAAACACTTTAATTGAATCTCTGATTGCAACGTATTATGCATAACCGGCAACGGCGGGAATTCGTCCCTCCTTTCAGTGATAGGAAATAGGGACACCACTGCTTTTTGATATGTGAAGGAGAAATATCATCATACTACCATTATGAGGCAGAGAGAAAGAAAGGGTTGATGTGGAGACATTAAAATTCTCTGCAATCAATGAAAGCTTAAGGAGAAGACTTAACTACAAATTTTTAATTATTTAATGGATTTCCTGCTTTTTAACAACGTACCTATCAAATTGTGCCATCGGACTTGATGACTCTTTGGTCGTCCCTTCTACCTCATGGTGGCTGTGACTCTACTGCTCAAGTTATACTCACTAGTAAGTTCTTGATCACATTTTTTTTTAATCAAGAAGAATCATTTCTTGCAGCGTTTCCATCAGACGGGACTATGATGAATACTGAACTGAATGCCACCGTGAAAAATATTTTCGTTTAGCAAACACGATCTAAAGTTCAAGCGTGTTGAGTGCTGATGTTAATTACCGTCCTCCTACACTATGTGGAAAATTCGTGAGTTTAAATCCTGTAAAGATTTAAAGTTTCGATTTAAATCGAAAATTCCGAGTTTCCGGAAGAAAAAAAGCATGCCATCCTCACCTTAGACAGACTAATACACGGTTCTATCTTCCGTAAACTGAGAATTTTTGTCTAGCAAACAGCAAACCGACCGCAAAATGCAAGCAGTTATAAATACAATATACTGCCACCTCATTGCCTTAGTTGCTTTAGCAAATACACTGACGACTATTGCATTCCCCACCTTCTTTACCGTGTTCATTTACGAAATCTACACTGGACTGCCAGGTTCTCAAACATCCTTCCTACAGCCCAGATCTTATTATATGCCTATAATAACCATATCTTAGGTTCTTTGGAAAACGTTCTGGTAGGCAACTGTTTTTCTGACATTATGGCTACAATAATGAGTTCGTCAGAAGAGCACTTATGTGAATTCTATTCCAGAGGAGTGGTTAGCTTTCGAACTTTGGAATAAATATCTAAACAACTATTGTAATTTTGCAACGCACTTCCCTTTTTCACTTCAACAGCATTTAAAAATTAATAGAAATAACAGAAAAATTATAAATTATTAATCATAAAATATTAATTATAAATCATTGGAACTGCATATTTATGATGTTTCCTTTCTGCGCTTTTAAATCCTAATTTACGGTTTTCACCAATGTGCCTTACAGGCTCTAATTCACTGTACTGGTACTCGTAACAGCCCATAACGTGTCTATGGATCTTTCTGTTGCTATGCCAACTACTAGGATGTTTACTGCCATTATAGCATCCCGGATATGACCGCATTTCAGTTCTGATAATATTTATCTCTTCTCGTTTATATATCATATAGAGGTCGCTCACTATGCCTGGAATCTCTGGAAAGTTGCCAGAACCCTTTAAAAATGCGTACATGTTTGGCAGGCTTTTGTTTACACAGTACTGATGTGGAAGTTTCAGTAAAATTCAGAAATAACAGAAACAAGTTTAGATACGTAAACTGCTATGTATGAAGACGGAAAAGTTTACAAAATCGGTCTAAAAAGCAATTGCGTTTGAACCTTGAAGTGGATGGTCACAAAGTCCCTGAAGTTGTTATATTGATTTGTATTATCGGTTTCAGACATTCGAAGGTGAATAAACCTTCAGAAGTTAAAGATGGCGAACACAGATTCGTTTAGAGTTGAAGAACAGTTTTGTTTTTGTTGTTTTAATGTAGAGTTTTGTACAAACTGTGCGGTTCTAAAACGTTTTAATTTGATTTGAACACATACGTTAGCTTGTACATTCTAAAAATTCCACGTGAAAATATATTTCTGATGAATATTAGAATCAATTCGGTATCACGATCATTCTATCCCGAATACGTCACTAAGAAATTGCTCCTCAGAATGACAAAGGCCTAACTATTTCAGCGCAGTCGCTGTAGGAAATGAGTCCAAAAGGGAATTGAACCAGGAAATATATTCCTATATATTTTTATTTATTTAAAATAATATAATTTAAAATGACAAAATACATAAATAAATCTGAGGAGGCATAAATTCAAAGTGAGAAAAGACAGTTGTAGAATAGATGTGCTGAAATTTGTCTTTAGTCAGATTGCTGGAACAAACTTTCATCTGATTTTGTGGAAGTTGACATCTTAAATAAATTCAAGAAAGAAGGAACTGGACAAACGTTTGGAGCGGAGGATGGGTGATGTGTAAAGTTTTTTTTTTTTGGTTGATGCTGTATAAGCTTACTTTCATGAATCATATGCCTCTACTAATGCCTAAGACTGCACCCCAAGTGAAATTATGAAATTAGTTTATATCCATAACATAAGAAACAAAATCTTAGACTCAGTGCATTTAATGCACTAAATTATTTGCTATTTGTGAGTTTCGGTTTAAAAACAGAATCCCAAAGTAGGATTCTGTTTTTTAACTTGATTACGAAAGAGTGATTGACTTCGAGTGGACACGATGACAAAATGAAAAACACAACCACGTGATTAGAGATTAATAAAAGCGTCTGAATTTACCCCACTAAAACTTAGCTTTTCAAGATCAGCACTTCAAACAGTTTATTCCACCTATGTCCAAACAACATCACTTATTTACAGAAGATAGACTAGCCAGTGAATGGTAAACACCAACTGTACTTTGTATTCCTGGCATTTACGGCGCAGATGTGAGAAACCACAGGTGGTTCCTGACCCTAACACTATGCACTTTGTATTTCTTAAGATGGTTTGAGAAAACGAAATGACAAAGTTTATATTTCTCCTAGCTCTGAAATTATAAGTGAATGGCTACATATTAAAGTTTATAATCGAAGAGAGTATCCTGCTCATTATCAACGAAGCATATTAAATAATTATATAAAATAAATTAATTTCTTTAAAATTGTTTAATATAGTTTAAAGAAAGCTTAATACTCCTCCTGTAATCGAGGAAATACAAGGCAAATATGCAAAACGCTTTTCTTTATAATCTTAAACAATGATTCCAATTATGCTGACTTTCAGCAAATTCAATAAAACTTAAATAGAATATAATTTATTGTAAATATTTAAATAAATACAATTAAACAGTAAAAACTTAATTATTCGTATAAAATAAATAATTTTTTCAAGTGTTTTACCTGATCAATTACCGCATATAATATAACAGAATGTTAGTAATATTTATTACTTATTTCAACTGTAATTATCGAACCTCAATAGCTTTAGTTACTGAGGTACCATAGTACTGCAGTTACTTAATTGTATCATGTTGACAATCAACTGAGAGCAAAGTGGAGGAGAAATTGTTGAAGTTAAACATAAGAAAGGCACCTGGGGTGGATGGGACCTATCCAGTTATATTAAAGGAGGGGGCAAAGGAACTAAGCAAACCCTTAGCCATAATTATGAGAGCATCCTTGGACTCAGGGGAGTCCCCACGGACTGGAGATGTGCAAATGTATCCCCAATTCACAAAGGGGGATCGAAGGGTGACACGAGTACCTACAGACCAGTTAGTTTAACTTCTGTTCCGGATAAACTAATGGAGTCACTGGGTAAAGATGCATTGCACGATCATCTAGACAAGACTGCAGCAATAATTCAGACACAGCATGGGTTTGTTAAGGGAAAGCCTTGTCTGACAAATTTGATAGGATATTATGATGTGGTTACAAAGGAACTGGATGCAAAAAATAATTTTGATATCATATATTTGGATTTCAGGAAAGCTTTTCACAGTGTTGCGCATGGACTACTGTACAAATTGTAGCAAATGGTATTAAGGATAAGTTGCTACAATGGATAAAAGAATGATTGAGTGGGAGAAGACAGAGGCTGGAAATCAATGTACGCTGCTCTTCTTGGACTAATGTTATTAGTGGAATCTCACAGGATGCGGTGTTGGGCCCACTGTTGTTTTGTATATTTATCAATGAAAAAAAAAATCAATGATATTGATGAAGGTATATCAGGCTTAGTGTCGAAGTTTGCAGATGATACAAAGGTTGGCAGGGTTGTTAATGACAGTAATGGCAGTGTACTACTGCAACAGGATCTAGAAAATTTGGACAGATGGGCTGAGAAGTGGCAAATGAAGTTTAACATTGAGAAATTCAAAGTACTGCATATGGGGAGAAGTAACACGAGAGGAACATACCAACTGTGTGGTACTACACTTAGGATGGTAGAAAATGGAAAAAGACATGGGAGTAATTGTGCAGTTAGATATGAAGTTTTCTGAGCAAATGCAGACAGGCTGCAAGAGCAGGTCATGGGGTTTTGTAAATGATATATAGGAAGTTTGCTAGCATGGAAAGGGAGGTGATTATACCTTTATATAAGGCAATGGTCAGGCCACGCCTTGAGCACTGCGTACAGGTCTGGAGGCCTCATTTTAGGAAGCATGTAGATTTGCTTGAGCGTGTACAGAGAATAGCAACAAGATTGGTGAGGGGAACGAAGGGGTCCTCTTACCAAGAGAGGCTTAAGTTCTGCAAATTGCAGCGACTGGAGACTAGGCACCTGCGAAGTGATCTGATTGAGGTGTATAAGGCCTTGAATGGGCTGAGCACGATGATTCTGATGGGATTCTTCCACTTGCTCAGATTACGAACCTGAGAAATAACAGAATTCAGAAATAACAGAAACAAGTTAAGATACGTAAACTGCTATGTATGAAGACGGAAAAGTTTACAAAATCGGTCTAAAAAGCAATTGCGTTTGAACCTTGAAGTGGATGGTCACAAAGTCCCTGAAGTTGTTATATTGATTTGTATTATCGGTTTCAGACATTCGAAGGTGAATAAACCTTAAGAAGTTAAAGACGGCGAACACAGATTCGTTTAAAGTTGAAGAACAGTTTTGTTTTGTTGTTTTAATGTAGGGTTTTGTACAAACTGTGCGGTTCTAAAACGTTTTAATTTGATTTGAACACATAAATTGAAATTGAGGAAAAGCAGGTGTAGAATAGATGTGCGGAAATTTGCCTTTAGCCAGCGGGTGGTTAATTGCTGGAACAAACTTCCATCTGCCGTTGTGGAAGTTGATAGGTTGAATAAATTCGAGGAGAAATTGGACGAACTTTTAGAGGGAATGGTTGTGTGAATTTTTCTTTTATTTATTTATTTTTTTATTATTATTTTATTTTCACTGATGCTACATAAGCTCATACGTTTACTTTCATGAATCACATGCCTCTATTACTGTTACTACTATTACTATTACTGTTACTATTACTTGAGAAAGTAAAATGTCCTTTCCTAGTTTAGTGAAGGATCTGCATGTCCTGCCATCTATCGACAAGTGATATAACTATTTGTACTTAATTTCGAAATAAATATATTTTGTTACCGATTAAATTTATTCTCTATCCTGAATACGATAATAGTACGTAGACCCGGATATATAAATGGGCATTATTGAAATTCCTTAGAGGGCAAGAAAAATTTTGAGTAGCAGGATTCATAGCCCTCTAAAACTTAACGTATCTAATTTGTAAACAAAAATTGTCATATACAAATATTAGTTGTCACATGGTACGATCACAAATGTCTTCCTCCGTAGTCAGAACCACCTAAAATAATACTATTCACTAAAACTGAATTAGTTTACTTTACTCATTGCTCTTTTTAAACATATATTTCTCCAACATACGAAAATACAACCAATTCTCAAAACGATCATTTTTGTTTTCAATTAGATACGTTAAGTTTTAGCTGACTACGAATTGTGTTTTTCAAAATGTTCTTGCGCTCTAGGAAATCTCAATGATATCCATTTATAAGTACAGATCCATGTGCTTTTATTGTATTCCGGATAAAGAATAAATATATAAATGTAATCGGTAACAAAAAATTATTAAGAAAGTAAGCGCGAATAGTTATATACCTTGTCGCTAGATGGCACTGCATCCTGCTTCTTTTGAAAGCAACATTATATCTCTTCTTTCTCAGAGTAACAATTTGATACAATCAAATAACAGTAACACTGTGGCACCTCAGTAACCAAGGTTACTACTGACGTGCCGCAGTGAGGTTCCATAATTACATTTGAAATAAGTAATAGATATTGCTAACATTCTGTTATCTTTGATAAATAACAACAAAAGGCCTTTAAGCACGAAATGTCGTTCCTGTTAAGATGTTTACTTTTTATTAATTAAAATCACATTTAAACTCAACCCACATCTCGTGAGTATGGGCTTGGCACACCCACAATCCTGAGCTGGATATCATCATTCTTCTCTCTCTCTCTCCCTCTCTCTCTCTCTCTCTCTCTCTCTCTCTTTCTCTCTCTCTCGGGGTAATTCATAAACAGCATAAGCCTCAGGCTTCCTTGCACCATATGGCTACTACTACTACTACTACTACTAATAATAATAATAATAATATTATTATTATTATTATTATTATTATTAACATATTCGCCATCCAAGACCAGGTAATCTACACCAGGAACTATAGAAAATATATTGCCAAGGACCCCGGAGTGTCCGATGACAGATGTCGACAATGCCACCTAGCCTCAGAAACAATCCAAAACATTACCACGGGATGCAAGGTGATCACCCAGACTGAGGATACTCATAGACACGACCAGGTAGCCAGGATAATACCTCAGAAGCTAGCGAGGAAATACCAGTTGATCGAAGAAAGTATACCATACTACAAGTACGAACCCCAGGCAGTACTAGAGACCCCAACCCACAAGCTGCACTGGGACCGCGCCGTAATAATGGATAGGACAATCTCGCACAACAGACCGGACATAACCCATGTGGCCAAGAAGGAAAAGGCTATCTATCTGATTGACATAGCGGTACGCAACACTGGCAACCTGCAGAAAACCCATGGGGAAAATATCGGAAAGTACACGAACCTAAGACAGGAGATAAAAGAGATGTGGCATATCTAACAAGTAGCGATCATCGTGTCAGCCGCAAGTATGGTGCCAAAGACCAGAAAGTCGCAATTCTGAACACCTGTAGGATAGTCAGAGAGTTCCTCGACCAACAGTAACACCAGACATAACAAGAACCACCCTGTGCACTTGGTAGCAATACCCGTCACGAGGTGGTACCCCCAATCAGGGAGAAATAATATAACAGCAATAATAATAATAAAACTTCCAGTAAATAAAAATAAAATAAAATAAAACTTTTAAATATATTGCAAAAAAATATTATGATGATGATTATTTAATGCCTGGTGCAATGAAAGCTGGCGTTAATGTTTGCATGTGTTGAATATACTTTTGACAAAAATATACTGAGTTCTAATAGGGTTTTAGGAACATCGTCAACAAAGGCCATATGGCTGCGTATATTGTCTGTAAATTGCATGGGTTCTGAGGTTGATTTTTTGTTTGTAGGACGAAAAACCCGAGTTTCCGGGGGGGGGGAGAAACCATGGACCCTCACCTGAGACCGACTAACTTAGCCACCTTGCAAAAAAGCCCATAAAAATCCCTCACTTTATTGACAGTAATCGAACTCAGGTCCTTTCCATCCGGTGTGGGGAGGATACCGATTCTACCAATCGTGCTACTCACGAGGGCCTTTGTACTTAGTAGAAACTAAGGAATGGAATGAGTTGCATTTTTCCCGGGTGCATAGAAATTGGGGGAATAGAAAGGCAGGACGTAAAAAAAATATAATATATGCCTTTATTTATTGTTACTTCTTAAATTTAAATACTGAAAAACAATCAGCCCAACAAGCATTTGACAGTACATCATTATTTATACAGTATATCATTATCCAGTTGACATAAATGGACAGTGCAACTTGAGTCAGTTTGTTGTGACATAAGCATTGCTTGGGAAAGCAAAAATGAGGGTAGGAGTTTGTTATAGGACTAATGACACTAGCGGGTACAATGAACAATTGTACAGAGAAATAGAAAGGGACCAGTAAATCAGAATGTCTTCTAATGGGAGATTTTAACTTCCCAGATATTGACCGGAAATTGTGGGTTGGTCACTCGCACAATAGCAAGATTTTTGAGGATTTATTGGATGATTGTTTTATACAGCAACACGTTAGAGAGGCAACCAGAGGGAGTAATACTCTTGATCTGGTTATCAGCAGTGATTATTCGTGCATTAAGAATTTACTATATAATATTGGTGTAAATACACCATAGTTTACCCATAAGTTTAACTACATAAGTAGTGTAAAGGCATTGTTTGATTTCATCTCATATTGTGGCTACCTTCGCACCAATATTATATAGTTAAATTCAACCCAAAACATATTATGCCTTCAAAAAAATTAAGAATTTACCGACAAAGGAATCACTAGTGGCAGTGATCACAGTGTAATGATGTTGGATATACTTAAAGATGTAACTACCATCAGGGGTAAAGGGAAGGCTTTTCGCTTTCTTAAAGGTGAATACAGTCGTCTCAAACAGTTTTTAAATTCTGTACAGTGGGACCAACTGATGATGTTACAAACAACAAATTCTAAATGGGAAGAATTCAAGGAAGTAATCTTGGAAGCTACTAGGCTTTTTGTTCCAACTAAGAAATACTGTTCTAGTTTTAGGCCCAAATGGATGTGAGATGAAATAATGAGACTCGTGGTAGAGAAGAAAAATGCATGGGATACATATAAATTATCAGGCGACACAGAAGCCTATCAGCTAGTCTGCAGTCAAGTCACAAAGGAGGCAAGGCAGGCGAAGGCAGATTATGAGAAATCTTTGCCGAAGGATGCAAAGAAAAACAGAAAAGACTTTACTTTTATAAACTCTAAAATGAGGATTACGAATCAGATTGGTCCACTTGATATCGTTGGCTCGACTGTAGATGACCATTCTCACATAGCTACCAACTAAATGAGTATTTTCCATCTACATTCATGAAGGGGAAGGTTAGGTGTTTATCAAAACTCTAACAGGGAGTTAAATGATTTTGTAATAACTGAGAGCAAAGTGGAGGAGGAATTGTTGAAGTTAAACATAAGAAAGGCACTGGGGGTGAATGGGATCTATCCAGCTATACTAAACGAGGCGGCTAAGCAGTAAGTAAACCCTTAGCCATAATTGTGAGAGCATCCTTGGACTCTGGGGAGGTCCCCACGGACGGAGATGTGCAAATGTATCTCCATTTCACAAAGGGTGACACGAGTAATTACAGACTAGTTAGTTTAACTTCTGTTCCGGGTAAAATAATGGAGTAACTGGTTAAAGATACATTGAAGGATCATCTAGACAAGACTGCAGCAATAATTCAGACAGAGCATGGGTTTTTTAAGGGAAAGTCTTGTCTGACAAATTTGATTGGGTACTACACTGTGCTGCCACTTTATTAGGTACACCTACCTAGTAGCGCGTTGAGCCTCCTTTAGCCTTCAGAACAGCCTGAATTCGTCTAGGCATGGATTGAACAAGATGCTGAAAACGTTGTGCAGGAATGAGTACCATGGAGACATGAGTGTGTCACGCAGTTCCTTGAGATTCGACGGAGGTGTAGGCCTGCAGCGAACAGCCCTTTCTAGCTCATCACAAAGATGTTCAATAGGTTTCAGATCCGCGGACTCAGCGGGCCACTGAAGCAAAGAAAAGTCATTGTCATGTTCCTGGAACCATTCTATAGTGATTCGGGCTTTGTGCACTGGCGCATTATCCTGCTGGAAGTAATCATCTGACTGAGGATAAATTGTCAACATGAACGGATGCACTAGGTCAGCAACGATGTTTAGGTACAATGTGGCATTTAGACGTGAATCTATGGGTATTAATGGACCCAACATGTGCCAAGAAAACATTCCCCACACCATAACACTGTCCCCACCACTTTGCACAGTAGTCATCAGACATGACGGAACCATGGATTTATGTTGTTTTCGCCAAATTCTGAGCCTTCCATCAACATGATGCACCAGGAACATCGACTCGTCAGACCAAGCAACTGTTTTTCAATCCTCAATAGTCCAGTGCTGGCGTGCCCACAGGAGGCATGCTCTCTTGTTCTTCGTTCATAACAAAGGTACGCGATGTAGCCGTCGGCTGTTGTCGCCCATTCGCAACAAAGTACGACTAGTGGTTCGTTGCGATATTTTGTTCTGTGCACCAAGGTTGTATTCTGCCGTGATGTGCGACATTGTGGCCGGTCTGTTTGCTCGCACAATTCTAGCCATCCTCTACCCTCTCTCATCAACAAGCGATTTTCTTCCAAATGAGTGCCGTTGAGAGGATGTTTTCTGTTCGTTGCACCATTCTCGATACACCCTTGAAACTTTTGTGCGTGAAAAGTTCAGGAGAACTGCCGTTTCAGAGATGCTTTGTCCAGCACGTCTTGCACCTACTACCATGCCACGTTCGAAGTCCGTTAGATTACTCCTTTTCCCCATTCTTGCTACGGTTTGTACGCTTAACTGATACTAGAAAGGTTCCACTGCATTTATATCCACAACTGTGGTCATGTGACTTGCAACATTGTGGGACAAACCATTTATGTGCACAGCAGGGGTGTACCTAATAAAATGGCAGCACAGTGTATGATGTGGTTACACAGGAACTAGATGCAAAAAATAATTTTGATATCATATACTTGGATTTTAGGAAATATTTTGACACTGTTGAACATGGAAGACTACTGTACAAATTGGTGCAGAACGGTATTAAGGGTAAGTTGCTACAATGGATAAAAGGATGGTTAGGTGGAAGAAGACAGAGGATGGTAATCAATGGACGCTGCTCTTCGTGGACTAATGTTATTAGTGGAGTCCCACAGGGTTTAGTGTTGGGCCCACTGTTGTTTTGTATATTTATCAATGATATTGATGAAGGTATATCAGGCTTAATGTCGAAGTTTGCAGATAATAGAAATGTTGGCAGGGTTGTTAATAACAGTAATGACCGTATGCTACCGCAACAGGATCTAGAAAGGTTGGACAGATGAGCTCTGAGAAGTGGCAACTAAAGCTTAACATTCACAAATGCAAAGCACTGCATATGGGTAGCAGTAACCCCAGAGAAATGTACCAACTATGTGGTGTTACACTCCGAGTAGTGGAGAATGAAAGAGACCTGGGAGTAATTGTGCAGTCAGATATGGAGTTTTCTGAGCAGTATAGACAGGCTGCCAGAGCAGGTGATGGGGTCTGGCCAACGATATACAGGAATTTTGCTAGCAGGGATAAGGAGGTGATTATTCCCTTGTATAAGGCAATGGTCACACCTCACCTCGAGTACTGCGTACAGGTCTGGAAGCCTCATTATAGGAAGAATGTAGAGTTGCTGGAACGAGTACAGAGAAGGGCAACAAGCTTGGTGAGAGGAACAAAAGGGTGCGCTTATGAAGAAAGGCTTAAGTTCTGCAAGTTGCAGCATCTGGAGACTAGGCACCTGCGAGGTGATCTGATTGAGGTGTATAAGGCCTTGAATGGATTAAGCAGGCTGAATGCTGATGGGATTCTTCCTCTTACTCAGTTTACAAAACTGAGTGGGCATAAACGGAAATTGACGAAAGACAGTTGTCGAATAGATGTGCGGAAATTTGCCTTTAGCCAGCGGGTGGTTGATTACTGGAACAAACTTCCAGCTGTCGTTGCGGAAGTTGATAACTTAAATAAATTCAAGAAAGAAGTGGGCAAACCTTTGGAGTGAATGGATAGGCGAAATGGGAAGTTTTTATTTTTTTGGGAGGCTGATGCTGTATAAGCTTGCTTTTTTGCATCATATTCCTGTACTAATGCTAAATGCTAATTTCTGAGTCTTCCACCCAAAATTAGAATTGTCTTAGCCTATTAAACAACAGCATGTGTTTGTAAATCACAGTACTTCCCACACACTGTGAGGAAAAGACCTACATTCGAATTCCGAAAATAACAGAATGAATTGTTATGGGTCTTTTTCACAACGTAGCTCAGTTTGGAAGCATGGTTTTCTTCTCTCGGAAACTCGTATTTTTCTTTCACAAAACAGCAAATCGATCCCAGAACACGTGCAATATATGGACATAATAAATATGGCCCAATATGACCTAAGAGGCTGATGCGCTTACAACAGCAAACCAACTAACTATGCATACAAGTCTCTGCTAGATTGAATTCGCGTGCAAATTCATTCCCCCTTTCATTCTGGTGATTGGTATCCTTATAATTGGGGTAGGGAGAAGGGAAAATACCAGGAAACGGTATATATATGGAGAAAGTGGAGTACACAAGTTGCAGGAAGATTAAAAGTGTTTATGTCGTATTAAAAACGTGTGTACCAATTGCAACCGCCCCTGCTTCAGGCACGGATGTTGTGGAGAGAGAGAACCAAAGGAAAGTTAATTTCAGCAGTGCGACCCGATTTTTCATTAATTATACTGCTAATCGGTAGTACAGTGGCGTGCAAAAGTATCGAATATCGTTAGCGGAATAAATTAATTGGTTGTTCGCTCCAGTTCACATTGCTGCACGTTTGCAGTATTCGCATGCAGTGTCAAGCTCGGTTTTGCAGCTCTAGGGACGGATATGGAAATAGATGCAAAGAAAATTATGTTGCCTCGTTCAGCATAAAGGCTGCTGTTCGACTGCAGTAATCTGAGGCCAGAATGGGGAAAACGCAGGATCCATCACACTGTGATAAAGGTGTTATCCTGGGTGCACATTTAGCAGGAGCCAGAATTCAAGAAATGAAAGACATAACTGGTTTCTCAACACGCTTCCATCTTAAAAGTTTTGAGTAGAAAGCATTTGGTTCTTCTGTATCTAAAAGGCGTAAACGTGGCAGAAAAACAATACTTCAAGAGCAAAGCTGTCGTACTGTAAAGAGAACTGAAGGGGAAATTAGGACATTCAGTGTGCAGCAAATAACATCTGAATTTAATCAATCCAACAACTGCCCTATTTAAAACCATACAATGAGCAGGGAATTTAAGAAATTTGGTATTGGCAGTCGTCTGCCTATTCGGAAGCCACTTTTTTCAGAGAAAAGAGAAAAGTCCGCTTGTAGTGGAACCGAAAATTTCGTGATTGGACAGTGGAATAATTGAATAAAGTTATGTGGCCAGACGACTTGCGATACATTGTTTTGCACTGAATAGGCAGAAGGTGTGTCGAGAACCTCATGAAGCGATGCACCCTACTTTCCTTATTAATACAACCCAAACATCTGGAAGTGATATCATGGTATGGAGAATCTTTAGTTGGCACGGACTGGCTCTGCTGATACCGGTGGAAGGTAGAATGTCTTCAAGCGAGCACCTGAACTTTGTATCAGATTTGTTGTTGTTGTAGTATGGTTTTAAGTGCATCAGCAACTTAGTCCGTGTTGCGCCATATATGTCTGCGTATGTTCTGTTGTCGATTTACTGTTTGCTGGATGAAAAACTCGAGTTTCCGGGAGAAAAAAACCATGCTACCCTCTCGTGAGAGAGACTAACTCAGCCTCGTTGTTGAAAAAGTACATAAAAATGGTCAGTGTATCTCAAACGAATAGAAGAGCAGAACGCAATGCCATCAGATTTCTACCAGATATTAGTAGTTCCTCAACATATTAACTTCTTTACGTTCCTTAGACTTTACTGTTCAACGTTGTATGAAGTCGCAACTTAAAGGTATAACCTGAGGTGAAATTCCAACTGCGGTGAGTTGTTTGCGTTTAATATAATCGAACACAAAAGAACTTATCTCCTTTCAAGATCTCTGCTTGACGACCCCAAACAAACAAAGTACAGTACTGCACAATCAACGATCAATAAGTCCTGAGCTGGTTTAGAATACGTAATTGTTATATGTTTGTTTTAAATTCTGTTTCGGTCTATAGAACCTTTTTTTTTCTAAGTTCACCAATGTATTTCATCAATTTGACAACAGCTACTTCTAACCACACGCCATTTGTTCATTAGTTCATGTATTTTGCCGCTCTGAACGTGATTTCACGTTTAGAAAGAAATTAGTCTTGTTATACTTTACAAATATTTACAATTGAAAATAATACAATCGATAAATACTATACTTTTTCAGTGGATGTTTAATTTTGAGTGTTTTTTGTGCAATTAGGGTTTCATATTAATTTATCGTATTTCTAGTTTCGGTTCAGTAGGGAAGAAATTGCTAACCTACACAAATTAAATTTCGTTTTATCCTGCAGTACACTCCTAAGGTGACTGCAGGAGATTACACCGTTATTGCATAACATTACATTTACAGGTTCAAAGAATGAGTGTCCAGTTAACCTTCCAATTTCTTCAAACTGTCAGCATCAACTACGTGCGAAGGCAACTTGTTCCACTAATCAACAACCCGCTGACTAAAAGAAAACTTCCTATGATCTAGTCTAAACCTCTTCCCCCGTAATTTTAATTTATGGCCCCTAATTCTGGAATTCTTCATAACAGTGAAAATTCCGCTTCATTCATTTTACTAACCCTTCTCAAGCCTTATAAACTTCAATCAAGTCCCGTTTTAGTGGGTAGTACAGTTGGTAGGATCACATCCCAAGGAAATAACATTTGAGTTCGAGTCTCGTCGATGTTGGAAGGAATTTTTATGGGCGTTTTTCACAACGTGTGGCTGAGTTAGTCGGATTCAGGCGTGGGTAGCGTGGCTTTTTTTTTTTCGCCATAAACTCGGATCTTTCGTCCAGAAAACAGAAAATCGACCTCAGGACATATTCAATTTATAGACAGTATACAAGGAGCAATATAGCCTTAGTCGCTGATGCTCCTTTTAATAAACCCTTTTAGGTGCCTGATTGCCAAGTTCCGTAGACGACATAATCAGAGTCTTTTCTTATACTGTCGTCCTTTTTTGCCGACTCACCATCGAGTTGCCCGCCTTTTAATCCTTTCAAGAAGCTCAATGCGTTTTTTCAGATGAGGTCTCTACACTGGACAGTATTTTGGGGTGTCCAATCGATGATTTGTTGAACAATTGCTTATAAAGATAGAAGTCATAATCGGAGTGTATTAGGCAATTGTAAGACCAGACTTTGAATACTGTCGAAATATAGGAACTTCACCTAAAAAAAAAAAATAATAATAATAATAATAATCCATCGAGTTTCTTGAAAGATTCCAGAGACGGGAAATCCACTAGGCAAGGTTTGCAAAAGGACACCAGCAGGAGGAGAGATTCTGAATATGTGGCGACCAGGAACCTTTGAAGAGGCCTTGTTGAGGTCTATAAGACTGATAATTTCTGAATTTCCAAACTATATTAAGGATTTCGGGAAATTTGTTTAACCCAGAGAATTGTAGCCTTCCTGGGTAGTTGAGACTGACAACTTGGAGAAATTCAAAATTGACTGGATTAGAACCTATGTGAGAAGGAGAAACAAATAGGTAGTTTATATCTTTTTCTGTTTTTTTTTTTTTTTTCCTGGCGCAGCAAAAGCCTAGTGGTTCCTTAAACCATATGGCTAATACTAATACTAACTCATTTTGACAGCCACCATACTAGGGTTGTGATTATCTGCGCTGCTCACTTTTTGTGGATGCGATCGCGTTCAGTACAGGTTGCCAAGGTCAGACCCCTTAGAAAGGTGCAGTGGATGAAATGTATCCGAGCCCAGGGCTGAAAAGGGTCCCGTCTAACAGCAGCAGCATCCTAAAATCCCGGAAACAAAAACTCTTCCTTGCTCAGCTAAACAGCAAGTACCAAGGTTACTAACGGTCATATTGTCACAAAATTTGTATTTTGTGCTCATAAACTCCTCAGACTATGTTTATTGTATTAATACCATAAAAGTCTAAATATTTCTGTGTATCACTGTGAAGTTGGCGTCGTTCGAAGTATTTGCTACAATAGGAACTTGGCTGAGACTTTGATGTGATGGTAAGCGACGTTTAGAAGTATTTCGTGGCACCTGAAACAGTTGAATATGGCTTCAGTCTTAGTCAATTACAGTGCTTCAATATAAATGGAAGCTATTTTATTGAGGATTTTGTCCGAAAGGCAATTTTTGGCGCGTTAACATATATGCATACTGCGCCTGTTGTCTTCGCCATGTCCGTCCGTCAAAGCAGGTAAAAAGTCAACTCCCATTGGACGAATTCTCGTGAAATTTTATATTTGGGCCTTGTAGAAAGATTTGTCCAGTCATTCAAAAGTTCATTAAAATCGGCTATATATATGTGTCATTTGCTCTTGCAGTACTTTTTCTCTTGCACAGGAAGAATCTGTGGAAAATAATGAAGGAACTGAAACCTCCTCCCAAGATAAACAAATAAAAATAAATATTTCTGTTTGTTACAGTAGAGCCACATTAATCAGAATAATTTGCAAGTGGGGATGCATAAAAAGTGTTATTAAAGAAGGTCCGTCGTAGGGCGGATTTACGTGCTAATTTTTCCTTCATTATATGACAAATTATACACCACTTGTATTATAATATACTTAGGCTATAATATCTATAACATCATTACATTTAAGCAATATTTCAACCCGAAACGGACTTAAATCTGAACTATTTCTTACTTTTGTATTTCATAAAATCAGTATTTTAATTGAATATCGATTTAAAATTAAGAATAGATATTTTCGATTAGTCTCTTTGTCTTTCTTGTATGCCATAGATCTCAAACCACAGAACAGGCAGATAGATACCCGACATAAAAAATTGCAACCCAACTGACAGTGGAAACAGTTCAATAATGAGAAACCTTTCTATTTGTCTACAAGCAGCCATTATGGGTCTAATGTTGACAGCTTCCGCGTGGATTGTTTTTTAACTTCACTTCAATCCTTTTCCTTTAAATTTATTATTCTAACAGGATATTAAAATTAATCTTTCACTCTTATTATTTTTTCCAAAGCAATATTCTCTTTAGTTTGCACCAACCCATTCGTTCTTCGCAGTCTTTAGGCTACGCCCAGACACGCAATCTCGCCATTCACGAGTTCCAAGTTAATAAAAACTATTGGGGCAAGTGGAATTAATGTTGCCTTTGATCGTTTTGAAAACTCCTTGGAGGTCTAGATAGCTCGTGGCAAACAGTCACGCAATCAACTTTCTACGCAGCAGTTTTGTAGAACTTTAAATAGACATTCATGGAAGCCTTAACATGATTGGAATAACTTGTAATCTAGTCCACACTTAGGTGATATTGTCTGTCCGGAAACTTGAAGTACGTCACAAGAAAAAAACTGTTTTACTATCTGCTGACGTACGCTGGAACCTTTACGTTTGACTGTTGTCCTCTGTGACCTTAGTGTTCTCTCTCTCTCTCTCTCTCTCTCTCTCTCTCTCTCTCTCTCTCTCTCTCTCTCTCTCTCTATACGTCTCGTCTGTTAAATTGAAATTCTGAAAATTCCTGTCACTTTTTGATTTCCGAAATCTTATCATTTTTATATTAGCATTAGCACGAGTGGCGTATGATGCAAGAAAGCAAGCTTATACAGCATCAGCCAAGAAAAACACTTCCCATATCATCTAATTCTTCTTTGAATTTATTTAACCTATCAACTTCCACAACGATAGATGGAAGTTTGTTCCAGCAATCAACCACTCGCTGGCTAAAGCCAAATTTCCGCACAATCTATTCTGCAACTTTCTTTCCTCAGTTTGAATTTACGCCCCCTCAAGTGAGTAATCTGAGCAAGACGAAGAATCCCATCAGCATTGAGCTTGCTCAAATTATTCAAAGCCTTGCTCAAACCATCCATCCAACACCTCAATCAGATCACCTCGCAGGTGCCTAGTCACCGGACGCTGTAATTTGCAGAACTTAAGCCTTTCTTACTAAAAGCAACCTTTTGTTCCCCTCACAAGTCTCGTTGCCGTGCTCCGTACTCCTTCCAGCAGCTCTACATCCTTCCTAAATTGAGGCCTCCAGACTTTATATTATACTTAGGAAAGCGTACAGTACTTGATACAATAGAACTTGTGTTAATTAAATACAACTTACATGTGCATGCTGGACGTGTATTTGTTGATGTCAATTGCAAAAGATTTCTAATTTTTTAACTCGTGAGTGTAGATAGCAATACTAGTTAAAAGTAGGATATAAAAGGCACGCGGACACACAGTGAAAGGCACGGGGAAGAGGATTTAGATCTCTTCGCAAGAGATGTGCTAATATGTTGTTGCTCACAGCTTGGTGTCAAACTGTGACAAAATTTACTATCACTTCTCTTGCCAAGACACTATCACGTATCTTTGCAGCCCTCGTGGGCAGCACATTTGGTCGGATCGCCGCCATCTACACACCAAGTGGAAAAGGTGAGTTTGAGTGACATCGATGACTAGAGGAATTCTTATGGGCCATTTTCATGAAGTGGCTGAGTTAGTCGGTCTCAGGGCAAGTGTAGCATGTTTTTTCCTCTGGGAAACTCAGGTTTTTTGTCCAGCAAACAGAAAATCGATCGCAGAACACACGCAATTTACAGACAATACACGTGGAGCAATATGGTCTTAGTCGCCGATGCTCCTAAAACCACACTGCAACAACAATCTCTTTCCAATTTCTATATAAATAATTTATTTATTTATTTCGAAAGTGGGAGGTGGCAATGCTACTAAACCTGACTATTACGGCCTGCGTACTCTGTGTAATGTGAAAGTTTGTATTATAAGTAAATTTTCTATAAAGTACGAACGCGTACCATATGCATGGGAACCACTGTGTTCCAACTTTTGGATTTTGATTTAATTTCAAATGTAAATTCTCCAACTATCAAAGCAGAATTCATAAATATTAACGGTTAGCAATTAAATATTAATATTAACAAAACCCGGCGTGTGTAGACTTTGTTACTTTCGGTATTACTTATGGTAATGAATAATGCAAACACTGCGTTGTGAGGAAAAATGAAGTACATGCACGTGCATTAGTTTTCGATGTCATACCACTACATCTACGATTACGTGGATCAGAAAAAGCGTATCTTCTAATCAGCCACTATCTGTACACCGCAATGAAATATCTTTCACTCACCAAGAAAGGCTGGATGCCATATCTGCTATAAATGCAGTAACACTAAAGCAGCGTCGAATTTCAAAAGTCTCGTGGGGAGGTATTGAAACGACGACGCAATTATTTTACATCGAAGGTCAAGGTTGACCCACCTGCCATGTATCAGACACGCAGTCATTAGTCTTTGAGGGCAGTTGGGCGCACTTTGCGTGATCATCAGCCCCTCCACACTGCGTTCAAACAGAAAAGAACTAAGAAAAGCCACGACTGAAATCTGGGAGAGCAATTATTGCTGATTAAAGCAACAGAGGGCGAGATAATAGCGATAAACAGAAATAAAGTGGAAGTTCCTGTTTAACGGTTATTAAAGGAGACTATAAATTGTGGGTAGAGTAAAGTTGTCCTGTGTACTTCGGATATCCGTGTATGTAAGAATGAGTGGATTGGAACTGTTGAGTTGTTTAGAACCGGCCAAGAACCGAAATTGCTTTGCTCCAACTTTTGTTCCTGATCTTGCAAAGCACAAAGTTTCTCTTTGGTTCTCGCTTCACTCTGATAGCCTCCAGCAAACCGGCTTTTCTTTATAAGAAAGTTTCCAGATCGTTTTAATAATTTGCAGACTATTTTAAATTTAATCGAATAAATCTTCACTATAACAATCCTTCTAATGGTGACCATAAATACAGAAAGTAGTGGAATCAATAGTGAGGGAGTACCGTGTCCGGATTCAGTTCAGAACGCCAAAGATATTCTGCCCTTCAAAAAGTATCTGACACTTCTGTTTTGATAGTCCAAATCGGTTATAAGTGTCTCAGACCGGTTTATAAGGGAAGCGTACAAGTTGCTGTAATGATACGCAATCGAACTGAATGACTTCGAGAGGGACTATTGCAGATTCGTACAATTTCTGAGCCTACACCATCCAAAGTCGATCGTCGATGATGTAATCGTGAAATGGAAGCTTGAGAATACCACAATCGTTCAGAAACACACAGAAAGAACATCTAAGCTCACGTTATGCCAGAGGATACTTAGGTGTTAGTACTTCAATCTCGTATTAGTACTTCTCGTTAGTACTTCGATGTCCCTGCAAAACATCAACCAGAAGTTTAAGGCATCAACATGGGTTCAGATCTGTTCGAAAACACAGCACGTACGAAGCCTTACAACCTTCGTTTTCATGGATGAGAGATTTATTTTATTTTTTTTTTGTTCACACTGACTGGTTCCTTTATGTTACTTCACAAATAGCAAAACTAAGCTAAACTAAATAGCCTTAAAACAGTACTTCTTGACACTTTTGGAACAGCATACTCGCTCGCAGTGAATAGACATTCCAAGATATTTAAGAGCCAGATCGATACAATCAATACTAAATTTTTAAGGCAACATAGGTGGCTTTCAAAGCATTATTTGAAACCTACCAGTTGTTACATGATATGATCACAAGTCACTTTCTATCAAATAAACGCACTACGCTTTTCTGGGGCTTCTGAGCCGATTCGGTCATGAGGAAGTCAGGCGATTTTTACGCTTTTTGCACCGATAGTAGGGTTACAGTGTGGAATTGACCTCATGAAGCCATGCATCCAGACTGTCTCCTTTGTGCACCACTCAAACGGCTGGAGGTGGTTCTGTTTCTGCGGACTGGGTCCCCTCATACCATTAGAAGGTGGTGTTACTCCAATGAACATCTCGAAGAGCCCTTCACCCTGGAGGAACTTCATCGAGCAGTATTGAAACTCAAGGACAGAAAATGCCCAGGTTCTGACCTTCCGGAGCCCGAGATTATCAAAAGAATAGCAACCTACAACCCATGCTTACTGCTGAACCTTTTCAACCACTGTCTGGCAAAAGTATCCTTTCCACTTGATTGGAAGACAGCTAATCTTCGACTTCTTCTCAAGAATCCGAATAAACCGCCACAACAGCCAACATCATACAGACCAATCGCCCTCCTAACTGTTCTCAGCAAACTCCTTCAAAGACTAATCTTCTTCCGAATTTACAAGTATTATACAACCAGAAATCTACAGAAATCTACAGGCCAACAACCAGTATGGATTCCGTCAGGGGTGCTCGACAGTAGACGCACTAAATAACCTGATAACATCTGCTCAATCCACACGTGAAAAATACTTCCTTGTAATTGCAGTTTACTTCGCCGGGTCGTTCGACTCACTTTGGTGGCCGAGCGTCCTTGGCGGGCTCAGTCAAGCACAGATTCCTCAAAATCTCTACTCCTGCATTAAAAGCTCTCTATGTGACAGATCTGTCAGTGTAGAGACTCCCTACTCCAAGGTGATCAGAAAGATCCACAGGGGATGCCCACAGGGCTCGGTCCTAGGACCAACTTTCTGTAACATGGTCCTGGATGAGTTCCTAAATCAAGATCTTGGGCATGTTAAGTCCCAAACCTATGCAGACGATTTGATCCTTTCCGTGCCTGCGAGTTCAAGAGCCCAACTTGAAATTTCTGCTAACCGAGCACTCTGGCCCCTCCAGGAGTGGGCTACCCAGCACAACCTGACAATCTCGACTGAGAAAACCTCAAGCATCCTCCTGAAAGGGAACCTAAGCCCAACCAGACCACCGCAGATTAAGACCAATGCCACAACAATCAAGCACTGCACCCAGCTTAAGCACCTTGGTGTAATCCTGGACTCAAAACTGTCCTTCCTCCCACACCTACAGTATATCCAAAAGAAGATAAGAAATTACACAGCATTAGTGGCAAGGGTCACCCGCAGGGACTGGGGTCTAAACTGACGTACCCTAGCCCTGTTTTACAAAGCAGTCTTTATTCCAGCCATCTCATATGATGCAGGGGGTCTGGTATCATCGGGAAACTGTTGTCACAAATCAGAAGAAATTAGCCACCATTCAAAGAACAATACTACTTACCATCACAAGAGCCTGCTGAACAGTGAGAACTCCTGCTCTCCAAGTCCTCGCTGGAGTCCTCCCTCTAGATCTTGAAATAATTAGATGCGGCATGTTGTATCATCTGTCCATAGGAATCTCCACTACCACCATTGGATTCACCACCAACCCAGCAATCAATCGCAAGACAGAGAAAAGGCGCCTTCTCGCTCACCTGAAGCACTAAGGGAGCAATTACAAAGAAATTCATCCCTGAAGTAACGTTCAGGTTCCCAAAAGCCCCAAGCTGGTTTTCCCCTGGCCTGTACATAACGTACCTCCTAACAGGCCACGGATCGATACAAGAAAAATTAACGTCTCTGGGCTTCACAGATGATCCACGCTGCCACTGTGGCACTGACGAATCTTGGCACCATATAATGTATGACTGTTCTGACTACTATAAAGACTTGAGATCTATTCTGATCACAAAGATTATTAATTTTCCAAAGGACAAAGAACATATATTAATTCATACCCATGACAATTATAAACACTTCACCACTTTTGCACAGAATTTCTTCAACAGACGAAGAACATTAAGGAGCCTAAACCACCAAGAGCAATAACTTGAGACAGATTCTGGGCACCTTCTCCAGTAGCATCAACCGCCGACCTCATCGAAGCTCAGTTGAACTGAAATTCACTTCCTTCATCCAAGTTCCATAGGGCTGATATCTGCAACTGAATCTCCAGGCAAGATCAACCAGTACTTGATCCCACTGAAGACTCCAAAACTCAGAAACTGGAGACACCAGCAGCTTTTCTGCCACAAGCCACATTGGCGATCAAACCGAGCACTCTAGCCTGGTTTTCTTTTACTCTCCTCCCTGGCCGGGGGGAGGAGATTGGTTCCTGTCTCCTCCTCCTGCCATCCCCTTCTTCTGCCTGGTGAGGCCTGGGCCTGCCTCACTAACTTCTGGGGTCGCCTTCTCCATTGTCCCCATACCTCTGTCTTTTCCCCCCAGCCTTCAACTCCCCCCTGTTCTGTATAACTGGCAGTGTATAACGTCCAAATTTAAACCACGCTTACATATTACTCTTGGCTTTTTATGTTCTAGCGTTAAACCCCTTCTATATATTTTTTTATTTATTATTTATTTATTTTATTTTTTTATTATTATTTTTCACATAGGCCCTTGCCACTGAAATCTTTGGAAACTAGGTGGCAGGGCCTGCCAGAGTACAAAAATCTACTGGGTACCTTATCTGCCTCCCCTGGGCCAAGTGCGATTACGGTGGGTCCCAACAGGGGCCCAACGGCTAAATGGTCAGAAGAACAATGGTACACAGCACTACGCATCCTTCCACTCCCCACACACTTTTCAAATATGTGGCCTTCACAGAGTTCTGTACTACACAAACAGAGTACACAACACGGAGCTGGGGGAAACCCCTGGTGCCGTCAGACAACTAACACACTTTGCACTTTTGAACATCTTTCTGCCAATCGGACCAACTTCGCCCTGAAATGCTTCATTTTTATCCGAATTACAATGGATTCGTTAAAGAAGCTTAACTAGCAATAACTTGAGATAGATTCTATTGTCTCAAGTTATTGCTAGTCAAGTTTCTTTAACGAATCCATTGTAATTCGGATAAAACCGTCCACCGTGCTATTTTCGTCTTCTGCGAAACCAAACTGCCCTTTTCAACATATCCCAGACATTTTCAAAGTCTGAGATATGCTGGAAATTGTAAATACGCTTCCCAGTTCTCTACCGATCACAACACAGCAGCTGATAAATACCCTGATGGAAGAATGGTTAATTCTGATCCTAAACCCTCACAGATATCTAGTGGAATCCAAGTCACATGCATGGAATGCAAATCTACTTTAAATGAATAACTTGATAGCTTAAGTGAATAAAGATTTCTAAATTTTCTGGCCAGTGAGTGTATACATCATGTAAACAATTTCTGTAATGTTATTATGGTCCTGCTTTTCTCACATCTAACCCCGGGACCTCACATTTGGTGAGTATGGGCTTGGCACACTCAGGGTCCTGAGCTGGATATCATCGTTCTTCTCTTTCTTGATGATTCCCTTCTACTTTTGACTCTCTCTCTCTCTCTCTCTCTCTCTCTCTCTCTCTCTCTCTCTCAGGGTAACTTGGGAATTTTTTTTTTTTTTTTTTCCTGGTGCAGCATAAGCCTCAGGCTTCCTTGCACCATATGGGTATTAATAATAATAATAATAATAATGTGTTTGTTAGATTTTTAATACCGAAGATAAATATTTACTTATTATCTTTAGGTCACTCCTATACCTCACTTATTATTCTTTTTATACATCTTCTGTATTACTACTTTGTACTATGATTATTGTTATTATAATATGGACATGGACATGTGGACATGTGTATATGTAAGGGCGGCACCTAGAACGTTTGTTCAACTCCGCCTCGTATCTCTGTGAAGAACAGTATCACTACAATTGGGCCAGATGTGTGTGACGTAGGTTTTTGTGTATTATGCGTGTGTTCTGTTGTTCTGTTCTGGCCGCTTGGCTACCCAGAAGCATCAGTCACCTGGACAAATTTGTTGCGCAATCGGTTATCTGTTTTTTGGTAGATCTTAACCGGTCATTGACCTGTATGGATTAGGTAGAAAAGCAACTTCATTCACGCTAGAAGTAAGCAGGTCAACGAAATACAGTAGATGGGTTGAGGCGTTGCCATTTTAGTAATCAATGCATCTGTGCCATTGCAGCAACATCCTAGATTAGGGGGTGACAACCTTATTCATTATAATTAGAAATCTTCAAGAGTGCCATTTTCATAGGTACAGAGGTATAACCAAAATATATTGTATGGAAAATTTAAAAAGTAGCATACTGCGGGCCTGCTGAAGAAAATCTTCCGCGTGCGTAGGTTTTCCGGTTCCTGTCCTAGTCAACAGCGGCTGATATAATCAACAAGTCGAGACGTCGTGGTGCAACTACATCCAAAAAGCGTTCGGGTAGAATGTAGAAGCTGACGGAAAGAAACCTGAGGAGAGTCAGAAGGTAGGTACATGGATCCACTCAGTCCTCATTGAATGTTATCAAATGGGAGTTCGTTCAGCTTACAGGAACATGGCGCAGAAACAAAGCGCAACATGGTTTTGTTAGTTGTTGGTCCATCGGCTTCTGTGGCCATAATGCACCTCCCAAAGTTTTTGCATTTCACTCTGATCCAAGCCCGAGACGGGATTCGAACCCACGACCTGTGGGTTGCCTGCCTGTCAACCCACAGGGTTGACAGGCAGGAAATTTACCCACCTGGCTAGCCCGGTTGGTACCGTACTACTGTGTCCATTACAGATTACAGCTATTTATATTATAACTTAACTGAACTGGATAGAACATGTTGTAGCTTGTCGCGACCTGACACACAGAAACTCGGGTCATTCAAATTCTTAAAAATTTAAAGATAACAGGCATTGCTACTCTTCAGAAAAATAAACTTTTTGAATGCAATTTAATTCACTTCTTAATGTAGCTTTCAACACAAAATAATGAAAATTTTCAAACCGCTGGTATAAAAGTAATGTCTTGAAGTCCTTTGTAATCAGGGAGAAAAAAAGGTATTGTACCAGGGAAAAAATATGCTGTTTAAACAGTGTCAGGTGCAAAAGAAATGTAAAGGTACATTGCACTTTCAGAAATCATCAAAAGGCAAAAAAATTAAGGGCATACGTGAGAGGCATTTTTGCAATTTAATGTGGAATTTCTTTGACTACAGGTTGATCCACATTGTTTTTGCTACTCCTCCATTGTTTGGAAAGTTTGGGATTCAGTTTCCATTGGAGACTGGAGGACTCTTCACTGCGGGGTTGCAGTTAACCAATCTCGGGTGGAGGAAGAAGGGTTTCCTTAAGTTATTGTGCAGTTTTTCAGCGCATGTAACATAGAAATCAACCGTGAAAAAACATTGCATAGTATAATATACAATAAAACCACATGAACCAAAGACAAAGCAAATAGACTAAGAGGAACATAAGAAATTTCAAAAGGAAGGTAAGCAGGCGTTTCTTCGTTTCCCCTTGCAACAGGGGATTTGAACATGTCAATACCGAGACATTAAAACAACTACAGACCATATCTTCAATCGTAAATCCCATCGCATAAGGCCCTCGGCGTCAACCTACTTGCCCGACTTTATAAGTTTCAGTTGGATCGTTGATAAAATAACAATAAAATTAATACAATACCGAGAGGTTGATCTCAACTCGGTGCAGCAAATTGATTTTTAGGTGTGAAACTTATTGATAATCTTTTAACCTTTTGACCTTGAAACGAACGTTAAGTGGTCCCTCTGGCGATTTAAGGAAATTCATTCTAAGCCCCAGTTATTACGAAAAATGAAATCAGTACATAACAGACGGATTGCGCCAGAACAACGGAAAATAATTCGCACGCAAAGTTATATTGGCACGCAAAAGTTTATTTCCTGTGGATGTCGCACACGTCTCATATTTGTCTGCACGCCACACTGAGGTGACCTGATGATTGCATTTGAATTTTGGTCATGCAGACTCAGTATAAAATAATTTCTGCTAAGAGTTTCAAAGTTAAGTGTTAATTTAGAAAAGCACCTGAGGTGTAACTTTTATTGCTAGTCTCTGTTTCTGGGCTCCAGATACGTATCACTGTGTTTCGCGAGCATTGCCCAAATGTTCCACGAAATATTCCACCAAATATCTACATTTCAATACTTTGATGCATTTTAAATAAAAAAGGACATAGAATCGATATATCTAAACATAAAACTGGATACACCAAATAAAGTTTATATAGATTTGGTGTTCCTCTATTGCAGAACACTGTATGTAGTGCTCCGCCATTAATTATCAACTCCAAAGTGTTCCTTTACCCAGAAAAAGGTTGAAAACACTGCTGTAGTCTGTGGAATAATGTTACCCATGTAGGAATGACTGGATTATTTTGATCTGTCCTCCTTTGCACACTACAGTAAATCCATTAGATACAGACGTGAAACTTGTACAAGACCTCACTTTCAGTAATAAAATTATTACATACACTATATTGCCAAAAGTAATTGGGCAACTGCATGTTTCAAAAACCATTTATTGATATAAAATTTAATAATTTGTTGGTCCGCCTGTGTCCATAATTACATGCTGTATCAGCGTTAGTAGACTCTGGACAAATTTTTGATAACAAGGGAGCGGATTTCGTTCTTTTCTTCCTTGCCTTGCTGGTATCAGAGTGATCATAATCACTGCCCTCCCACACGCTCTGAAAAGGGTCTGACTTTGAATTCTGTCAATTATAGAAGGAATTTTTATGGGCTGTTTTCACAACTTGGCTGAGTTAGTCCGTCTCGGGCCACAGTTGCATTTTTTTTTTTTTTCAGCAAACAACAAGCACATGCAACTAAAGGACATGCAATTCCAGGTTTAATATACTGATGCCTCATGGTCTAAGTTGCTTTGGTGCCTAACACACACCCACGCACATCTTCAACACAGCGATTCATTCCTCTACTGATTGTGTGCTTGCTGGCCTTGTGGAAGTAGACCTTCCATTTCATCTCAAAGGCGTTCTATGATATTGTAAGAGCTCTGGACAGGTGACTAAAGCTTGTGCACACCCATGTCCTAACACTAAGTTACTACAAGCTGTGTAGTATAACATTGTTCCATTGTCATGCCAAAACAGAAAAGGCCTTCCGATATTGCTACCACAATGTAGGAAGAGCAGAATTCTCCAGAATATCAGTGCACCTCACGGTATTCATTATTCCAAGAACGACACTAATGGTCCAAGTCCAAACCATAAGGAATAACCCAACACGGTGAAAATACTCTATCAAATTTCATAGTTGGGACGACACACTCTGGTAAATAATGTTTTCCGGGCATCATCAGATAGTGCCATCGGATTATAAACTTATGTGTCTATGCACCAGGCAAGTGTACACCGTAACTGCATGGGTAATATTTGATTTAAATATATTTTTTAACAGGATATTTCGTGCACAAAAAAAATGGTATGAAGGCTGGTGGAGTTAGAAAATGCTTGAAAATCACGCTTGACACTTATGAGGATAAGTAGGATAAGTGGGGGAAAACATAAAATCGGATATCAGGGCTCAAACATAAAAACTAACGTTTCGTTAAATCTTACTGAATGATCCAGGGCATTGCCACAGTAATGCAACAAAAAGTAAATAACATTTTATAATTTTGTATCTATCTGATTTTATATTTATTTTGTATTATTATAAATGATTAAATATTATACATATTTAATATTAAATGTAAGATTAAATGTTATATATGTACAAGATGTTTCGGAAAAGTAAGGTAACAGATTTTTTTTCTTAATAATGGTGAAAGGGATCTAATCTGTCCACCGCATTCATCTCATTCCATAACCTGGAATGAGATGAATGCGGTAGACAGATAGATCCGTTAATACCGTTCAAAAAGACTGCCAGTGCAGTGTTGCGGTATTGTCGCCTCACAGCAGATTCCAGTTGCAAAATGGCCGCTACCGTGCGAAGATCGACATCGGGCGGGCAGGCCTTCATCGAGTAAGACAGAAAACAACATTTCGCGCATTAAGGGCATCGTTCTTGAAAACAGACGAGTGAAACTGTGTAAAATTGCACAAACAGTGAATGTGAGTAATCGTTCACGAAATTGTTCACGATGTCCTTGCTTTTCGAAAGGTGTGCTGCCGCCGGGTGCACCGACAACTGTCAGAGGAGGACAAAGCAAAACGCATGGGGATGTGTCTGGAGAATCTGTTGCGATACAGCGACGAAGGAGAGGATTTTCACGTGGGTTCAACACTTTACCCCGGAGAGCAAAAAAGACTCCATAACCTGGAAACATCCACAATCTCCTGTGCAGAAAAAAAAAAATTCAGAACACCGTGGCCACGTCATGGCCACGGTGTTCTGGGATCGCCAAGGCGTTCTGTTGGTGTATTTCTTTCCGAAGAGAGGAAGAATCAATGCACAGCTCTACTGTGCAACGTTGGAAAAACTGAAAGCCAACGTTCGACGCAAGCGACCATGACTCCTGACAAGCGGCGTGATTTTGTTGCACGACAACGCAACTCCACATACTTCCCACACCACTCGTGAGTGGTTGCGCCGTAATCGTTGGGAAATTCTGTTATATCCACCCTTCAACCCATGCTTAGCGCCTTCAGACTGCTATTTGTTCGACCCTCTGAAAAAAACACCTTCAGGAAAGCAGTTTACCATGGATGAGGAAGTTCATCAGGTGGTACGACGTTGGTTACTGCGTGTGGGCACGGACTTCTTCAGTACTGGTATTGATAAACTGATCCATCGTTTTGGACAAGTGCATCAATAAAACTGGAGACTTTGTGAAGTAGTGCATGTTGACTTATTTCTTGGTGTGTAATTTCGACTTCGTATTATTAAACATCATCGAGAGAAAAAATGTGTTATCTTACTTTTCGGAAACCCCTCGTATATGTGGTTCAAGTGGATTTAGTCTGATTGGGAGACTCCATTGTCAGGGAAACCGGTAACATTTTTTGTAACAAGGCTGGGTGAACTAGAACCATTGCGTGTAGGTAGAGAGAAACTGTAAGGACCCATCCTTATATTAATTAATAAAAATGGTTAAATATTATGAGAATTTAACTGTAACACGAATAGTGGTTTTCTGGTAAAAACAACATGAGTTAAGAAGCACTGGAATTCAAAAATACCTTCCAGTCACTCCCTGTTTAGTTGTAGCTTGGTTGTATGGAAGCTCTTTGACGAGTCAGAAAAGTAATATACCATGACAAATCCCCCATTAAGACAGAGGCAGATGCACCATAGAAAGGGCCAAGAGTGCTTAAGCTGGCCCTCTTAAAGATTTCACGGTGAAACGCTATTAGAGGGAGGCAACGTCACCAGGTGTGCGCGCGTGAGGTCACGGGAGGAGCTGTGACGCTTCTCCGTTGACCGGAACTTCCGCCTCTCTTTCTGGATTGTTCTCGTATGTTCGAGGTCCACGGAAGTTGGGACACAAAGAGTAAAGAAGACCCGCCCACGGAAGAGGAGAGGAGACAAATGAGAACACAGGAAAAAGGATGTGCAGATCTCTTATTGGCCAGGAAGAAAGTAGAGGGAATTTTGAGGGAGATTCTGGAAAAGTTTTCGTGGCATTCTGAAAAAGTTTTCGTGAGATTCGGAAGAAGTTTTCGGAGGAGGCTGAAGAAGTTCACGGAGCGGTCTGGAGAATGAATTGAAGGAGTTGGAGAACGATACTAAGCAGAGCAGTAGTCTAATTTGGGTGATAGCTGCAGACCTGAGATAGATGGAAGCAGTGATAGAAATTCTGCATATCCCGACAGCCCATAGGAATGTTCACCTGTAAACATGGAAGCCGTAGTGAGGAAGAAGGAAGAATCACACCCTGAGAATTATATAGGCAAAGCCAGTCGAATGAGTGGTCGAACCATTGACCTACTCGAAAACCCCTCTATCCACGGAAGAAGAAATGCTGACCGGTAAAGAGTATGCGACACTGATTGATTCCAGCTGTGCAGTACCCGGTAGGGAAACACCATAATCACCGAGATCCCCAAATGAGCGCCCCCGCATTCCAGTACCTGAATGACCGATATGAAAGGAAGCCGAGCAGAGAGGGAAGTTCCAGGCCAAACACGTAAGTGCTAGAGAGTTTACCGAAATAGGTGTACTTAATTTATTAAGGAGAGGACTTTAGGAGAAAAATGTGTATATTTAAGTAATGAATATATGAATAAAGGGGTAATGTATTTAAGACGGACGCAGCCTATAATTTGGAGTGAAGCTCCTCATATAAATGCTTGCTGGAAGGAGAGGGTATAATAGATAACTGAGAATTGTTTAAGATTGGGAAAGGTTTTTATAATATGTATGAAATTGAAGGTTGAAATTTCAATTTATTATGAGTTGATTTGTGGAGAGTATTTCTGATTTGAGTAGGGGCTAATTAATAAGTGATATATAAAGGTATAGAGGATTAACTGTTCTGAAAGGTAATGTTAAATTGAATTGATTGATATTTCCTGTTGACCTGATTGCAGAAAGGGGGTCTGATTGAATAAATGAAATTTTCTTACAAATTGAGACACGAACTCTGAAGGTTTTTGTGAGCCAGTTCATTGGTGGGTAGTTGTTGGTTTATTATACAGAAGAAGAAGAAGAGTGGGAAGAATCTATGTAAAGTGTATGACTCGACCTATTGAAGTCCCTGTAAAGAACATGAAGAGACACCATGACATAATGAATAATAATGTGTATTAGAGTAGAATATCTGATGATGAAACAATTGAGTTTGAACAAGATATTTACACATATAAAGGTTAATGAAATAACAAGTCACCAGCTAAATATAGTTTGAATAACTGCTATTGCTATTTTCTGTATGATATGTTAATAAACATTGTTTTATTTCACATTCATTTGTTGGAGTCCGTCATTCCGAAACTCAGCCAATCCGGCGGAAAATTACCTAAATTAATTGGGGTCCCCTTTGGGTCTGGTAATCTTCTGAGAACAAACAAGTCAGATGCTAAGTGGGAGGATTGGACTACGGGGATATACATATAAAAAAGGGGATAGATTACAATAATTAAAATATAAAGAAAAGTAGGGTAACCAAGAAAAACAATAATACCTCCAGCCCCACAATTGGCGAGAACAACCCCCACAAAACAATTGATGATTTTACCACAGATTGTCAGATTTTAAGGAGTTAATGAGAACACTGCTATTCATGTGGGGAACTAATAATATTAAACGCACACAAACGAACGTTTGTTGAATGTAGGATCACGCTGAAGAAAATGTCTCAAGTTAGGTCCGAATGTTTATGAGTCTGCAATTCTGGCCCGGCTTGATAGAAAGGAGTTTATACTAACAGCCTTGTGGATTATTTTCTTCATTATTTATTTTATTTTATTTATTTTTTTTTACTTTTTTAAAATATTTTTATATTATTTTTATTAATTTATCTTTTATGTGTTATTATTTTTGTTTAATTTAAACAACTTTTTGTTTATTATTTATTTATTAATTTAATTAGTGAATGGTATTGTAAAATATACACGGGTAATATATTTTATTTCGAGGAAAAAAAAAGCAAAAAAAGTTTAAATTTGTTCGCCAGTGTAATCGAATAAAAACATTCATTTTTCATTATCACGTTTATTGACTGTTCTAGGACTCTTTCAAAATAAAGAATACACTATTTGTATAATTTTGGTTAATTATGCAATGGTAACTAATAATAAAAATGTAAATGCAAATGATGCCTTCTAATGGCCAAACGTACATTTAATAAGTGACAGACAGGAAGTGGAAATGCGGGACTGTTCTAATGCGGAAGTAATGATTTTATCAGAAAATATAGAAATAAAAATTCCAAAAAAAAAAAAAAAAAATAGCTTGTGCTCATCTGCTGACATTAAATTCAAGTTACAAATTGAACCTGTAAGAAAATTTGTCGACCGTATAGGATGAAATCATATAAAGTGGACCCGGGCTACACGTAATAATTACGTTAAGTGCACACTTACTGAAAGTATGTTTAAAAGTCGCGACCAACGTAAATACTGTTGGCTTTGAAATTAGCTTAAGCTCTTGCGTAGGATCATTAATTCTACATTATATATCTGTAGGAACATGCCAAGCTGAGCACAGCAGCAAAGTAAGTAGAGTAAACATAATTAACTAATGTATTTTCGCTGTTCTTTCCACTTTATGAATAATTTCGCTTACGAAATAAATGTCGCAAATTCCACAGCGATTTTCATATGAGTCAGTTACGTTTTACCCTCTCTTATTTACAGCAACAGCTGAATTACTAATGGTGGTTTGTACCACTACAGGTCAAAATAGCACTGCTGGTACCTGTATATAACGAACATTGCTGATTACCACAGATGTTTGTTAACTGAGTTCTTCAAATTACTGGCATTTAAAACACTTACTGACCTGTGCTGTTTCTAAGACGCAAAAATTCAAAATACTGTAATAATTAATTGGAATTTCGAACCTTCAGAAATAAAAATATACATATACTGGGTGGTTATAAAAGTTTTCCTATTCAGGAGATCCTAGTGTCAAAACGGTTAGAGATAGCGCTGTGAAAATCGGTGGGTATTTCAGAGTAAGGGGAGAAGCGATTTGTAGAAGAAGAAAAAATTAGTTCACATTTCCGCCACCAGGGAAAAAGTCGCTGCACATATGTAAAAGTTGTCATTTGCTTCAAGACACGCTGCTTACGCAAATGACATCCTGTTAGATAAAAGCAGAAAGGCCAACGCCACCGTCAATAACCACTATGGCTCTTACAAAAAGAAACGTGCTCTTTTAGTAAAACTGTTCTACCAGAATAATAATAACGCTAATGCAGCGCTACGTGAATATCAGAAACTGAAAGGTTTGCCTAAAGGACCTTTGATTGTGGACCACGGACCGTTGTCAGTGGGACTTCGAAAACTAATAAAGAAATTTGAAGCGACCGACTGGGGAGTTATGTGTAATTCCAGGCAGGGGACAACCACATATCGGAATGGAGGTAGTGGATGAAGTGGCGGTTGCACAATGGTCAGAATGCGAAACGCTACCAGTCAGTAGTGCCCTGCCAGAGGTGTGCCAAAAGACTTGAACCTTCCTTGGTCTACTGTACGTAGAATGCTTCTAATTAATTTTACTCTGGTTCCCGTACAAGATTCACGTAGAGCAAGAACATTTCGCCACATTTCACTCTTCATGGGGCTGTAAATGCACAAAACTGACGGAAATTCTTCTCCATCTGCTGTGCATGAAAGACCACTACAAAGTCCATACGTTACAGTGTTGGTGTGGATTCACAGCACAGTTTATAATCGGACCATTTTTCTTTGAATAGTTTACACCTCATGGCCCCGTAAGGTGTACGGTAACTAGTGCACTGTACTGCGCTCTTCTAAGAGATCACCTTATTTCCGCTCTGCAAGAAAGGCAATGCTTGGAGACCGTACTGTTCATGAAGGATGGTTCCCCTCCCCACGTTGGTTGGTCGACAAGTGAAGGAACTGCTCCTTTCAACATTCGGAAATGATCGCATCATTTCTAGAGACTTTCCACAGTTCTGGCCAGCCCGATCAGAGATTTCAATCCCTGTGATTTCTGGCTATGATACCTGAAAGACAGAGTTTACCGTAGCGGCATACAGACGCTTGTTGATTTGAAAGCAAGCATTAAACAGCATTTAGCCAACATCCCCAATGAGATGTTACGCGAAACTGTGTCGCACACAGTCCTCCGTTTTCAGAATGTGATCTCAAGTGAAGGAGGGCACATAGAACAATATCTGTAGATTTCTAAGTTTTGATACTAAAATCTAATCCTAAGTTAAGTATTCCATCTCATGTTTACAGTACCAATTTCTCCTCTGGTGGCAGAAAATTGAACTAATCTTTTTTCTTCTACAAATCGCTTCCCCATTCCCTAAATGACACCCACCTATTTTCACAGCGCTATCTCTAACCGCTTTGGCACTAAGGTCTCCTGAACAGGGAAGCTTATTTTATTTATATATATTTTATAAAAATATATTTTATATATATGTTTTTTATAGAAACAACTATTAATCTTCTTCCAAAAAAAGTAAGCCACACTCACCAGCTGATATCAAATTTAAGTTATGAATTATATATATATATTTTTAATTATTTTAAAATTATTTAAAATTTTAATTTTTAATGTAACTAAAGGTATATATTTCTATGCCTTTTATCGCAAAGAGTGAAAAAACAATTTACACTGAGTTATCAAAAGAATTAGGACACTAAGAGAAGAGATAATACCGATTTAAAATTGCAGTTTGAACATGACGTAGGGTTCTCACACACCTACAGCCACACCATGGGACTACAATGAATTTCGGATCTGCTCAAAATTCCGAAGATCATTCCAAAGTTCAACATCGACCAAGGAGGAGAATGAACATTTTTACCAAGAGATCACTGAAAATTTCGGACTTTGGTTTTGGGTAATGGGCAGCGTTGGTGCTAGGTAGGTCAATTCGTTGTTTTAGATTTTGCTAAGGTCATGACGCATCAGTATATTGTGGTTGTAAATTGTACATATATTATGGTTTATTTGCTTGTTATTGGGGATGAAAAATTCCTAATTTGCAGGCAACCAAGGTTCACAAACCCTCCAGCTTTTCAACCTTGTGAATAAAGCGTGCATTAAGTTTAACTGGGTTTTAGGAGCATTAGCGACGAAGGCCATATTGCGCCGTGTATTCTGTCTGTAAATTGCGTGTGTTCTGAGATCTATTTCTTGTTTGCTGGACGAAAAAACCAAAGTTTCCGGGAGAAAAACCATGCTACCCTTGCCTGAGACCAACTAACTCAGCCATTGTGTGAAAAAGGCCCATAAAAATTACTCTCGTCATCGACGAGATTCGAAGACAGGTCTTTTCCACCCAGTGTGGGGAGGACAGCGATTCTACCAACTGTGCTACCCACGATAGACAACAGAAAGACGAGAAGAAACTTATTAACAGAAAAACTACACAAAAGCAAAGTTATTGAAGTTCACTCTTTCTTCCTTTTTTTTTTTATTTTTGGTCTGTTACAGCCTAAGCTATTCAAACAGCCTGATTTGGTTGACATAGTTGGGTAGACGAAAGAAATTTATTCACTGTCACAGAAAAAAAAAGAGGGAAAATGAAGCTTAACAATTTTTTTCCTTTTTTTTAAGGGCTGTTTAAGCCTTAAAACTGTTTGAATAGCATTAAAAGTTTGCCTTTGTTTGAAGAGCATTAAAAGTTTGCATGTTCTGTCTTGCTTTGCTATACACTGAATTCTCTCAAAGAATTCGCCGAATCTTCGTACTCATCAAATTGGCCCATACACCACTCTCGTACAACGAAGTGTCCTGCAACGAACTGAAGTGATCCCCTGTCCCAATTAGTTCTCTCCCCGAACTTTTTGATAACTCCTCGCATTTATAACCAAGCAAATGAACCAACACATCGTGAGAAGGAAAACAACTCAGCTAGGTACTGTTTTCATTACATGTAAAATTACAGAGACATTTGCAGTGTAGTGTCCTTACCACTTTGTTTCTTTCAGTTCAGGAACCACTGGAATACCTTCATGGGTAGCACAGTTAGTATAATCGCCGTCCTCCCACACCGAGTAGGAAAGACCTGAGTTTGAATCCCGTCAATGATGCGAGGAATTCTGATGGTCCTCTTTTCACAACGTGGCCGAGTTAGACAGTCTCTGGAGGATAGCATGGTTTTTCTCTCGGAAACTCCGATTTTTCGCAGCAAACATAAAATCAAGCACTCATCAGAATAGTTATTCATTCACACATATACGTATGAAATTCTAAATTAAAGTTTGCGTTTTGTGTTAACTCATAAACAAAGGGATTCGTTTTTAATGAATAACCGCATTTAACTGTTGTAGTTTACATTAATGTTATGGAAGTTGGCAAAACAACACTCATTATATCCACACCTAAGTCGTATTTGGAGGCTCTACATTACACGTGCCACTCACACTTCGATCGCCAATTCAGTCGAAGGGGAGTTTCCCGGCAGATGTACTGTTTCCATCTCAGTGCTGGCGTTGCTCTTGGAAACCAAGCAGAAGGAAGTTGCTACTTCCTGAACAACACAACGAAATTCCCGGAAAGGTGAGTGACTGTTTGTATTTAAGGTCTTTGATTCTTCCATGTAAGTACTGATTGTTTCGAGAAAAAGATGGGATGGATTAAAACACGTAAACCGACCACGCACCTTTATTTCTTATTGTAGTATTTTTCTTATTTTATTTAAACTGTCTGCTCACTTCAACACCTCTGAAAAGGTTGCAGCCAGTCAGAGGTACCGTGGGTAGTCGAAGATAGCCGACGCGATGGAGCTGTTCAAAGTTGTCTTTCACAGAATGTCGCAATGCATTCATATGAACGTCACCGACAGGTTGAACCTAACTGCGTAATAATAATCTTCAAATGTGTACTCTCCGTTCTAATCATCAATATTTATGGTGGTTGAACTCGTGCGTGCCTGGTACATCGCTAAGATTGTAGTTTGCTAACAGAGACTGTTTGCTTGATAATGAAATTTAGTAAGGTGAATTGAAAAAAAAAAAGAAAAGGAAAACGTTAGAATTTAATATCAACATAAAAACATTGCTATAGTCTAAAGCCTTCATTAATTATTAATGAATTATGTATCGACATATTGTAATGATTGAAATTACTAACTGTCGTGACGGAATAAAAATGGAACATTATTCGAACTCCTTCCTCTCCACCTCCTGGAAACGCCCCAGAGTAAAATCATTATGGTCTTTTATGAATAATGTATATACACAGACCTCATGGGAAGCACAGTTGATATTGACACCATCCTCCCTTCACCGGGTGGAAAAGACCTAAGTTCGAATCCCGTCGATGATGCGTGGAATTTTTATGGGTCTTTTTCACCACGTGGCTGAGTTAATCGGCTTCAGGCGAGGGTAGCATGGTTTTTCCTCCCGGAGAAAGACAGCCCTGATTATAACATATATTCACGTTAATGCTAGTCACTGCTATGGGTAAAGGGATGGTTGAATGGAAGAAGACAAAGAATAGTTATCAATGGGCACTACTCTTCTTAAACTGCTGTTATTATTGAAGCCCCTCAAGGTTCAGCACTGGACCCATTGTTGTTTTCAATACTGAATTTATTAATGATGAAGACATATCAGACATAATGTCTAAGTTTCCAGATGGTAGGATGGTTTATGATAGTAATTAGTGTATAATGTTGCAACAAGATCTAAAAAAAAATTTGTCATATGGGCTGAGATGTGACAATTGAAGTTTAACATTAACAAATGCAAGGTACTGCTTATGGACAGCAGTAACCCCAGAATATCAACTATTTGGTACAACACTGAGGGTAATGGAGAAGCAAGTTGGTAGAATGACCATTCCCCCCACACCAGATGGAAAATACCCGAGTTCGAGTCCGGTAGACGATGGGAAGAATTTTTATGGTCCTTTTTCACAACGTGAGTGAGTTAGTCGGTCTCAGGCGAGGGTAGTATGGTTTTTATCCCAAAAACTCAGTTTTTAGTCCAGCAAGCAGAAAATCGATCTCAGAACACAAGCAATTTACAGACAATATACACGGACCAATATGTCCTTAGTTTCTGATGCTCCTAAAACCCTATTACAACAAGCTTACCCGTCTGGAAACATCTTAGGAAGATGTAGAACTAACAACTAAACAGGTACAGAGAAGGACAATGAGATTGGTGAGGGGAACAAAAGGGTGCTCTCACTAAGAAAGCCTTCACTGCTGCAAATTGCAGCGTCTAGAGACTAGGGACTTGCGAGGTGATCTGAATGAGGTGTTTAAGTCTTTGAATGGATTGAGCAAGCTTAGTGCTGATGGCATTCTTTTGCTCAGATTATACACATGACGGGGCACAAATTCAAATTGAGGAAGGACGGTTGCACAATTGATGTGCGAAAATTTGCTTTTAGCCATTGGGTGGTTGATTGTTGGAACAAACTTCCATCTGTCGTTTTTGAAGTTGGAAACTTAAATAAATTTAAGGAAGAACCTAGACAAACTATTGGAGGGGATGGACAGGTGATGTGGGAATGTTTTTTTTTTTTTTTTTTGCTGATGATTCTGCATGAGCTTACTTTCTCGCAGTATTTTCCACTGTTAACACTAATATAATGTAGGTTCGCATAATATTTGGAATTTCAGAACAAAGAAATTAATTTAAGGTAAAATCCAGGCTTAAAATTTATATTTATAATTTCAGCGGATAAACAGCAATACATACACAGGAAATTCATACTCAGCAAATGTTTGCTTGCGGTTTTGTAAAAGAAAGGGAGGTGTAAACCGTCTCAATTCATTAATAGAAAATGTGTAAAAAAATCATAATGGTTTTATTCCTATATAACGGGAGCTATGGGTCCTACTAACTGGCTCATTTCGATGGTCATGTATAATTTCAAAGTGAAATTGTTACATATATTATTAATAATTTTTACCTATTTTTATAATAGGTAAAAGGATGTAGGCTCCATTTCAACCTCTTTTTTTCTTTTCTTTGGAATGAAGCGTAATCAATTGGCTAGAAATATATTTCCACAAATAGCAGGAGCTGCCGGAAGTTTTCAAAGTAATACCATTGTAGGGGACATAGAAAGTTGCGCCTTTTAAACTGTAGCAGATGTATTAGTAAATTTAATTTCTTTTATAAATGTAATTCTACTAATGTAAACGAAATTTCAAACTGCATTAGTAAATTGTATCTGCAAGCCTTTTTAAGTCTTTCGTAAGTAAATTCAAAAAACGTTTTAGTGACTTCTGCATCTGCCTTTCAGGAACTTTGTCACTATATGTACACTGCCCTACCATTAATATCTGGACAACCGTATATCTATAAATAACCTTTATTTAGAGGAAAACTTATAAGGGGTGCTGAAACCTTTAGCCTTTGTGACAGCCTCTAATCTCCGTGGAATACTCACTACCACTTTTTCTGTTTGTAAATGGCTCAGTTAGTTAATCTCAGGTGAGGGTCGCATGGTTTTTTCTCTTGAAAACTCGGATTTTTTCCAGCAAACAAAAAACCGACCATAGAACACATGCAATTGACAGTATACAAGGAGCAATACGGTCTTAGTCGCTGATGTTCTTAAAATCCTACTACAACAAGCAATTTTAAAAAACAAAAATCGTTGTAGTTCTATTTACTGGTTATAATCATCGTCTTCCGACCAGAGGTGAAAAGTTGTTCTTGTAGTAGGGATTTTAGAAGCATCAGCGACTAAGGCCATTGTTCCGTGTTTATTGTCTGTAATTTGCGTGTGTTCTGAGGTCGATTTTCTGTTTGCTGGACGAAAAATCTGAGTTTCCAGGAGAAAAAAATATGCTGCCCTTCTCCCGAGGCCTACTAATTCAGCCACGTGGAAAAAAACTCATAAAAAGTCCTCCTGTCATCGACGAGACTTGAATTCAAGTCTTTCCCACCCGCTGTAGGGAAGGATGGCGATTCTACCAACTATGCTACTCACAGGGGCTGAGTGGAAAGGCTTATTGAGTTCGAATTCCATCAGTGACCGGAGGAAATTTTATGGGCTTTTTTTAACAAAGTGGCTCAGTTAATCGGACACAGACAAAGATTACATGGTTCCCGCCAACCAAAAAAAAAAAAAAAACTCAACTCTAGTTTTATTTCCAGTAAACCGACCAAAGAATAGTTGCAATTTCAGACAAAATAAAATATTCTGGCACCTTGTAAGGTTAGTTATTTTATCAATATCTTTGCAGATTTTTTTTTTTTTTTTTTTAGCTCTTCAAGGTCGAAAAAAGAACCATGACATTCGCTTAGAAAGTTCTGCAGCTATTAAACATCATTCTCGGTTAAAATGGGTTGGTACTGTCAGCCTTGCGCTGTTTTCCATAATGGACACGCCCTTTCAACTTCATCAGAAATTTTCACTCTGGTGTAATTTAGAAAATTGCTTTGGCAGCAATCCTTTTAAAGTATTGTTTTTAGTTCCTTTCATGTGTTAATGCTAAAATGCGTCATACTATGGGGAGGACGATGAAAGCTTCTTTTTTGTTTTTTTTTTTTGCAGGAGTGTAGGGGGAGATTGAGTAAGCAAACCATTGATATTCTGAAACTTAAGTTGTGCCTTATCAGATTTCTTGATACATTCTGATTTTGTGTTTTGGAACATAACATGTTTTGATGGTAGTTGGAATTAATACAGTAAATCTCAAGACTTAGCAATATACCTAGAAAGCTTTATTAAAAATATATATACGCAGTATATATATATACTGCGTATATATATATACTATTATATATATTATATATATATACGCAGTATATATATATAATATCTGAAAATAAATGGAGAATAGCTTCAGCGAACCAACTGCCTTTTATTCCTAAAGTCCAAATTAAATCTGTACGGAAAGATTATACGAAATAGGTCTTTATTTTAATTATTATGTTTTTATTTCCCTGTTACGTAATCACACCATATTTCTGTTTGTGCTTTTGGTTATTGCTTTTTGGTAACTTACCTCTTATAATTTTTACCATGATTTACAAAACACATCATGGCATTACTCATTCTGAAAAGGAAAATACTCCATAATTATAAATTTTACCAATAGTAACTCTAAGTCTGTATGTTTCATCCTCTATAAGTATTGTTCAGAGGTAACAGACTTTTTGGAATCAACAGTTCAGAAACACAGCCAACGCAAACAAAGCACTCGGGGTGTTCACACATCGATTGAATTGCCAAGCGAGAGACACCCACAGCGTAGAACTTCGTGGAGCTCTCACTAGTGGCACAGTGATTATGATCACCATTTGCCCATAGCGGGGTGTTTTCCACCCAGTATGGACAAAACTGTAATGCCATCATTGACGTGAGGAATTTTTATGGGCTCTTTCAGAACGTGGCTGAGTTATTCGGTCACAGGCGAGCGTGCATGGTTTTATTTCTTGGAAGCATGGGTTTTTCGTCCTTAAAAAGGCAACTCGGCCAGAAAACAGGCAATTTATAAACGCTATATACTGACACCTCATAGCCTTAATTGCTTTGACGCCAAACACACAAAATAACTCTGTGGTTACTGGTGAAACCAATGTGCACTGGTCTCCACTTCATCGTCCGAGCTCTAGTGGTTAGCCTAGTTGGTATAATCACCGTCTTCCCCGCACGGGTGGAAAAGACTTGAGTTCAAATCCTGTAAATGATGCGAGGAATATTTATGGGCCTTTTTCACAACGTGGCTGAGTTAGTCGGTCTCAGGCGAGGGCAGCATAGTTTTTTCGTCTAGCAAATCGACCACAGAACACATGCAATTTACAGACATCATATACGGCTGAATATGGCCTAAGTTGCTGATGCACATAAATTACCCTAGAATAACCAACAACCAATCATCGTCCGAATGAAAACGGCTACCTCTGAGTTCCGCATTCAATGTGACAAAGATGGGACAGTCAGAGGACGATAGTTCGTGGTTGAAAGCTAGGTTAATACTGATCACCACCTTCATTGTCATTGACTGCGGTAGTACGGGGTAATCAAACCATGGTAGTGATACATGTCAAAAAAGAGGAATTTTAACATCACATTTCTGCTGGATATGGATCAGTGAGGAGAGGGATGATCCCATTGCTCACTCACAATTTCCACCACTGACTCGTGCGTTTGGTCTCATACTGAAATCAAATAATTCATCAATCTCATCCCACTAGGGATTGTGGGATGAGACCCTGACTCATTTTGTCGTGGAGCTTATACCAAATGAGTTAGAGTCAAATCAAAATCGCCTTTGAAGTCTTTGAATATTTCCAAGTTGTATTTGTAAAAAACCGCAAAGTGGGATGTTTTGAAGAAATAATTGACAGCATCATCCCACCCCCTGAAGTCCAAGGCTACAAGCAAAAGACCAACTTAACATACAGGACCAAGTGACAATTTCTGCCGGGCTGCCATGAAGAAACGGAGAAGGTATATACAAAATTCCGTGTGCTGGTGGAGCGCAGAATTAACCATCCTGTGCCAATAAGTCCACACAGCAAAACTAGAATTACAAAGGAAAAAATCCCCTCAAAGAAAAACACAGACCCCTGAAAAAGAAACGCAACTGTTTGATATCATCAGACCTCCTTAATCATCAGAAAATAAATTCATGGCAAAGATTGATCAAAACAACTAGCAGCGCTGATCCATGGTGACTAGTGGACAAAATAACCTTCAACGGCCCGAACTAAAAAAGATATTCTACACTTGAGCTATAGTTGGAACATGCAGAAGGGTATTCTCAATTCCTAGGCTCTCTTTTGAAGCCGACCTGATTTTGTGAGAACAGGTCTCTATTTGGGACAGTATGTGGAATCTGCTTTCCAGGAGGTGTTCAAATATCCTGTTCAGTATTGGGAGAAGTGAAACAGGACTGTAGGAGATCGGCTTGGAGGTTTCTCGTGGTTCGCATGTAGAAGTTTTACTGTTGCCGTTTTCCATGCTGTGTGGAATACGCTCTATCGAATACATCCATTGCATAAGTTAAGTAGGACTACTGGTTTCTGATTCCAAAATTTAATTATGACCTAGGTCTCAATCGGATCGGATTTCTTGACGGCGTATTCTAGTTCATCTGGGGTGAATCCTGGTTGAGTGGTTGGTGATATGAATTGATCGTTCCGGCTTCTGATCTGTGCTTGCTCATTGCCTTCTGTTGACCAGTTCTGCAGTGATGATGTGGTCTAAGGTAGCATTGACAGTGACATCCCAAATGACAGTATCAACTGACTCCTTTTGAGTGACCGCGTAGAATATCTCTTTGGGTTCGAGCAGTTGCAGGTTATTTTATCCACTAGTCACCAAGGATCAGTGCTGTTAGTTGTTTTGATCAATCTTTGCCATGAAATCCTTTTCTGATGAACAAGGAGTTCTGATGATATCAAGAAGCATTTCTTTTTCAGGGGTCTGTATTTTTCTTTGAGTGGATGTACCTCACTCATTGACCAGGTGGAGCTTTTCCTTTGTAATTGTAGTTTTGCTATGTGGACTTATTGGCGCAGGATGGTTAATTCTGTGCTCTACCAGGACACGGATTTTTGTATATGCCTTCTCCTTTTTTTTCATGGCAGCCCAGCAGAAATTGTCAGTTGGTCCTGAATGTGATGAAAGCTGGGTCAGTTTATTGAAATTGTCAATTGGTCCTGAATGTAATACCGATGTATCCATGTAGCCTTGGACTTCAGTGGGTGGGATGATGCTATCATTTATTTCTTAAAAACATCCCACTTTTGCGGTTTTTATTTAAAAGCTCAGCTTAGTGGACGCTAGTAATCAAGAGGCTAATTGACTTTGTGCATTGGTCAATTACCTTCCAGTCAGTGATCTTACAGGCTGTTGGAGGCTGTGGAGAGGTTTGTTTTATATAGGGTTCTCCATTTATAGAGCTAATATAATTTTCTCTCTACTATTTAAATTATTTTATCGAGACAAACCCGTGGGTTGTCTGCGCGCGTAGTACAGTGGCATCGTCACCATCCTCCCCACACCGGGTGGAAAAGGCCCGGATTCGAGTCCCATCGATGACGCGAGAAACTTTAATTGGCTTTTTTTCACCCCGTGGCTGAGTTAGTTGGTCTTAGGCGTAGATAGTAAGATTTTTTCCCTAGAAATTGGGGTGTTTTCGTCCAGCAAAAAAGGCAAATCGACCAGAGAACACACGCAATTTACAGACACATAACATAAATGGGTATATAGAAGAAATTCTGGTTGATTCTAATAAAATAATTTGAATATGACGATCCGTGGGTTCTTCATTTTCATGGACCTTGCACTTTGCTATTTCTTGCACCGTGGTAGCTACGTCTCTGCTTGAATGGTTATGAGGTCATTCTTATTTCAACTCTACTTGTTGATCCTGATTGGCCTGGACCGTGAGTTTGTGCCTTAAGTTGTATGCTTTCTGGTGCCTCGGTGTCTATCCATAAGTGGCCTTTTGATTTGGTATGTTCTAAGTTGAAAGTGTTAAGGAGTGGTTGAAATCCAGGTTTTGGCTTCGCAATTGGTGCAGCCAATCGGAGGGCTTGCTTAATTATGGTATGCATTATACAGATGCATGCCAGACTTTGCACAATGCCTACAAGTGGGAACAATTCTGGGGCAAAATTTGAAATAGTTTTGAGCAAATGAAAATAGTTTTGCACTTGCTCCTAATAGTAATTCTTTAAAACGGTGGGGCGACTATGCTTTGAAGATCCATCTTATGATTTCAGCATTTTCCATAGCCTGGGAGAGAGTTCAAGTATTCAGTTTGCAACCGAGTTAGATCTGGATTTTGTAGTGAAGCGTCCAGACAACTCGCTGTTAACTTCATCTCTTGTCAAGGCTTGACAAGAGATGAAGTATATGAAGTTATATGCTTGTAAGTTTTTCTGTAATACGTCCTCACTGACATATTTGAGAAACTCTTTGGCCGTGGAATTGCATACTTCAAACAATATCCTGTTGGGCTTACGAGCTTTGGTTATCTCTGATATTAAGTCTCTGCTGTTAATGGTAGTTACTATTCTTTCGCCATCACGTTTGGGTCTGTTGTAATCATTATCACCATACCGTTGTGTTTAACTTAATGCTACGTGCACCGATTAATTGTCTTGATGCAAGATAACTCCTTTGGCCAATTTCCCACGCCTCTTGAGTTTCAATTCCGCGTAAAAACGTCTCTGTAGGCTAGAGTAACACTCGGCATTGACAGTGGAACTTTATTCCAGGAAATCAACTATGATAACTCCTTCTGCATCTCAGAAGATGGATGCCATGACTTACCCAGCCGACTTCTGCACTCGAAACTTTTTAGGTGGGGGGAGGGAGAAGAAGGATACTTCCACTGTTTCGATTGTTCTTTTGTTTCAGTGTTGAAGTGGTGCACCCATGTTTCATCCATAGTGACACACTGTCCCCAAAACTGAGCTTCGTTAGCTTAAAAATCCTGGACGATCTCATGACAACACCTCAAGCTTTTATGCTTATGATCTGTATTTAGTGCTTTGGGGACCCACTTCGAAGAAACGTTCTTCATTCCTAAAGCATTCGCCACAATATAGTGAGTTTGCTCATGAGAGATGTTGGATGTTGTCTCGATATGCTTCAGTGTTATTCTGCAATCTTGCATGACTGTCTTCAAAACTGTCTCGTCCACGTTTAAACTTTGCAGCCCAGTTTTTGACGGTGGTATATATAAAGAACAAGATTCCCCTAATGATTGCTGCATGTTTTCCTGAATTTCTTTTGGTGATATTCTCTCTAAATGAAGATACTCAATGACTGCAAGATGCTTGATTCTCTCAACAGCCGCCATCTAATCTTCATTCACCCTCCACACTTCAAGCCCTCTAAAGGAGATGTAACAAACATGAAATTTTCTGAACACAAAAGAAAAGCCACAGCACAGACTGGCATCATTGTCTTTGACGAAAACCTTTGCTATCTATATCGGGCTGAAAACTTAAACCCTACTACAACAACAATATCACAGATTGAGAAAGTTTCTGTTTTGTCAATGATATACAGAAACGTTTCTAGCAGGGATATGGAGGTGATTATTCCTTTTTATGAGGCTATGGTTAGGCAATATCTTCAGTACTGTATACAGGTTTGGAGGCCTCACTTTAGGAAGGATGAAGAGCTACTGGAATGGATGCAGAGAAGGGCAACCATTTTGGTGAAGGGAACAAAAGGATGCTCTTTACCTAGAAACGCTTCAATTCTGCAAATTGCAGCGTCTCGAGACCAAGCACCTGCGAGAAGATCTGATGGAGGTGTTTAAAGCCCTGAATGGATTGAGTAAGCAGAATGTTAATGGTATTTTTCCACTTTCTGAGACTATACACATAAGGGGACATAAATTCAAGTTGAGGAAGGATGGTTGCAGGACAGATGATGTGCAGAAGTTTGCCTTCAACCAGCGGGTGCTTCGTTGTTGGAACAAGCTTACATCTCTTGTTGTGGAAGTGGATGGGTTGAATAAATTAAAGGGAGAACTAAACAAATTCTTGGAGGGTACGGATGGGTGAAGTATTTTTTTTTTTTTTTTTGGTTGATGCTATATAAGCTTGCTTTCTTTCATCATTTGGCATTACTACTGCTACTATTACTGCTATTACTGGAAAATTATTTTTTTAGATTCTAAGTTATAATCATTCAGAAAAACGTTGAGAAGAGCATGATATAAAAGACTACGATGGGGAAAATGATTTTATAAATATGAAATGCCTTTTTGAGTCCTAAATAATGAAAGGAGGATTTAAATGTTCCGTTATTAAACTAACTAACAAACTAATCCTCACCTCCCCCAACACCCCTCCTACTTAATCACAGTGTGATTATGGACTTGGTACATTTTAAGGATGACATACCAGCGTAGTTCACAGCAAGCGTGCCGTTTTTTTTTTTTTTTTTTTCTTTGTCTCATTCTAGTAAAGATTTGTAGCAGAAAACTTACTTGATCTGTTTCTTTCATATATCAGGAAAGTCTAGCAGCTTGACAGCTGCTTCCGATCGATTCTGGCTTATCAGATCACATGATACTATTTCTTTCCAATTTTCTTATGGAAACATCAGTATCGATTTCCGCTATTCTCTGAAACAACTTTTTGTATGTCATTATTTTTAATTGTACTGCAAAAGAAAAATTCTCAAACTACTACGGTCAGAATCATGTGAAGACACTAGAAACGCTTAAAAATAAAAACATTTAGAAATAAATATCAAGTTACTTGTAGTACACGCATAAGACTTGAGCCTACTATGTTAATGCTAATCGATAACAGTAATGACTGGTTGTAGCAGGGTTCTATGGTTAATTTGCTGTTTGTTGGATGAAAACCCCCATTTTCCGGAAGAAAAACCACACTACCTTCTTTTGAGACCGACTAACTCAGCGACGTTGTGAAAAAGATCCATAAAAATTCCTCAAGTCATTGTCAGGATTCGAAATCAGCTCTTTTCCACCCTCCTCACATGTAGGTCAGGGGGAGAGGTGATTATACCATCTCTGCTTTCCACAAAGGCAACAGTAATGAATAACTATGCAAAACTAAGAGAATTTACTTTCCATTTTCTTATCATCCGAATCACAGAGATCAATTATTTAAAAATAAAAGAATAAAAAGTAAGAGTCGGAGGTAAATTTTTTTGCGCCAAAGTAACTAAGGTATGAAGCGTCAGTGTATTATACACTGACTCCTCATACCTTAGTTGCTTTGGCATCAGCGACTTAAACCATATTGCTCCATTGTATATTAGTCTGCAGAGTGTGTGTTCACGGGCCGATTTGCAAGTTGTACAGGATAAAAAATCCGAATAACTCACGAGGACAATCCTACTCCCTCCGTCTGAGATCGACTATCTATAACTTCGACTGAAGAAAACCTTAGAAATTCTTTCGGCTGTCAACAGCAATCGAATCCAGACCTCACTAACCGTGTGCAAGTGAACTATACTGTCAAGAAAGACAGAATAGTGGTATTGCCACTTGTTAAAAATCTGAGCTTCCTGAAGAGAGGGGGAAAAAAACTAGTTCTGTCCTTGCCCAAGACCAACCTGACTTGTAAAATGATAACAAAGATTCCTCCTGTCTTAATGGAACTCGAACCCAAGCAAGAATATATAGTTAAGGATAAAGCAGTCAACTTGCAAAATTACTCACGAATTCTCAGAGTTTAACTATTACGTACCATCATAAAAAAGACATCCTGACGTAATTTTTTCGTTACATGACAGTACGCAGTTATACATAGCTTAACAAGCTACGAATATATAGGGGAACTATCTAGAAATTGCGCTGAAGTGATTGAATATCCTTCATCTCGGAGGTTCTTGTCCCTTTGCAATATTCAAGTTTTGGTAGGGTGAAACATGATCTTGCAGAATATAGATTCAACGCAAGGGTAGCCTATCTAGGCGGTTACCTTGGCGGTAGCCTATCCAGCTAGACGGTTACCTTGGGCCCAAAAGCCCACGTGAGTAGCACAGTTGGTAGGATCACCATCCACCCCACACCGAATGGAAAAGACCTGAGTTCGAATCCCGTCGATGACGGGAGAAATTTTTATAGGTATTTTTCATAACGTGGCTGAGTTAGTCGATCTCAGACGAGAGTAGCATGGTTTTTTCTCCCAGAAACTGGGAGTTTTTCGTCCAGCAAACAGAAAATCGACCTCAGAACACAAGAAATTTACAAACAATATACACGGAGCAACATGGCCTAACTCTCCAATGCTCCTAAAACCCAACAACAAAAACAATAGGGCCCAAAAAAAAAATAAAAATAATAAAAATAACCTCAGCGTATATTAATTAGTTATTGGGATTTGGGCTGGGGCCACAGATTACTTGGTTCCCCTAACAGGAATACAATTGACTAAGGTCATATTGCTCAGTGTATGGTGTCTGTAAATTGCATGTGTTCTGAGATCGATTATCTGTTTGCTGGACGGAAAACCCGAGTTTCCGGGAGAAAAAACCGTATTACCCTCGCCTGAGACCAACTAACTTAGCCACATTGTAAAAAAATGCCCATAAAAATTCCTCTCTTCATCGACGGGAATCGAACTCAGGTCTTTTCCACCCGGTGGGGGTGGACGGCGAGCTTACCAACCCACGAGGGCTGGGAGTTGTAAAGACAGACTATAATTTTTTTTTTAAATAAAATTTTTCTTCAGAAGTGAATATTTATTCCAACCAATAAAAGGTACCGCAGTGCCTGTTCTATAGAGAAGTTGCTTCAAATTGCTCCGAATTCATCGATGATCTAGTCAGGGCTTGGTTTATGTTCCTGCAATCACCTATTTGCATTGTAATATGAGATGTCTGATGTATTTATGACAGACTATAACTTGTCACCAAATATTCTATTTGGTAACAAGCTAAAGCCATTTTCTTCACTATGTACAATAATGATGCTGAGATGTTAATGTATTTAATGTATATGCCTATCTTGCTGGCCATTATCTTCTGACATTTAAAAAGAAGGCCCTGAGCATCAGGAATGAAATCAATAAAAATTCTTGTTTCTTTTGGCTTTTATAAATAAAATCAATGCAAAATAAAGTAAATCAGGTTTAGCTGAAAGGAACTAAAAATAAGTAAATAAATAAATAAAATGCAGATTACAGTTACTCCAATTTTATGGTTTTCCAAAAATCCATACGTGGTACTGAATTAATTTAATAGAATTTTTGGTGTATTCGATGATGCTAGGTTTGATGTGGTCTTCCAATTCGCGTCTGTTTCTGTCACCATTCTATTATATAATATGGATTTACTGGAGACAGGAATACTACATTGAAAAAAAGAACCTCACAAAATGGCAATTTGATTAGCCTTGACTCACAATAATTCTGACGGCATTGTTATATTCACTGTTTTTTTGGGTTTTTTTTTTTTTTCGACAGATCCAAAATACTACCGATGGGTTGTTGCCGTTGTTTTAGGAGCATTAGTTACTAAGACCATATTGCTCCGTACATATTCTCTGTAAACTGCGTGTGTTGTGAGATCAACTTTCTATTGGGTGGGCGAAAATCCCGAGTTTCTGCTGGAAAAAAACCATGCTACCCTCGCCTGAGACCGACTAACTCCAGGGGTTCACATCTGGTGAGTATGGGCTTGGCACATCCAGGGTCCTGAGCTGGATGTTATCATTTTTCTTCTTTTTCTTGGTAATTCCCTTCTAGTTCTCTCTCTCAGGGTAATTTTTTTGGCTGGTGCCAAAGGCTTCCTTGCATCATATGGCTAATAATAATAATAATAAAACTCAGCCACGTTGTGAAAAAGATCCATAAAAGATCCATAAAAACCCGAAATCAGGCCTATCTATTTTTTTTTCTTTTAAATTTATTTATATATATTTTTTTCTCTTTTGTTTTCTTTTCTCTTTTTTTTTATTTTATTTATTTATTTTTTAATATATTTTATTTTTACTTTTGTGTAATTTTTTTTCTTCTATTTTCTTTAGTAGTACCGGCTAGAGAAAATAGAAGAAAGTCTGGGCAACTGGTTTTTTTATTTTTTTATTTATTTATTTTATTTTATTTTATATAATTTTACTACACCATCATTTTATTTATTTATTTTATTAGCAATTTCCTTTTTTTTTAATTTAATTTTTCATTTTTTTTATTTATTTATTTTTTTCCTACTCTTCTCTATAAATTTTTATCTTAGTTTATTTTATTTTATTTTATTTTTTTGTTTTTTTTAACTGACTTTTTTTTTTTTTTTTTAATTATGATTTTATTTATCAATTTTTTCCTCTATGCTTGTACCCTAAGTTTGGGTAGTTGTGGGTAAGGGATTTGCTGGCACCCACTGGTATAGCACTATCTCCAGTGGGTGCGGGACTTCGCCCTCTTCAGAGCAGACAAAGATTGAAATGGTCTATCTCCACTTGGCTAAGAACATATCTAGTTGTGGCCCACCTCCTCGTGGTGTAGACGGGCATCGGACAAGCTTTCCAGGAGATCGCCTGCCCTGTGGCAAAGAGGCCAGAAACAACTAAACAACACAACAACACATAATATACAGAAACATAAAACTACACGTTTCTGGCCGCTCTACAGGGTTTTGTATCATCACAGAGTAACAGGGCGGAGATGAACTTATGTTCGTGGAGCCGCTATACAGAAGATACTATACATGTCTACAGGTCTACATGTCGACGTGATTGAGTTAGCCAGTCTCAGACGAGGGGTTAAACTTCAGGTTTTTCGTTCAGCTAGCATACCGAAGAATTGATCGGCGGGTTGTGATCACGCAGTCGTCAGTTGGAAGATGATGAAAGATGTTGCAGTAGTTAAAGGTAAAGGCACGGTTTTAATTTCAGAAGAGGGGACCATGACAGTTAGAGGAACTATATGGCATATATTAATTGGGCGGATTGTAGAGTGAGGGTGAATGTAGATTGAAGGGCAACTTGGCTGGTGCCTATTGCCCTTCCCTGAACTCTTTCTAGAAGTTCAAATGCGCCTTCACACCTGAACACAATATTTTGAATGCGATCGCACCATCGTCTTATACAAAGGAACAATGGCATCACAGGGCTTAAAATATAGGAACCATTGGCAGGTACTGAACATGCAGTCGTCATTTGGAAGATGAAGAAAGATGTTGCAGTATTTAACTGCAAAGGCACGGTTTTAATTTCAGAAGAGGGGACCATGACAGTTTAAGGCGCTATATGGCATATATTAATCGGGCGGATTGTAGAGTGAGGGTGAATAGACTTGAATTATGGAACACCTTTAAAGCAAAAATCACAGAAGCCATGAACGTACACATACTTTTAAGAAAATATTGCAGGAGAGGGAGGATGCCGAATTGGAGTGACGGAGGAGCTCGCCGGTCAAACAGAGCAAAAAAAAAATAGCATGGGATAGTTATAGAGCGATGAAAAGTACTGAAGCCCACAACAGCTCCAAGTTGACTTTTAATTATACCACAGATATAATTAGGCAGGCCAAGGTTTTGAGTATGAGAAAGCAGTGGGTAAGACAGCAAAGAATGGGGACAAGAATATTTCATATGAACACAAGGAAGAAGCAAGTGAATCAGATCGGGCTCTTGTGCACTGAGTGTGGGAAAGTCTTAGATAACCCAGCTGATGTTGCGAATGAATTAAACAGGTATTTTGCACCTGCCTTACTCAACAGAGACCCTTCATGCTGAGAAGAGGCTGTGCAAATGAAACTCAATCATATGAAATTAGTTATTCAGAAATTACAGATGACTGTATTAGGAAAACCTTAGAGAAAAAACGCAAGTAAGGCTCATGGATTTGATGACATATACCCAATAACTTTGAGGGAAGCCACCAGGGAGTGTATTGAACCATTGAAGTTAATTATGAGAGCATCTTTGGACTTGGGAGAGATTCCTTTGGATTGGGGATCTAGTAGTAGTAGTAGTAGGGGTTTCAGCAACTAAGGCTATATTGCTCCGTGTATACTGTCTATAAATTGCGGTGTTCTTTGGTCGCTTTTCGGTTTTCTGAACGAAAAACCCTAGTTTCCAGGAGAAAAACTATGCTTCACTCGTCTGAGACCGACTAACTCAGCCGCGTTGTGAAAAAGGCCCATAAAAATTCCTCCCGGTCACCAACGGGACTCGAACTCGAGTCTTTTCCACCCGGTGGGAGAGGACGGCGAGACGACCAACTGCGCTAATCACGAGGGCTGGAAAGTTATAAAGATAGACTATAACTTTTTTCAATGATATTTTCTTCCAACCAGTGTCTGTTCTATAGAGAAGTTGTTTCAATTGGGAGCAGTTGTTTCAATTGCAGAAGCAGCAAGGGTTCAAAAATACTTCCAATCATACCAGGTTTATGCAGATTAAAACTTGTTTGTATTCATATATTCGGTACATAATAAAATTTAAAAGGTTACAGATAAGTGGTTGTTGTTATTGTTAAAATTTTTTTTCGTAAATTCGTCATCGTACTGTGTCAGTAAATTGCTCGAATTCTATGTTCGTTTTCGCCTGTTTTGTAGATTTAGAACCTTCGAACCACGCTCGAGAGCGATTAGCTTGTTCACGAATTGTAAAATATCTAAAAAAAGGTTGAGTTCGAACTCCGTTCTGGATGTGGTTCGAACTCAGACCTTTTTCGCTGGTATGGACAGTCCGCTGTGGTAACAAAGAAAGCATTCGGTACACGTTTACTCCTATAGCTATTTATGGCGCCACTACGTGTAGTTACTTCCTTTCAATGGTGACTGCTAATTAAGCATCTACATGAACGTCACCAAGGTACAAGTAAATAACTGGTCGATAGACCAGAGGAGCGGCAAAGATCGATGGAAGCATCTCTTTTTTCGTATCTCGGACTTCTTATGAGCGTCTTCCGGCATTTTCAAGGAAATGTGTCATTGAAGTTCTGAAACAATATTGCTCCTAATAAAATACTGCTGTCTATCTTCGCTAGGTTCGAAAAGATTCTTCTGGTCACGATATGGTGTCATTTCCTTAGCAGTTGAAGTGCAATTTTTACCTATCTTCAGTGTGTCAAGGAAAACAGTCTGGAGGACATCGGCTATCTGTGTTTTTCTCGATAAGACCCATCGTAATATTGCAGTTCGTGTGCAATGCCCCTAGATAAAAAGGTCTAAATCTGGGTCATACACGCTTATTATAACAATTTGTGGCAGTTTAAATGGAGGACAAAATGGCATTCTAAAAATATAACAAACAGCAAACACAGATTATAGAATAAGTTTATTCCAAACAGTTCCATGGGCAGGAGAACGTAGTCATAAATTATATCTGAAAAGATAGATGGGTAGCATTATGGTGTAACGTCAGAGGGGCCTGTCGTGCTCAAACATATAGATGAACAAACTTTATACTGTAGACCAGTTATAACTTATTCATAAGTGAAAAAGAGGCCAAGTTGAACTGCTGTCTTCAGTGCTCCCGATTCCGTTGGTGCAGAATAAGGTAAGAAATAAGTTAAATCTCCTGCGCTGTTCTATATTTTGGTTAAGAATCGATGATAGGGTTCTCACCCTTAAAAAATGGAGGCGGACAGAGAGGAGTTTTCTGCCTCTGATAACGTGGTGAAATCCCTTTGTTTTTCTTAGTATGTGACTCATTCAAACCAACTAATTTCAAGAATCGAGCGATTCTAGCATATTTGAAGTCTGAAAGTGACTATTCTGGTGTAGTGCTTTAGGTTTATTATTAACGTTATAAACGTTTTTACTGGCGTTATTCCAAAAATTTTGTAACGAAAAACCGTCATGCGAAAAGCGTTACGAAAATTTATTCCAGTTTAATTTATCTTGTTCTGGACCAAATTTAATGAAATTTTCCACGGAGTTTCATCTTAGCTCTATACTAGAGGAAACCTTTCAAACCTCTGAAAATTGCAATAGTTTTTCCGGAATAACGAAAATATGAACGTGTGATCGAGGAAATTGTCTCACGTAATAAACGGGATAATGTGGACGTATAACATATCGTTGGAAAGCTAAGGAATTTAGAAACAGAAATATTAAGGTTTTAAGATACTTTCAGAAACTGGAAAATGCGTTAATTCGAAAACGCATCTGGTTTCAAGCCACCTGGTGTTTTCAGATTGAATGCAATTTTTTTATTTACAATTAAACTTTGATGCTGGAAAAAGAGTTCTTCGCATTTATGAAAACATTCTTCAACTTGGACATGTCATCAGATCTTTCGATAAATACTACACGTAATGGAACAGCTATAGATGGTGTATTTAGTCGTGAACTCTTCAATGTAAAAATTATATGTCCTACTTTAGTCATCACAGACCAATACTTTCAGTTATTTTATTAATTATTATTAAAGTGGCAGGACACATTATGTACCTGCTACAGAATTTTTGTATTTATTTATTATTATTATTTTTTTTCTTAATAAGAAATGTCTAGAGCAGGCCTGTATGGCCAGATATTAGAACTCTTTAAACTGGCATGCTCTCAATATTGATATACAGTCACAACAATTTCTGTCTTCGCTCGAAACATTTCTGGCATGTTTCGTGGACAGAATCAATGTTTAATTGTATTTGTTATCTTAATTGATTTACAATCACGTATCCAGACAATGGATTACGTGCAGTGACTGCAATTATCTCGTTGCTACCACTACCCCAATGAGTTATCTTTTATTTAACTAAAGATGGGTACATTTCTGAGCGCGCTAAGCCAACTACATCCATCAATCTCAAATTGGACACGAACGTAACTAGTTGGAAAACAATCCAAGTCTTCCTCTTTTCCTGATTACACAAAACTACTCTATTATTCATTGGGTAATTGTAAATGTTTAAATCGCTTTAAATAATGAATAGCTGCCACAGAACAGGTCTCTCTTATCAGTGTTTGTCTGTTAATGAGAATTCGATTTTGTCTCTTGTGTCACAGGTGGTACAATAAAACTCACTTGACTAGACCTCTCATTAAATAAAAAAAAAAAAAAAGAAAATAAATACTCGTGACCCCCGGATGATGGAATTCTTAGAAAATTATATTTAAAAATTATCCAGAATAACCCCAGGGGCTCACATTTGGTGAGTATGGGCTTGGCACACCCAGGGTATCATCATATCATCATTCTTCTCTTCCTTGGCGATTCGCTTTTATCTCTCTCTCTCTCTCTCTCTCTCTCTCTCGGGGTAGTTCAGAAATTTTTTTTTTGGCTGGTCCAGCATACGCTTCAGGCTTCCTTGCACCATATGGCTAATAATAATAATAATAATAATATTCAATAAATGTAACATAAAATTCAGGAACCAAGTTAGAGGTACACACAGCAGTTATTTTTAATTGGAAGTTTTTCTTCCATATTGGACTTGGTTGCTCACTTAGCCGCACGTTATTCACCATTCAGTATGTTTGCTAATAGACGCCACCAGTCGTCTGATAAGATACCAATAAGTTTCGAAATGGCTGTCATGACAGGACCATGAGATTTGTTCTTTTGTTATTGCAATGTGGTTTTAGGAGCATCAGGAACTGAAGCCATATGCTCCGTATATACTGTCTGTAAACCGCGTGTGTTCTGTGATCGATTTGCTGTTTGCTGGACGAAAAAGCGAGTTTCCAGGAGAAAAATGATACCACTCTCGCCTGAGACAGACTAACTCAGCCACGTTGGGAAAAAGTCCCATAACAATTCCTCACGTCATCGACGGGACCTGATGTGTGTGTGTGTACTCAAAGAGTACTAGGAAAGTTTTGCAATACAGCTTTGTTTATTTAATTTTTTCAAAGTAATTTCCTCTACATTCAATACACCTCTCCATCCTCCGAAACCAATCTTTAAACCAGTTCTGCCAAGTTTCACTAGGGAGTAAAGCACACTCGTTGTCCCAAGCCCGTAGAAGGTCCTCATCACTGGAAAACCGCCTCCCTTTTAGCTTCATTTTCACATGCGGGAACAGTGCAAAGTCGCAGGGAGCAAGGTCTGAACTGTAGGGAGGGTGCTCGAGACGTTTCAGTCCTGTCGTGGTCAAATGCGCGGTGAGCTGGAGCATTATCGTGATGGAGGTACCAGGTGTCCATTCTTGACTTTGGCCGCAGGTTCTTCATAGATCCAGTGACTTTAGGCAGGCATTGTTCAGTATACCACTTAGCTGTGACTGTCTTCTGCGTGTCCAAAACGACACGTTCCACAATTCCACTCGATTTGAAAAATACAGCTATCATTTTCTTCTTTATAGATCGGGATTTTCTGACAATTACGGGTGTGTCGTCATCATCAAAGACCCAAACTTTGTTTTGAGCCTTGGTCGGCAGATCGTAATAGTACAGCCAAGTCTCGTCACCTGTCACGATGTTGTTCACATACCACGATTGTCCCTTATCAAACTTTTTTAACATCTCCCGGCACCAAGTCACACGTCGTGTCATCTGCTCTTCAGTCAGTTGATGCGGCACCCAGAGAGAACAAAGTTTCTTCACGTGCAAATGATCTTGCAGAATCGAACGAATTGCTGGTGCATTTAGGCACAAAGTATCCTCTATCTGTTGGTTGGTCACTCGCCTGTTTTCGTCAATCATTTTCCTCACAGCAGTAACGTTTTCCTCCGTAACTGACGTTCGTGGCCTTCCGGCCTCTCAGAATCATCCAGAGTGAAATTTCCCCTTTGGAATTCTCTATACCACCTGAATATCGTTGTACGATGTGGACAATCATCATCTAGTGCAAGAGTCATTTCTTCTAAGCACTGGTCTATGGTTAAACCACGCACGAAATTATACCGCAAAACTGTCCTTATCTCATTTCGTGACCACGATGCCATCGCAAGCACTTTACACTCTCACTACTAATGAATAACTGAGCCCATCGACTTGGCGCGGCTGCTACTATGCACGTATGAACATGTCTCAACATGCAGCAACAAGGTGTGTCAGAAAACTGCTAGATTGGGGAAATTCACAGACTAACATATTAACAGTAGTCGCTGGCAGAGGTGAAAGTGATTCATGCACTTCTTCTATTGAAATGAGAAGCAGCCTGGAAAACAAAGTACTGGAGATTTCAGAGACTACTGGAATCACTGTGGAACAAGTAAATACATGGGCTGTGTTAGGTTGCTAAGAATAGGAACAGGTGCATGTGTACTTGAATGTACACCAATGCTACGAGTTTGGTAAATAAATTTGATGAATTTCTATTCTTAGGGTAGCTAAGAATAGAAACAGGTGCAGGTATACTTGCGTGTACACCAATGCTAGGAGTTTAGTAAATAAATTTGATGAATTTGAGGTATTGCTCAAAACATCAAAGGCAGATATTGTTGGGATATCAGAGACGTGGTGTCACACAGATATAAGGGAGGCAGAACTGCAATTTGGGGAGTACAACGTCTACAGAAAGGATAGACAGGATAGGAAGGGGGGAGGTGTTATGCTATTAGTTAAGAAACACATAAAGTCCAAGGAAGTGAAGCCAGTCGACATTACTGGACAGTGCAGTGTCGAGTCAGTTTGGTGTGACATAAACATTGGGAGATCAAAATTGAGAGTAAGAGTGTGCTATAGGCCTAATGACTCTGATGAGTATAATAAGGAACTGTACAGGGAAATAGAGTGGGTCAGAGAGTCTTATAATGGGAGATTTTAATTTCCCAGATATTGACTGGAATTTGTGGGTTGGTCACTCACACACTAGCAAGGCTTTTGTGGATTTATTGGATGATTGTTTTCTACATCAGCATGTTCGGGAGGCAACTAGAGAGAGTAATACTCTTGATTTGATTATCAGCAGTGATTCTTCATGCATTAAGAATCTGCAGATAAATGAACCACTAGGTGGCAGTGATCACAGTGTGCTGAAGTGGGATTTACTCAAAGAGGTAACTACCATTAGGGGTAAAGGGAAGGGTTATTGCTTCCGTAAAGGCGACTACGATGGACTGAGACAGTATTTAAATTCTATACAGTGGGACCAACTGATGATGTTACCAACAGCAAATTCAAAATGGGAAGCATTCAAAGAACTTATCTTGGAAGCTACTAGGCTTTACATACCAACTAAGAAATATTGTTCAAGGTTTAGGCCAAAATGGATGTCAGATGAACTAATGAGGCATATGGCAGAGAAGAAAAATGCATGGGATACTTACAAATTAACACATGACACAGAAGCCTATGATAGATACAAGTTGATATGCAACCAAGTTACAAAGGAGGTTAGGCAGGCGAAGGCAGATTACGAGAAATAGTTGGCAAGGGATGCAAAGAAAAACAGCAAAGAGTTCTTTACTTATGTAAACTCTAGAAGGAAGGGGATGAATCAGATTGGTCCACTTGATATTGATGGGTCAACTGTTGATGATCCTGCTCAGGTAGCTAACAAACTAAATGAATATTTTGCATCGACATTCACACATGAGGAGTTATTCAGCAAGGGGAATGCCAGAGGTGTATTCAACTCTAGCAGTAAGCTACAGAATCTTGAAATAACTGGGAGTAAAGTGGAGGAGACACTGTTGAAGATAAACACAAGAAAGGCACCCGGGGTGGATGGGATCTATCCAGTTATATTAAAGGAGGCAGCAAAGGAAGTAAGCAAACCCTTAGCCATAATTATGAGAGCTTCCTTGGACTCATGGGAGGTACCCATAGACTGGAAATGTGCAAATGTGATCCCAATTCACAAAGGAGGATCAAAGGCTGACACAAGTAATTATAGACCTGTGAGCTTAACTTCTCTTCCAGGAAAATTAATGGAGGCACTGCAGGATCATTTAGACAAGACTTCAGTTATAGCTCAGACACAGCATGGTTTTGTTAAGGGGAAGTCTTGCCTGACCAACTTGATTGGATACTATGATGCAGTCACAAAAGAACTGGATGCAGGGAATAACTTTGATATTATATACTTCGATCTTAGAAAGGCTTTTGATACTCTTGCACATGGAAGACTGCTACACAAATTGGAGCAGTGTGACATTGGAGGCAAATTGCTGCTATGGATAAAGGGGTGGTTGAGGGGGAGAAGACAGAGAGTGGTAATCAATGGACACTGCTCATCGTGGACTAATGTTATTAGTGGAGTCCCTCAGGGCTCAGTGTTGGGTCCATTATTGTTTTCTGTATTTATAAATGATATTGATGATGGTATATCAAGCTTAATGTCCAAGTTTGCAGATGATACAAAAGTTGGCAGGGTTGTCAAGGACACTACTGACACTATGCTGCTGCAACAGGATCTGGAAAGGTTGAGCAGATGGGCTGAGAGGTGGCAAATGAAGTTTAACATTGACAAATGTAAAGTACTACACATGGGAAATAGCAACCCCAGAGCAACGTATCAACTCTGTGGTACTACACTGACAGTGGTAGAGAATGAAAGGGACTTGGGGGTGATTGTGCAGGCAGATATGAAGTTCTCTGAGCAGTGCAGACGGGCTGCAAGAGTAGCTCATGGAGTATTGTCAATGATATACAGGAATTTTTCCAGCAGGGATAAGGAGGTGATTATTCCATTGTATAAGGCAATGGTCAGGCCACACCTAGAGTACTGTATACAGGTCTGGAGGCCTCATTTCAAGAAGGATGTAGAGCTGCTGGAACGAGTACAGAGAAGGGCAACAAGATTAGTGAATGGAACAAAGGGGTGCTCTTACGAAGAAAGGCTTAAGTTTTGCAAATTACAGTGTCTGGAGACTAGGCACCAGCGAGGTGATCTGATAGAGGTGTATAAAGCCTTGAATGGTTTAAGCATGCTCAATGCTGATGGGATTCTTCCTCTAGCTCAGAAAAATCACCTGAGAGGGCATAAATTCAAATTGAGGAAAGACAGATGTAGGATAGACGTGAGGAAATTTGCCTTTAGCCAGCGGGTGGTTGGTTGGTGGAACAGACTTCCATCCCTTGTGGTGGAGGTTGATAGCCTAAATAAGTTTAAGGCTCAGCTGGACAGGTATTTGGAACGAACAGAGGGGTGAAGTAGAAGTGGTTTTTTTTTTTTTTTTTTTTTTTTTTGGCTGATGCTGCATAAGCTTGCTTTCTTGCATCAAATGCCTCTACTAATGCTAATGCTAATGCTAACGCTAAAATAGATTCAAGGCAAAACCAGACAAACATTGGGAGCGAGTCGATGGGTGAAATGAGAAGAGTTTTTTTTTTTTTCGACTGATGCTATATAAGCTTGCATTCTTGCATCATATGTCTTTACTAATGCGAATGCTGAAAGACTCCGTGCTGTGTAGCACATTTGCTGTAATTCGAAACAAAGGCAGCCCGATTCGATACTGAATTAAGGTTCACATTTTTAGAGAGTGTGCGTACGACTGCTCGACAAAATTAACTGAACAAAATGATTTTCATGAATGATTTATTGGAACAGCTCGCCGAAGGCGAATATTTGATACACCGATGAGCCAAAACTCTGCACAACAACCAGTGAATCGTTGTGCAAATCAAAGCAAATGCATGCAAACTACAGTGCGTGTGCGGGTCGGGACGCGGTATAAAAAACATCTCGTACTGAGCTCCGTTAATCAGTGTTACACTTGTTTTCCAGATGTGAAAAGCAGCGGACTTAAGCGAGTTTGACAAATGCCAAATTGTAATGGCCAAACAACTGGGTCAGAGTTGAAGTTGAAGAATTAGTCGAAGTTGAAAAATATGTAATTAATGATATTGAAATTTCGCAAGATTATTTAATGAAAAAACTTTCGAGCCTACAGACCAGTGAGGCTCCTGGAGTTGATGGAATATACCCTATAATCTTAAGAGAAGCCGCAAGTGACTGCATTGAACCATTGAGGCTAATTATGGCCTTGGGTTCCTTCCACTTGTTCAAATTACGAACCTAAGGGGGCATAAATTCAAATTAAGAAAGGACAGATGTAGAATAGATGTGCGGAAATTTGCTTTAGCCAGCGGGTGGTTAATTGCTGGAACAAACTTCCATCTGTCGTTGTGGAAGTTGATAGCTTGAATAAATTTAAGGAGGAACTGGACAGGCATTTGGAGGGAATGGTGTGATTTTTTTTTTTTTTTTTTGGCTGATGCTGCATAAGCTCATACATTTGCTTTCTTGCATCACATGCCACTACTACTACTACTATTATGTGAGCATCACTAGACTCTAGGGAGATTCCCTTGGATTGGAAAAGTGCAAATGTATCTCCCATACATAAGGGTGTTTCTAAGAGTGAAGTGGGAAATTATCGACCTACCAGTGTGACTTCAGTGGTAGGAAAAATCATGGAGGCAATGATCAAGGGTGGAATTCAGGATCATTTGGATCGAATTGAAATTCTCAAGGATACTCAGCATGGTTTTGTAAAGGGAAAATCATGTTTAACAAATCTGGTTTGCTATTTTGAAAGGGTCACTCACGAGCTGGATTTAGGGTATAATTTCGACCGACATCGTTTATTTAAATTTCAACAAAGCTTTTGGCTCAGTCCCACATGAGCGGTTGCTTTATAAGCTGGAACAGGTTGGAATCACTGGGAAAACCCTTAGATGGATAGCAGGATGGCTTCAGGGCAGGAGGCAGAGGATTGTGATAAATGGCTATTCCTCAGATTAGGTTGATGTAAGAAGTGGGGTTCCCCAAGGATCAGTATTAGGACCACTGTTGTTTTTAATTTCATAAACGACATTGATGAAGGGACAGAGGGCGTGATGTCTAAATTTGCAGATGATGTTAAAATTGGTAGAGTAGTTAATGATCTCACTGTCAAGATGAGCTTCTTCAGAGAGACCTAGATAGACTTCAGGAATGGTCAGAAAAATGGCAGCTATGCTTTAATCCAACAAAGTGTAAGGTATTACACCTGGGAAACAGTAATCCCAAAATAACTTATTCACTTGGTGGAGTTCAACTAAACCCAGTACTGGAGGAAAGGGACTTGGGTGTTACGATACGGTGAGGCATGAAATTCTCTGAGCATTGTAAACAGGTTGCAAGGAAGGCCCATGGTGTCCTATCGATGATCTATCGAACTTTTTGATAGGGACGTGATAATCCCATTATATAAGGCTTATATCAGACCACACTTGGAATAGTGTGTACAAGTATGGAGACCGCACCTAAAGAAATACATCGGGCTTCTTGAAAGGGTGCAAAGACGAGTAACTCGCCTGTAGATTTTAGCCAGCGAGTTATAAATTACTGGAATAAGTTGCCTACATGGGTTGTAGAGGCTGACAGTTTGGGGAAATTCAAAGGTCATCTGGATAGTACCTTCGGGTGAGGGAAGCGCATAGGATAAAAGGTTTAATTTCCTTTTCTTTTATTAATTATTATTATTTTTTTATTTATTATTATTTTTTTATCATTGTTTTATTCAGGGTTTTTTTTTTTTTTTTTTTTTTGACTGGTGCAGCATAAGCCATAGGCTTTCTTGCACCATGTGGCCATTACTAATACTAATACTAATACTAATATCCGAAACGGCAAGGCTGGTGGGATGCTCATGGTCAGCTGTGCTTAGTACCTACCGAAAGTGGTCTGAGGAGGGGAAACCCTCGAACCGCCGGCGAGCTGCTGGGCGATCACGGCTCATCGATGCTCCAGGTTAGCGAAAGCTTTCCCGTATGGAACTTGGCAACAGACGGGCGACGGTGGCGCAACTCGCTGATAATTGGAATGCTGGTGATAGGAATAATGTGTCACAACATACAGGACATCGAACCCTACTGAAAATGGGGCTGCATTGCCGAAGGCCGCTCCGAATGCCCATGCTAACCACGATTCACCGGCAACAGAGTCTACAATGAGCACGCGAGCATCACAACTGTACCTTGATTGATGAATTACGATTCTTGTTGCACCCTGTGGACGGCCGGGTACCTGCGCATCGTTCATTTGGGGTAATGTTGGTGCCTGGATGCACCGTCGGACGAAAACAAGTTGGTGGCGGCGGCATGCTTTGGACGATGTTCTGGGATACCCTGGGTCCAGTCATCCATGTGCCAGGAAATCTGACGTCTACAACCTACCTAAACATCATAGCTGACCAGGTACACCCTTTCATGAAAACGGTCTGCCCCTCTGGCGGTGCCGTCTTTCAGCAGGATAATGCACGATGCCACAGCGCCCGGATTGTTCGGGACTGGTTCTGAACATGAGGAAGACTTCCAGGTATTGCCCTGGCCTCCAAATTCCCCAGACATCAATCCCATCGTGCATCTGTGGTTTGTGTTAGAACAGCAACTCCGATCTGCGGCGTCACTACCACGGACCTTACAGGAGTTAAAGGATCAGCTGGTTACGTGATGGTACTAGATACTACAAGACACATTTAGAAATCTTGTAGCGCCCATGCCTCGCCGTGTACGGATTGTTTTGGCTGCACGTGGAGGACCAACATCATATTAGGTAGGTGGTCATAATGTTTTGGCTCATCGGTGTATAATAGTCATCCTGGCATGCAAATTCCGACTATCCAATAGAAATCGACGTAGCACCTTACAGAGCTGCACATTATGCAAAGTTCTCATTCGTGTATAAACACGGGTAGAGACCACATCACTTCATTCCCGTTTTTTGGCTTGCTCAGTGGGATATCTAATTCAAAAAAGGGGATCAAAAGGTGACACAGTAATTACAGACTTCTTAGTTTAACTTCCATTCCAGGGAAAATAATGGACTCACTCTTTAAGGAAGCGATGCAGGATCATCCAGACAAGACTGCAGTTATAGTTCATAGGCAGAATGGGTTTTGTTAAGGGGAAGTCTTGCCTGACAAATTTGATCGGATATTATGATGTGGTCACAAAGGAACTGGATGCAAAGAATAATTTTGATATCATATACTTGAATTTTAGGGAAATTTTTGGTACTGTGGCACAGGGAAGACCACTGTACAAATTGTAGCAGTATGGCACTGCAAAGCTCGTTAAAAACTGGTGCCATGCACATATGACTTGGAGAAATGGGTTACAGTTCTGTTCTATGATGAGTCTCTTTAAAGGGCAAGTTGCTACAATGGATAAAAGGTCATTCTTTATGGAGCAGAAGTCTGGACCTCAACTGCCGCAACGCATCTAAGACGGATTTTTGCAGGCAAATTTTGGCTATTGAAGTGGGCCACATGGAAATTCCGGCTTCCCCCTGCACAAAGGACCACCCAGATGGCAGCAGCTCTAAACATCAGACGTCTTCCTGCCATTATCCATGAGAGAAGACTCGTCTTTTCTGTAAAAATGATGGTTGGCATTATTTCGGAACCAGACTTCTGGGCTAACTGCGGTTGGAGGATCCCAGTCCCAAGCCTTCGGGCCAATCCAGTCCTCCAAGGCCACCCCAAACCGGTTAAAGTTATCCGATCGCTTCTTACCCGTGCAAATGCTGCAGTACATATACTGCTTGGATGGCGACCTCTACAAGTTCGCATTGGATAAAAAATACAGGCAGAACTTACTCCATCCACTTCCTTCTCAGGACCACGTCACAGGACACTAGGACCTGCTCCCCAAGGACCTGTCCATCACTCCCGTGGATCCCTCACTAAATGTTCCAACTTTCTGCGCCTGCTCAGATGAATCCAGCACTATAAAAGGACTGCTCCCTGGAGAATAATTGAACATGATGACATGCTGTTGTGTATATATGCTCATATGTAAATTTAACATCTGTTGTGTATATATGTTCATATGTAAATTTTTCATTCGGTTTCCTACGCTTGTATAATTAGTAATATTATTTTTTTCTCTTATCTCATCCTTGTTTATCACAGTGTATTAGCCTTTACTGTAATATTGTATTAGCCTCTGTAACCTTATATTAGACTTTGTAACCTTGTATTAGCCTTTACTGTAAACCCCTGGCTTTTAGCCGTGAAGGGTATTGTGTACGGCATGTGCGTTTTGTATGCAATAAAGAGTTCTTCTTCTTCTTCTTCTAAAAGTATGGTTGAGTGGGGGAAGGCAAAGAGTCGTTATCAATTGACACTGCTCTTCATGGCCTAATGTTATTAGTGACATTCCCCCGAGTTCGATGTTGGGTCCATTTTTGTTTTCCCTATATATCAATGATATAAGAAAACCCTTAGCCATAATTATGAGAGCTTCCTTGGACTCAGGGGAGGTCCCCATGGACGGAATGGAGGTGTGCAAATGTATCGCCAATTCACAAAGGGAGGTTCAAAAGTGACACAAGTAACTACAGACCTAGACAAGACTGCAGTAATAGGTAAGACACAGCATGGGTTTGTTAAAGGAAGGTCTTGTCTGACCAATTTGATTGGATACTATGATGTGGTCACAAAGGACCTGAATGCCAAAAATAATTTTGATATCATATACTTGGATTTCAGGAAAACTTTTGATACTGTTGCACATGGAAGACTGCTGTACAAATTGAAGAGGTATGGCATTAAGGGTAAGTTGCTACAATGGATAATGATATAGTTGAGTGGGAGACGATAGAGTGTGGTAATCAATGGACACTGCTTTTCGTGGACAAAATGTTATTAGTGGAGTTCCCCAGGGTTCGGTGTTGGGTCCATTGTTGTTTTGTATATTTATCAATGATATTGATGAAGATATATCAGGATTAATGTCCAAATTTGCAGATTATACAAAGGTTGGCAGGGCTGTTAACCACAATAAAGAATGTATGCTACAGTCTTCAACTGGATCTAGATAAGTGGGGAAAATGGCTGAGAAGTAGCAACTGAAGTTGACAAATGCAAAGTACTGCATATGGGTAGCAATAACCGAAGAGAAACGTACCAACTGAGTGGTGCTGCACTCAGGGAAATGGAAAGTGAAAAAGACCTGGGGATAATTGTGTAGTCAAATATAAAGTTCGCTGATCAGTGCACACAGGCTGCCAGAGTAGGTCATGAGGTCTTGTCAATGATATATAGGAATTTTGCTAGCAGTGACAGGGAGGTGATTTTTCCGTTATACATGGCAATGGTCAGGCCGCGCCTAGAGTACTGTATACAGGTCTAGAGGCCTCATTTTAGGAAGGATGTAGAGTTGCTAGAACGAGTAGAAAGAAGGGCAACAAGATTGATGAGGGTAATAAAAGGGTGCTCTTACTAAGAAAGGCTTAAATTCTGCAAATGGAAGCGCCTGGAGAGTAGGTACTTTCGAGGTGATCTGATTGAGGTGTATAAGGCTTTGAATGGGTTGAGCAAGAGGAATGCTGATGGGATCTTCCTCTTGCTCAGACTAATAACCTGAGGGGCCACAGTTTCAAATTGAGGAAAGATAGTTGTAGAATAGATGTGCGGAAATTTGCCTTCAGCCAGTGGATAATTGATTGGTGGAACAGTCTTCCATCTTTTGTTGTGGAAGCTAAAAGCCTAAATAAATGTAAAGCTGAGCTGGACAGGCATTTGGAACGAATGGAGGACTGAAATGGGAGATATTTTTTGGCTGATGCTGCATAAGCTTGCTTTCTTGCATCGTATGCCTCTACTAATGCTAATAATAATAATTATTATTATTATTATTATTATTATTATTAGCCATATGGTGCAAGGTAGCCTGAGGCTTATGCTGCACCAGGCAAAAAAAAATTTCCGAGTTACCCTGAGAGAGAGAAAAAGAGTCAAAAGTAGAAGGGATTCAACAAGAAAGAGAAGAATGATGATATCCAGCTCAGGACCCTGGGTGTCCCAAACCCATACTCACCAGATATGAGTCCTTGTACTAATGCAAATATTGATGAAAGTGTATCAGGGTCAATGTCTAAGTTTGCAGATGATAAAAAGGTTGGAAGGGTTGTTAACATTGATGTATTCGGGGCAGAACGCACCGAAACGACGTTCCGGTACTTTTTCCTAAATGTCATAATAGAAAATCATTAAATTTATATATCTAATATTATGAAACAATGGCATAATCAAAGGGGAGGGAGAAATATCTATTGTACCGATTGCTACTAAAAATATATATTATTAGTAATCTTTAAAATTAATAGATTTCTTTCAAACTTTATTTAAAAACAGAAATATAAATTTCACAATGAAACTTGAATGTTTCTTACTAAAGTACAATGTGTTCGATAAAGAAATCCAACGAATGAGATATACTGTGATGCATGAGGACGCTGCATTTTGATTCGCCATGAGCTGAACGCTAGAACTGGTTATTCTATGAACCGTGAGTCTGAAGTCTGATTCAGTTACTATACAGTCGATGTGGCGTTATTATATAGTCTTCTGTAGAACGAGCGTTCCGGTACTATTTTTTTTACGACGAGCGTTCCGGTTCTATTTTTTTAGCAATACACCTCTGGTTGTTAATGACAGTAATGATAGTACGCTACTGCAACAGGATTTGGAAAAGTTGAGCAGATGGGCTGAGAGGTAGCAATTGAAGTTTAACATTGACAAATGTAAAGTACTGCATATGCGTACGAGTAACCCCAGAGTGACATACTAACTGGGTGGTACTTCACTCAGGGTAGTGGAGAAATAAAAGTACCTGGGGGGAAATTGTGCAGTCAGATATGAAGTTTTCTGAGTAGTACACACAGGCTGCAAGAGTAGCTCATGGTGTCGTGTCAATGATATTCTGGAATTTTGCTAGCAGGTATAAGGGAGTGATTGTCCCCCTTGTATAAGGCAATGTACAGGCCACACCTTCAGCACTATATACAGGTCTGGCCGCCTCATTTTAGGAAAGATGTAGAGCTGATGGAACGAGTACAGAAATGGGCAACAAAATTGGTGAGAGGAACAAAGTATTACCAAAGTATTGGTATTACCAATAAAGGCTGAAATTCTGCAAATTGCAGCTTCTGGAGACTAGGCACCTGCGAAGTGATTTAATTGAGGTGTATATGACCTTGAATGGATTGAGTAAGCTCAGTGCTAATGGGATTCTTCCTCTTGCTCAGATTACTCACCTCTACGATGTCCTGATCAACTGTCTCTTGAGGTTGCTGCGGTTAGAGATGAAAATATTTTAACTGGTGTGTAGCCGACCGGGCTAGCCGAGTGGGTAAAGTACCTGCCCGGCAACTCAAAGGTCGCGGGTTCGATTCCCGCCTCGGGCTTGGATCAAAGTACTGCAAAAACCTTGGGAGGTGCAATATGGCCACAGAAGCCGATGCGCCAACAACTACCAAATCAAAAAAAAAAAAAAAACTGGTGTGTGTTAAGAAGGCTCAATTGAAGTGGACCCTATACAAGGAAGCCATTAGTTTCTATTCCATTAAACCCAAACCACTGCAAAGCTCGTTAAAAACTGGTGCCATGCACATATGACTTGGAGAAATGGGTTAGAGTACTGTTCTATGATGAGTCTCTTTAAAGCCTACGAAGAGATTCCAGACTTTATTTCATCTGGATACAACAAAGAATGGGGTACACCACTCCAACATTAGAGAAAGGGACACTTACAGTTGTTGTTATTTCGTTTTTAGGAGCATTAGCAACTAAGGCCATATTGCTCCGGGGATATGCGGTGGTCATTCCCTCACCTTTCCGCATCCTCCGTATTTGGTTGTCACGGGCTCGAACCCCGTTCTAATCAAGAAGCGTGTGCTACGCACTGCTGCTCCTGCCCACCTGGCTACGGAGGCGTCGACACTTACAGTGGTGGTGTTAAACTCTAGAGGAATATGAAATAAGCCGATGCAGAACAGGAGTAAGTTCAGGACCACAGGTTTTGAGATCAAATTGAGAACTACCATCAAGACCTGAAGCTTTTTTAGCTTCGAGATTGTTCAAAATCCTTCTGACATCCTTTTAACAGAAGACCAGAGGATGCATTGAAAGGAGTATACTGGGAGGTAGGAGGCATATTGAGGGTCTAGCAGCTCCTGGGATTTCTCCCATCACCGCGAATGTAGTAGTAGTAGTAGTAGTAGTAGTAGTGGAATGTGATGCAAAAAAGCAAATGTATGAGCTTATACAGCATCAGCCAAAAAAAAAAAAAAAAAAAAAAAATCACACCATTCCCTCCAAATGCCTGTTCAGTTCCTCCTTAAATTTATTCAACCTATCAACTTCCACAACGACAGATGGAAGTTTGTTCCAGCAATTAACCACCCGTTGGCTAAAGGCAAATTTTCGCACATGTATTCTACATCTGTCTTTTCTTAATTTGAATTTATGCCCCCTTAGGTTCGTAATCTGAACAAGTGGAAGGATCCCATCAGAATTCAGCGTGCTCAACCCATTCAAGGCCTTATACACCTCAATCAGATCACTGTGCAGGTGCCTAGTCTCCAGCCACTGCAATTTGCAGAACTTAAGCCTTTCTTGGTAAGAGGATCCCTTCATTCCCCTCACCAATCTTGTTGCCCTTCTCTGTACACGCTCAAGTAAATCTACATCCTTCCTAAAATGAGGCCTCCAGACCTGTACGCAGTGCTCAAGGCGTGGCCTGACCATTGCCTTATACAGAGGGATAATCACCTCCTTTTCCCTGCTAGCAAAATTCCTATATATCTTTGACAAAACCCCATGACCTGCCCTGGCAGCCTGTCTGCATTGCTCAGAAAACTTCATATCTGCCTGCACGATTATTATTATTATTATTATTATTTATTCATTTTATTACATATGCTTCACCCCTGAACAGCCTTCAGCTAGGAGGGTGCCTATATACATTTATACATTATAAGTTAGAGAGCAAACATAGAAATCGTACATCTAAAGTGAGCAAATAAAGCAGATACAAATATATACAATGACACAAGCAAAAGATAGAGACATATAAAAACATACGCGTCCTAATATGTGCATTTACAGCAAATACATATACATACAAAACACATAATGATTTAAAACAAATTAATTCATCAGTAAAGTAGAGTTCATGGGAGATTCCATCCTGAAGGAGATAATCAGGAAACTTCTACAGTTGTATGTGATGGTACATGTCCTGTATCTTCTCAGATCTGTACGCTTTCTCATCACAGAACTTGTGGGGATCAATCTTCAGGGTGTTGTACGTTTCGAGGATGTTTGACGGAAAACATCGTCTAAGCATAGTTAAATTCTGTAATGAGCTTCTTAGGGGATTCCAAGCACTATTGCAAAGGGCGCGGGAAAGCCTAGGGCCTGCAACAAGATTATGGACATTTGGAGAATCAAAGCGATCGGTGAGGAGTTGGCAGAGATTACGCAGATTTCCTGTGATGAGCAACTGATTCCAAGGGGTGCAACCAAGGTTAGCATACATGACTGATCTCAAGATGGTGAAAGGGTGGCAATTAACACGGTTCAACCACCTTAAAATCCAGTATTCGATACCCATGAATTTTTTGATGTTAGTGAGGGAAGCAGAGGACCAGATCGTCGAGGCATACATGGGAATCGGAACAAGATATGTTTGTATGTAGTGAGTGGCAAGTTTTTGGTTGTTTACACCAGTAAGTTCCTGTCTTATCGCCCACATTGCTGACAAAGTTTTTGCTTTAGTGTTGGCGAAGTGCTGTTGGAGGGTCAGGCCTCCATCCCAGGTGAGCCCTAGATCAGTGTGATGAGAAACCTTTTGGACTCTAATACCATTGATGTAGATGTCTATGTTCATCTTCTTCTTCAAATTGGTGAAAGACATTTGTGCTGACTTGGTCGGATTTATGGATAGGCCAATATTCTCAAGATAATGGTCAAGTTCTTCTGTTAGGGCAGTGGCATGGGCGGTGATTGCTTCAGATTTGTCACCTTGTTTTGACGAGATGAAGAGTTTTATATCATCTGCGTAAGAGCTGCAGTCAGGATGCGTAGAGAGGAAGGGGTCCAAAGCGGCAGCAAAAAATAGTGCGGAAAGGACGCCACCTTGGGGTACTCCTCTGTAGACGACGTGGTTCGATTGGAAGGTTCTATGTTCTACTCTCAAATGCCTTTGTTTGAGAATGGAAACGATGACTTTTAATAAGCCTCCCTGTATTCTGAAATGCCTTTCAAGTATTGTCATCAAGGAATTGATTGAGACATTATCGAAAGCAGATTTAATATCTAAAAACACTACATCAATCTGTTCTTTGGCGTTCAGAGTCGTTTGGATCCGAAATAGGGTGTCCATTAGATTAGTCACAGTTGATCTCTTTGGAATTACAGTGTGCAAATATGGTGGTCTTTTATGGAAAAAATGCATAACAAGAATTGGCAGCAGAGTCTTCTCGAACAATTTTAGTAAATTGCAGCTTATAGAGATGGGACGAAAATCCTTCTTGTCTTTCGGATGTTTGACTTTAGGCACGGGTTTTACAATATAATGTTTCCATATTTCAGGGATAATTCCAGTGTGTAGGGTTTCTCTAAATATGTGTAGCAAAACCTCCATGATGAATGGACTGCTTACTTTCATGATGAAGAGGGGGAACATATCGGGGCCAGAAGTAGATTTATTTGGGAGACTATTTAATGCCTGAATAACATTTTCTTTGGTTATGGTGATTTCTGTTAGTAGAGGTCTGATATCAAGATTGGATCCGGATGGAGACATGTTATTCATGTAATTTACCAGCCAACTGGTTTTGTCTGGTGCGAGAGAGTTATACTTTAAGTTAGGATCTGGAGAGATTCCGAAGGTACTGTTCGCCCATTCCCTAAATAAGGTTTCGTCCATGGTGAAGCTGGTATTCTTGTTGTTGTTGATTCTTTTAGACTGTTTAAGCTTTTTAGAAATTGCAAAGTTGAACTCTTGATGTTTGTGCTTTAAGAAACAGGCTCGTTCTTTTTTATAAGCGATGTAGTCTTCAGCGGTTCTGGTTTTCTGCCATTTTCTGTAAGCCTTTTGTTTTCTTACAAACACAACCTTCATATTGTTGTTAAACCACCAGTTAGATCGATGTGAGATCCGAATCTCCTTAGACGCACCAACACAAGCTATTTGAAATAATTCGTCAGCGAGGATGGAAGCAGCTTCAGGCCCTGACTTTTCTAACAGGCAGTTCCATTTATACGTAGTGAGGCGATGGAGGATTATTTCTTGCTTTTCAAATAGGCCTCTGAGGTTGGGTATATTCATATTACGTTCTTAGCGTTTTTTCACCAACCTTTCATGGAGTAAAATAAAATTAAAATAAAATAAACAAAACAAATCTTGATAACTATATTTACAATAACCTGTATTTACAAAATTAATATACGTAGCAGCACCAGATCTCCCCAGACGATGCCACTATCACCGATCGGGCGCATAGGTTCTGGGACCGTAAGTGGCTCGAGAGTTTGCGGATCAGCTCTACAACCGACATTAATAGGGATAGGGTGTACGGATTCACCCCCTTTTAGAGACTATTATCCTAAAAAAGGATGAACGGTTCCGTACGACTTCCGTTCGAGCCACTTCCGGTTCCACAATGCAAGAGAGCGGAACACGTGAGAATGGAAACATGTGATGCCTACCATTACCCTGCTGATATTTAAAGGTGTACTGAATAATAGAGAGTACTGCTGAAGAAGAAGGCTGGAGCCTTTGAAAGCTACGGGATTTTATCGCTTTTAACTTAGTATATTTTAATGCATTTTAATCTTGTGTTTTAATACTTTTAATATTGTAATACGTATATTAATTTTGTAAATACAGGTTATTGTAAATATAGTTATCAAGATTTGTTTTGTTTATTTTATTTTAATTTTATTTTACTCCATGAAAGGTTGGTGAAAAAACGCTAAGAACGTAATATTTCTTGCTTAATGAACTTGTTTGAAAAGACTCTTCTCGTATGCTGCGGGCCACATCCTTCAACCGAGGTATTAGAGAGGTCGGAACGGGAATAGAATTCAAAATCTAACGGTTTATGATCTGATTTGAAGAAGAAGGTTGGTTCGATAAGTTCTGCATGAAGTGTGTTGTGAAAAATGAGGTCAAGCTGCTGATTTCCGCGAGTTGGGGGAGTTTGAAGCGGATGAAGGTCGAGCATATGTAACATTTTTTCGAGAGAAGACCGAGCCGTTGAGTACCTTGGCAGGGGCATGTTGAAGTCCCCTACGAGAATAGTAGGGACGTTGGGTTGAAGATTGGTAGTAATCCAGGTCGTTAATTCCGTTCTAACCTCTAGGGTGTGTTCTGGAGGGAGGTAGACAGTGCAAACCTGTATTCTAATTTCATCGATGTCAAGGATTACAGAGATGGCTTCAAAGTTTTCGGAACTACTTGAGTTGGTCCTATGTCGAGAAAAGGAATTTTTATAGATGACTGCAACTCCACCACCACGGCGAATGGCGCGTCCATTAACTTGAGCAGCATAGTTCAAAGGGAGGCAGAGAGTGTCAATACATCTATTGTGGTTCATCCAGGTCTCCATTAAACAAATAACATCGTACTCTGCAGTAAGGAGAATAGATTGAAGTGTATGGAGTTTGCAACTTATGCCTCTTATGTTATGAATGTAGCATCTGAAAGTTACAGATGCGGGTGTGGATGGGACACTCTGTAATTGCTATATCTGAGTATTATTATGTCCCCTCTGGAGCACGCTAACTTTTCTGTCTTCAAAAGGTTTAATTAGAGTATTTGGTGGCCATGGGTCCAAGCTTATTAGCGGTTGGCAGGGGTCAACTGGCTTTGAGACAATGAAAGAGGCATAAGATGCGTGCCGCGTACGTAGTTGTCTAACATCTACTCTGATGGAGTATTCCTTCCAATACATTTCTGTGATTGCCTGAGTAGTGGTTTTTGGATTTAATCGTGACACAAAGATTTGGTCCCGAGTCAGTACAGCGGTTATATTGTAGTTATATGCTGGGCAGGTCTTTCGTTGATTGGGTCTCGGATGATTTTTTATGATACCCTTTTCATTAATGTTTGTTAGAGATGGAGGGAAATACGATAGAGCGCTGGGATTAAGAGGTTGGTTCTCTTCATGGGTGCCGTTTGGGTTGTCTCTACCTTTGGGTCGGACGCCAGTTGGGCTGATAGCGGTAACGTCGACATAAGACCGCCAAAACGACTGTTTTTGCTGTGGCGGGTTTAGGCAGCAGCCGACAACCTCATTGACTGTATCTACTGAATTAGTACCAGCAAGTGTAACACTCCTTATCTTCTGAGTATCCTTTTTCAATGTATGCTCTGTTGTCTTTTTTTTTACTGTATGAATTTCAGATGAGGGGTTTATATGCGTTGAAATGCAGCTCTGAGAGGAAACGGTTGTACTGTTATGCGGATGCTTATCGATTTTTTCTTGTTCGAAGGTGACAAAACATTCTTCAGCTTGTGGTATGTGTCCACTTGTTGCTGAGATCATCACTGGGAACTGTTTTCTACACGTGGATACTGTTACTCTCTCTGGCTCTGGTGTGACACTGCTATCAGTGACCCGTTGTTGGGTTTCTGTTGAGATAGCGTCTGAATCATGATATTCATTATCCCGTTGTTTGTACTTGCCATATGCTGTCCTTTCAGGTCTCACTGTATGTTCTGATAAAAGGGGATTCATGATGAATTGCTTGAGGGTGAATAGCTATTGAGAGATTTCTGTATTTTAGGCTCGAAGTATTTGGTTTTCGTCAATCAAAACCGCTAGATTTTCTTGAACGTTCTTCAGATTCAGGGCTATACTTTCTATTGCTGCTGAGAGTTGTTCAGGGGCTTTTCTTGCGTTCTGAAAATCCGTACTTGCCATTAGCAGTGCATTACTGCTCTCAGCATTGCTTGTACTTTCAGTTTGCGTACTTTTATTCAGAGAACGTGTACTGATTTCCTGACTGTCAGAGGCCCGATAGGACTCTAGATCTAAGTAATCTTGAGTGCTCAGAGGAAATTGTGTAAAATTATTATTATCTTCATCCAGCGATTCATTTGTTTCTTCATTCGTTTTTGAAGCTATTTCTAACGTGAGGTTACTCTTAGGAGTATCGGCATTTTCAGGGTGTTTATTTTGTGGTTCTTGAATGAGAGCTTCATCTGGCGCCTTACAGGAAGCTATTTGTTTCGTATTTTCTTTACACTGATCGCAAATAAATAGCCGTCTTTTAGCTTTGGGCAATTTAGTAAGGTTTATCTTGGTACAAGAATTACATATTAACCCGAGGCATTTAATGCATTTAATAATCGTTTCTTCATTATTTCCACACATTTTACATATTAATAGACCCGGAATGATTTGTTGCTGATCCATAATGTGGACTTAATATGCAATTCAGTATAGTTCTGAAATTGTTCTGCTATCTTTAGTGCACTTTTAAACTTTCTAGTACTTTCAGTGATTTAGAGATTATTGTGCCACCTGTGGGGTGGTACATTGTTTGACCATTATTGCTTGCGGCATTGTCTTAAGATTATTTGGAGCACTCGTCTTACTTCTTAGTTGACTACCTATGTAGGCAGCATTTACACGTGGTGAATCCCAAGGGGTTTATCCCGACAGCGATATATCCTGAAAGTTTTGTTGTTGGTAATTAATATGCCCCGCTCAGATAACTCCCTATTTTCTTCTTAAAATACAAATAATATATTACCTGTGTAAATCCAGTATTTGAGTGAAGTATCCTCTTGTTCAGCTCACAATGATGAATCCAACCACAGTAAATAATAAGTTAAACTTTACAGAAAAGTTAGTAGAAATACCTGAAAAAAATACCTGATTACTCCCTGGTCTTTTTCATTTTCTACCACCTTAAGTGTTGTACCACACAGTTGGTACGTTTCTCTGGGGTTACTTCTACCCATATGTAGTACTTTGCATTTGTCAAGGTTAAACTGCATTTGCCACTTCTTAGCCCATATGCCCAAATTATATAGATCCTGTTGCAGTAGCTCACTGCCATTACTGTCATTAACATCCCGGCCAACCTTTGTATCATTTGCAAACTTCGACATTAAGCCTGATATACCTTCATCAATATCATTGATAAATATACAAAACAACAGTGGACCTAACACCGACCCTGTGGGACTCCACTAATAACATTAGTCCAAGAACACAACACCCATTGATTACCACCCTCTGTCTTCTAGCACTTAACCATCCTTTTATCCATTGTAGCAACTTACCCTTAATACCATTCTGCTCCAATTTGTACAACAGTCTTCCATGCGCAACAGTGTCAAAAGCTTTCCTGAAATCCAAATATATGATATAAAAATTATTTTTCGCATCCAGTTCCTTTGTAACCACATCATAATATCCTATCAGATTTGTCAGACAAGACTTTCCCTTAACAAACCCATGTTCTGTCTGAATTATTGCTGCAATCTTGTCTAGATGATCCTGCAATGCATCTTTAACCAGCGACTCCATTATTTTACCCGGAACAGAAGTTAAATTAACTGGTCTGTAATTACTCGTGTCACCCTTCGATCCCCCTTTGTGAATTGGGGATACATTTGCACGCACATCTCCAGTCCGTGGGAACCTCCCCTGAGTCCAAGGATGCTCTCATAATTATGGCTAAGGGTTTGCTTAGTTGCTTTGCCGCCTCCTTTAATATAACTGGATAGATCCCATCCACCCCAGGTGCTTTTCTTACGTTTAACTTCAACATTTTCTTCCACTTTGCTCTCAGTTATTACGAAATCATTAAGTATCTTGCTACAATTTGATAACCTTCTGCCATTTTCAAACCTTAATAATTCCTCACGTGTGAATGTTCTATGTGTCAGTGACAGTACCCTGTCAACGACAGAGATTTAGAAGTGTGTGGGTCATGAATAGTGTTATATGTTGTGCCCATTGTTTATCCGGCTTATTGGCAGCCAGGCTCCTAATGGTACCCGACTGTCCTGGGAATGGTGGGAAGTAGTTTACCAATAATAATTAATATTGGTATATATTAATAATTAATAATAATAATATTTTTTATTAAGATCGCCAATACACGAGTTGGAGGGAAAATGGAATGCTAGCAGATCAGCTTTATCTTTGGCTGAAGTGGCAATAGAACCATTTGGTTTTGACAGAGGTAGGAACAGAGATGGGCAAAAGTTGCAGCAAATACGTTTGGCAAGAGACCAGAATGCTTGGCTAACATTTGGACATGAAGAAAGTTTACACTGGTGTGCAAAACTTAAGGACCAACACTATTTTTAAACGTTACAACCACAAAATCAAACGAAACAGCCTGTTGCGATTTGCATGACTGTGGCCGTTCAGTAGAAAGCTAGTGTGCACGTGGAAAAATTTAAATCGTGATGAGAGGGCTCACATAAACAGATAAAAGCAGCAGTTCACCAGTTATGTGCAAATTACCGAATGGTGAGCACGATTGTTACAAAAGTTTGATTGGTTTCAAAGAGTGCTGCAAACAACGAAATGGCCAGTAAACATCTGGTTGGCTTTACCAGATGTTGGGAAGCTGGAGGAAGGTCGAAGTGCGAGGTGTGTGGCTCTAGAGTTCGATATCGCCCATAGCATCGTCTCACGTGCGTGGTCGACCTTTAGAACGACAGGTACAGTAGTTCGAAGTGGTAGTCGTCTACGAAAAACAACGCCCAGTGATGACCGCTATATACTTCTACAGGTCAAGAGGGACCGACACCAGACAGCGGGATTCATTGCAAACCAGCTGTACAGGATCACAGGAAGCGGCTTACTCTGGCCAGGCGACTCCACAAAGGTGGACTGTTTGCCCGACACGGCCAGTGCGCTGTGTCCCTTTAATCCCTGTTCATCGGAGACACCGTTTACAGTGGTGCATCAAACAAAAGGACTGGACAGCAGCGCGATGGGGTCAGATACTCTTTACTGATGAGAGTAGATCCAGTCTCAGCGATTCTGGACGTCAGCTAATCTGGCGAGAGGTTGGCACACGGTCATCATCATCATCAGCCATTTTCGATCCACTACAGGATGAAGGCCTCTCCAGCAACTTTCCAGTTCCTTCTGTTTTGAGCACTGGCCATCCATTTACTACTCAAAAACTCATGAATTTCATCTATCCATCTCCGCCTTTGTCTTCCAGGTTTTCTTCTAGCTCCTCTTGGGTACCATTCTGTTATTTTCTTAGTCCATCTGTCATCATGTCTTCGAGCTATGTGTCCTGCCCAAGACCATTTTAGTTCTTTAGTTTTGATAAGAATGTCCTTTACTTGAGTTTGCTGCCTAATCCATGTGTTTCTCTTCTTATCTAACTGTCTCATGTTAGATAAGGCACACGGGATCACCCACAAACATCACTGAAAGGGATGGATATGGCGGTAAAGGTGTTCTTGTCTGGAGAGGTGTTATCTTGATTGGACATACACAACTCCAAATACTGGAAGGCAGTACTGTAACTGGTGCTCGCTACTGTACGACGTAATCCTTCCCCATGTGTCTATTCCGAGATGCCATTGGCCCCGAGTTCGTGTTTATGGATGATAACGCCACACTCCATCACACTGCAGCTATGATATGCTCTTGGAAAGTAAGGACATTGTTCATATGGATTGACCTGCCCATTCCGCCGATCTAAATCCTATCGAATACATGTGGGACGCTCTGGGGAGTTGCCTAACGGCACGTCCACATCCACCAGAAAATGTTCGCCAGCTGAAGAAGGCACTCCGCAACAATTGACAACATTATTCTAAGTATGGACAGGCGGTGCAAAGCCTGTATTGACATTATGTGTGGCCATATCTCCTACTGAGGACCACCTCTTCCCTTTGTTCCATCTTTGGCAGTAATGCATTTGTATCATGACAGCCAGTGCTATGTTGCCATTTTTGAATAGAGTCCCTCTGTACCGTTTTGTTTCCGTTGTTGTGTCGATGTTGTTTCCTTCATTTCTGTACCTCACGTTGTTCCTTTTGTATGCTTTTCCCATATCCAGGCCAGTCCTATGAGAAGCTACAGATCAAAACCTGACTGGTCCCTAAGTTTTACACACCAGTGTGCTACTCTTCGCCTGTTCGAAAACTAGTTTGGATTTATTAATAACTGCTTAGAGAGGCACCCGGGGTGGATGGGATCTATCCAGTTATATTAAAGGAGGCAGCAAAGGAAGTAAGCAAACCCTTAGCCATAATTATGAGAGCTTCCTTGGACTCAGGGGAGGTACCCATAGACTGGAAATGTGCAAATGTGACCCCAATTCACAAAGGAGGATCAAAGGCTGACACAAGTAATTATAGACCTGTGAGCTTAACTTCTGTTCGAGGAAAATTAATGGAGGCACTGGTTAAAGAAGCACTGCAGGATCAATTAGACAAGACTTCAGTTATATCTCAGACACAGCTAAGGGGAAGTCTTGCCTGACCAACTTGATTGGATACTATGATGCAGTCACAAAAGAACTGGATGCAGGGAATAACTTTGATATTATATACTTGGATCTTAGAAAGGCTTTTGATACTGTTGCACATGGAAGACTGCTACACAAATTGGAGCAGTGTGACATTGGAGGCAAATTGCTGCTATGGATAAAGGGGTGGTTGAGGGGGAGAAGACAGTGAGTGGTAATCAATGGACACTGCTCATCGTGGACTAATGTTATTAGTGGAGTCCCTCAGGGCTCAGTGTTGGGTCCATTATTGTTTTCTGTATTTATAAATGATATTGATGATGGCATATGAAGCTTAATGTCCAAGTTTGCAGACGATACAAAGGTTGGCAGGGTTGTCAAGGACACTACTGACACTATGCTGCTGCAACAGGATCTGGAAAGGTTGAGCAGATGGGCTGAGAGGTGGCAAATGAAGTTTAACATTGACAAATGTAAAGTACTACACATGGGAAACAGCAACCCCAGAGCAACGTATCAACTCTGTGGTACTACACTGACAGTGGTAGAGAATGAAAGGGACTTGGGGGTGGTTGTGCAGGCAGATATGAAGTTCTCTGAGCAGTGCAGACGGGCTGTAAGAGTAGCTCATGGAGTATTGTCAATGATATACAGGAATTTTTCCAGCAGGGATAAGGAGGTGATTATTCCATTGTATAAGGCAATGGTCAGGCCACACCTAGAGTACTGTATACAGGCCTGGAGGCCTCATTTCAAGAAGGATGTAGAGCTGCTGGAACGAGTACAGAGAAGGGCAACAAGATTAGTGAATGGAACAAAGGGGTGCTCTTACGAAGAAAGGCTTAAGTTTTGCAAATTACAGTGTCTGGAGACTAGGCACAAGCGAGGTGATCTGATAGAGGTGTATAAAGCCTTGAATGGTTTAAGCATGCTTAATGCTGAGGGGATTCTTCCTCTAGCTCAGAAAAATCACCTGAGAGGGCATAAATTCAAATTGAGGAAAGACAGATGTAGGACAGACGTGCGGAAATTTGCCTTTAGCCAGCGGGTGATTGGTTGGTGGAACAGACTTCCATCCCTTGTGGTGGAGGTTGATAGCCTAAATAAGTTTAAGGCTCAGCTGGACAGGTATTTTGAACGAACAGAGGAGTGAAGTGGAAGTGGGTTTTTTTTTTTTTTTTTTGGCTGATGCTGCATAAGCTTGCTTTCTTGCATCAAATGCCTCTACTAATGCTAATGCTAATGCTAATGCTTTACAATTGTCGCGAGCTTTGGTGTAGGCAGAAAATGAATCTGGAGAATTTGATACAAGCCAATTACAATATGCAACATTCTTCTCTTGAACAGCGTTAACATATTCATTGGAAAACTATGGTTTAAGTAACGGATGAGATTTTAAGATGGAGTGTGACACAATCTGAGCAAACGTTGACATAAGATTTCAACCAGTAATGCCGCGAAGGAAACAAAAAAATAACAGCGCAGATTATCCCATTTTGCATTCTTGTAATGACAAACAATACGAGGTTGAGAATGCCCACAAAAGAAAGGATCCGTTGGGGAAAAGACTATCAGTAAGCTGTGATCTGAGATACCTAGAGGACCATTCACCTTGACCGTGTACTTAAAAGGGTTGTTTGTGAGAAAATGATCAAGCATGTTGGCTGCATGGTTAGAATTGTTCGGTATTGTGGTATGTAAAGAAAAGAAAATTACCTCACCCTTAAGAAAGTTGGACTGGAGAAAGTCAAGTTTCAAAGAAAAAAAGTCAAACAGGTTTAAATAATTAGTGGAAAATGAAGAATTATGGAGGCAACTGATGAATTTGACAGAATGTGGTAGAGAGATTTTAAGCCAGAAAAGATCGAATAGAGGAGTTTCCAAATTACTGTCTCTGACACGGAATATCAGAGCGCACATATGTACAAGTACTACCTTTGAAGCGAAAGGAATCATACAGTGAATAAATCGGACAACTGAGATGGCAGTGGCTGAATCGACCGATAATTAGGATTCTGTCAGAAAAAGTACTTAGGGTTTAGCAGATAAGTGGAAATGGACATAATTGAGTTTAGAACTGAGACCTCTATATTTGTGAAATGAATGAGGAAGTGTTTGGGAGGTTTAGATCTTTTAGCAGATAAGTTTGTTCTATTAGTCTGAAATTCATGATGCATTCAGTAGCAAGAAAAGTTGGGGAGGACATGCTGTATGAAGTAATGAAATGTTTTGATATGGTGTACACACAACAAGAATATACCCAGCTCCTTGACATAACGTGGCTTCGACTTCCACCCCCACCCCGCATACACCTACTTGGACTCCCTTGAGTCAAGATCAGGAGCCTTTTTTGTAGCACAGTTGGTAGGATCACCATATTTCCCACACCAAATGGAAAAAACCTGAGTTCGTGTGCCATCGACGACGGGAAGAATTTTTATTGGCCTTTTTTACAAAGTGGCTGAGTTATTCGGTCTCAACAAGAGTAGAGTGGTTTTTCCTTCCGGAAACTCGGATTTTTCGTCCAGTAAACCAATGTAAGTAGGGGTCGAGACGTTACACCCACACATCAACCCCTGCTTACTTTGGTTTGCACCTGGGTGAGCACCTCCAGTATACTAGTTCCGTATTTCAGGATTTGCACATGGCGGTTATACCCACGGTTACTAACAGTCCCACCATATGAAAGTGGAAGCAGATTTGGCTAGCGAGGACCGATCGGGCTTCACCGAAATATGGTGGACCCCGAAATATCTACTTGTCTTGAGTATCACCTGAATATCAGTTCTATCAGTGTTTTAGACTCCCGGCTAGCAAACCCAGCTTGACATACTTGAGAGAGTGTCTGTAACAGCCTCAAGGATCAATTACAAAGGGTACTAGGAAAGTTTTGCAATATGACGCAACAATGAATCACAGGAAGCTGCTTGTTGCTGCATGTTGAGACATGTTCATACATGCATAGTAGCCGCCGCGCCAAGTCGATGGGCTCAGTTATTCATTAGTAGTGACAGTGTAAAGTGCTTGCGATGGCATCGTGGTCACGAAATGAGATAAGGACAGTTTTGCGGTATAATTTCGTGCGTGGTTTAACCATAGACCAGTGCTTAGGAGAAATGACTCTTGCACTAGATGATGATTGTCCACATCGTACAACGATATTCAGGTGGTATAGAGAATTCCAAAGGGGAAATTTCACTCTGGAGGATTCTGAGAGGCCGGGAAGGCCACGAACGTCAGTTACGGAGTAAAACGTTACTGCTGTGAGGAAAATGCTTGACGAAAACAGGCGAGTGACCTACCAACAGATAGAGGATACTTTGGGCCTAAATGCACCAGCAATTCGTTCGATTCTGCAAGATCATTTGCACGTGAAGAAACTTTGTTCTCTCTGGGTGCCGCATCAACTGACTGAAGAGCAGATGACACGACGTGTGACTTGGTGCCGGGAGATGTTAAAAAACTTTGATAAGGGACAATCTCGGTATGTGAACAACATCGTGACAGGTGACGAGACTTGGCTGTACTATTACGATCTGCCGACCAAGGCTCAAAACAAAGTTTGGGTCTTTGATGATGACGACACACCCGTAATTGTCAGAAAATCCCGATCTGTAAAGAAGAAAATGATAGCTGTATTTTTTAAATCGAGTGGAATTGTGGAACGTGTCGTTTTGGACACGCAGAAGACAGTCACAGCTAAGTGGTATACTGAACAATGCCTGCCTAAAGTCATTGGATCTATGAAGAACCTGCGACCAAAGTCAAGAAGGGACACCTGGTACCTCCATCACGATAATGCTGCAGCTCACCGCGCCAAAGCCTGCACCGATTATTTGACCACGACAGGACTGAAACTTCTCGAGCACCCTCCCTACAGGCCAGACCTTGCTCCCTGCGAATTTGCACTGTTCCCGCATGTGAAAATGAAGCTAAAAGGGAGGCGGTTTTCCAGTGATGAGGACCTTCTACGGGCTTGGGACAACGAGTGTGCTTTACTTTAACCCCGGGGGCTCACATCTGGTGAGTATGGGCTTGGCACACCCAGGGTCCTGAGCTGGATATCATCATTCTTCTCTTTCTTGGTGATTCCCTTCTACTTTTCTTAATCTCTCTCTCTCTCTCTCTTTCTCTCTCAGGGTAATTCGGGATTTTTTTTTTTTTTGGCTGGTGCAGCATAAGCCTCAGGCTTCCTTGCACCATATAGCTAATAATAATAATAATAATAATACTCCCTAGTGAAACATGGCAGAACTGGTTTAAAGATTAGTTTCGGAGGATGGACAGGTGTATTGAATGTAGAGGAAATTACTTTGAAAAAATTAAATAAACAAAGCTGTATTGCAAAACTTTCCTAGTACCCTTTGTATATATCCATTTATACTGAAGGATCCCGTAAATGTAGATTTGTTGGATCCATTTTCAATGTTTGGATGCAAACAAGAAAACGCTACTCCTTTCCTCTAGACATGGCACTATATTGGTGTTCAGTTTTTTGACAAGCCTAAAACATGTAAAGGTCTGTATTAATATTGCTGGCCTCTAAGAGCTTGCGCATGGATGTTGCCTCTTCCAAGCTACCGTGTTAATACGGCCCTGTACTGGTGGGGTGCCAACATCTCCAGAAGAGGAAAGTCTCCGATAAATGATTATCACCCCTTCAGGTATGATAAAAAAAAAAAAAGCTCTTGGATTTAGTAAATGAAACTCTCTGGGCCTTGGTGATGGTTTGAAGTCCATTGCAAACTCTGACATTTCTTCTTTGTGTCGTAATGAAACACCCAACACTCCAGTGACAATAGTCAAGGAAATTAGGACTGTCTTGATAAGTCTGGATGAAGTCCTCACATTAGCATTAGCATTAAAAGAGGCATATGATGCAATAAAGCAAGCTTATATAGCATTAGGCAAAAAAAAAAAATCTTTGTCTAGTTCTGCCTCGAATTTATTTAAGCTGGGAACTTCTACAACGAAAGATAGAAGTTTGTTCGAGCAATCAACCACCCGCTGGCTAAAGGCAAATTTCCGCACACCTATTCTACAACTGCCTTTCCTGAATTTGAATTTATTTCTCTTCAGGCGATTAATCTGAGCAAGAGGAAGAATCCCATGGGTATTCAGCTTGCTCAAGCCATTCAAGGCCTAATACACCTCAATCATACCCCCTCACAAGTGCCAAGTCTCCAAACACTGCCATTTGCAGAGCATTAAGCCTTTCTTCGTAAGAGCAATCATTTGTCCCATTCACTAATCTCGTTCCCCTGCTGTGTACCCGTTATTGTTGTTATTTGCTTTTTAGGAGCATTAGCAACTAAGGCCATATTGCTCCGGGGATATGCGGTGGTCATTCCCTGACCTTTCCGCATCCTCCATATTTGGTGGTGACAGGCTCGATTCCCGGTCTAATCAAGAAGCGTGTGCTACGCACTGCTGCTCCTTACCACCTGGCTATGGAGATGCCTGTGTACTCGTTACAACAGGCTCTACATCCTTCCAAAATGAGGCCTCCAGACCTGTATACAGTACTCAAGGTGTGATCTGACCATTGCTTTATACAAGGGGATAATCACCTCCATATCCCTACTAGAAAAATTCCTGCATATCATTGACAAGACACCATGAGCTACTGTTGCAGGCTATTTGCACTGTCTGTTCAGAAAATCTCGTATCTGACTTCACAATTACCGCCAGGTCTCTTTCATTCTCCACTAACCTGAGTGTAGTACCACACCGTAGATATGTCACTCTGGGGTTACTGCTACCCATGTGCAGCACTTTACATTTATCAATTTTAAAATTCAGTTGCCACCTCTCAGCACATCTGCTCAATTTTTCTAGATCCTATTGTAGTAGCGTATTGTCATTAACAACCCTGCCAACCTTCGTACTGCCTGCAAAATTGGGCATTGAACCTGATGTACTTTCATCAATATCATTAATAAATACAGATAACAACAATGGGCCCTACGCCAAACCCTGGGGGACTCCACTACAAAGAGCAGTGTCCATTGATTACCACTCTCTGTCTTCTCCCACTCAACCATCCCTTTATCCATAGCAGCAATTTGACCTTAATGCCATACCGCTCCAATTTGTACAATAGTCGTCCATGTGCAACAGTATAAAAAAGCTTTCTTAAAATCCAAGTATTGTTTATGATATGAAAATTATTTTTGATAGCACTCTTTGTTGCTTCTACTCATCTGTGAGGCTGTGGCACAACGTTTGCACAGAACTCCCTATTCCATAAATCTTCATGCAGAATTTGACGAATTATCTCCTTATTGAAGTCCAACTTATCGGCCGCAATTCTGGGGGCCAAATAATAAAAAATAAATAAATAGTCACAGTGGGGCCATCAAGAGTATCAATTCATCTGCTCAAGTGTATTATGTTCATGAATTGCGTGTGTTCTCTGGTCAAATTGTCTGTTTTGCTGGATGAAAATCCCAAGTTTCCAGGAAAGGGGGGCAAGAGGCAATCTTGCTATCTACTCCCGAGACTCATTAACTAAGTGATGGAGTGATAAAAGTCCATATATGCTCGATATTCGGATCTGGGCCTTTTGCACTCGGTGTGGGATGATTATGATGCCACTGTACAGATTAGCATTAGCATTAGTAGAGGCATATGATGCAAGAAAGCAAGCTTATTCAGCATCAGCCAAAAAAAAAAAAAAAAAAAAAAAACAACCACTACTCCCATTTCACCCCTCCGTTCGTTCGAAATACCTGTCCAGCTGAGCCTTAAATTTATTTAGGCTATCAACTTCAACAACAAGCGATGGGAGTCTATTCCACAAACCAACTGCCCGCTGGCTAAAGGCAAATTTCCGCACATCTATCCGACATCCGTCCTTCCTCAATTTGAATTTATGCCCTCTCAGGTGATTATTCTGAGCAAGAGGAAGAATCCCATCGGCATTGAGCATGCTCAAGCCATTCAAAGCCTTATACACCTCTATCAGATCACCTCGCCGATGCCTAGTCTCCAGGCTCTGTAATTTGCAAAACTTAAGCCCCTCTTCGTAAGAGCAACCCTTTGTTCCATTCACTAATCTTGTTGCCCTTCGCTGTACTCGTTCGAGCAGCTCTACATCCTTCTTGAAATGAGGCCTCCAGACCTGTATACAGTACTCAAGGTGTGGCCTGACCAATGCCTTATACAAGGGAATAATCACATCCTTATCCCTGCTAGAAAAATTCCTGTATATCATTGACAAGACACCATGAGCTACTCTTGCAGCTCGTCTGCACTGCTCAGAGAACTTCATATCTGCCTGCACAATTACCCCCAGGTCCTTTTCATTCTCTACCACTGTCAGCGTAGTACCACAGAGTTGATACGTTGATCTGGGGTTACTGTTTCCCATATGTAGTACTTTACATTTGTCAATGTTAAACTTCATTTGCCACCTCTCAGCCCATCTGCTCAACCTTTCCAGATCCTGTTGCAGCAGCATAGTATCAGTAGTGTCCTTAACAACCCTGCCAACCTTGGTATCGTCTGCAAACTTGGACATTAAGCCTGATACACCATCATCAATACCATTTATAAATACAGAAAACAACAATAGACCCAACACTGAACCCTGAGGAACTCCACTAATATCATTAGTCCACGTTGAGCAGTGTCCATTGATTACCACTCTCTGTCTTCTGCCACTCAACCATCCCTTTATCCATAGCAGCAATTTGCCTCCAATGCCACACTTCTCCAATTTGTGCAGCAGTCTTCCATGCGCAACAGTATCAAAAGCCTTTCTAAGATCCAAATATATAATATCAAAGTTATTCCCTGCATCCAGTTCTTTTGTGACTACATCATAGTATCCAATCAAATTGGTCAGCCAAGACCTGCCCTTAACAAAACCATGTTGTGTCTGAGCTATAACTGAATTCTTGTCCAGATGATCCTGCAGTGCTTCTTTAACCAGTGCCTCCATTAATTTTCCTGGAACCAAAGTTAAACTAACAGGTCTATAATTACTTGTGTCAGCCTTTGATCCTCCTTTGTGAATTGGGGTTACATTTGCACATCTCCAGTCCATGGGTACCTCCCCTGAGTCCAAAGAAGCTCTCATAATTATGGCTAGGGGTTTGCTTACTTCCTTTGCTGCCTCCTTTAATATAACTGGATAGATCCCATCCACCCCTGGTGCCTTTTTTATGTTTATCCTCAGCAATTTCTCCTCCACTTTCCTCTCAGTTATTAGAAAATAATCTAGCTCACTGCCAATGTTTACTTCACCTACGACATTCCCCTTCCTGAATAACTCCTCATGTGTGAATTTAGATGCAAAATACTCATTTAGATTGTTAGCCACCTGAACAGGATCCTCAACTGTTGAACCATCAACATGCAGTGGACCAATCTGATTCATCCCTTTCCTTCTTGAGTTTAAATAGGTAAAGAACTCTTTTCTGTTTTTCTTTGCGTCCTTTGCCAAGGATTTCTCATAATCTGCCTTTGCCTGCCTAATCTCCTTTGTGACTTGGTTACAGACCAACTTATATCTATCATAGGCTTCCATGTCACCCATTAATTTGTATGTATCCCATGCATTTTTCTTCTCTGCCGTATGTCTCATTAGTTCATCTGACAACCATTTAGGCCTGAACCTTGAACAATATTTCTTGGTTGGTATGTAAAGCCTGGTAGCTTCCAAGATTAGTTCCTTGAATGCTTCCCATTTTGAATTTGCTGTTGGTAACATCATCAGTTGGTCCCACTGTATAGAATTTAAATACTGTCTCAGACCATCATAGTCGCCTTTACGAAAGCAAAAACCCTTCCCTTTGCCTCTGATGCTAGTTACCTCCTTGAGTAAATCCCACTTCAGCACACTGTGATCACTGCCACCCAGTGGTTCCTTTATCTGCAGATTCCTAATGCATGAAGAATCACTACTGATAATCAGATCAAGAGTATTACTCCCTCTAGTTGCCTCCCGAACATGCTGGTGTAGAAAACAATCATCCAATAAATCCACAAAAGCCCTGCTAGTGTGTGAGTGACCAACCCACAAATTCCAGTCAATATCTGGGAAATTAAAATCCCCCATTATAAGACTCTCTGATTTACTGGCCCATTCTATTTCCCTGTACAGTATCTTATTATACTCATCAGAGTCATTAGGCCTATAGCACACTCCTACTCTCAATTTTGATTTACCTATGTTTATGTCACACCAAACTGACTCGACACTGCCCTGTCCATCAATGTCGACTGGCTTCACTTCCTTGGATTTTATGTGTTTTTTAACTAATAGCATAACCCCTCCTGTCCTGTCTATCCTTTCTATACACATTGTACTCCCCAAATTCCAGTTCTGCATTCCTTATATCTGTGTGACACCACGTCTCTGATATCCCAACAATATCTGCCTTTGATGTTTTGAGCAATACCTCAAATTCATCAAATTTATTTACTAAACTCCTAGCATTGGTGTACACGCAAGTATACCTGCACTTGTTTCTATTCTTAGCTACCCTAACACAACCCATGTGTTTACTTGTATCACAATGACTTCCAGCAGTCTCTGAAATATCCTGCATCTTGTTTTTCAGGCTTCTGCTCATTCCAATAGAAGCAGTGCAAGAATCTCTTTCACCTCTGCCAGTGGCTACTGTTAATCCATTAGTCTTTGTCTCCCCCCAAGCTAGCAGTTTTCCGACCCACCTAACACTGCCTCGATAGCATCAGCAAATATTCTGAAGGTCAAATGGAGATCTTGTGCATCACATTTTTCCAAACCTTTTGCAATTCTGTCCTCATTTCGAAAGGTGGAAATTCACTTTATTTGGGTACTCGCCAACATTATCACGTTCATGTTTGAAACTAAACCGAGACACCTCGGCAGAAAACAAAAAGAATCTGTAAAAAGTATATATTTGAGGTGATTTTTAATCCAATTAATAAAATGAGAATTTTGTTCAAAGATCAGTATTATATTCTAGTACAGATAAACACAACAAACATGTATGAAGGAAACACAGAAATTTTTGAATTGGAAGAGCATGTGCTGTGGGGTGCTTAAAAATTAAAAAAAAAATAATAAGATGAATAAATAAATAAAAACCTTTAACACCAAGAAAAGTGTGCACAGGGGACACATGGCTATAATCACTGTTCTCTCCACACTGGGTGGAAAAGGCCCGCATTCGAATCCCATCAATAACACAAAGAACTTTATGAGCCCTCCGTAGCCAGGTGGGCAGCAGCAGCAGTGCATAGCACACGCTTCTTGATTAGACCGCGGTTCGAGCCTGTGCCCACCAAATACGGAGGATGTGGAAAGGTCAGGAAATGACCACCGCATATCCCCGGAGCAATATGGCCTTAGTTGCTAATGCTCCTAAAAACCAAATAACAACAACTTTATGGGCTTTTTTCACTCCATAACTGAGTTAGTCAGTCTCAAGTGTGTGATCAGCAAGTTTTTATCCTCAGAAACTCGGGTTTTCATCGACAAAACCAGATGAAACTCGGGTTTTCATCGACCAGAGAATACATGAAATTGATGGATATAATACACGAGTAATTCTCTAATTTTCCTGATATTACAATTGTTTTTAAATTAAAATAATTATAAAAGCTCCTTTTATAATTATTCTGATAATTATTGCATTATTAATATTATATAATTATAATAATTATATTATTATTATAATTCAAAACTAATTCATATTATAATTTAATTATATTATTAAAACAAAAGATCTATTCTGATATTTGGTCATAGGTGTCAAAATTCCTCGTCATGTTTCTGATCGTCTCGCACTCTATTATTATTATTGTTATTATTATTATTATTATTAGCCATATGGTACAAGGAAGCCTGAGGCTTATGCAGCACCAGCCAAAAAAAAATTTTCTGAATTACCCTGAAAGAGAGAGAGAGTAGGGAATCACCAAGAAAAAGAGGAATGAAGATATCCAGCTCAGGACCCTGGGTGTGCCAAGCCCATACTCACCCATACTCATCAGATGTATGAAGCTGTCTCTTTTAGTTGTACCATATCTAGCTATAGATGAATCCGCAAACATGTCACAATTATCCTCAGCATTTTATACTCGAACCAGGGTATTCCCGCTGCTCTGAGATTAGCATTAGCATATAATGCAAGAAAGAAAATTTATACAGCATCAGCAAAAAAAAAAAAAAAACCTTCCCATTCACTGCTCCATCCACTATAAAAGTTTGTCCAGTTCTTCCTTGAATTTAAGCTATCAACTTCCACAATGACAGATGGAAGTTTATTCTAGCGATCAACCACTTGCTGGCTTTCCTCAATTTGAGGAAGGGGCACACGCCCTTGATAACAAAAGTTGTAATCTATTCAGAATATTTCTCTAGTAAAAGCATCAGTAGCTTTTATTTTAATGGGTCTAAATATTTAAATACAAAGAACTAAAAAACGATGAAAAATCAACATGAAACTGAAAAAACCACTCGAGGTCTGTACACGTAGATATCAAAAAATATATATATAAATTACATATAAATAAACATATATCTAAGCTCTAAAATATCTATACTCTTTAATATCATCCCGGCAACACACTAAGGACAGTCTTTAGTGTTGCCGGGATGACATGCACCCTGACCAATACTGAAAAGTGGCTCCACATCCCAACAATCTTGGGACCACCTTGCTAATCTATGATATCATTTCATTTGAAACAATTTTAGTTGCTTTATTAACGATTGTTGTTGTTAGACTGTAGAATTATAATTATTTCTGATGCCATTGTCTTTTCTGTCCTCCTTTATGGAGCTGAGGCCTGGACACTGACAAAGAAGATCCAGAATAAGTTAAATGCTTTTGAGATATGGTATTACAGATGAATGTTAAGTGTGTCATGGACTGATAAGATAAAGAATGATGAGATCTTGAAACGAATGAAGAAAAAGACAGAAATAACAAACACCATTAAAGGAGAGGAAACTAAAATATTTAAGACTTTTGAAGAAGAATGACAAATATAAGATGTTGCAATTGATAATCCAGGGCAAGATCAATGAAAAAAGAAGTCGAGGGAAAAGAAGGAAATCTTGGTGAGCAAACCTAAAAGTGATATCAGAGTAACAAAGGTTTGTTTACATGACTCAGACCACAGCAGCAGCAAAGCAAAAGGCTCAAGCTAAATGGAGTGCTATGGCTCAGAGGAGAACTGAGGGGGGGCAGTTGCCCTCTGAATCACAGCCTTTTAAAATGCACTGCTTGCTTGATGTTTGTGGGCCAATCAAGTACGGAACATGATATTGCCAAGGGAGATGTCTTTGTGTACACACGATGTAAGGAGTGTGACGAAATGAGGCGACAACTCAGCGTTCTTATGGGCCTATATGAGAGCTTGAAGGACAGGGTTGCCCTCGAAGGATCTAAATTGAGGGGCCCATCAAGCTCTCAGCTGCCCACATCTACGCCAGAGCTTGCACTTGACCACGCAACACAGCAGCAACCCCCAAGGCAGAATGCGCTGGTCCCACAGGTACTAGTTGTTGGTGACACTATTGTCAGGAAACAGGGAACATGCTATGTAAAAAGGATAGGTGGAACAGGACCAGGGTATGTCTGGCAGGGGCAAAGGTTGATGACGTTGTAGAGCAGATATCATCTTTTAAGGGCACAAAGAGAATTTTTTTGTCGCGGAACCCCTATATGCTGTTTCAACAATTATGGAACCTTAACTATATATATAAGATAATACGTCCTGATTGGCTGGATCACGTGAGGCCAAGGCCACACTATAATATACAGGCCATGCTGATGTTACTGTGATGTCACAGTCAGTAGACGATGGGCTGCCTACAATAATTTTTAATGTATTTACGTACATTTCCTCAGCTGTCTTGTCAAATTTTTCTCCATTACCTCTCAATTTATTAAAATTGATCTTACTTATTTTGCAGTACATATTTCAGATTCCATAACGAAATGTATTTCATGCATTTAAATAATGAATAACGTAATTTTTTTGTATATTTCTTCAGTAACTTTTTACATAACTTAAATTCTTTCATTTTTTTAAAAATACATACCCATTTTTACGAAACAAGAAAGATATAAAGGGCACCTTGTCTCGCAGAACCCCTGAATTTTATCATGGAATCCTGGGGTTCTGCGGAACACATTTTGGGAACTGCTGCTACATGTGATAACTCTGTCTGTGACAGAGTTATGCCAAATTTTTTAAAAATTGTTTTGGTCCTTGAGGCTGTCATGGATATTCCCTCATATGTTCAAGCTGGGCTTGCTACCTGGGAGTCTAAAATGCTGATGGAACTGACATTCAGGTGATACCCAAGTCAAGTAGACCTAATTTCTGCAAAGTCTGGCCAGTCTGTGACAGCCAACTCTTCTGCTTGCACCTTCATGATAGTGGTGGGACTGTTAGTAACCATGGGTATCCAGTATGCTAGGTGCCATATTTTGGGACTTGCACTTCATGTGCAAGTCCCGAAATATGGCACCTAGCATACTGGAGATGACCACCCAGGTGTGAACCAACATAAGCAGGGGTTGAAGTGTAGTGCCAACACCAAGGAATGCTATCCTTGTGTTACCAGGCAATACCAGGTGATAGAATACTCTCATCTCATCTCATCTCATCTCATCTCATCAACTGGTGCAATACCATCACTTTGCTTACTGGAGGCTTGAAGTGGTGGAACCCATGTTTAGTCTCCAGAGAAAAGCTCCAGCAACCCCCCATCTCTTCCATCACGTAGTACGATTGATGTCTTTTGAGGTTATGATGGAATCATGGGGAGATCCAATCTTCCTTACATTTCGAGCATACAGCTCTAAAATGGTGTTTGCAGGCCGTCCACTAGATAGTCCACCAGACCAAACCTATTGGTAACTCTCTAGGAGGCTTCTGGATAAGCTAGTGTATAATCTTGCTGCCTGTACTCTGCCAGATAGTGACTGGAGGGAGTCTGAGTAGTGTGTACACAGAGGGCATTGTCGAAGTCACAAGTCACGTTATGTCAAGGAGCTGGGTATCATTCTTATCATATGTATGTCATATCCAAAATTTCATTACTTTATACACCATGTTTTTCCCACCTTTTATTACTATTGAATACATCATGAATGTAAAAATAATAGAACAAACTTATCTGTGAAAAGATCTAAACCTCTTAAGCACTTCTTTGTACATTTCACAAATATAGGTAGTCTCAGTTCTAACCTCTTTTCTTACTTCTGAATAAAAAAAAAATAAATAAAAATAAAAGGGTCTACACTGACCTTGAAATAATATTAATATAACTGCTGCTGCCTGGAAGCACACAAGGAGACCCACCTACCTACTGCACTAACCTGATGGGAAAATAAGAGACTACCAAAAATCAAAATAACACAAAATAAGTTTGGGGAAATCACAGTGGCCACTTCATCATGGCCTATTGGATAGCAAAATGGCCTGGGGCACACTATGCAACCAGCTACTTGCAGAATGCTGTGCTTTCCTGGGTGAGTGTAGGCATTTTTTGTTTTTCTTTTCTTTTTTTAATTTAGTTTTACTATGCAATGTAATAAAATGTTGCAGTGTTATATGTCATCACTAATGCCTGTATAAGTGGTCCTTTGAAGCACTAAAAAATCATCTAAAATTTTAAGGTATATTTCAAGCTGTATTATGGGTACAAAATCCTAAACTTCACCTAACGGTACATATTAGCATCAGAAAGACAACTGAGGGGAGTAAGATGGAAGTTTGCCTTCAGCCAGTGGGTGGTTGATTGCTGGAACAAACTCCTATCTGTTGTTGTTGTGGAAGCGGATAGTTTGAATAAATTCATGGAAGAACTAAAGAAATTATTAGAGAGGATGGTCAGTTTATGTGGGAAGGGTTTTTTTTTTCCGACTGATGTTTTATAAGCTTGTTTTCTTGGATCGTTTGCCACTACTAATACTAGGACATGAATTAATACCAACGTATTTACAATTTATTACATTTTATGTTTTTGCATAAATACAACATTATTGCTTGCTGTTTAAAAATAAAAAAAATGTCTGTCTTCTTCATCAGACAAAAGCAGTTGTTGGAATTTGACTGGAGTTGTTTTTGAGTTTACTTTTTGAGTTCCTGAAAAGTAAAAATTCAAAATTTCAAACTGGCTTCCACACTGCAGAATTGTTTACTAAGAAACAATTCTGCAGTATGGTACTGAACACACATCATGGAGCAGCTCAGTTATACAGTGAAAGCATCCCACATTTGCATATATAACATCAATGAGAGCAACATCATGTCACCACCATGTAAGTTTTGGTTTTGTGGCCTGCTACATAAGCAAGCACACTGTATATGTTTACCATGTACTCTGCAATGTAAACTTTTAAAATAAAGAGCAGAAATAATGAATTAAAAATTAGCCTGTGATTTTTAATATTGAATTTACTACAACATACCAATAAGCAAGATGGGAAAGGCAACTATATAAAAATAGGAAGTTGGCAAATATATGATTAAGCATGAATTTTCAATCCAAAAAGCAGAGGTCAACTCGTATACCATGTAAACTTATTTGCTGGAAGGCTTGAATTTGATTTGTTATGCTTAGGTGCTGGTGACAGTTGGCACCTTTAGCATTATTTATTACAGTTTACAGCAGTTCTCATACATGGTAAAATACTGTTTAATTTTGTAAATGTTTATTTGATTATACTACATTTATTTAAAATTTTTGGTGAACTGTCCAATTTCATTTTTTTTTGCATTCTTCTGCCTCCCTTTCCACATAACCTTTCACATCCTTTGTTCTGCGATATGGTAACCCCTATTCTATTTTAGGTTGTTAAGATAATTTCTGTTTTCTGCTGTTGAGTTTTCTCCATGTTTGGTTGTTTAAATATATTTTTATAATTTGGCTGTTAATTTTGTCTTATTTTGTAATTTTAGTTAGTATATTTTGTTGTTTATTTGCATTTCCATTAGGCATTTCTAACACTGCCCTATACTTGTTAAGTAAGTCCTCAGATCTACTCTTAATATCATTGGTGGCAATGTGTAAAACAGTATCACCTTTTGTGCCCTGAAAAGATATCTGCACAATGTCATCAATTTTTGCCCCTGGCAGTCATACCCTGGTCTTATTCCACCTACCCTTTTTTGCATAATATATTTTCTATTTTTCTGACAATACTGTAGAGTCATCGACAATAGCTACCTCCTGTGGGACCAGCCATTCTGCCTTGGGGCTTGCAGCTGAGTTGCCTGATGTGCAAGTGCATTCTCTGGTGTTGAGATGGGCAGCTCAGAACTTGGTGGGCCCCTTAAAGTTCTCATAAAACCCATTAGAACACTGAGTTGATGCCTAATATCCTCACACTCTTTACAAATGAATACTCACAAAGACATCCCCCTTGGCTGTATTATGTCCCATTCCAGATAGCTCTGCACACATCAAACAAGCAGTACATTTTGTGAGGTAGTGATTTGGAGGTCAATTGGCCACCTGTTCTCTCCTGAGCAACTGTACTCTCACTACTTGCTCTTTGCTTTACTGCTCTGTGGCATGATTTCCATTCAAATTCAATTTGATTGAGAATACTATACTAAAGTAATACACTCACTATAAATGCAAAAATAACACTATGCACCGATCACACAGCAATAATACATATTACACTATCAAGTTTATAATTATATAGAGTTTACAATATATGTATCACATTATCAGGTCTACACTATACAGTTATGCTTGTAAAGTTATAAGTTGATTATAACTAATAAAATTATCTACTAACTCAAACTTTTGCAAAAAAGAGTCTACTGCTCCTTTGCTCAATTATGAGGCATTCAGATTTCAAGATCACATATCTTCTTGGAGGATTGCAGATTTCTAAACTCCCTTGACATAAGCACATCAAATATCGCATCCTTTTCATCAACAAAAAAAAAAGTTTCTTTTTTTTTACCAAATGCCAAGAGTGAAATTCCACCCTCCCAGATTTGGAAGAAATATTCCAACCATGGAATACTATTTCCATATCTGGGATGGTGTTCCAAAAGCCTCTCTCCATCTTCTAGACTACATTCAAAAGAGGGCAGCCAGGTTAGGTTGATCTATCTTTTACAAAGTCTCTTCACTCTGTTTCACAAACATTGATATTCAGTTTCTGCTGCATGCCTTTTCTATAGATATTTCCATGGGAACTGTTCTTCTGACTTGGTATCTATAATTTCCCCACTCTCTTCCAAACTAGTTTTATATGTGGCACAACCACTTGGCATCCAAATCACTGTCTAACTCCAAACTAAAAAAAAACTAACTTTTCCTTTTTTTCACTTATCCCTACTACTTTGTTTTCTGGAACAGCTTTCCTTCCTTCACATATTTCCCAAAAATTACAATCTACAGAAATTCATGTTGTTTAATGTTGGCAAGTATCCTGTCTTCTTGTGCTCTGAATGATGCATAGCAACTTCTGTCTAATACTGCAGGTGCTAAGTACTGCAGGTTCTATCTAATACCTTTTGTGGTTAGAGTTTTCATTAAAAAAAAAAAAAAAAAAAAGCACTGTGTCAAATAGGATACAAACAACCTATACAAAAAATACAAATACACTCTTTATTTTCATAAAAATAGGCTCTTACAGCATGTATTGTGTTCAAACACTTAATAATAGAAATTTCTTTAAATTTTTATGATTCAAAGGTAAAGAGTTTTCATTATACTACAATACAAAGAATGCACCCAAAATGTTGAAGAAACTTCCTAATCCTTAGAGAGAGAGAGAGAGAGAGAGAGAGAGATCAGATATGCATTAAATTTAACTAAAATCTTTGGAAAAATTTAACATTTTAACTCTTAATGACAAGTAGGGCTTAGTAGTTAATTATATTATTTTATTATTTTAGGCAGCTGGTTTTACTCAATACCTTTAACTAGAAGGGCTTTCTATCTATGAATCTGTCTTTATGTTTATAAACTGCAGAAATTGAACTGCTCAAGGAATTCAGCAGTTTGATATTATTCAAAAAATAACATCTGCACCAATGTAGAAACTGTTGATACATAAAATCTTTCAATGCACATTAATAGTTAAGAGTTATCGAGTCATCATAAGAGGGACATGACTGATATATCCAAGGGTTCGGATTGCAAAATGATGGTTGTGGTGGACTGGTGGCATCATAGTATTCTGAAATTAATAATAAAGTTCTGTTATTGTTTATTTATATTACTTTATTATTATGCTATCATAATTAATATCATATGAAACTTTTGCAAAAAAGGTTGATATAGCCTAATAAAAATTCTTTTCACTGTATACAGATATTAGTAAGATGATAAAACATAAATAATAATAAATAAATTATTTCATTATAAGAAAAAAAAAGCGTAAAAAATTAAAATATACAACACAAACTAAACTAAGAAACACACTAAACTAAACTAATGAGACAACATACCAAAGAGTTGCAACTAAATGAAACTGTTTCATGTAATGTAAGTGAACTTTCTGCTTTAAGAAAAATATTTGGTAAGCTATTGACTGGAAAAATATTTTCTTTTTAACAATTGTGTAAATAAATAACTAATAATTTGTGTATATGGAATTACTGGTTTGTAAACATATGATTTGTATAATGTATATACAGAATTATTAATAAGGCGTAAATACACAGTGTGCCAATTAAATAACGAGACTGACGCTACTACAAAAAAAAAAAAGAATACTAATGGCAAAGTAAGGTTATATATTTTCGAAATAATCACTTCTGATGTGTACACACTGTTTACATCTTTTATACAAATTTTGAGAATACTTCTGGAACTCCTCTTCTGGTACCACTTTCAGCTTGTCAATCACGGCAGCCTGCATGTCCTCTATCGTCCAGTATCGCATTCCTTTCATGGCCATTTTGATTTTGAGGAACAAAAAATAATCTGATCTGTGGGAGCTAAATTCGTGGAATATGGGGAGTGTTCGATGACTGGAATTGATTTTTTTGGCAAAAACTGCTTCAATTCCTGGCCAACCGAACAGAGATCGGTCAGCCAGGTTCGGGATCATCCTCTAACGACTCACATCCTTTAGGAAAATGAGAAAACCATTCACTCTTGGTCGAGACAAACAACATTCATCAGCATAAACCTTTTTTTAAATCATCAAAAGTTTCCATAGCACGTTTTCCCAATTTACAATAAAACTTGATAACTGCTCTTTGCTCCATTTTAAATTTTGGCGACATGCACAAAACTACTATTACTCTTTCCATCATAAATCATGAACTAATATTATTAATGGAGTCCCCCATAATTCAGTGTTGGGTCCATTGTTGTTTTCTGTATTTATTAATCGATGATGGCAAAGTAAGGTTATATATATCAGGCTTAACGACCAAGTTTACAGACAATACAAAGGTTGGCAGGGTTGTTAATGATAACCCTGCCAACCTTAATGGCAGTACGCTGCTGCAACAGGATCTAGAAAAGTTGAGCAGATGGGCTGAGAGGTGGCAACTGAAGTTTAACATTGACAAATGTAAAGTACTGCATATGGGAAGCAGTAACCCCAGAGCAATGTATCAACTGTGTGGTACTACACTGACAGTAGTAGAGCACGAAAAGCACCTGGGGGGAAATTGTGCAGGCAGATATGAAGTCTTCTGAGCAGTGCAGATGGTCTGCAAGAGTGGTGAGAGTCTCATGGTGCCTTGTCAATGATATACAGGAATTTTTCTAGCAGGGATAAGGAGGTGATTATCCCCTTGTATAAGGCAATGGTCAGGCCACACTTGAGTACTGTATGCAGGTCTGGAGGCCACATTTTAAGAAGGATGTAGAGCTGCAGAAACAAGTAACGAGAAGGGCAACAAGATTAGTGAATGGAACAAAGGGTTGCTTTTATGAAGAAAAGCTAAGTTTTGCAAATTACAGTGTCTGGAGACTAGGCACTTTCAAGGTGAGCTGATTGAGGTGTATAAAGCCTTGAATTGTTTGAGCATGCTCAGTGCTGATGGGATTCTTGCTCAGAATAATCGCCTGAGAGGGCATAAATTCAAATTGAGGAAAGGCAGTTGTAGGATAGATGTGTGGAAGTTTGATTTTAGTCAGCAGGTGGTTGATTGCTGGAACAAACTTCCATCTGTCGCTGTAGAAGTTGATAGCTTAAATAGAATCAAGGCAGAACTAGACAAACATTTGGAGTGAGTGGATGGGTGAAATGAGAAGGGTTTTTTTTGGCTGATGCTATATAAGCTTACTTTCTTGCATCATTTGCCTTTACTAATGCTAAAACTAGCACTCTTTGGAAAGAGCACACTCTAGTGGATCTAATCATGTACTATTTTGGCCTCTTATGTTAATACTAAATGCAGAGTGCACACAGTCTCATTATTTAATTGGCGCACTGTGTATATATTAAATATAAAATGTATATACAATATTTCGGGAAAAGACTACGTGCTCAGTTTAGGTAACCCACTGCCCGTAGTGGGGCACATTTCGACCTCGACCCCCTGCTGCTAAATGCCAGACGCCAGCCACAAACAACATAAAACAACATAAAACTCACGCTAAAACCCAACTAGAGTAATCACTAAGCTAAAAATAAACAAAATTTTACTTTTATTTTATTTCTTATTTTTCCAAACATAAACTCAAACTTAAACCTAAACTTAAAATAACATTAACTTTGAATTAAACTTACCTTTAACTCCAACTCAACTTAAATCCAAACATTAAATAAAAAGTCAACCTTAACTAGAACCATATCATTAAATTGAATTTAAGCTTTAACATAAATGTAAACTTTAACTCAAGCTTAACTTGAACCTTAACTTCGACTACAACATTAAACCTTCTCTTGGAGGAACCTTGCGATACTTTCCCAAACATAAACTCAAACCTAAACTAAAACTTAAACCTAAATTTAAAATTAACTTCAACTTAATTTAGACTTGAACATTAAATTAAACGCCAACCTTAACTTGGACCACAACGTTAACTCAAACTTAAACTTTAACATATACATTAACTTAAAATTTTAACTTTAACCCTAACTTTGATCTTAACCTTAACCTTCTCTCAGAGGAACTTCTCGATACTGCTGGCAATTATAATCGCTTAACACACGGCGGACAGAGGGGACCCCCTGGAAACCGCCAGTAACGTACAAAAATACTTTGCAGTATCTTGTACCCTGATATGTAATTAGCTCCCTCCTGGCACTTAGCCATCCCGGGGTGGTTCCTTTTGTGAAATAAACAGATAATAATAATAATTAAAAAATATATACCATAAATTCATTGATTCACTTCCTTGTATCTTTTTGCCTATACTAATTACTAAATTCAAAGACTGTCCATTTCTTTCACTCTGTGGTCAAGTGAGATTATAAGATACTGCTAATATACTGCTACATGAGTAGGGGGGAGAGAGAGAGAGATCTGATATTGCTTCTGTCAAATACCTTTTCCAACACCAGCATTAGCTGATAAGTTGGTTTAAAGGCTCACTGATTTCTTCTATTGACTGCAACAGCTTTGCTGATAATAATACACAGTATTTCATTTTTTAAATTGACAAAAAAAAAAAAAAAATAAATAAAAGTGGTGTTGTGTATATATGCTACCATGCATAAACAATAAAAACTTATTAACTTTTCACTATGCCATTAGGTGTCAACCTTTGTCACTTGAGTCATACTTGTTTTTAAAAAATGCTAATATTTGGAACACATTTACTTTCCATGATATTGAAATTCAATTATATTTCATTTTTGCAAAAATAAATCTTTCTCATGTATGGTAATACTTATATCTCCAGACAGGATTAGATTTCTCTATTTGGAATAACCTTAACATCTAGCCTTTCTTAGCATAAAACATCACTCCTTAATATTCAAAAAGCAAAATGTTCTCTTTTGTTTCTAGCATTATTTTTATTCTGAATGGTATATTAGAAATTATAAAATTTCAAATTTCTAAATATATTAGAAATTTGAGAATTTTAACCAATTTGCACAAAATATAATTTGTATACAAGTATGCAACTCAATATAGTAAGCAGCCTCTATGAGTAAGTATGTTTTTAAGTTTGTTATTCCACAACTATAAATATTATTATTCTCAATGCTCTTTCTAACAACAACAAAAAAAACCCCCTTGAATTATTCAGTTTTTACAAGTTGTATCTGGTGCTCTTTTATATAACATAGCACCAATTCATGCATATTTCATATGTACAAATTTTAATTAAAGAATTTAATAAAACTAATAATGGTGCCAGTGTGACTGCATTAGTAAAGACACGGAGATGTCAATGAACCCAGATTTACATATGGACTGAAATGTTTTTATATTTTTTATTCATTACAGCAATAGTAGCAATATATTATGCCGTATTGATTTTCTGTTTCTATGACAACAGTAGAATGGCATGCCAGTACCCATGCTACATGGGATACTAGGTGTTTCACATACGGAGAAAAGCCACCAAAGGGAATCAGTGTTGTGATGCCAGTTCACGCTTTTCATTTAATGAAGATCTTTTAAGTTATGAAGACAACACTGCTTCACAATCAGGGTGCCATCCTAAAAGGTAAGTTCTATTAAAAGTTATAATTATTTTTCCCTATAAGAGCATATGCCATCACGTTGGTAGCGTAAATAAACTATGTGTAGATATTTAATATTGTATGTATTGTATATGTTTTTCTTTAGTAGATAAATGAAGATTATTTCCTTCATTTTTTTCTATATTACTTTTCTAGAGCACAGTAATGTAAATACCACTACTTATAAAGAAAAGCATGTTTCCTGCTTTCTCTGCCTTCACTTATAATAGCTTACATACTATGGAGAAAGAATTATAAATCTATCTAATATATTACAATCTGAAAATTTCATAAAAAGAAAAAAGTTGTACAAACATGATAAAATATGGTAAGCAGTCCATGGAGGTGTTCATGTATTTTATATTTCATAATCAAAAATTTCTTTGTGATACCCAGTCCAAAACAGAAAATAATGGCACATTATCATGAATCTAACATAAAATAACAACCACTTGAATACAAAGAAAATTAGTACATAGAAAGCTCACAATTCTATAAATATAATGATTTGGTATTAAATCTCTATGATTTTCCAACATATAAATTGTTTTTATACATTTATTTTCACTGTTATAAAAATGAGTGTATGAAAATACACTTATCTTCAACAATGCATTTTAAAAATAAAGTACACATCTGTCACAGTTAAAACTCTTATTAACAACATGGTGGTACAACATAACATGTGGATTTGTGTAGTATCATACTTCAGCACAGGGTGGCTGATAAGCAATTTCCTATTTTTTTATTTTGTTTAAGCTATAAAAGTATATCTTATATAGGAACAGTTTATGCCATTATTTATATATATATATATATATATATATATATGTGTGTGTGTGTATGTGTGTGTGACAAATCAGATCTCAGCATGTCCTGAACTGTTTTGGTACTTCTAAAACAAAAGTAGTATATAATCAACACATTTTTACAAAACTTTGGCTGGAATATTGCTTAAAATAGTTCAAATTTTTTTCCTTCATCAGGGGGTCTTGGGATTAGTTTTGAAAACTTCTTTGACTCAGCCACAAGTAAAGAAGTCAAAAGGTATTAAATCTGGATTCTTAGTAAGCCACTAAAACTGGCCTACATGATCTTAGCCATCTTACAGAAAAGTGATTGTCTGGTCATGCATAGATGGTTATTGTGAAATAACCAAGGCATACTGTTTGTAACAAGATCTAGAAAAATTAGGCTGACAGGTTAAGAAGTGGCAAATGAAGTTTAATATTGATTAAAGGTATGCTACATATCAATTGCAGTAATCTTGGAATAACATACCAACTGGGTAGTACTACTCTCAAGGTGGTGAAGAACAAAAGAGACTAAGAATAATTTTACAGTCTGACATGAAGCTCTCTGACAGTGCAGACAGGCTACTACAACAGCTCACTGGGTTCTGCTAATGATATACAGGAATTTGCATGCAAGGACAAGGAGATTATCCCATTGTATAAAACAAGGGTTAAGCTGCATCTTAGGAATCTGGAAGCCTCATTTTAAGAAGGCTATGGAAGTGTTGGAAAGGGTTCACAGAAGAGCAACAAGATTAATCAAGGGCACATAAGAGTACTCTTATAATGAAAGACTGAAAGTTGCAATGCTTGGAAACTTGGTGCCTGAAAGCAGACCTGATTAAAGTAATTAAAGATTGAGTAATGCTGATGGCATCCTTATTCTTTCTTGGAAAACATAAGGGAATATAAACTTAAATTGAAAAAAGTGCAGCTACAGGATAGATGCAAAAATTTGCTTTCAGCCGGAGAGTAATCAATTAGCATTAGCAAGGGCACATGATGCAAGAAAGCAAGCTTATATAGCATCAGCAAAAAAACAAAAAAAAACAAAACACACACCCTTCTCATTTCACCCATCCACTCGCTCTAAATGTTTGTCTAGTTCTGCCTTGAATCTGTTTAAGCTATCAACCTCTACGACAGATGGAAGTTTGTTACAGCAATCAACCATCCGCTGGCTAAAGGCAAACTTCCGCACATCTATCCTACAACTTTCTTTCCTCAATTTGAATTTATGTCCTCTTAGGCGATTATTCTGAGCAAGAGGAAGAATCCCATCAGCATTGAGCATGCTCAAACCATTCAAGGCTTTATACACCTCAACCGTAGTTGTTGTTGTGGAAGTGGGTAGTTTGGATAAATTTAAGGAAGAATTAGACAAATTATTAGAGGGAATGGAGGTGATTTGTCCATTCCCTCTAATAATTTTTATTTTGTAGTTTTTTTTTTTTTTTTTTTTGCTGATGCTATATGAGCATGCTGCTTTGCAACATCTGCCACTACTACCACTAAATGTTACAGAATACCATTCTGTATGAATAACAGTTCTTGGAAAACTATATCCAGAGATGCGGTGGTTGCACCTCAAAAGTTTCAGGCATCTGCAAGAAGCATTTATCATTTATGAATTGTTCTGGTACTTCCGAAACCAAAGTGGTATATAGTCCACATATTTTTGCATAAAGTTAGCTAGAGCATTTCCCAAAATTGATTGGATTTTTTGGTCTCCTGCAGAGACCCTCAATGAACTGAGAGCCTCAGTTCAACGAGGGTTGCTGCATGAGTTTTTCATGAATTGTATCATGGCAGAGCCATCTTCTCCATTAGTCATATTAGTCACTGTGCCCAGGGTCTACAAAGTTTTTAGAGCTTATGAAAGAAAAGGGATTCAAAAAAATATAATTCAGCAATTTTATTCCAACAATAAAATTCTACAAACTAATTTTTAAAAATAGATTTCTCCAATAAATCATTTCTTCAGATTTTTCTGTTAGAAAAATCATTAATAACATCATTAAAGTTCCTATTGCAAGTAAGTCAAGTGCTGAAATAAGTATTGTAGAATTAACTTCAAAACCAAATTCAGAGAAAGGCTAGAAAATTTCTCTAAACACAAAAACACTTAACACAAGGGGAATTTTGAAAGAATGTAGTCAGGCCTTGAAATTAAGAGTACCTAGGGATTATGAACACTACAAGGGGACCCTGTATCATGGTGTTCCATAAAAGATATATACCAACTAAGTGTGTTGCAGTCATGCCAAAACAAATAGTGATGCTTTTGTCCTGTACTGCAACTACTTCACTATCATTTTGAAAACTCCTCTGCTTCATCTGATCATCAATCATATTGACCACATCACAGTAATCCTCTTTCCATAATAATATTTTCAGAAAATTCAATGCATTTGTCAGAACCTTCTGTAATAATTTTTGTAAATAAATGAGGTCTATCCTACTCTATTTCTGTTGCAGTGATGTAGAGTAAAAACACTAACAGCTAGCACATGCAAAGGGCTGCCTGCCCACCATTTACTAAAACTGCCCTCGAAGGGCCTGTAAATTAATAAATTAAGGGCTATAGATAAAGGGATGGTTGAATGGGAGAAGACAGAGGGCGGTTATCAATGGGCACTGCTCTTTGTGAACTAAGGTTATGAGTAGAGACCCCCAGGATTCAGTGATGGGCCGTGTTTCAATATTTATTAATGATATCGAGCTTAATGTCTAAATTTGCAGATTAAACAAAGGTTGGCAAATGAAAGTAATCAAGGTAAGCTACTGCAACAAGACCTATAAAAATTAGACCAATGAGCTGAGAAATGGCAGTTGAAGTTTAACATTGATAAATGAAAAGTTCTACATATGGGTAGCAGAAATCCCAGATTAACATAGGCTTTTGATTTATCCCACAGCACTAGTTCTAATAACAAAAAGTGTTCCACTGTCATTCTTTCATCTAAGCTTTGAGTAAAGCAAACTAAACTTCTCACCCATTTAAAGTTTGAGATTAGGTTGAATTAGTTTCGGCCTTTAGACGTCTAATCACATGCATTACTGGATGAGACTGATTCCTCATGAGTGTCAGCTATTCTGGGGAAAACATCGAGGGAACCTGTTTCTAGGTAGTTTAAAGACTTGCCTTCAGGCAGACCACTCACAAGGAAATGAAAGAAACTTCGGTAACAATATGCATTTGAAATATACAGTATATGATTTATATCCACATTATTAATTAAAATTGTCCGTGTGGAAACTGATATATTAATTTACACTGGTTTGGAAAATTTCTAACTAATTTTATACTTCGGATGGTTCATATGTTTTTAGTGTTTGGAATATTTATGGCAGTATATGTTTCATATATTACCAGTTGCAGACATTAGCATTAGTAGAGGCATTTGATGCAAGAAAGCAAGCTTATGCAGCATCAGCCAAAAAAAAAAAAAAAAAAAAACCACTTCCACTTCACCCCTCTGTTCGTTCAAAATACCTGTCCAGCTGAGCCTTAAACTTATTTAGGCTATCAACCTCCACCACAAGGGATGGAAGTCTGTTCCACCAACCAACCACCCGCTGGCTAAAGGCAAATTTCCGCACGTCTATCCTACATCTATCTTTCCTCAATTTGAATTTATGCCCTCTCAGGTGATTTTTCTGAGCTAGAGGAAGAATCCCATCAGCATTGAGCATGCTTAAACCATTCAAGGCTTTATACACCTCTATCAGATCACCTCGCTGGTGCCTAGTCTCCAGACACTGTAATTTGCAAAACTTAAGCCTTTCTTCGTAAGAGCACCCCTTTGTTCCATTCACTAATCTTGTTGCCCTTCTCTGTACTCGTTCCAGCAGCTCTACATCCTTCTTGAAATGAGGCCTCCAGACCTGTATACAGTACTCTAGGTGTGGCCTGACCATCGCCTTATACAATGGAATAATCACCTCCTTATCCCTGCTGGAAAAATTCCTGTATATCATTGACATTGTTTGGATATACTATTATAAGCAGTTTATTTACTGGGTCTAAATTAAAAATGCAGTTTTTCTAACTTGTTTGACTCCTTATATTAATTAGGAGTAACTGCTATAAAGGAGATAAATCTTATTGTGATCTAATTACATATTTCTTTAACAAAATCAAATATACCAAGTTTATTTTTTTAAATAAAAGTCATTTAGCCTGCTGCTTAATCATTGGGGATATACACTGTTCAAAACTGTTATGATATCACATCAAATAAGTATAATTCTGGCAATTCATACAGAAAAGAACGATAATTACTTGAAAAATCTTCACAATCAAGGGTTTAGTGTCAAACAATGTTAACTACAAAACTGCATTCTTTTTGAGAGATAACTTAAGTTTTACTTTATACAAATAACAGTGCATATCATGTCATAGAACTGTATCTCTCTAGAACTTTACAAGTTAGCTTGATCTATAAGTACATTTCTGGTAAACTAAAAAAATGTCAAATGACTTTTTCATGGTTAATTATAAAAATGTTGACTACAAAACAATTTTGTAGTTAACGTTGTTTGACACTAAACTCTCATAATGTAAGCATAAACTGAAGCCTTGAAAACTGAATCTCAGTCTCTATTCAAGGAACCAAATTGTCCCCAAAGCAGAAATGAACCAAATTGTCCCCAAAACAGAATTAAATGCAGAAATGTACTTAATTTTCAAATAAAGGGCAAGCTCTTTGAATGCCACCGATCTACCATTTTTTTTTGAGCCTGTTCTATGATGCCCTAGTGTCACACCACAAATATATGGGAGGGTGGGGTGGTGGTTGGAGCCACCACATTACAAATAAATATATAGCACTTTACATCCTTTTTTAAGAGAAGTGCTTCTTTTGTGGTAACACTAAAGAACTTATAGTATTTGTTGCTGGTGTTATTTTTATGATTCATCAGCATTGGGAAAACCACTATAATATGACCGGCTCCTCCATAGCCAGGTGGGCAAGAGCAGCACTGCGTAACACACGCTTCTTGAATAGACCGGGGTTCGAGCCCATGACCACCAAATACGGAGGATGCAGAAAGTTCAGGGAATGACCACCACATATCCCCGGAGCAACATGGTCTTAGTTGCTAATGCTCCTAAAAACCAAATAACAAACTATAATATGACATCACGGACTGCACTCATAGTGGACTCACATAAGATCAATTCCATTGAAAGGGCTTGTCCTTTCTTTCACATTTGTCTGTTCTAACCAAAAAAAAAAAGAGAGACAATTTTTATTATAAAAATAATTCTTACTTATAATATTTACTTATAGTAAATACTATAAGAAACAACACCTTTTACACTCTTCATGAAATCAGTCATTTTTCATAAACTTATTAACACTAGCCTTAACATCATATAATATGCTACAACAGTGTGGATAACATTGTGCTAGAACAACTTTATTGTTCTTTCTTGTTGGCATTAATAAAATCTTTCTCTCTCTTTCTCTTGTACCATGCCTTTCACAAACAAAATTTCATCAAGTGGGGGGGGAGGTGAGAGTGCAAAGTTTCTCTTTGTGAACTCAGATGGTAACCTACATAATCTTCTCATATTTAGCCATAACGATACATTAAAATATCTGTGGATACTATTACAGATAAACATTCATAATATAGTAAACATTTCCTCTGTCATAAGACACCTTTTGTGAACATGTAAAATACAAGGTCCTTCAGTCAGACTTAAGTTCTGTGTCCTTCCTGCATTTGTTTAAACATGCTAAGAGACAGCAACAGTATTGCACAAGTTAAGAATTGGAATGTGGACCTTTCATAATTTTTCATTATGCATATATGAGTCCATTACATAATGATAAATCAATGTATGTATATATGAATAAAAAAAATATGTAATTTATTATAAATTTTAGTTGGGTTATAAACCAACACAATATAGTACCTATCAGTACCAAAATATTAAGTTTAGCTCTGGTTTTAGTGAAAGTGCAGTTAATTATTGTTACTTTTTTTATTCAGGTAAATATTTTCATAACATTAAAGAAATTGTATTTCATGAGAATAGAGAATACAATTTAAGCAATAGTGCTTTAATATATGGCTCTCATGATTTTGAAAAATTAGTCCTAACAAAAATTTATTACTTGTTTTTAAAATTTCAACTTGATTGCACTTGAAAATCATTAATATTTCAACTTGCCCAATTTAAATCTGAATTTATTTATTTGTGCCACACATTATTCATAGCATGGCAACAACCACAGCTACTACTTTACCACCAGTAAGAACATCCTGCCACGTACCACCAGCACTAATGTCATCAATCAGTGAAGAGACAATTTCTTTGTGGTTGAAGTTAGGAGCCTTGGAAAAACTTGAACAAGCAGTTATAGATGGATATGGAGATCTTTTAGTAGGAAAGACATCACGCATTCCACAAGTTAACAAATTTCTAAAACAAGTACCACTCTTTCAGGTACAATATTATTTCATGTATTTATCTTTTAATGGAAGCCTACAAACCACTTAACTTATCTCAAAATAATTATATATTATTATTTTTCTATTATCTATTTAATATTAAATTATTCCTTGTTTTGGAGATTAGTAAAACACAGTTAAGCATTTTCTTAATACAGGTATTATTATTACAGTAAAACTTTGATTTAATCAAATGCTAAATCTGATCATCTATTAAATTCAAAAAAAAAAAATAAATAAAAATAAAATATATATATATATATATATATATACACAGTTGCTGAAGTTGATAGAATATTAGGAAAAGATGCTGTACTATGAAATAAAAAATATTAAATGTAGCAATACTTTATTTTATTGAGGTTACCAGTTATGTGGAGGAGAAGTGCATAATTACAGATGTTTTATTATAATTTCTAGCAAAATTCTGCAGTTTCAAATAGTGGAAACTCAGAGTGAAACTTATTCAAAGCCTAAAGAACTCTCAAGTACCCTCACTGGAGGTTCAGATGATTACTGCTATCTGATATGCTGGTCAGTGATGATAGGAAAATCACACTTAACTGTCTGATTATTCATTCTTTTCAGGGTGGCATATACTCCTTATCTGTACTGTTAAATTTTTAGAGGTGGACAGGTTTCCAATGTTCTAGATAGTGTTACTTTCAACTGTTAGATGTTAGCAGTATGTCATATGGTGGCTATCGAATGCTTAACATGAAATTACAATCAGAGTTAATACAAGGCATAAGTTTGAACAATTCTGATTATTGTACTAAAAAAAAATTATAAGTTTATATTTTAGTAATTATATGACAACTTGTACTATAAGAAGTTTGAAGTAGAATTGTTATATATATATATATATATATATTTTTTTTTTTTTTTGCAGGCGCCTTTTAATATAGCTTGCATCATTTTGATGCTCACTCTATTAATACCCTCAACAGAGGTGCTGTTAGTAAATAATTTATATTTGTTTATTATACATTTTCAATCATTTTTTGTGGCTATGGATGCTTTGATGATGCAACAGTGGTCTAATCAGTGAACTAACACTTATGGAAGGTGTTGGTTCATTGATTACCATAGTGCAGAGGCTATAGTTGCTTATATTCTTTCTTCATCAGTTGTGTCTTGTAACTTTCCTGTGGTTGGGCTTCAGTGGTTAAATATTTCATTATATTTTTATACAGGGTGTTTCAATTAAAAGGCGCTTAAAACCTAAAAATAAGCAAATCCACCTTTCTTATTTTTAAGTTTTAGGCTAATTGTGGTTAGGACTTTTTTTGACATAATTTAGACTAAAATTTTTGAATTTGAAAAATTTTAACTAATTTAATACAAAATAAATCAAATTGGACTAAGTATTACCATTTAGATTTTATGATTTCTAAATTAAAATTCTGACTGATCAACTGTTTTTTTTTCTCAATGGGAAAAATTCTTACCCATGTATGGTATAAGTCTAAAAATTCCATTTCTGTACTTCTTAAATGCGTGTACTGAAAACAGAATATCATACAACTGTTGTGGTTTTTTTTTTTTTTCGAATAAAATCTGTTTTCATTGGTGATGACTGTAACAGTATATACATGCACAAATAAGTGACAACACTGGAAAATGTTGGCACTTATTTGGCACAGTAGTGAACAGCATGGAATCAGAATGGAAAGTGCATTCAAAGACTGTATAGTAAGACTGACAGAGCAGGTTTGTAGAAGGACAAGCAACAGAAGGAGGTGGAAAGAAACCCCATGGTGGAATGATAGGACAAGAACGGCTGTGAAAATCAAGAATAATGCATTCAGGACCTACTTTCAGAACAGAAATGATGAGAATAAAGAGAGATATGAAACTGAAGAGAGAGGCTAAGAGGATAGTTAATGAGGAGAGAAGACTGTGGTTGGAAGAATGGAGTGGAACTCTACGACATGATATCAACAGTAATAAAAAGATGCTGTATGGTATGGTGAGGAATAGAAGAAGAGATGTTGAACAGAGCAGCAAATACTTGATGGATGAGAATGAGAACCTAATAACCAAGGATGAAGAGATAAGAGAAACATGGAAGAAGTATTTTTAAAATCTGTTGAATGAGCAGGACAGCCAGCAAAAGGGACAAAGGCAAGTTGATCATAGAAGAGGGGATGGAAGAGAAGATATGGAGAGAGAGCAAACAGACTTGACGTGGAATGATGTAGTGCAGGCATGGAAATACATCAAGACAGGTAAGTCTGTTGGTATGGACGAGATAAATGGAGAGATGCTGAAGGCTACAGGTGAGGCAGACACCTCCATAGCCAGGCGGGCAGGAGCAGTAGTGCGTAGCACACGCTTCTTGATTAGATCGGGGTTCGAGCCCGTGCCCACCAAATATGGAGGATGTGGAAAGGTCAGGGAATGAACACCGCATATCCCCGGAGAAATATGGCCTTAGTTGCTAATGCTCCTAAAAACCAAAACAACAAAAAACAACATACAGGTGAGGCAGGGATAGCGTGGACATACAGACTGTTCCGTAAAATCTGGGATGAGAGACTGGTGCCGAAGGACTGGAAAGAAGGTTTGATCATCCCGTTGTTCAAGAAGGGGAACAGGAAAAAGTGTCCCAATTATAGAGGCATCACATGTGAGTAAACTGTATGAGAGAGTGTTAGAGCGGAAGATAAGAGGAACGATTGAAAATAGGATGGCCGAGGAACAGTATGGCTTTAGGCCTGGCAGATCGACGGTGGATCTAATTTTCTGCATCTGATGGATTTGTTTGTTTGTTTGTTTTGAGTTTTATTGGGGCATCAGCGACTAAGCAACTGATGGAAAAGTGTTATGAACACAATAAAGAATTATGGATGGCATTTTTGGATATAAAGAACGCGTTTGATGCCGTAAAGAGAAAGTGTGGGAGGTTTTGAGAAACTTGGGGATAGAGGAACATCTTTGGAGAGAACTGAGAATATGTACACCAATACAGCATCCGGCCTCCGTAGCCGAGTGGGAAGGAGCGGGAGTGCAGTAGCACACGCTCTTTGAGTAGACCGGGGTTCAAGCTCCTGACTGCTGAATATGGTCGATCTGCCAACAACCCGCACTGGACCAGCGTGGCAGATTATGGTCCATTTCCCTCAGCATGAATTGTTGAGGAGGCTTCCATCCTGCAGTGGGTTGATAATGGCTGCACTTTTTACACCAATACAGTGAGCAAAGTAAGAACAGTGATTGGGGTTGACGGAGAGCTTCGAAATAACATCACGTTTGAGGCAAGGAGACATCCTCTCACCGCTACTATTCATAGCTGTCATGAATGATGTGCAATATAGAGGTAGAACAACTTGGACAGGACCAGATGAAAGTCATGTTCTTCACAGATGACCCTCTGCATATGAGGAGAGAGCAGGGAACAAGTGCAACGGAAATTTGATATATGGGCTAGTATGGACAATGAATTTGGACTGGTTTTCAGTCAGGCGAAGAGTGAAGTTATGGTTCTAATGAGGAGTGGCGAGCTTGATGGATACATTACAATGGAAGGGAAAGAGCTAAAAATGGTTAACAACTTCAAGTATCTAGGAAGCACCATTACAAAGACTGGAGTGATAGACGAAGAAATAAGTAGAAGGATACAAGTGGGCGAGAATTTCTATAGGCAGACAAGAGATCTGATCTGGAACAGGAACATACCACTGAAGTGTAAGAAAGCTATATATCAGACCTATTACGTACCAATTCTGATGTATGCATTTAAAACTTGAACCATGAAGTAAAAGGATGAAAGCAGAATTCAGGGAGCAGAAATGAGATTTGTGAGAAAGACAAGACACAACAAAATCAGGAATGATGTGATTAGGGAGAGAATTCAGGTTGATAAACTCCAGAATAGGACTGAAAGGTCCCGTTTGAAATAGTTTGGACATGTCAAGAGGATGAACGAGAGGTGTTTGCCAAGAAGAATGTTTGATTTACAATTAAGGGACAAAAGACCACGGGGCAGACCAAGAATGAGATGGCAAGACATGATAAAGACCAATGTCATTAAGAGAGGAGGAAACTAGAGTGAAATCAATGAGGGAGAGAAGTACAAGGACAGGGCAGGATGGCAAGGCTTCATACGCCAACCAATGGAATAGCGGAACAATGATGATGATGACTGGAAAATGTGCTGAACTAGTGTTCAGCTAACCCAATACGTGCAAAAACATAGTGGTCACTAGTGGGACACTGGTATGACACACCAACATTTCATTCTGCATGCAATTGTCTTTGTTCACAATAGCTAAGATATAAACTAACCTTTATTATTACATCAGCATCTAAGATTATACATTTTATTTGCAGATTTTATCAGTTTTTATATATGACCTCATTTCCATATATTATCTGCTTTATTGAAAAATTTAGTATTAGTAGTGGCAAAGGATGAAGGGAAGTTAAGCTGATACAGTTATCAGCCAAATTCTTCCTTGAATAAATTTAAGAAAGAATTAGCCATCCCCTCTACTAAATTGGCAAATTATACCTTAAATTTATTCAAATTATCAACTTCCACAACACCAGATGGAAGTTTGTTCCAGCAATCAACTACCCACTGGCTGAAAGCAAATTTCCACACATCAATCCTACAATCATCCTTCCTCAATTTAAATTTATGTCCTCTTATATGTTGTCAGAACAAGAGTAAGGATACCATCAATGCTTAGGTTACTCAATCTGTTCAAACCTTTGAAAAGACTGAGTAAGCTAAAGGATTTTATCCACAGCTTTAATGATTATGATTTTATTGGCGCAAAAACCATAGCTTTAAACAACTCGATTAGATCTCATAGATGCCTAGTTTTCAGTGCTGAAAATTGTAGAATTGAGGTTTTTTTCTCAATAAGAGTAAGTACCCTTTAGTTCCATTCAACAATCATGTTGCTCTTCTCTGCACCCATTCCAAATGATTCTTATCCTTCTTCAAATGTGGGTTCCAGATCTGTATACAGTACTCAAGATGTGGCCTAACCATTGCCTTATACAATGGGACAATCACTTGAATTATCTCTGCAGACAAAATTTCTTTATATCACTGACAAAACAACATGATCTGTCTTAGTAGCCAGCTAGTACAGGTCAGAGAACATCATGTCTGACTTCACAATTATTCCAAGTTCTTTTTTTGTTTTCCACTACCATGAGTGTGATAACACTCAGTATGTTATTCTGGGATTACAGCTATCCATATACAGTACCTTGCATTTTTCAACATTAAACTTCAATTCCACATCTCAGCCCATTTGCCTAACTTTTCTAGATCTTGTTAGCCTTGATTAGTAACCCCCATTTCCAGCCTTTGAATCACCAGCAGGCTTAGCCATTAAGCCTGGTATGCCTTCAACATCCTTAATAAATACTGAAAACAACAATGGGCCCAGCACTGAATCTTGGGGGACTCTACTATTAACAGTATTCCAAGAAGAGCAGTGCTCACTGAAAATCACTCTCATGGCATTAACTTGTTTGTAATGCCAAACTGCTTAATTTGTATAGGTTTTGTCTTTTATGTGGAACAGTATAAAAAGCATTTGTGAAATCTAAGTATATGATTTCAAAATTATCTTTTGATTTGACTACTTCATAGTACCCAATCAGACTGGTCACACAAGATCATCCCTTAATACATCCATGCTGTTATTGACATATAACTGCATTCCTATCTAGATGGTTCTGCATCAGACTCCATTACTTTCCCTGAAACAGAAGCCAAGTTTGCAGGTCTGTAATTATTCACTTCATCCTTTGATCCCCTTTGTGAACTGGAAATAAATTATTTCACATTTCTAGTTCTTATGGATTCACTGGTGATCCACTCACGAATCCAAGGATGCTATCATAATATAATTGGATAAAACTAAAAGTGAATAAGGCACCTGGAGCAAATGGAATCTGCTCCAGATGTCTTATTCACTTTTATTTTCAACAACTTCTCTTTCATTTTCCTCTCAGTTATTACAAAATCCAGCAGCTCTCTGTCAGAATTTGATATACTTCTAGCATCCACATCCTTAACAAATTCCTCAATTACCTATTCAGTTTGTCAGCAACCTGGGCAGGATCAGCAAAATTAAAACCATTCATATCTACTGGACCAATGTGATTCATCTTTTTCCTTCTGGTGGTAACATAAGTAAAGAAGTCTCTGCTACCTATCTATTATTATTATTATTATTAGCCATATGGTACAAGGAAGCCTGAGACTTATGCTGCACCAGCCAAAAAAAAATTTTCTGAACCACCCAGAGAGAGAGAGAGAGAGAGAGAGAGAGAGAGAGAGAGAGAGAGAGAGAGAGAAGTAGAAGGGAATCACCAAGAAAGAGAAGAATGATGATATCCAGCTCAGGACCCTGGGTGTGCCAAGCCCATACTCACCAGATGTGAGCCCCTGTGGGTAATCTTTGCATCCTTTGCCATAGCCTTCTCATAACCTGCCTTAGCTTGCCTAATATCCTTTACGCAAGCTTTGTGATTTAATTACAGATTTGTTCATATCTACTATAGGTTTCTATAACATATGCATTCCATACTTCTCTGCTATAAATTTCATTCATCTGACATCCATTTAGGTCTAAACCTTTAACAATATCTCTTCATTGGTATAAAAGGCTTAAGGGTTAATAGCTTCTAAAATTGCTTCCCTCAATGCTCCCATTTAGAATTGCAGCATGTAATATCAATTGGTTCCAGTGAATAGAATTTAAAATCCATATGAAGCCATTGTAGTTATCTTTATAAAAGCAAAATCTCATTCTCTTTACCTTTGACAATAGTTACATCGTAAATCACACATCAATACACTGTCATCACTACTATCTAATTATATAATTGTATAATCCGTCTATTTGTATATCTTATAACTTAGTAGTACTTTACATTTGTCAATATTAAACTTCATTTGCCACCTCTCAGCCCATCTGCTCAACCTTTCCAGATCCTGTTGCAGCAGCATAGTGTCACTAGTGTCCTTGACAACCCTGTCAACCTTCGTATCATCTGCAAACTTGGACATTAAGCTTGATAATACCATCATCAATATCATTTATAAATACAGAAAACAATAATGGACCCAACACTGAACCCTGAGGGCTCCACTAATAACATTAGTCCACGATGAGCAGTGTCCATTGATTACCACTCTCTGTCTTCTCCCCCTCAACCACCCCTTTATCCATAGCAGCAATTTGCCTCCAATGCCACACTGCTCCAATTTGCGCAGCAGTCTTCCATGTGCAACAGTATCAAAAGCCTTTCTAAGATCCAAGTATATAATATCAAAGTTATTCCCTGCATCCAGTTCCTTTGTGACTGCATCATAGTATCCAATCAAATTGGTCAGGCAAGACTTCCCCTTAACAAAACCATGCTGTGTCCGAGCTATAACTGAAGGATCATCTAGACAAGACTTCATTATAGCTCGGGAAACAGCTTATATCAACTCTGTGGTACTACACTGACAGCGGTAGAAAATGAAAGTGACCTGGGGGTGGTTGTGCAGGCAGATATGAAGTTCTCTGAGCAGTGCAGACACACTGCAAGAGTACTTATGGTGTATTGTCAATGATATATAGGAATTTTTCTAGCAGGGATAAGGAGGTGATTATTCCCTTGTATAAGGCAATGGTCAGGCCCCACCTAGAGTAATGTTTTTTTTTTTTTTTTTTTTAGTAGTTGTTGGCGCATAGGCTTCTGTGGCCATAATGCACCTCCCAAGGTTTTTGCAGTACTTTGATCCAAGCCCGAGGCGGGAATCGAACCCGCGACCTTTGGGTTGCCAGGCAGGCACTTGACCCACCCGGCTAGCCCGGTCGGCACCTAGAGTACTGTATACAGGTCTGGAGGCCTCATTTCAAGAAGGATGTAGAGCTGCTGGAACAAGTACAGAGAAGGGCAACAAGATTAGTGAATGGAACAAAGGGGTGCTCTTATGAAGAAAGGCTTAAGTTTTGCAAATTACAGTGTCTGGAGACTAGGCACCAGCGAGGTGATCTGATAGAGGTGTATAAAGCCTTGAATGGTTTGAGCATGCTCAATGCTGATGGGATTCTTCATCTTGCTCAGAATAATCACCTGAGAGAGCATAAATTCAAATTCAGGAAAGACAGATGTAGAATAGACGTCTGGAGACTAGGCACCAGCGAGGTGATCTGATAGAGGTGTATAAAGCCTTGAATGGTTTGAGCATGCTCAATGCTGATGGGATTCTTCATCTTGCTCAGAATAATCACCTGAGAGAGCATAAATTCAAATTCAGGAAAGACAGATGTAGGATAGACGTGCGGAAATTTGCCTTTAGCCAGCGGGTGTTTGGTTGGTGGAACAGACTTCCATCCCTTGTTGTGGAAGTTGATAGCCTAAATAAGTTTAAGGCCCAGCTGGATAGGTATTTAGTGAAGTGGAAGTGGTTTTTTTTTTTTTTTTTTTTGGCTGATGCTGCATAAGCTTGCTTTCTTGCATCAAATGCCTCTACTAATGGTAATGTTTCTTACGTATAGTACCCTTCTATCAAGGAATTGGAAGCAATGGCATAGCTACCATTACTCCGGGCCCTTTAGGGGACTGTCATCTTTGGCTGTCTCCTATTTTTACAATTTTCATTAATTAAGTAGGGGACCGAACATGTTCTTTGCCTCAGTGCCGGAAAAAGGGTAGCTACGCTACTGATTGGAAGCTTCAGCTAATTCATGGAACACTACTCTTAAACAAATAAACATTACTGAATTGTTATTGTTATTTATTTAAAATATTAGATGATACTCCATCGTGTATTTGATTCCTCACTATGATTTTCAATGTTCTTAAAGAATACTGCTCATACATGGTAGAAGAGATGAGAAATAGCAGGAATTTTGCTCTAGAGTGCAAACATTGATAGGAGATTTTCAGGCATCCAATAAGAACATGAATGGGGTATTACACCATGGCAGTATTACATCACTTGCCACCTTGCACTGCCCAATGTATTTCTTCATGTAAGGAGTGCCAAGTATATTTATATACAGCCTATTTGTTTATTTGTTTTCGAAAAATACTAAGTTACATCCATCATATTTTTTATTCATTATATGATTTTTAGTTTCTCTAAATTTTCTAAAGTTGCATTTTTATAATTAATGGTTTTTCCTGAAATTTTATAAAACTTAGTGCAATCTCCTAAGTATCATCACATATTATAAGTAGAATGTCTGAAATCTGTCTGTCCAAAAAACTCTATATTTTTTAAGATTGAGTGTTTATTTATTTTATTTTCTCCTTCTCAGGTCATGTGAAACTTGTTCTCTGATTAGTGCTATTGGATGGCAAATTAGTTCTCCAAATATGATTGTATTTAAGTTAATGTTTAACTTAGTGCTTTCAAAAATTCAGTCAGTAGTTCTTTTCTCCACTATATGTTCAATGTACAAATGACCTCATTCTATCTTTGGCAGCCAGCTAGGAGTAAATAAATGATCTTATGAACTTGCAACAGAAAGCATAATATATAATAGAATATAGTTAAAACAGAGTTTTAGTAATAATGTGGGTAATAATCTATTGTTTTTTCATGCAGAATAAAATTCGAGAAGTTCATAAAGCTGTAGCACAAGGCAAATTAAGGGAGGTCCAGCATCTTATTGATCGCAAGAAATTAGCATTTTGCCGTGATCATAATGGTGCCAGTCCTTTACACAAAGCAGTTATATTTGGCCATAGAGACATCATTGAGTACTTATTATTACGATACAACAGTGCTATTCACGCCAGAGATCATGTAAGTACTTTTTATCTTCCTTACTGAAAAAATTCAACAAATGAAAATATACTTTATTTGAGCTTAATTAGAGCTTGGTTGAATTTAATATTTCTCAGATAACTATATACTTAATGGAACACATACTATAGGTTTTCCCACATAAAGTTCATGTCTGTACAGATGATTTCAGATGGTTTGGGTTCATACTAAGGTTCCTGTTGCTGTAAAGTGACTGAGCGGCTGGATAGCATTCAAACATCAATTGCAACAGCCAAGGAGACCAAGGTAATGATTTTGCCTCTTGTTGATAGCCTGTGATCCTAACTGGAATGCAGAGAGGGAATCAAACATAAGCCAAACAGGGCAATAACATAAATTAACTCCATTAGTTAAAGAAAGGAAACCATAAAGAACCAAACCCCATTAATTTGTTTTTTAATTAATAAAGTTGGGAGAGTGAATTTCTTTAATTTCTTTAGTCAATTGTGTTTGATTCATTAGTCCCCCATCCCTTTTATCTATTTAGATTGTGTTTTATAGTTCACCCTGAGTTCGAAATACAAATAGTTGCACCCAGAGCATTTATCCTCATCATTTCACTGATTAGGACCTAATAAGGACTGAAATGGCCATATGAGGAGTGGCAGTAAGTTTTTTGGGATCATTTAATGTGCCTGATTTCACGTTAGCAGGTTTATGGTCTAGATCTCTAGCTACTGTACAATGTATATTCATTAACAAAATCATATTGGTAGAAATGGAGTTAACAACAAAGTGCTGTATGACAAGAAGCATTAAATCAGGTGACACTTTGATATATGGACTCTGTGTGTATGGTCATGTGAGAGATTTGGAAGTAATTATTGGGACAAATATGATATGACTGAAGAGAGAATGGTAAACCACTTATATTTTCTATAAATGCAGTGAAGACAAAATTAATAATGAATCATCGGAGTGAAAATTTTAATAGCTTTTTTTCAACTGCATTTTGTAAAAAAACTAATGTATTTTAAATACTCCTTTTTTCTCTCTCTCTTCAAAATAGGCATAGCTTCTTCAGAAAAATTGCTTTTCAGGGACAACAAATTTTGATAATGAATAACTAATCATACTTAATTTATATTGTCTATAAACAGCCACTACTAACAAATTATTTGTAGTGTTTTTCCATCCTTCAGAATTTATTTAATGCTTTTTTCAGCACAATTTAAATCAAGATAGCTAAAAACAATACACTTGAAAAAGTTTTTAAAATAAGTATATTTTTAAAAGTGAAAATATACATATTGGTATTTTTGCTTTTATTATGTATACTGCTACATAGGGTGTTCAGACATTTTTAACCATATTAAAATGTGTAATTTTTAATTAAACTAGTTATATTTTAAACACAAATAATGGTACCACAAAATTTTTAAATGTTACTACAAAAATTAAGCTATATACAATTTTAAATACACAGAAAGGTACTGCAAAATTTCTGTGATAGCCATACAATTTCTTAATGAGGAACTCTTTATGAATGGATACCATGCTATGTTGATGTAATGATATGGTTGGCAATTTGCGACTTGGGTCTAAATTGTGCCTATTTTGAAAAGTCTGAAGTTTAGATGGATTTGACATTTTTCATACTAATCTGAAGTAGATTTTCAGAACCTGTGTTCAGTCAGACTGCTTTTACAGCCTCTTTTCTCCTTTAAGCAGTGACAATGTTATATCATTATTACTGACAGCTTTTCTGCTAATTATGATTAGTGCTCTGCTGTATTCCATGTATTTCTTCCATTTTGATTTCTTGTACAAATTTAATTTATTTACAAAGATGCACTCTCCCTCACCACTAGGGAAGAATTATAATTATGTAGTGGAGTATGTTTAAACAAATCAGCCAGTTCAATGCAGTGTAATGTCCCATTACAGGGTAAGCCAGAATCAGAAAATAATTATATTTTTTCTTTTGTAAAGCTTAATGTGATTTAAGTATTAGAAAACAGGCCTTGGTAAATACTTGGCTTAAGTATTTTTATGCTGTTGTTTTGGGTATGTTTTGTACAAGTGTCCAAATTGTGCCTACTCATGATATTTAGACAAAGATAAGAATTTTATACTGTATAAAGATTTAGAAACAACACATTTAGACGACATGCTGCTTTACAGATTCTAGTGTTTGCTCAATGTTTGAAAAAAAAAAAAAAAAAATGTAAAACTAACTTAAAAACATTTTTTTTTAAAGATACTCTTTTCAAAAATAAAGTTTCTTTTCTAATTCACAGCAAGGACGAGTTCCACTTCATTATGCAGCATTTCTTCCGGATGGTGGAGAAATATATCAAATGCTTTTAGATGCAGGAGCTGATGAAAGAGCAATAGATGTGGTACCTTTTGCTTCATTTAATAGAAATATATATAAATTATACAATATCTGTTGACTAATTAATCCATATGTTTTTTTTATTTTATTAATGGCAAGATATATGCCTCTTTATTTCCACTTTTATTACTACAGCAGATTTGACCTTATAGTTTGTGTGAATCAAGGCAGCATGCTGACAGCAGGGCACCCTCTTGTGGATACAATTTACATCAAATCCAGTTGGCGGCTACACCACTTACTGGCTTTATCTACATATGTTGCCCTGCTCAGTCAGATCTGTACATATTATAAATAAAAACACTAAATACTCTTCTCTCACACTATTTATTGCATTGGAGGATTAAAATAGCGCCCCACTGCATTTGCTTGCATTTGTTACCACAAGAGGTTTAAAATTAGTACAAACAGAAGTTTGCTTTTCTGGGAGCAGACAAAAAAATTCCAAAAAAAATTATTAAGTAATACATTAAAACTTCTTAAAACTGGTTAATATAAAAATCTGCATAGTTGATATCCTAAGTTAATAACATAAAATATATTGCAAACTTAATTTAATGCAAATGGGCTATAATTTAACTATCGTCCAATTCACTGACATTTTCAATTAACAAAACAAATGAGTTGTGCACTGAACATCAGTGACGGCATGTAAGTTTTTATGAGTTTTGGTATTGCAAAAAAACTTCTTTCCAAATATGCTATATTAACAGGAAACATCAGAATCCTAACAGAAATATAAGTACTTGAAGTAAAAAAATTATGGACAATGCATTTTCTTCAAGAAACATATTATATTACTGAGTGTGCTCTACACACACTCAGTAATATAGTACCAGCAATGATATGTATACAGTGTCTCAAAAAAGATGTATGCACATTTTCATCATAAATATTTAATTGTGTATTTACGAGCATATTTCAAAACATGAGAATATTTCAAAAAAAAAAAAAGTTTTATACATAAAATATAAACACGAATCTGTTATATTAGTGTCTTCCATTTTCCAGGTTAAAAGAGTGTAAAGCATATACTATTTCATATATGCATATGCACTTTTTTTTCTACTTATTATGTACATTAAATATTTCTTATGGATCAACAGGGCTTACCTTTATTTTTTGATATAGGAAGCTTCTTTTCCAACTCTCCTTGTCCAACTCGCTAATAATTCATGGGGAAGGCGATATCAATTTTGCAAAACATTGTCATAAAGTTAGATTTTGGAGGTCTAAACGGGCTAATAATTAAGGATCGGTTTTTCTTTTTGGTCCTGTGGCTGGAATTTTGAGTTAAATTTAGGGGTCTAATAATTGGGTAAGGGGTGGGGGTGGGGGTAGGGGTTGGGGGGTTATTCTCTACATTCCTTAAGTTGGACTAGAACTTTTCGGGGCATCATGTTCACAGGAAGAGAGTTACTCACAATTCTTTAAGAACTTTTGGACTAGAACTTTTCTCCCGAAAAGTTCTAGTCCAACTTAAGGAATGTAGAGAATAACCCCTACCCCCCACCCCCGCCCCTTACCCAATTATTAGACCCCTAAATTTAACTCAAAATTCCAGCCACAGGACCAAAAAGAAAAACCGATCCTTAATTATTAGCCCGTTTAGACCTCCAAAATCTAACTTTATGACAATGTTTTGCAAAATTGATATCGCCTTCCCCATGAATTATTAGCGAGTTGGACAAGGAGAGTTGGAAAAGAAGCTTCCTATATCAAAAAATAAAGGTAAGCCCTGTTGATCCATAATATAATAGAATATAGGAATTATCGAGCACGTAATAGCTCTCTAGTATCAAATCTATTAAATGTTTCTATACTTCTATTTTGGATTTATTTCAAATTTGGCATGCTGTGAAGCACACCAGCTTTGAACCAACAGAGTAGTAATATGGAGTAGTGGTAATGAATACCATTTCATATTATCATATTTAATTTTTATTACGCAAAAACAACTCATATAAAGCTAGATGTTTTTAGAATTAGTGGCAGAGGGAGAGCAAGTAACTTTGAACCTAGGACGGTGCTAGGACAGAACAAAACTTCGTAGCATCAGTACCTCTTAAGTGGCTTGCTACTCAACTTTTCAAATAGTTGCAGCGATTGTGGGTGGTCTCCTGACTAACCACAGTCAATTACTCAATTACTCTGAGTAATTCTTATCTTAATCAAATCTCATTTACAACGGGATATCAAAAGGTTTGTACCCTTACCTAGAAATAATAGCCCTAGAAAGGTGAAACTTCACAGCAACTTAAAATCCTTTTCAATGTACGCTCCATGTATAGTAACACATTTCTCCCATCTATGGATCAGTTGTTTAAAAAGTGTGAAGTTCCACACTTTTTGCCTGAAGCCACATTTCCACTTAACTGATGACTTCCTGAGACAAGTCAAAGCAGTATCAGCACAATGGTTTCTTAATTTCTCGAAACAAGAAGTCTGACGTGGTTAGGTCAGGAGAATAGGGTGGGTGCTGCAGTAGTTCGAAGCCACACTGGGCAACAAAGTTGGTGGTGGCAACGGCCATGTGAGCCTGTGCATTGTCTGGAAGATGGACACCTCTGGTTAACATTCCACGCCTTTTCGCCTTCAAAGCATTGTGTAACTTTTTCAAAAGATTTCTGTAGTATTCTCCGGTAAGTAATCTGTCAAGGATAACTCCTTTTCTGTCCAAAAACACGGACAACATCAACTTCTTCACAGATGGAGTGGTCTTTGCTTTTTTGGGAGGTGGGGGGAAGTGTGCTTCCACTGCTTTGACTTGTCTTTAGTCTCCAGATCATACTGGTACACCCAGCATTCGTCATTTGTCACCAACTGATCAAAAAAGCTCTCAACATCTGCATTACACAAATCCAACAGTTGGCGAGAACATTGCTTCCACAAAGGCATCAGCAATCTTGGAACCCATCATGCAGAGACCTTAAACATGTGCAAATGGTCATGTAAAATGCTGTGAGCAGACCCATAACTAATTCCTGCTGCATTTGCGATGAAATGAAGTGTCACATGTCTGTCACACAGCACCAACTGCATCTCATTATCTGTGGATGGCCCTCCTTCTCTTGGCCCATCAAAGACACTTGTATGACTACGTTGGAACTCCCGTTTCCACGTTTTACACGTAGGATGGACAATTCTGCCCATACACAGCTTTCATTTCTTTGTCAATTTCCTGAGCTTTCTTGCCCTGCCAAGACAGGAACTTGATCACTGCTCGATACCCCAGTTTGTCAACCATAGCATCCTTCCTCAGATTCCGGGCTCCACCTCTGGTGTACAATCACCTACAGGAATGAAATTTCACATGTCACTTATTGAATATGTAGAAAACTTATATTAAAAACAGTATGTTCCTACTGATGTTTTTATCTAGGTTAGGGTACAAACTTTTTGATACCCCAACATACTCTGAGAAAACCATAAAAAATCCCTTCAGGCATCGTAGCAGTAGAAGTTTGTCTATATTTGGGAAGCTAGAAAAAATTTCAGATTGTTAATTTGGAGAGGCACTTGTCATGTGATCCCCCCTCACCACCAGGTTAAGATAGGGACACAACCTAGACCAGTGGTTCTCAAATTTTTTCATTAGTGGGCCAATACTGATGAAAACACAACAACAGAAATTGTGGGTGGGCCACATATCAAGTTAATGCTGTATATACATTGCACAACATACATATTAGAAAATAACACTTCTCAATAAATTTTCGATATAATTGGCAAAAAATGTATATAAAATTAGCAAATTTTCAGACAAAATCTTAAATGGTACTTTTTAAATTAAGGAACACAAAATTTTATGTTAACTGTAAAGCAAAATGAAAAACAATTAAACATAATACTGATCATAAATTTAAACAATTGAAAATAATACAAATAAATATTTAAGAATTGTAGTGTTACTTGAAAAAAAAGTATGAAATTTAAGTTTAATGTTTTATAGCATGTGATTTATGGAACTGATTTTTGTTTGATATTATTTCTATTTCATCATGAAAATTTTACCAACAAATTATAAATTTGTTGTATATAAATTTTATAATTTTATGTATATAAAAATATATACATAGTATATAAATATATAAATTATATATTTATATACTATGCATATAAATATATAATTTATAAATTTTATGTATATAAATTTTATGATTTATAAAATCTAAACAAAGATTTCCTTCACATTTATACATAACATCATAAAAATGGCTGTATACAAAAATTTGACAGGCCACAGATGGTCTACACTTTGTGATCCCTGTCAATCATTTTTTATATGACTGAAGATTTCAGTGAAGGGGAAACACATTTCACCATAATAACATAAAAACTCACAGAATTCCAGCTATTGGTATTATTGCAAATTCAATAAGATCGAGTTTATTACTTATTTATAATAGATTGCACTAACATAAAAACTCAATAAACTGGAAACTGCAAATTGTTTTTAATGTTTTATGGTTATGACCTCCAGAAATGTGCTTTAGAAAAATATCACAAAGGCATTAAAAATTGATTCTAATAACCAAACATAGGCTAACAATGAAAGTGTGGTGCATTTTAATGATTTTAATTGGTTTTTTGAAATTTGATTCTATGAAGTAGCTAATTCTACTAACAGTGATCATGTTAACCGGTGCCTACTTATTTCACTTTACGATGGGTTTATGATTGTCTCTGACCGGACCACGTGAACGGTGGGAGAGACAATCGGGGGGGGGGGGGGGGGTTATTTCGAGTGCTGCAGTCTCCTGTGCCCTGATTAAATGGCATGTTGTCCCAGTTAAGCAAAGAAAACCTTGGCTATTTTCTCGATTAGGTTCTGTGGTTCTGTTCATTAAGATTTATCCCAAATAAATGGCTGCCCGGAATTAACTGGTGGACTAAATAACCGGAATCCACTGTAAATAGCATTAAGGAAAAGAAAGGAGGGAAAAAAAAATATATTTTTTTTGACATCCAAAGTAAAAATATATGTGAAAATAAAGGGAGGTATAAGGAAAGCCAGTATGTAATTTACTAATTTTTCACATATATTTATAATGCTATTTATTAATCTTATTTTGCCGTGGAACGTACTTTATTAGAAACAGAGGACATTATATTGTCATCTTGTTATGCAAATCTGGTGGTTGACACTTGAGGAAATGCCAGGATTGTAGAATATATACAATAATATAATTTTTATATAATTATTTATTTATTTTTATGTAATGTTACATTTTTTTTGTAGTTATGCTACTTCTTTTTTTCCTTCCCCTTTTCTTTTCTCAGCAGCTATTATTTATCTATACATTATACAATCATGGTCAATGGGTGCTTTCTGTCTATCAGTGGCCCTTTTCCATAAAATGTTTTCCCATTTTTACCTACTCTTTCTTCCCTTTCCTTTTTATATAATTTTTTCAGTTATATATACATACGGTAAGACCACCATATCTGTGGGGGATATGTTCCAAGAAACGTACCAACTGTGTGGTACTACACTTAAGGTGGTAGAAAATGAAAAAGACCTGGGAGTAATTGTGCAGGCAGATATGAAGTTCTCTAAGCAATGCAGCAGGCTGCCAGGGCAGGTCATGGGGTTTTGTCAATGATATATAGGAATTCTGCTAGCAGGGAAAAGGAGGTGATTATCCCTCTGTATAAGGCAATGGTCAGGCCACGCCTTGAGCACTGCGTACAGGTCTGGAGGCCTCATTTTAGGAAGGATGTAGATTTACTTGAGTGTGTACAGAGAAGGGCAACAAGATTGGTGAGGGGAATGAAGGGATCCTCTTATCAAGAGAGGCTTAAGTTCTGCAAATTGCAGTGGCTGGAGACTAGGCACCTGCACGGTGATCTGATTGAGGTATATAAGGCCTTGAATGGATTGAGCACGCTGAATTCTGATGGGATCCTTCCACTTGTTCAGATTACGAACCTAAGGGGGCATAAATTCAAATTAAGAAAAGACAGATGTAGAATAGATGTGCGGAAATTTGCCTTTAGCCAGCGGGTGGTTAATTGCTGGAACAAACTTCCATCTGTCGTTGTGGAAGTTGATAGGTTGAATAAATTTAAGGAGGAACTGGATAGGCGTTTGGAGGGAATAGTGTGATTTTTTTTTTTTTTTTTTTTTGGCTGATGCTACATAAGCTCATACATTTGCTTTCTTGAATCACATGCCACTACTACTACTACCTACCGTGGATTGATAAATTAAACACACAGTAAGACATTAACAACATTAAATACGGTAATAATAAAGTATATTGTACATTATTATACAATATTGTACTCTCTCTCGAATGAAAGGGAAACTGATGCCTTATCCTCAACAGACAAAAGAGCAATGAAAAAATATCATGTATCAAAGGATGATGGAGCAATGAAAATTATGATTTTTATACACCTCAAAGGACGATGGCACAATAGAAAAATATATCTGTACTGTTACACATTTTACAATGAAAAATACCTGTACAGTACTACTGTATTATATACTGTACCTGTATATATCATGTAATGAAAATAGTTTTATTTGTTAGAAAATATCTTAGCCTATTGTGGGTACTCACTGGCTTCTCCATTCTTTGTTGTTGCTGCGACGATCCATGATGATACTGTACAATTCCTACAATGATGAGATGAAGTGGGGTGATGGTGTAAGCACTGTGACAATCTTCTAGGCTATTGATCTTCTGGGGAGATGCCAGAAGGTCAATAGCCTAGAAGCTGGAGGAGATGAAGATGATGGTCCTTGGATGACATCAGGAGTAGACGATGTTGACTGCTGTGGATCGTCGATAGTGGACACTTTTTTCCAACCTTTTTGAAGAACATCGTGATAGTGAATTGTTTCTTTTGCCTTTTTAATTCATCAAACATATGCTGGAGAGGTTCCACTGCTTCCATTTATCAAACGGGTAACTTTAATGCTACATTCCATCATAGGATTGTAATCCATTATCTTCTCCTTTTAAATTTTTTACCATCCGAAACACCTTGCCAAATTTTTCAAGTGTCCACTTTGCTGGTTCATGAATTTAACTATACACTTTAATTTCTTTTTTCCCCCTCTCAATTTTTGTCACTTGAGGTCTTTATTGCCTTCATTTCTAATGCTCCAGATATTTCCATTATATCGTTTGTTTTAGTTGCAGCTGATTGCAGCAAGTTCTTTTACTACTTTTCTTTATTTTGTTTGCTTTTTCTTTTTTATTCCTCTGCTGAGTCAACTGTAAATCACATGCCTGTCATTTGTATTCTCCAAAATATATATTACTTTTGGCTTTAACCTCATAAAATCTAAATTCACTAAATCCTTAATCCTTTGTTTTATCATTTTTTTCCTGGAATGTGCTTTGTCATCTTTTCATGCAATTTTGGTGACTAACTCTTGATAATGATACCAGGGTTGTAAGTTATAGGGGATTGTACTATTTTTATTCATATATTTTCTAATTGTATTTTTTATATACTATTATTATTAGCCATGCAAGGAAGCCTGAGGTTTATGCTGCACCAGCCGTAAAAAAATCCCGAGTTACCCTAAGAGAGAGAGAGAGAGAGAAGTAAAAGGAAATCACCAAGAAAGAGAAGAATGATGATATCCAGCTCAGGACCCAGGGTGTGCCAAGCCCATACCAGATGTCAGCCCCTGGAGTTATATGACATATATGCCATGATTTCTTTCATTCCTTTACTCTTTTCTACATCACTTCACTCTATTACTTATATCTCTTAACTTATATTTGTTATGGTCATTTGGGATCTTTCTGACTATCAGTGGACCTATTCCATGAAATGCCTTTATCATTGTCACCTTTTTCCTTTTTTTTTTTTTTATATACTATATATATATATATATATATATATATATAAAGTAATCCTATTTTAGATGTTAAGAAATTAAATGAGAATGAGTTAAGGCAGTAACTGTAATAAAATCAAAGCTACTGCTATTCAATTCAGTTGCAGAAAAATTAAAACAAAAATAAGATATTTAATTAACATACATTAAATTACTATTAGATCCATACATTGAATTGCCTGGTCACCAAAATACTTTCCCCATAAACCATGACCATGTTATGGCTTCTTGAAAAGACAATATGTGCTATGGTTTAAGCTGATTATAATTTTTATTTTGTTTATAATTTTTATTTACATTTCTTATTTTATTTTATTTTGTTTTTTATTGTTAAAAAAATTTTATTTTATTTTATATTCTTTTATTCTATATCAGTTAGCATATTCTATAAAAAAAAAAATATAGCAAAATAACATAATATATGGAGCCATTAGTTGAAAGTTACTGTTAAAGTAAAATATCACAAAAATTTTACAGATTATTTAAATCTAATAGTTTTTTTTTTTTTTTTTTAGTTGTTGGCGCATCGGCTTCTGTGGCCATAGCGCACCTCCCAAGGTTTTTGCAGTACTTTGATCCAAGCCCGAGGCAGGATTCGAACCCGCAACCTTTGGGTTGCCAGGCAGGCACTTTACCCACCTGGCTAGCCCAGTTGGCAAATCTAATAGTAAATCTGTTTGTATTTTGCAAAAACAAGTGCATACAGAGTGAGCAAGTGACAGTTTTTGAAAGGAAACTAAGAGAACTTCACTGAAAATCAAATTGGAACTCTACCTTACCTGTCTCTGTTACAACTTTCATGGCAGTGTCAAAAACTTCAAGTAAAAACTTTGTCCTTTTAAATGTGAGTGGTGAGTACTGTATTATTAAATCTAAATCTCACTAATATGGATGCTTGATTGATAATGCTCTCTGTTCTTGAAATATTACAATGCCAGTTATGGACTGAGCAGCATTCTGAGGAGAACAGCTTCATGGCTGACAGTCTTCTTTTCATTTTAATTTTTTCTTTTTCTTTTGCTGTTGGATTACTATAGTGATTTTCCATATTTTCGACCTTGGCTTATTCAAATGTTTCATAGTCCCAGCATTGCTAGCAGCTATCTAAATCTTTAGAGGGGAACAGGTATCCTGTGTGTTATCAGACACTCAGCCTAAAACACTGATGGATCCAATATCTCTCTATTACAGAAGATTTAGGAGAAGTCCAGTTGGCCTGCCTCCCTAAAATCCACTCATGCACACCTTCTCGATGGTAAGCCCTGTTACGTCACTTAGGTGGCAACGAACGTGTAGAGTGGTTCTCTTCAAGACCTCTGGTCAGCGTGAAGAGGAAAAGACCAAACCCTCCAGCATATGAGAGCACAACAATACAAATGGCCCTCAGTCCCCAGCAGCTTTCACTCTCCCTCTTACGCCAGCGAGAGGATCAGAGTGGAAGCAGAGGGTGCTAAGAATCTCTGGGTACGACCAGGCTGCCATGCACGGAAACTGAACTTGGCCTGTTATAACGTACAATCACTCATCGGTGAAGACAGGATATTAGAGCTGGAAAAGGAATTAGAAAATGTGAATTGGAATATCATCGGTTTGGCTGAAACAAGAAGAAGAAATGAATCACTTATAAGTTTATCAAGTGGAAATCTGCTGTACACCAATGGAAACAGTGAAAGGAGTGAAGGTGGAGTTGGGTTTCTGGTCCATAAAGATTTAAAAAACAACATTTTGGAATTCAAAAGTACATCACCAAGGGTGTCAAGACTAATACTCAATATTTCTAAGAGGTACAAGCTAAAGGTTATGATTTATGCACCAACATCGATCCATGATGATGAAGAGGTTGAAGAAATGTACACCATCTAGAGTCTTCTAGATGAGCAGAAAACCCACTACACTATTATTATGGGGGACTTCAATGCTAAGGTTGGAAAAAGGCAAAACAACGCAGAAAGAGGAACTATAGGAAATTTTGGAATTGGTGAAAGAAATAAAAGAGGTGAAAGACTTGTGGAATTTTCAGAATCTCAAGGACTGTCAGTAATGAACACTTTTTTCAAGAAAAGGGTGAACAGAAAGTGGACATGGAAGAGTCCACATAGATTAACAACTAATGAAATCGACTTCATCCTCACTAACAGAAGATATATTGTGAATGATGTTACCATCCTGAATAAGGTAAATGTTGGAAGTGATCAAAGAATGGTAAGATGTACACTTGATATAGATGTAGGAAAGGAAAGGAAAAAACTGACTCGAGTAAATAATACAAAGGTCTTTGAGATAACAGAGGAGGAGAAAGAGCAGTATGTACTGGAACTTTAAGAACAAGTTTGAGCTTCTGCAGACTGCTCAGGACCAAGATATCGACGAGGAATATTACAACTTTCTGAAAGTGATAAAGCCCAAGAAACCTATAGGGAAGCAGAAATCCAAAGAAGAAAAAATTAGTCAAGAAACACTTGACATGATGAACCAAAGACGACAAATGAAGAGTAAGAAAAACACTGACAGGGAGAAAATTGAGTATACTCAGTTATGCAAAGCCATTAGAAAGAGACTCAGAGAGGACATAAGAAGATTTAACACAAGAAAAGTAGAACAAGCATTAAGGAAAAACAAAGGATTTAAATGAGCAGTAATACAGAAAGACAAATGATACTGAAACTGAAGAATAGAGATGGTGTACTTATAAACAGCAGAGAAGGCATAACTCAAATAGCAGAAGACTACTATAGAGAATTATACAAGGAGCGAGGGAATGATACCAGCAGTGGGGAAGATGGATTGCAAAATAGCAACACATACGACATACCCGATATTCTTCCTGATGAGATAGAACATGCATTGAAGAAAATGAAGAATCGGAAAGCCCCGGGGGAAGATGAAGTTACTGTAGAGTTGTTAAAATTGGGAGGAAGGGACATAACACAAAAACTGGCAAGGCTCTTCACAAAGTGCATTAGAAAAGGTGTGACGCCTAAGCAGTGGAATAATGCAATCATAGTTTTGCTGCATAAGAAAGCAGATAAATCAGAAATTGGAAATTATAGACCAATTAGCTTGTTATCCCACATCTACAAGTTGTTCACAAGGGTCATTACTAACAGATTAGAAAGAATACTTGATGAGAATCAACCGAAAGAGCAAGCTGGCTTTAGGACAGGATTCTCAACTATGGATCATCTTCACGTAATATCACAGCTAATGGAGAAAGCAAATGAATATAAAACACCATTATGCCTGGCATTTGTGGATTATGAAAAGGCATTTGACTCCATACAGCATAAGGCAATGTTTCGGGCACTGGAAAGACAAGGCATAGATACCCCATATATTATGATTTCGAAGAAAATATATGAGAGTGCTACCTCCTTTATTAGACTAGACAAAGACAGTAGCAAATTTAAAATCGAGAAAGGAGTTCGACAAGGAGACACAATATCTCCAAAGCTGTTTACTGCTGCCCTTGAGGAAGCTTTCAGAAGATTAGACTGGTCGCAGAAAGGAGTCAATGTGAACGGAGAGTACCTAAACCATTTACGATTTGCAGATGACATTGTGGTCATAAGCCACGATCCCAAAGAATTAGAGGAAAATCTTAATCAGTTATGCACAGTTAGTAAGGATTTTGGACTAAAGATGAATATGGCTAAAACAAAAGTAATGATGAACAAGTATGCCACAGAAAGGGAAATAATGATCAAAGGAGCAGTAATTGAAAAGGTGGAGTCATATACTTATCTGGGACAAGTTATTAGCTGTAATAATGATAAATGGCTGGAAGTCAAGAGAAGAAGAAATTTTGGATGGATAGCATTCAGGAAATATAGTCACATACTGAAGAGCAATATCCCAGTTTGTCTGAAACGTAAAATAATGAATCAATGTATACTCCCCACCATGACTTATGGAAGTGAAACTTGGGCACTCACCAAAAGAATGGAAGAGAAGCTGAGAACTACACAGCGAAGAATGGAATGAATTATATTGGGAATCAGACTGTTAGATAAGAAGAGAAACACATGGATTAGGCAGCAAACTCAAGTAAAGGACATTCTTATCAAAACTAAAGAACTAAAATGGTCTTGGGCAGGACACATAGCTCGAAGACATGATGACAGATGGACTAAGAAAATAACAGAATGGTACCCAAGAGGAGCTAGAAGAAAACCTGGAAGACAAAGGCGGAGATGGATAGATGAAATTCATGAGTTTGTGGGTAGTAAATGGATGGCCAGTGCTCAAAACAGAAGGAACTGGAAAGTTGCTGGAGAGGCCTTCATCCTGCAGTGGATTGAAAATGGCTGATGATGATGATCTAAATCTTTCATTTGATTTTGGCAACTACTATAGTCATGATGAGTACTATTAATTTTATTTTTGTTCAACTGTTTATATCAACAGTAATTTTACTTTATTGTATTACTTCTGCATGTTTCAGATTCCTGTGCTTTTGTACACAGCTTATCTACTTCACTATAGCCATTCTATTCTATGGCTCAATATATTATGTTATTTTACTACTTTTAGTCACTGAGTTTATTATTTAATAAAATTCATTTAAAATGTTTCTTCCTGTGGTTTATGTACCTGTTCTGTTCTCAACCAGCTCACTCATTGTTTAACACTAGCTTTCACCATTTTCATTTTTCTATTTAATAATAGCTCATATAATCATTTCAGTCAAATAAGTCAACTATAACTAAATCTACTATTATATATTTCTTCCAGTATGGTCACCAACCAGATTATTACCTGGACAGTCAAAATGAACATACCCTACAGCAACTAAGAGAGGGAACGATGATGAATGGCATCAGAAGGGTGAAACCAAAATATTATATTCAGTTTACAGGAAGTAAAGGAACTGGAACAAGTATGTTCTCAAAAAGCCTTCCCTTCATTTCCCTTAAATGTTGAATCTAGGAAATGTACCTGAGGAAAAAATCAAAGGGAGCAGGAGTATATCTCTGAAGTTGAGTTTTCCCACCCACAACAGAAATTAATGTTTCATATAAAATACCTACACATCAGTAAAAACACTGCTCACTTTATCCTTGCATTTTATTACAATCTCCTCATTAGAGGTTTAAAAATTCTCCTCAGGCAGGGCTGGATTCAATAAACCTTTCCTTTACAATAAAATTAATAATATTAGTTATTAGATGCTCAAAACAGTATATGAATTACAAGGGGGCTATCAAAAAGTTCATACCCTGACCTAGATAAAACATCAGTAGGAAGATGCTGTTTTTAATATAAGTTGTCTACATATTCAATAACTAACATGTGAAATTTTATTCCTGTAACCAGAGGTGGAGCCCAGAATCTGAGGAACGATGCTATGGTTCGCAAACTGGGGTATTGAGCAGTGATCAAGTTCCTGTATTTGCAGGGCAAGAAAGTTCAAGAAATTGATGAAGAAATGAGAGTTGTGTATGGGCAGAATTATCCATCCTACGATATTGTAAAAAAAGTGGAAGCAGGAGTTCCAGTGTGGTCATACAGGTGTCTTTGATGAGCCAAGAAAAGGAAGGCCATCAACATCCACAGATAGTGAGATAGTTGCAAAGGTTGAACAGCTGGTACTGAGTGACAGATGTGTGACAATTCATTTCATCGCAAATGCAGCGGGAATTAGTTATGGGGCTACCCACAGCATTTTACATGATAATCTGCACGATGGGTTCCAAGATTGCTCACACCTTTGCAGTGTCAAATGCAATGTTCTCACCAACTGTTGGATTTGTGTAATGCAGATGTTGAGAACTTTTTTGATCGGTTGGTGAAAATGACAAATGCTTGTTGTACCAATATGAATTGGAGACTAAAAACCCGTCAAAGCACACCTCCTCGCCACCTCCCAAAAAGGCAAAAAACACTCCATCTGCAAAGAAGGTGATGTTGTCTGTGTTTTGGGACAGAAAAGAGGTTATCCTGACAGATTACCTACATTGTGGTTTCACACTTACTGGAGAATACTACAGAAATCTTTTGAAAAGGCATAGAATGTTAACCAAATGTGTCAGTCTTCTGTCAGACAATGCACCGACTCACATGGCTGTTGCCACCACAAACTTTGTTGCCCAGTGAGGCTTCGAACTACTGCAGCACCCACCCTATTTTCCTGACCTAGCACCATCAGACTTCTTGTTTCGAGAAATGAAGAAACAATTGTGTGGACACTGCTTTGATTCGTCTCAGTAAGTCATCAATGAAGCGGAATCATTCAGGCAAAAAGTATGGACTTCTATGATCAAGGCATTAAACAACTGATCCACAGATGGGAGAAATGTGTTACTATACATGGAGAGTACATAGAAAAGGATTAAAGTTCCTGTGAAGTTTCACTTTTCTAGGGCTATTATTTCTAGGTTAGGATATGAACTTTTTGATACCCCATCGTATATGCTGTTTATATCGTGTAAGTAGCATTTATATAGTTTAAAATTTTATAATATTAAAATTTTATAATTCTTCAATTAGCCAGCTAAGGTCCTGAAATAAACTGGTAAAGTACAAGATTCTATCATTTAAAAGTTTTGTTTTTATAAAATTAACCACATTGATCACATCTTGGAGCACTTTATGTACTTCTGACTTCAACAGCTTGCCTATGGATGATGCAGTAAATGAATTTCACGTGTGGTGTTATTTAAAAAACTTTTCCCTTCCAGTCAAATCAGCTGCTCAATCACCAGTTATACTCAAATAGTTTTCCATTAAGTACTGCTTTTATCGAAGATGTCATTTACTGTTCAGTTACTTCTCCATCTCCAGTACATCTTTCTTTTAGTGACTCATAAAAAAGTAGTTCTTTGTGTATTTCATTATTAAAACAGAATTCAGCAAATACCAAAAGGTGGGATACGTTAGAAACATCTGAAATATTAGAAACAGCTAATTTGTTCTATTACTTATTTCTTTAAATCTTCAGAAATGCTTTCTATACATCTTCTAACAGTGTTTTATGACAAAAGAATGAATTTTAGTTTTTCAGCATATTGTTTTCCATGTATTATTTCAACCATTTTTACTGGGGCATGAAGAACAAGGTTTCCCCAATGGTGTGGCTTTTTATCTTTCACTGTTAAGGAATAAACCTCAAAAAAATTCTACACATTTATCATTAAGTCTGGTGAATTGTAAAGTACTGGATTGAGTTTTGCATGTCTTTAAACATCAGTAAAACTGTACAGGTTTTTGTGCATGCTCTGAATGCTTAGTTTTGTAATGTCTTGCTAATTGTGTTGGCTTCATACTATCATTAACTAATATCTCAAAAAACAAAATATGCATTATCATTGTTAATGATAATGGATGTAAATCCAAATTTCAAATATTTTTCTTGATAATTTCGAATTTTTATAGATAGACAGCTCCTTATTCAGTGTTAGATATCTTTTTTTTACTTCAATGTGGTTGACAAAGAGTTCTTACTAGGGGAAATATCAACCTCACTATTTTCTTGTAGGTTGTTTGTGGTAGTAGCATCATCAGTATTATCTTCAATCTGAGGTTTCTTTGAAGGGATCTTTTTTAAGCCACTTGCCCATTTTGTAAGTCTAGTGAAAATTAGATTTAATTAGTGAATTAACTGCAAACAAAAGATTTTTATGTACTTCCTCATGTACTTTTAAAACAAGTCTGATGATTGCATCTATGAAATATTAGAAAAGATTAATTCATTTATATATATTTTTTGAAAATCTAAAATCTTTCTATAGTTAAATACCAACTGATCACAGATCACTTCATGCACCCCCACTTTGGAGACCACTGCAGTATTCTGTTGATGTATATAATTATTTTATTACAGCTGTATTTCTAAGATTGGTTCTGCCATTCAATAAATTATTTTTATTTTTAAATTCATGCAGTATTATATTTTACCTTTTATATTTTTTTGCATAATTTTTATGCAATGCATATAATTTATTCACAGATAGCATCAACTAAAGCCATTAAATGTAATCATTAATACACATTTTGCAATCTTCTCTAGAGCCAAATATCAGCAAAGCACAAATCAGAGAACTAATTAAAGAAGGAAACCTTGAAGCATTAGAAGAACTAATACTACAAGGCCAAGGAGATAAATTATTAGGAGAAAGTGCTTCCAATCCAGCAGTCCAGGACTTTTTAAATATTGTTCCAATGTATATGGTAAATTAATTCATATATATATATATATTTGTATCTCTCTCTCTCTCTCTCTCTCTCTCACACACACACATAATATTACTTGAAATTTTTATACTATCATGTCAACGTGTTTGGAATTCCCAGAAGTTCAAAACCACTGATATAAAAACATCTATGACATATTTAATCTTCCTTCTTGTTGAAGAACAAAGATGATAATTTGCAATGCTTCAAAAGTCTATAACTCGGTCTGCAAGAGTAGCTTATAGTGTCTTGTCAATGATATATAGGAATTTTTCTAGCAAGGATAAGGAGTTCATTATCCCCATGTATAAAGGCAAGGGTAAGGCCACACCTTGAGAACTGTATACATGTCTGGAGGCCTCATTTTAAGAAGGTTATAGAGCTGTTGGAACGAGTACAGAGAAGGCCAACAAGATTAGTGACTGCTCATATGACGAAAGGCTTAGCTTTTGCAAATTACAGTGTTTGGAGACTAGGCACCTGCGAGGTGATCTGATTGAGGTGTATGAAGCCTTGAAGGGTTTGAGCATGCTCAATGCTGATGAGATTCTTCCTCTTGCTTTTAATAATCGCCTGAGAGGAAATAATTTCAAATTGAGGAAAGACTGTTTTAGGATAGATGCTCGGAAATTTGCCTTTAGCCAGTGGGAAGTTGATTGATGAAACAAACTTCCATTTGTGGTTGTAGAAGTTGATAGCTTTAATAGATTCAAGGCAGAACTTGACAAACATTTGGAGCAAATGGAAGGTTGAAATAAGGGGTTTTTCTTTCCTTTTACTTTTTTTTTTTTTTTTTTTTTTGGCTGATGCTATATAAGCTTGCTTTCTTGCATCATTTTCCTTTGCTAATGCTAATGCTAAAAGAAGCAAACCCTTATACATAATTATGAGAGCTTCCTTGGATTCAGGGGAGGTATCCATGGACTGGAGGTGTACAAATGTATCACCAATTCACAAAGGGGGTTCAAAAGGTGACACAGGCAACTATAGACCTGTAGTTTAACAGGTCTATAGTTTAACTATAGTTTAACAGGTCTAAAGAAGCATTGCAGGATCATCTAGACAAGACTGTAGTAAGAGTGAAGACATAGCATGGGTTTGTTAAAGGGAAGTCTTGTCTGACCAATTTGGTTGGATACTATGATGTGGTCACAAAGGAACTGTATGCCAAAAATAATTTTGATATTATATACTTGGATTTCAGGAAAGTTTTTGATACTGTTCACATGGAAGACTGCTGTACGTATTGGAGAGGTATGGCATGAAGTGTATGTTGCTACAATGGATAAAGTGATGGTTGAGTGGGAGACGACAGAAAGTGGTAATCAGTTGACACTGCTCTTCTTGGACAAATGTTATTAGTGGAGTTTCCCAGGGTTCGGTGTTGGCCCCCATGTTTGTTTTGTATAATTATCAATGATATTGATGAAGGTATATCAGGTTTAATGTCCAGGTTTGCAGATGATACAAAGGTTGGCAGGTTTGTTAACGACAGTAAAGACAGTATGCTACTCCAACTGGATCTGGATAAGTTTGGAAAATTGGCTGAGAAGTGGAGGTTAACTTTGAAGTTTAACATTGGCAAATGGAAAGTACTGCATATGGGTAGCAATTACCGAAGAGAAACGTGCCAACGGTGTGGCACTACGCTCAGCGAAGTAGAAAGTGAAAAATAACTGGGGGTAATTTTGCAGTCAAATATGAAGATGGGCTGCCAGGGCATGTCATGCAGTCTTGGCAATGATATATAGAAATTTTGCTAGCAAGGACAGGTAGATGATTATCCCGTTTACAACGCAATGGTCAGGCCACACCTAGAATGCTGTGTACAGGTCTAGAAGCCTCATTTTAGGAAGGATGTAGAATTGCTAAAACGAGTACAAATAAGGGCAAAAAGATTGGTGAGGGATCAAGTTCTGCAAATTGCAGCCCCTGGAGAGTAGGCACCTGCGGGGTGATCTGATTGAGGTATATAAGGCTTGGAATGGGTTGAGCAAGCTGCATGCTGATGGGATTCTTCCTTTTGCTCAGACTAAGAACCTGAGAGGGCACAGTTTCAATCTGAGGAAAGATAGTTGTAGAATAGATGTGCAGAAATTTGCCTTTAACCAGCGGGTAGTTGATTGGTGGAACAGGCTTCCATCTTTTGTTGTGGAAGCTAATAACCTAAATAAATTTAAGGCTGAGCTGGGCAGGCATTTGGAACGAATGGGAGGGTTTTTTTTTTTTTTTTTCTGTTGCTGCATAAGCTTGCTTTCTTGCATCATATGCCTCCACTAATGCTAATGGTAATATGCATTGATGGAATGAACAGAGCTGTCTTGAGATTTAATAAAATAATAATAAAGTACAAAATATATATTTTTTTAAATATATTCTCGTTTTCATTTGATTCTCTCCTTGAAATTCAATGAAATACAAATTTTATTTGATTTTTATTTCTGTCAGAAATTGAATGAAACCCCGAGAAATCTCTGTTACTTTCACTTTGAGAAATTGCTGGGAAGATATCTGAAACCTTCGGAGTTTCTGAAACTCATGTAATCTAATTATTTATAGTGCAATACTGGTATGTTCTGTTACATTTTTAAAGGTGATGAATAAAAAAAAAAAAAAAAAAACTCTTCTAAGTGACCTGTTATAGAAAAATTATTGTTGTCACAGAGCAATTTTCTCTAACACATCCCAATAACACAGAAGAGTCCAAGATACGTAAAGTTTATAACAATTCTGATGTAACGCTGCCATCTAAGTAGAGCAGAGTTATTGTACATGTGGTACAGTATAGTGTGGCATCTGGCAGATGCTATTTTTTCATTAGAAAAAATTTAATTTTTAATTTTTTTGCTGAATTGAAAATGGTGTTTTATTAATTAATATTTACATAGTTTATCCCACTTGTTTTGTTGTTTGAAGTTTCTTGAAGATTTTTTTTTTTTTTTACTAGTCTTCTGTTATATCTAGTCTTCTCTTAAGCCCCCTCTTGCAAAAAAAAAAAAAAAAAAAAAATGCAATTTTTTAGAAAAATACAACTGGTGAAAGAGAGAAATTATAATATGCCATTGGTACAGATATATTACCCTTAATTCATATTCTATTCACCCTGAAGGGTTAACAAGGGGAAAAAAAAAAAAGGCCGTTGGAGGAGTAGTGTTTATATACTCAAGCTAATTAAAAAAAAAAAAATTGCTGTGTGGCTGGCTGAACAGTAATTAATTGTTACTGTGCAACATACATTTAGATGTGAATTTAATAAATGAAACAGGGCGATACAATATCATTTAATAAATGATATTGTATCGCCATTTAGGTCAGGAGTCAGCAACCTTTTTCCATGTGAATGTCATTTATGATTTATGTCCATTACAAATACAGGTTGTCCAACAAAGAATGGTGGGGTTTGGGTAGGCCATATCTCCAAAAAAAAAAAATCACAGTAATTTTGCATGTTTCATTCCCCCACTCAAACAGTTTCAACAACATCAAGGATGGCAGTCGGATGCCACCACATTCACTTCCATTCAGCCACATTTGCCACAGTCAGCCATTCTATCAGTAATGTTTACTCCAAAAGAAAAGGCACATTGTTTTTTTTTTTGCTAGCTGAACAGAAATCAATCATTACTGTCCGATATATATTTATATGTGAATTTCATAAAGATCCTATTCATAATAACTACACTCAACACCAACCATGCAATTAAATAATATTTAATTTAAAATGTAAAATAAATAAATAAAAACTGGTCTATTTACGATAATATAATAAAAGCGCTAAAAATTTTTAAAAAGGTATAACTAAAATCCTTCAAATACTTTTCGGAAGCAACCGCCTCCTTTCTCAACAGTGTGTTACTATTGTACAGCACATCCTTAAGTAGCAGGCCCACAACACTCACACACGTGGTTCAACAGGCACATGATCGGTATTCCCCACCTGCGTACTGGGACCGGAAATGGCTCGGAAGCGTGTTATACAGAACCGATCGTCCCGACGGAGGACAACAGCTTCAAAAAGGGGATGCAAACAAATACCCCTATCTCTATTAATGATTTATTAGATGAACTGATTCGCACGCTCTCGAGCCACTTGCATTCCAAGAACCCATGCGCACGGCCCACAATGACCGCTCCTTCTGGGGATATCTGGTTCATAAAGATTCTCCACATGAGAATAACATCAGAAGATGGTTTCATCAGTTTCAAGACACAGGTAGGATTTTAAGAGAAAAGCACGAGAAGACCAAGAACATCGGATGAAGTTGTGGAAAGCATTAGACAATTTTGCATTTGCATCCCAGGGAAATCAATTCATTGTTGCAGTTTACAATTACAAGTTACGAAATCAACAATGCATGATGTGTTACATAAACGACTTAGACTGCATGCATACAAAATCCAACTTCTATACCAGATTCAGCATTATGACAAGCCACAGCGTTGAATATGCCAATTTTCTGTTAAATCATATTGAATCATAACGAAATTTCTTAAACACCATCATTTTCAGCAATGAAGCCACATTTCATGTCAGTGGATGCATAAATTGTAATAACTGCTGGATACTGGGAGCAGAAAATCCTCACATGTTTAAAGAACATATTTGTTATAGCCCCAAGGTGAATGTTTGGTGCAGATTAATATGTGATCATATCTTTTGGCTATTTTTCTTTGTGGAAAACACAATTAATGAAAAACTTACCTGAACATGCTAGAAAATTTTATTTTCCCTCATTAGAAGAAAATGGCCTCTCAAACAACATAATTTTCCACAACACTTCTTACCAATTGTTATAAATGTTCTTAATATAACATTTCATGGAAGATGGCAGGGGAGGTTCAATTCCATATCCACCTAGGAACCCTGATTTGATTTTTTCTTTTGGGACTATGCAAAGAACACAGAAAGCATTTGCAACTTAGACCATTTGAAAGAAGAATCCAAGGAGCTGCTGATCAGGTACCAAGAGATATGCTGTTATGTGTATGGAACAAAGAAGAATATAGATTGGACATATGTAGAGCCATAAACATTGTGCAGGTAGAAATTTACCAGGCTCATTGCAAACTATTTGACTTATTTTTTTAAATAAAATTTTCATTTCTTTAATATATTTTTCAGTTCCCAATTACTGGCTATTGGAACCGCACCATTCTTTTTTGTTGGGGCCCGGTACAGTAATCTTTTATTTTTCCAGCTCCATTGAGACTGTAATGGAGTCAGAAAAATGAAAAATCTGGATATAGAGGAGGTATATCCAGATTTTTATATACCTGTAGGTTGACATTCTATCCACGAATTGCCCAAAATCAATTACTGTATTAGGGCTTCAAATAATAAAATAATAATATAAAAAACAGGTTTTTCAAAAATATACCTTAATTCCAATAAAATATAAGGTGTGGCCTTTACCATTTTTTAAAATGAGACATTTTATGTTGCAGGGATAAAGGCCACACCTTATATTTTATCAGAATTAGGGTGTATTTTTGAAAAACTTGTTTTTTATTTTTATTATTTTTTATGAATAGAAATTTCCATACATTTTTTATAAATAAAGTATGATTATGTCAAAAGATATTTTTACGAAATTACACCCTTCTAATCATATAAGAAGTTGGGAAAAGGTCCAAAATCTGGGTCAGATATAAATCCAGGTAGCCAATATATGACATGCAATGGCTGCACAGTGCACTGCTTGATAGATTTAGCTCAAATTTTGATAGAATGCCTTGTCATGCGAATTAGGAATATGTACAAAATTTCAGCCTTCTATCTCTATTAGAAGTGACTGAAAAAGCGATCGGCAGATTTGATGACAGAGCCAGTGACTTAATATAAGGTATATAAAAACTATTAAACACTATATTATGCTCAAAAAAGTGCTTAGCCTTCTCTATTAGACTATAGATTGAAGCTTCTTCTTCTTCTGAAAGTTTGAGCTAAAATCATCCATAAAAAATAGTTTCTAAGTTTTCCAGTCATTGCTTTGCATAGCACATTCCTTTTATCTAATGTCACTAAGTTGTTCCTCTGCCTTAATACTATATCACAGATTGTTGACAAACTAACATTCTCTCATAAGAGTTTACTTGTTATATTCCTTTTTTAGCTTACAATAATAATAATGATAATTACTTTATCACTAGTTTTTGGACTATCATTACTAAAGTGCACATTTATAAATTTGTGGGCCCTACAGAAAAAGTCCAGCAAAAATTTTCAATAATGATTCTTCAAACATTTTATTTAGGAAAGTTCTTATTTTTATTATTTTCAAAAGATAATGCAAATAATGCAATAGACCTGGGTGGGACTCCACTTATGAGGGTCAGAAAAACAAAAAAACAGAATCTGCTATATTGTAAGACTCTGATGATTTTATGACTTGCCTAAGCATAAATTCAGCCCTGGTCATTAGCATTAAACTTCCATTTCACATATATAGTGGACGGGATTGATGTTACAGAAAATAAACAAATATTGCATTGGTAAAGCTAATACTTGGTATATGAGAGTACCAAATGGCATAACATATGGAAGAGCACTGAGGCTGCATGAGTTCTGCTACCACTTTTGCAAAAGAAATATAAAACTAATGAGCTGTGCATTGAATAAAATATTTAAATATTTATTAATTAAAATAAATTGGATATTCTGGAGTTGGGCCGTGTCACTCACGAGTTTATTCCTGGTGTTGACACAGTTAAAAAGATGAAGTTAAAACATTGGCCTAGTCTTAGAATGTTTGTGACCATGCTGATAACAGGGCATGGGCTTAGAAAAAGATTGAAGTAGCATCTAATGAATTATGTAGATGTGGGTACACCAAGGATATGGAGCACATTATGAAACATTGTCCAAGTTATAATGATATGAAAAGAGAATTTGTAGGAAGGCTTGGCACAGACTCATATAGCTGCCATGAGCTTTTTCAAAGTAAAGAGAAATATATTGCCTTCCTGGACTTTGTGAGTGCCGTTCACTTGTGAAGAAAGGGTGGTAATTGTAAATATGTATATATAGTAGCACGTTGAAAATCCGAACATCAATAATTCGAAACGTCAATAATCCAAACGAACCAGCATTTATTTTTTTTAATGCTGGTACAATGAAATAATTACAGTACGTGCTAATCACGTTTGCGAATTGAATTTTGATTCTATTAAACGGTGATTCTAATAAGCGAAAATCGGATATTATCCACAGGTTATAAAAAATAAGATATAAAGCACAAACTTACACTTTTATTATCTTACCAATTAGCAAAATTAAACGATACTTGAAAATCAGGAGAATATTATCCACAGGTTAGCAAAATAAAAATAAATTAATGCTTTTGTACATAGAAGAATTAATATACATATAGTACTAATTAGACCTCATGGGAAGCACAGTTGGTAGGATCACCATCATCCCCACACTAGATGGAAAAGACCTGAGTTCGAGTCCCGTCGATGACATGAAGAATTTTTACGGGCCTTTTTTGTAACGTGGATGAGTTAGTCTTAGGCAAGAGTGGCATGGGTTTTTCTCCCAGAAACTCGGATTTTTCGTCAAGCAAACAGAAAATAAGCCTCAGGACACGTGCAATTTACAGACAATATATTCGGAGCAATATGGCCTTAGTCACTGATGCTCCTAAAACCCTACAACATTCAGTACTAACTAATCATAACCAATAGCAGATTATTGTACAAGCATATGCCTCAGGCTCCACGTGACCAGGGGCTGCCAAACCAACAAAAACAATTATTATTTCATTTTAAAGCTTTAAACTCACACGAAGGTTTTATTTTTACAAAAATCGAAAACGTTATGGTGATCACAGTGTTAGAACTGCGCAAACATATTGTAAATCATTCGCTGGCGAGTTGCACGCAGCATGTGTATACAGGCAAAAAGTTTAGGTGGGCTCCAAACTTTGTTTGTGCCTTGGGCCCCTCAAATGCATAATCCGCCACTGATCATAACACTTTATAATCTGATATGGTTTACTGATTTTATTCAGAATATCAAGAAGTATCGTGAACAAGAAGGCAAAATTGGCAAGGTCTTGCTTATCTTAGACAACATGGCATCTCATCCTTCAGTGAAAACATTAAACAAAATAGACGATGGCAAGGTTATATTTCTTCTATCAAATGTTCCGCACTCCTCCAAACAACGGACCAGGGAGTCATCGAAAAGTTAAAGAGAATCTATAAAAAAAAAAAAAAAAAGTCTTGTGTCGTTTACTTTTAGCAGAAAGCAATGAAGAAAGCATCGTAGCTTTTTCAAAAAAGCTCGGTCTCAAGGACAGCTGATGGGTGGGAATCACTCACTGCTCAGAATTTAAAAAATGCTTGTTAAAAATTGTGGCTTATTGCCAAAGAACAAAATCGGAAGTCCAAACTATCCCCAGTCCCAATTAGTTTGAATTATCAACATTCTAACTGAATGTAAATAGAGAGTTTATATTTTAGAAGTCTGAGTTTTAAACTTTATTGTTGTTGTTTGGTTTTTAGGAGCATTAGCAACTAAGGCCATATTGCTCCGGGGATATGCGGCAGTCATTCCCTGACCTTTCTGCATCCTCCGTATTTGGTGGGCATGGGCTCGAACCCTGGTCTAATCAAGAAGCGTGTGCTACGCACTGCTGCTCCTGCCCACCTGGCTACAGAGGCGCCCTTTAAACTTTATGGCATTAACTCTGTACAGTTTTATGTTGTGAGTTTTATGATATACAAAAATATATATAAAAAGTATAAAATTTTAAATATACAAAAATATTATAAAATTTTAAAATATACAAAAATATTGAGTTTTATAGAGTTGAAAGTTTTATAGATTTTTATGTCTCAATGAGTTGTATATGCATTCAGTTTATGATGATTTTGAGATTTAAATGCTTTAAGTTAAAAGTTTAAAAAAGGGAGTTAAAGTTTAGATAGTAGAGATCTGCTCCACAGGCAAAGGCAGTCATGATTAGTGAATGGAACAAAGGGGTGCTCTTACGAAGAAAGGCTTAAGTTTTGCAAATTACAGTGTCTGGAGACTAGGCACCAGCGAGGTGATCTGATAGAGGTGTACAAAGCTTTGAATGGTTTGAGCATGCTCAATGCTGATGGGATTCTTCCTCTTGCTCAGAATAATCACCTGAGAGGGCATAAATTCAAATTGAGGAAAGACAGATGTAGGATAGATGTGCGGAAATTTGCCTTTAGCCAGCGGGTGGTTGGTAGGTGGAACAGACTTCCATCCCTTGTCATGGAAGTTGATAGCCTAAATAAGTTTAATGCTCAGCTGGACAGGTATTTCGAATGAACAGAGGGGTGAAGTGGAAGTGGTTATTTTTTATTTATTTATTTTACTTTATTTTTTTTTTGGCTGATGCTGCATAAGCTTGCTTTCTTGCATCAAATGCCTCTACTAATGCTAATGCACCCTCCTATGTCTGCCTTTTCAGATGGGAGGGTGCAGCTAAGGATCAAAAAGTAATATTTTCCACTACAAGAGCAATAAAGCACAGATGAGGTTCGGCTCTTGCAGCACAGTACTAACGTGCTTGCAGATGATGATTCCGGATATGCAAATTTGTATCAGGATTAAAAATGGATTGGATATAGTCTTCACACATGCCACTTGGATAAGTGGCACATCAGAAATACAATCTATAGGAAATTTAGAAAGTTGCCTCAGGGACCACACCACAGGCATGATCCCTGAAGCTATTACAGACATTCTTCCAGATACAGCAGGCTAGGACTTGCTACCTTAGAGTCTAAAATACTGATGAAACTGTTATTCTTGTGCCACTTGTGAGTCAAGTGGACTGATTTTGGTGAAGTCCAGTTATCCTGCGACAACCAAATCCTCTACATGCACCTTCATGATAGTGGGAATCATAGTAACCCTGGGTATGCCACCCTTGTTCAAGTCCTGAAACATTGCATCTTGTATACTGCAAGCAACCATCGAGATGTGAACCAGTGCAAGCAGGGATTGAGATGTGGCATCAACATTACAGAGGAATGCTTCCACCCTGTGTTATCAGGCAACACTAGGTGGTAGATGATTCTCATCATCCAGTATAATAGCACCACTTTGCTTACTGGAGGCTTGCAGCGATGAAATCCATGTTTAATATCCAGACAGAGCAAAGCTTCTGGCAACCCCCATCTCTTCCATCCCAGGGTATTGGCATTAATTAGCAGTGGAAAATGATGCAAAAAGCATCAGCAAAAAAAAAAAAAAAAGACACCTATTTCAACTATTCGTTACCTCCAATAGTTTTTCTAGTTCTTCCTTGAATTTATTTAAACTGCAGAATTTATTTAAGCCACAACAACACTTCAAGGCACATGGTCGATGGTAATGGTCTTCTAAGCACTTCAGATCAGACCACAACTTGGGGATAGTCTTTTCTCTAATGGAATCTTTCTTTCATTAGTATTAGCCATATAGTGCAAAGAAGCCACAGGCTTTTGCTGCTCCAAAAAAAAAAAAAAAAAAAAAAAAAAGTAAATAAGAAAATACAAATTATGCACTTCCCTCCTCATGTAGGTAACTATTCAGCTGACCTTTGAATTTCTTCAAACTGTGCGCATCAAACTACCTGCAGAAGCAACATGTTCCAGTAATCATCAACTTGCTGGCTAAAATAAAAATTCCTACAATCTAGTCTAAACCTCTTCCCATGTAATTTGAATTCATCAACAATGAAAATTCTGCCTTCATTCATTTTACTAACCCTAACCCCTCTCTCATAGCCTTATAAACTTCAATCAGGTCCCCTGTGAGGTGCCTGGTTGCCAAGCTCTGTAGTCTACATAATCGAAGTCTCTCCTTGTACAGTTACCCTTCTGCAGATTTCACCACGTGTTTCCCATCTTTGGACCCCTTCAAGAAGCGCAATATCTTTTTTGTAGATGAGGCCTCCATACCTAAACACAGTATTCCAAATGTGGTCTTACAATTGCCTTATACAGGATTATGATTCTTCCTATCCCTACAGGCCACTGTTCAATAAATCATTGATAGGACAACATGAGCTTTCCTGGCTGCCTGTTTACACTGCTAAGAGAATTTCATACCTGCCTGTATTGTAACTCCTAGATCCCTTTCTTCCTCTACTGTTTTTTTTTTTTTAATTCAACCCCTCCAAGTGCAAGTGTTGGGATTGCTATTCCCCATGTCTATGACTTTGCATTTTGCTGCATTAAAACATAGCTACTACTTTTCTAACCATTCTCTGTTCGTGTCATCCTGAAGGAGCACTACTTAACACTGATCATTAAACACTTTCTCAATCTTGACATTTTCTGAAAATTTTAGTATTAGCTATATGGTGCTCTATATCTCTTTGCTGATGTCATTTATGAAAATCAGAAAGAAGAGTGGTCCAAGAACTGATTGGGAGGGGGGCACCACTTCTGATGTTATAATAATCTGAAGAATATCCATTAATAATGGCTATTCTCAGCCTTGCATTTTTTTTTGGCATTACGAGAATGTGAAATGGGATGACCTGCAATATTTCTATTCTTCTTTTTCTGGGTTACATTATTGTTTTAAATTTTCCATTTCAAATATCCCAATGTTTATTTAGATCATGTCAGTGAAAATACTCTTGTAGAGCTGAAATCCTTCATTCCATATTCTGCATTAAAACCTCGTCCTTTATCTAATCCTTGGTTTTCCAATAAATATGCTATGGCTGTTCAAAATATGAATGTAGCATATTGTAATTGGCTTGCATCCAAAATCAGTAGCTTCATCTTCTGCTTATACTAAAGCACACAGCAATTATAAAACAGTTATTAATCAATTCAAACTTGATTTTGAACAAGCCAAGAATAGGAAACTTAGTTCTTGTGCAAAAATGGTACTTTGAGCATTCTCCCAACTTTGTTAAAATCTGATGGCTCTATTGTATCCTCAGCTAAAGATAAAACAGACTTACTAGCATCTTACTTTTCTTCCAACTCTTGTACTAATGATCTTGGTAAACTTCTTCCTACTATACCCAACACACTCCACTCAATGCCTCCTGTGATCTTCCAACAGAAGGATGTTAAGAAGAATTCTGAACAACCTTGAAGCCAAGTAAGCTGCAGATGCTGACGGCATTTCTCCATTTGTTCTCAAAACCCGTGCTCCTGGGCTTGCTTTGTATCACCTCTTTATACTTCCTTATTCCACCAGGCAATTTTCCTCCTCCTTGGAAATTACGGATATGCAAATTCTCTCAATTTTCATCCGTCTCTAAAAAGGGTGACAAATCTTTCCCATACAATTAATACTTACCTCACTCCTCTCAATATAATGGAGAAATCCATAAACCACCAACTTGAAACCTTCCATCTCGATCTCAAATCTGCCCTACCACGGAAACTGTTCCCACATGTGGGGGTGGTGTCACCAAACCCTCTCTCAAATTTCTAGACTCCATTCAAAAGAAGCTGTCAGGGTAATTAATGAGCCATCTCTTACAAAGTTTCTCCACTCTCAGTCTCACAGACATTCAGTTTCTGCTGCATGCCTTTTCTACAGATACTTCCATGGACACTGTTTTTCAGAACTGGCTCTCTGAAATTCCCTATGCACACATGTCACCTAGTAGTGCATGTGTATAGGGTTGCCAATACCTGATTCAGAGAATATTGGTGGGAAAGATATATGAAAGGATTTGATTTTATTCCCAAAATTAAAAAAAATAATAATAAATAAATAAAATTGAAAATTGTAGATGCTATCAAATGCCAAGAGAGGGTCAAAAGATAAAGAACTATGGAATGTACTTAAATGCTATCTCTGAGTGCTTGATGAGGGATAGGTTACATCCTTTCTGATGTGTAGAGGGCAGTGTTTTATGTCAGACAGCTTAATTTAACACATCATACTTTCTTTAATATACATATCATTATTAATATTTAAAAATTTTTGCATGGCATAATGATTAACTATCATAGTGAAGGTGTGCAAACATTCAGTGTTGCCTCCTCGAAGATATACAGAGCTACCAAAAAGGGCTATTCTTAAAACCAAATGACATAGTGATGCTGGCAGAAATTATGGTATACTGCTTTCTTTGCTAAGGACCTAATAATATGTTTTGAATGTCATTATGTAGATATAGAAAAATATAATACTGGAGAGCATTCACTCTGCATTAAACAACCCAATTTAATGATGCAAGATTATGAAAAAAGTTACTCAAATTTCAAACAAACAAAAGTCCAATTCAGAAAGGTGATGTATTTCTCAGCCATACATTTTCCTTAAAACAACATGCATAACACATAACCCTTGCATTATCATTATAATTTTAAAGTGTTCCCTTTAACAAAAGTAGCCATAATATTTTTGTGGGTACAAATAATTATTAATACACTTATCAACTCCAATATATCTTAAGTTTTACTTTATTAATATAAAGTATATTTCATAATGCATTTAAAAATAAGATGACCAATTGCTGATTAATTAATTTACAGGAACGAATCCAAGATATGCATCGGGCAGTGATGAGAGACCAGTATGACCATGTAGTAGCTTTACTGGATACTAAACAATTAGCACTTGCCAGGGATCAAATAGGAGCCACACCACTACATAAAGCTGTGATGTATGGCCATTATAAAATTGTTCACCACCTTGCCCATAATTATCCTGAAACAGTAAATACCACTGATATAGTAAGCAGAATTTTTTATTTTCAATATCATGTTTAAATAATTATCCTGCCAAGATTAAAATTGATAAGGCTGTAAAATAATTGTCTTTTAAGAGCACAGTAGGTGATACTGTTGCACATATTGATACTAATGATGTTAAGCATGCACAATCTGGGACTCTACTGAACAGGTGATGTTGAGAAAAAGCCACAAGTTAGGGCTGGATTTGAAATTGTCATTAGTTTGAAAAGATAGGTTAGGGAGGAGTTCATGATGTCAATCATTTCAGCCCTAGAAAGAATGAGGAAGGTACATGAGATAGAATTTTTCACAGCATGGCCTGCACTTATTAACAGAAGACACTGTTTTTATAAAGATGAGATATACTTGAATAGAAGGAGTAGAACAATATTTGCAGATACTAATAAGGTAATGTAAATGGTTCAGAAAACTGCTAGTTTTTAAAAGTTAGTTTATTTAGCCTTATTGACCAAATGTATTAAACAATTAGGTAATGTTTAGGGAACATTGCCAGAAACCACCGACACATCACATTTGGCTGTACTAAAGGGCAGAGTTAGTTAGTTAGTTAGTTGAGTTTTATTGGCGCATCAGCAACTTAGGCTATAATATTAGCGCCAAAACTTTATCAACAAAATTAGTAAAACATTCAGTGACCTAATGAATTAGGTCACTAAGTCAGAGTATAAAAACAATTGTAAACTGTAAAAGACAAATATCTGTAAACGAGTAACAATAGTAAACCTTAAAATAATAAGATTTTTTTTTTTTTTTTTTTAAATACGAGTAAAAAGGTGTACTGTTTTTAGGAAACTAAAAATAGCAGACACATGGTCATTGTCGGATAAAATCTGACTGAGTGTATACGGCTCAGTCAGATGGTTAAAAGCGGTATAACGAGCATTTCTAAAATTGGTACAGTCACATAAAATATGTTTGATGGATAAAATGGTGTCGCACTGCTCGCACATAGGAGGGTCATCAGCCCTCAGCAAAAAGGAGTGTGTTAGATGACAGTGCCCTATGTGGAGCCGAGCAAGAACAACTTCCTCTTTGCGATCCCTGCGTAAGCTGGACCGCCATGGATGGATCATAGGCTTAATTCGACATAGTTTGTTTGTAGTAATCAGTCGATGCCACGAATCTTGCCACTGAGATTGTAGGTTACTACGGATCACTTGCCTGTAGTCTGTATAGGGGACTAACAGGTCAAGATTATCCGTCAGGGCTGCCGATTTGGCTGCAGTGTCAGCCAAATCATTTCCTCTAATCCCGATGTGACTGGGGATCCAGCAGAATCGGATATCGAATCCACTTACAAAGAGGCTGTATATTATCTGCTGGATTCGGGACAGGGTTGGATGATTAGTGTGTGACATCGCTGATAAAGCCTGTAGTGCACTCATTGAGTCGGCATATATAATACTCCGTTGGTAACGGTGTTTTCTTATGTGATCTAGAGCTAACTCTATGGCATGCAGCTCTGCAGTGTAAATGCTGCAGTCAAGGGGTATCTGCTCTGATACGGTATTATTTGGAAAGACAGCAGCAGATCCCACATACGATTCTGACTTCGAGCCGTCTGTGTAAACTGGCAAGAAGTCAGAATGTTCTGCACGGTGTTGTGAATAGAGCTGAAGGTAGACAGAGGCTGGAGTATTAGACTTCGTCGCAAGTTTGAGCGAGAAGTCACATGCTGGTGTTTGTGCATGCCAGGGTGGAAGGGGCTCCTTTGGTGATCGAGCGACCTTGTCTACCGAGATGTTAAGCTCATTGAGTAGCTCTTGAACACGAATGCCGAATGGGCGATTGGCGGTCCGCCGTGTGTTATAAAGATTTTCCCATCGTGGCTCGAAAACGGATGTCCACGTGGGATGGTCCGGCAGGGACTTCAGCTTGAAGGCATATTGTAGAGACAACTGCATTCGTCGAAGCGACAACGATGGTTCATTTGCTTCGACATACAGACTTTGGACAGGTGATGTTCGGAATGCACTAGTAGCGATACGAATGGCTTGGTGATGGATGGGGTCAAGCCAACGAACAGCGCTATTTCTGGCAGATGCATACACCTGAGACCCATAATCTAATTTTGAGCGTACAAGTGCACGGTACAGACGTAGTAGAGTGCATCGGTCTGCACCCCAAGAGGTAGAAGAGAGAGAGCGGAGGATGTTAAGCCCTCTCGTACACTTCGTACGTAGCTGACGAATGTGTTGAACAAATGTCAACTTTTTGTCAAAAATGAGTCCCAGGAATTTTGCCTCTGATACGACTGGGATGGTGCTTTGTCCAAGTCGTAATTCAGGCTCAGGGTGGAGGTTACGTTTGCGACAAAAATGGACGCAAACGGTCTTCTCCGGTGAGAACCTGAAACCACTGGCCGTGGCCCAGATGTTAACACGGTCAATAGCTTGTTGCAGTTGTCTCTCAATAACCCTCATATTGCATGATTGAGAGAATATGCTGAAGTCATCGACATAGAGTGCACTGTTTACAGTTGGAGGAAGTTGTTCTGAAATGGAATTTATTTTAATGGCAAAAAGCGTAACACTTAAGACAGATCCTTGTGGTACCCCCTCCTCTTGGCAAAAAGGCTGCGAAAGGGAGGATTCTACACGAACTTGGAAATAATGGCAGGATAAAAAATTTTTAATAAAATTGGGAAGGTGGCCTCTCAGACCGAGATTGTATAGGTCTCTTAAAATACCAAATCTCCAAGTTGTGTCGTACGCTTTTTCCATGTCAAAGAACACCGACACCAAATGTTCTCTTTTTAGGAAAGCATCTCGGATAGATGTTTCCAGTCTAACTAAGTGGTCCAACGTGGACCTATTTCTTCGGAAGCCGCACTGAAAGCGGGAGAGAAGGTCATTCGATTCTAAATACCATAAGAGCCGAGCATTGACCATTCTCTCCAATATTTTGCACATACAGCTGGTCAGAGCAATAGGACGATAGTTTTTTGGATATTTAGGATCCTTTCCTGGCTTAGCAAAAGCAAGAATAGTTGCCTTGCGCCAGGTTTCCGGAAAGTGCTCCTCGAGGAAGATTCTGTTGTACAGGAGGAGCAGACGGTCCATGGATTCTGGTGAAAGATGTTTGATCATTTCATAATGGATGTTGTCTGGTCCAACAGCGGTAGCCTTTGTACGGGCGAGTGCTGTTTTCAGCTCATGGATATTAAATGGCCCATTGTATGGGTGGGATCCCTTCGATGTGAATTTAAGGGCCTGTTTTTCAGCGTTGCGCTTTAGGACCAGAAACTCTGGGGAGTAAGATGATGTTGCGGAGATGTTAGAAAAAGTTTCCCCAAGAGCATTCGCTATTGCAGTAAAGTCTGCAATAGTACATCCATTATATTCAAGGACCGATGAGGGGTGCGCTGTGTATTTTCCCTTCATTTTCCGGATTTTATCCCAGACTACCTTAGAGTTGGTAGACTGGTTAATAGATGATGTAAAACGGATCCACGATTCCTTTTGACTCTGACGACGGATGTAGCGTGCTTTGGCTCGTGCACGTTTAAAGGCTATAAGGTTGGTCGTGGTAGGATATCGGCGGAATATCCCCCACGCTTTGTTTTGAGCCTTTTTTGCTGCTGTGCATTGTGAATTCCACCAGGGTTTGGGAAATGGTGGAAACCGGGCAGATGTTTTTGGAACAGTATTCGCAGCTGCTTAGACAATATTTTCTGTGATGTACTTAACTGCATCATTGATAGGCTCTTGACTGACTGTACTAAGATCAAAATTTGCCTGATGTTGGAAGGCAGTCCAGTCAGCCTGATCAAACTTCCACCATGGTAACCTGGAGGGAAGACATGGTCTCCCACTGTGTAACAAGGTTATCACAGGGAAGTGATCACTTCCGTATGGATTCTCCTCCACTTCCCAAGTGAGTGAAGGGAGCAGAGAAGGGGAGCAGATAGAGAGATCAATGGCAGAAAAGGTACGGGTAGGCATGTGGAAAAAGGTGTTTGTTCCAGTATTTAGAAGGGAAAGGTCATTGTCATTGAGCATACGCTCTATGACTCGTCCCCTTCCGTTGATGTTAGCACTACCCCACAGGGTGTTATGTCCATTCATATCCCCGAGAAGTAATAAAGGGGGAGGCAACTGCGTTAGAAGATCATCAAGGTCTGCCTGGGAGATGTCAGTCCCAGGTGGCAAATAAATAGAGCATACAGTTAATAAGAATCCCACTGAAAGGCGAATTGCAACAGCCTCTATGCTGGTTGTAATTAGCAAGGGCTGCACTGGGGTATGGTTACCCACAAGGATAGCCACTCCCCCATGTACAGAGCCGTCCGCAATTCTATCCTTTCGAAAAACTGTGATGTTGTGCATGGTGGGATCATCATTTGCCTTTAGATATGTCTCCTGCAAGCAAAAGCAAACTGGCTCGTGCTTTTGCAGGAGGGCCTTGATGTCATCTATATTTCGCCGGAATCCACGACAATTCCATTGTAGGAATTTAGCCATTATTTTGGCTTGGTGGGTCCATCAGGCGGCTTCCGAGGTGCTGAGGGCTTACTTTTGTCAGTCTTGGATTTATCTTTTTTGGGGAAGAAAGGGCGCTGTCCCGTGTCCATTTCCTCCTCCGCAAAGAGTTCCAAGACTGACTCTTCGGGTACCTCCTTCTGCTCGACATCCATCTTTTCTTGGGTACTAGGGGGGACTTCCCCTTTCTTATTCTTTTCTTTCATAACTACCTTTGTAATTTGTGGAGCATTAGGAGGTACCGATATAGGAGTGGCAGCTGATTGGTCCTTCTGTGTAGGTTTTTGTGAACTTAAGAGATACCGCGCGATGGGAGTGAAAGACTCCTTTGGAGGAATGGTCATGTCCGTCTGAGTTCCGACGGAACATCTCCCTGCTACCTTCTGGGCGTAGGTAGGTCTGTTGATATTCAGGGGTTTGACCGATTTCCTTGCCTCCTGGTATGATATATTTAGCTCTGCCTTCAGCCGTTGAATTTCTTTTTCTTCTTTCCACCTCTGGCATGCTCGTGCGTAGGCCGGATGTTCGCCCTCACAGTTAATACAGGTGGGTTTTGCGGCTGAACAAGCTGTTGTTTCGTGGTCCTTTGCACCGCATCGAGCGCATGCAAGGACTCCACGGCAGGCCATTTGAGAATGTCCATACTTCTGGCACTTAAAGCACCGTAAAGGGTTTGGAACGTATGGACGCACTGAACAGTTGATGTATCCAGCTTTAATCTCGTCAGGAGGTTTAGGAGTGTTAAAAGTCAGGATTACGCTCCTGGTTTTAACAATTTTTCCATCCCTTCGCGCAGTGATTCTCTTGACGGCAATGACTCCCTGTGGTTTTAATTCGGAGCAGATTTCCTCCTCGGTCACGTCGAGAAGGTCCCACTCCGAAATGACACCTCTCGATGAATTGAGTGTTCTGTGTGGTGTCACTGTTATAGGGATTCCTCCGATTGATGTTACTCGGAGTAGATGTTCGGATTGCTTGTCATTTTTTGTTTCAATTAAGAGGTCTCCAGAACGGAGCCTCTTAACTGATTTGGGAGAACCTACTAACCCATCTAACCCTTTTTGAATGAAAAAGGGCGACATTTTACCAATCGGTTTTTCACCGGTTGAGTGCATGATTAGGAACCTTGGGACTGGCCCTGATGGTAATTCGGTTCGCTGCCTCTTATTAGCAATAATGCTATCTGATTCTCTGTCTAAATTTTCAGATAGGGACCGGGTTGGGGCCCCTGAAGGAGTAAGTTTCTCAGGATTCATAGAGGTTTTTTATTTGTTCAGTGCCCGGGCTCCCCACCCACCACGGAGCCCAAAGGGACGCCCACTACCCGGCATGCAATAAATGCGCTCGGGAGTGGGACGCCAGGGCTACCCGGACACTATACCCGCACCGCCGCCAGCGTGAATCCTGTCCCTCGGACCATGAGGGTAGGGGCGTGGCATTGACACGGTTGACCCTCGCAGGCGAGCCTACTAGCCGATTGATCCTAGCCGGGCCTTCCAGGACCACCCGTCTTGTCGAAGCAGGGGCCAAAGTGGTGTATTGAAGCTGGGCCCCTCAACCACCAGGATCCCCCTTTCCGAATTTCCACGGGTCGCAGCGCACGGCAAACACGCCGGATTCCATTGATGTAAGCCCGGAACCTAGGCTGTGGGCGTTGGATCCCAGTGATGCTAGTCTGGAAGTCCAGCAGCGTCACTGGGAGGTCCCCTCACCACATACAGGTGCCCACGTCGAGGGGCTAAAGGGCAGAAAAACTGTTACAATTAATTATTAATTGTGTTACTACAAACATCCAATTATCTATAATTTGTAACTAAAAAAAAGTTACTTACCTGTTAAGGCTCATTTTATACCTATGTTGGCACCTGGATCTGGATGTTAACTAGCCAATAGTCAGTTGTGAGGCCAATTATCCTAGAGCTCAATGCTTCTTGTAGTTAAAATGTGCCTCAGGGTTGATTTTTAGGAGAGGTTAGCTAAGGCCTTGCTCTCAAAAGCTTCCTGGGTTGTGGTGATGCTGGTGGTTATGGGAAGAGGAAGGGGTTGGTTGTCATTTTTGTTTTTTGAGGTCTTCTACTATCTTGTTAAAGATGATGAAAAAGTGTTGATTGAATTCAATACCTTGTTTTCTGTTTATAGTGTTGGCCCTGAACATTTTTATAAAGAATGATTCTTTAAATTTTCTTCTATTATACCACTGATCAGTTGAAAGGGCTGTACGGTTGTAAAACTGCCAAATATCTCAACACTGGAATACATAGAAAGCAGTGTCTGATTTGTTTATTCTCTCGTATTAGATTTCTTTTTTTATATTCTTTAGTCTGGAACTGAAGCATCTATAAGATTTCCGTGTAGGTACCTCCACAATTACAATCTATTTTATAAATTAGTACTCTACTGTTGGCTGGATGTTTTATTATCTGTTTCACAGATGATCCTTTGAAAATGTACTGACTCCATATTTTCTTACTTCTCTTGTTATTTTTCCACTGTTAGATATATATGGTATGCAGGTGCATGGTCTTTTTGTAGGTTTTGGTTCTGGTTGGTTGAAAGCCTTGATTCTATTGTCGTCTTTATGATATGGATCTGGAATTCATTATTTAGTAATTGCTTCTAATTCTTATTAAATGTTTTCTCGCTGGAAAATTCAGTGGAATATTAAAATAAATGATTTCAGTACTCAGATTTTTGTATGGTGGGGATGACATGATTTATAATTTAGGGGGATGCCTGTAACTGTTGGTTTCTTCTTTACATTTACATTTCTATGAGTTTTCTGGTAAGTAAGATATCCAGGAAAGGTGGCTGCCTTTGTTTTTGATTTCCATTATGAATTTTTCCATAATGTAAAATTCTTACAAAAAATTTTTATATTCCAGAATATAAAATTGTATAGTACATTTAGTTAATAAGGCTAAATAAACTAACTTTTAAAACCTCATGTGGTATAATAGTGGTTATTTAGAGAGAGAAAATTTCATGGAAAATCACCATGTCATTTTCTGATTATATAAAAAAACACAGACTAATACTTTAAAGATTGACTTAAGCAGAGGTGGAATTGATTCTTGCATTTCTTCTATTCAGATGTTCAGTGGCCTAGGAGGTAGAGGGGAATTACATGGTCTGCTGGAGGTTCCACATGGGAATAATAATTATATAGACTGTGTCAGAGTTACAAGAAGTAACTCTAACACAGTTACTCACTATAGTAACTAAATTTAACTCTAGATCCTGCCAGGAAGATAACCTTAAGGATTAAAAGTTGATATAATCATACAATGTTATATGATAATATCATCATCATCATCATCAGCCATTTTCGATCCACTGCAGGATGAAGGCCTCTCCAGCAACTTTCCAGTTCCTTCTGTTTTGAGCACTGGCCATCCATTTACTACTCAAAAACTCATGAATTTCATCTATCCATCTCCGCCTTTGTCTTCCAGGTTTTCTTCTAGCTCTTCTTGGGTACCATTCTGTTATTTTCTTAGTCCATCTGTCATCATGTCTTCGAGCTATGTGTCCTGCCCAAGACCATTTTAGTTCTTTAGTTTTGATAAGAATGTCCTTTACTTGAGTTTGCTGCCTAATCCATGTGTTTCTCTTCTTATCTAACAGTCTGATTCCCAATATAATTCGTTCCATTCTTCGCTGTGTAGTTCTTAACTTCTCTTCCATTCTTTTGGTGAGTGCCCAAGTTTCACTTCCATAAGTCATGGTGGGGAGTATACATTGGTTCATTATTTTACGTTTCAGACAAACTGGGATATTGCTCTTCAGTATGTGACTATATTTCCTGAATGCTATCCATCCAAAATTTATTCTTCTCTTGACTTCCAGCCATTTATCATTATTACAGCTAATAACTTGTCCCAGATAAGTATATGACTCCACCTTTTCAATTACTGCTCCTTCAATCATTATTTCCCTTTCCGTGACATACTTGTTCATCATTACTTTTGTTTTAGCCATATTCATCTTTAGTCCAAAATCCTTACTAACTGTGCATAACTGATTAAGATTTTCCTCTAATTCTTTGGGATCGTGGCTTATGATCACAATGTCATCTGCAAATGGTTTAAGTACTCTCCATTCACATTGACTCCTTTCTGCGACCAGTCTAATCTTCTGAAAGCTTCCTCAAGGGCAGCAGTAAACAGCTTTGGAGATATTGTGTCTCCTTGTCGAACTCCTTTCATAATATATGGAGTATCTATACCTTGTCTTTCCAGTGCCCGAAACATTGCCTTATGCTGTATGGAGTCAAATGCCTTTTCATAATCCACAAATGCCAGGCATAATGGTGTTTTATATTCATTTGCTTTCTCCATTAGCTGTGATATTACGTGAAGATAATCCATAGTTGAGAATCCTGTCCTAAAGTCAGCTTGCTCTTTCGGTTGATTCTCATCAAGTATTCTTTCTAATCTGTTAGTAATGACCCTTGTGAACAACTGGTAGATATGGGATAACAAGCTAATTGGTCTATAATTTCCAATTTCTGATTTATCTCCTTTCTTATGCAGCTGTTGTTGTTGTTGTTGATTAAGGGTTTAAAGACACAAGGGCATCAATGGCCAAGATGTGTCTTTCCAAGTTTTTGATGGAAATCAAACATTAGATTTGTTTATCAAATCTGATTTGCCGAATAAAATTAAGTAATTCATCTATATTCGCAGAATTGTCTAAGATCTGTTGAAGGGTAACTGGATTCTGGTTATTGCATGAACTCTGAAAACAAAGGAATCTGGAATTTCTGAATCGAGGGCATACCAAAAGAATGTGTTTTACGGAAAGCTGAACTTGGCATTGGACACAGCGTGGGGGATTTTTGTTTGCCAATAGATGAAAATGAATAAGATGAGTATGGCCAATTCTCAGTCTGGCAAGTATTACTTCTTCTCTGCGACTCTCTCTGATGCTGGAGTTCCATATTTCTGGATTAGGTTTTATTTCCTGCAGTTTATTGTTGATTTCATTTTTCCATATTTGAGCCCATTCATTTTCACTTTCTCTAATAATGATTGGACTAAAATCAGTGTGTGGTACTATCATTGTTCTATTTGGCAGTTCTGATGCTGACTTAGCTGCAATGTCTGCTTTTTCATTGCCTTCTATTCCGCAGTGTCCTGGGATCCAGCAAAGAGTTATTTCAGATTGTTTCTTTTGACAGAGGTTGATTAGAAAGTCAATTTCTTGTAGGAGAGGATGACGAGAATGTCGTTTACCGTGTATGGCTGAAATAGCACTGAGTGAATCCGAATATATTAAGACAGAGAGGGACGACTGTTGACATATTTCACTTAATGCAAGCTGTATAGAATAGAGTTCTGCAGATAGAATGCTGCACTCAACTGGAAGGGATTTTGAAATTACATGCGAAGGGAACACGGCTGCTGCACCTACTTGTGATTGGGTCTTAGATCCATCCGTATAGATTATGAATTTCCCACTGTGTTGCGAAGTATAGTTGGCATGCAACTGTCGGATATTACATAGTGGAATGGTATTTTTTGGCCACTGAGTGAAATAGAGATCAATGTTTATATGATGTCTATGCCATGGAGGTAAAGGCATATTTTCACTTTCCGCAATTTTATTGAGATCGAGTTTCCACTTTTTGATTACTTCTTGAAGACGAATCCCAGCAGGTCTGGGTTCATTAGGCTTGGATTCATAAAGTGTTGGCCATAAAGGTTGGTTGAGGTATACCCAACAGGGGTGAGTTGGAAAGCTTCTAATTTTGACAGCGTATTGGCAGAGTAGGCATTGTCTTCTAAGATAAAGCGGTGGGTCGTGTGCTTCTATATACAAGCTTTGTACAGGCGAGGTTCTGTAGGTGCCTAGTGCTGATCAAAGGGCACTGTGTTGAATGGTGTTCACAGACCGTAAGATGCTGTTTTTAGCTGATGCATAAACTATAGCTCCATAGTCTAATCGTGACCGGATTAGAGCATGATACAAATTCAGCAATGACTGTCTGTCTGCACCCCAAGATGTTGAGGATACTGCACGAAGGATGCTTAGTTTCTGGAGGCACGTAGTTCGTAGATAGGTCACATGTTTACGAAAATTTAATTTGGTGTCTAAATTCAGACCCAATAATCTTATGGAGTCTGTCATCGGTATTTCTCTGCCTTTCAGTTTTAATACAGGTTCCGGACGAAGCGATCGTAATTTACAGAAGTGTATTGCTGCTGTTTTTCCCTCAGTCAATTGATAGCCGTTGCTTTCTGTCCAAGTTTCAATTTTGTTTATTGCTATCTGTAGTTGTCTTTCGATGGTAGCCATGTTCGATGATTGACAGGAAATAGCAAGATCGTCTGCATACATATAAACTTCTATCGTGGATGGGATGTCTCTTATAATGCTACTGGTACGTAATGCAAAGAGTGTGGCACTTAAAATCGATCCCTGAGGTACTCCTTCTTCTTGTGTGTGAATTTTGGACAGCTCATTCTGGAATCTTACTTGAAAGGTCCTGAGGTGAAGAAAATTCTGAATGAATCTAGGCAGGTTACCTCTAAGTCCAAGTTTGTATAAGTCTTGGAGGATTCCATATCTCCAGGTTGTATCGAATGCTTTGGTAATATCGAAAGTTATCATTACCATGTGCTGTTTTTTAAGAAAAGCATTTCGAATCTGAGCTTCGACCTTGACGTGGACATCAGTTGTAGATCTATTATGGCGGAAACCAAATTGATGGCATGATATAGCATCTTGATCTTCAACAATCCAGACAAGTCTCTTGTGTACCATCTTTTCCATTATCTTTCCTAAACAGCTGGTCAAAGATATAGGACGATAACTATTGGGAGAGGAAGCATCTTTCCCGGCTTTTGCTATGGCTACCACAACTGACAGATGCCATGTATCAGGGTAAACATTCTCCTCAAAGATTCTATTGTAAAATTTCAGTAGTATAGATTTTGAGTTTGAGTTGAGGTGGCAAAGCATTATATAGAAAATGCCATCTGGTCCAGCAGAACTATTTCTAGAATTCTGGAGAGCTTCGTTGAGTTCATTCATAGTGAAAGGAAGGTTATAAGAATGAGATTGTTTTGTAACAAAGTTAATTTTATATTTTTCCATGGAAATTTTTTTGCGTCTAAATGAGTCTTCATAAGATTGAGATGATGAAGTGACTGCAAATGTTTGTGCTAAAGCCTCTGCAATATCAGTTGGAGAAGAAATATCTATTCCTTTCCAGGACAAGATTGGGGCTTTGGTTTGTTGACACTTTCCACTGAGGATACGGATCTTTCTCCAAATTATTCTGGGGTCAGTGTTTCTGCAGATGGTAGAACTGAATCGAATCCACGCATCCTGTTTAGCTTTTCGACGAATTCGGCGTGCTTCAGCTTTCAGCCGTTTATAGTTTATAAGGTTCTCCATTGTAGCATTTCGGCGAAAAGTGTTCCAAGCTTTGTTTTGTTTCCTTTTGGCAAGATAGCAGTCCCTTGTCCACCAATTATTATACCTTTGTTTCGTAAGGTTAACTTTCGGTATTGCGCTGGTAGCAGCTCCAAGTAATTGTTCTACTATATGTCTAGTGGCATTATTAATAGATGCAGAAAGAATCAAATGGTTATCAAATTGCACTGTTTTCGAAAACTTTTCCCAGTTAGCTCTGTGAAAATTCCCCGTAATTGTTTGGTTAGATGTATAGTTTGTATCCGTCTGTATTTCACAAATTATAGGAAAGTGATCGCTGTTGTGAAGGTCAGTTAATACTGTCCAATCAAAGCTAGGATAAATGGACGAGGAACATATGGACAGATCCAGAGCAGAGCTAGAACCTGTAGGCAAGTGGATATAAGTATGCACACCAGTATTCAGTAGTGTTAAGTGATGGTTATCAAGTAGAGTTTCGATCATCCTCCCTCTACGATCCATGATCGGGGAACCCCACAAAGGATGATGAGCATTCAGATCACCTAGAAAGCATACAGGTTGGGGTAGTTGATTATGTAAATTATCAAGTTCTGCAATGGAACATGAAACGTTTGGTGGAATATAAATGGAGACAAGAGTGAGATTAATCCCAAGAACAATACGAACGGCTATTGCTTCTAGATTAGTGGAAAGCTGAACGGGTTTCGATGGTACATTACTACGAACTAATATTGCTACTCCTCCTCTTGCTGGAGAATCGGAACATCTGTCACGTCTATATAGTGTATACCGTGAGAAGTGTGGGCTATAATTTGATGATAAATAAGTTTCCTGTAGACAAATACATGCAGGATCATGCTGGTGCATTAGGTATTTTAATTCGTCAAGATTACTTCTTAGTCCTCTACAATTCCATTGAATAATTTTCTGCATTACTTGGGTTTAGGTTAGATGGATTGGTCTGATTGTTTGTTTTTCCCTCGATCCTGTTTATATTTCTCTCGTTTTGAAAAGACTGGGCGAGTAATATCCATCTCATCATCAGCATGAAGCATGAGAACAGCATCATCATTGTCTAATTTCTCATTGGTTTCCATGGTTCGTTCAGTTGGTTTATTTTGTGTACGATGAACATCTTTCTCCTTTAATAATGTGCCTGAGTTTGGAACGTCTTGTTGTGGCTTGGATGGCTTTGTATTAGTAGAATTTGATGGACTCTTTGTCTTTGTTGCTGTTAGTGTCTCACCATCCGCAAGGATGGATCTAGCCCATTGAATAAGAGATAATTTAGGAGGAATAGTAATATAAGTCTGTGTAGAAAATTCTTTAGTGTTTTTAACTGCATTGGAATATGTTTTGGCAGGGGTCACATTTAATATTTGTTTACGTGCCTCTTGGTAAGATACATTTTTCTCTACCTTGTACTTCATTATTTTCTTTCCCGTTTTCCATAATTCGCAAGTTCTAGAATATGCGGGGTGAGTACCCTGGCAATTGGGACACTTTGGCGTAGCTGCTGTACATTCAGTTTGGGAATGGTCTGATGAGCCACACAGGGGACAGATTGTCTTACCTTGGCATGCTGTTTGAGAATGACCATACTTCTGGCATTTAAAGCATCTAAGTGGATTTGGTATATATGGTCGGATCTTACAGGAAAGGTAGCCAGCTTTTACTGATTCTGGTAGATTCGGACTGCTGAAGGTAAGGATAACATTTCTTGTGGGTGTAAGGACACCATCTTGTTTGGTCATAATTCTTTTAGCACCGACAACACGTTGTGCTTTAAGTTCTTCGGCAATTTTTTCCTCAGAAACATTAAGGAGGTTCCATTCCGAGATGACTCCCTTTGAGGTGTTTAAACTTCTGTGCAGGGTTACCGAAATGGGAAGGCCTCCGAAGGTCTTTTGCTTCAGGAGTTGTCTAGAATGACTGGGATGGGAAGTCTCTATAAGAAGATCTCCTGAGCGAAGGCGTTTGACAATTTTGGGAGTTCCTGCTACAGCCTCTATGCTTTTCTGCACAAGAAATGGCGATAAGCTACTAAGAGGTTTCGTTGATAAAGAGTGTAAAATTAGAAAAGCAGGTATGTCATGTGAAGAATCATCTTTTTTGATTCTTTTTGCTTGAGATGACTTAAGTTCATGCGAGCACGTAGGCTCTACAGTCGGTGATATTAATGGATCCATAATTGCTCCTTTTCGCCCTGAGTATTAGATTAATACTCAGACTACCAGCCCCGCCACGTGGAGGCAGGAGCGGTGCCACCAGTGACCAAGCGATACGAGATTAGTGGTTAGTTTGTTAGAGAAATGGGTTATATATATATATATATAAAAAAGAAAGGTGTATTTCCTTCCTTGATACTAAGCTTTGTTCTTTATTTAGAAAAAGCCAAAATTAAATAACTTGAAATAAAGAAGGTTTTAACAATCTCTACAATCTGTCGCTTAGAGAAAATACGCTTTCAAATCACTTTGGAAATATCGCTATGATCACTCGCTTGGCACTCGGGGCCTCTTATGCAGCAAAACTATGATTGCATTATATGATAATATGATATACCATAACTCTAGATGTAGAGCCAAAGGAATTAGGAATGTAAAGGCCAAGATCTAGAATAAGAAAGGAATTCCTCCTGACCAGCAAATGGGGGTAGAATTTTTTTAAGCCTGGTCTGTGCTTGTTAACAGGAGAGACTGCTTCTACAGGGATGGGATACACTTAAATAGAAAGGGTGCAAGAATATTTGCTGATGCTATCAAGGCAGTGTTCGGTGGGTCAGAAAACTGATAGCTTGGGGGATACACAGACTAATGGATTAACAGTAGCCACTGGAAGAGATGAAAGTGATTCCTGCACTGCTTCTATTGGAATGAGCAGCAGCCTGAAAAACAAGAGGCAGGGGATTTCAGAGACAGTTGGGAGTCATTACGGAACAAGTAAATACATGGGCTGTGTTAGGGTGCTAAGAATAGGAACAGGTGCATGTATACTTGCGTGTACAACAATGCTAGGAGTTCGGTAAATAAATTTAATGAATTTGAGGTGTTATTCAAAACATCAAAGGTAGATATTGTTGGGATATCAGAGACATGGTGTCACACAGATATAAGGAATGCAGAAATGGAATTTGGGGAGTACAATATGTACAGGAAGGATAGACAGGATAGGAAGGGAGGAGGGGTCATGCTATTAGTTAAGAAACACAAAAACCAAGGAAGTACAGCCAGTTGGCATGGGTGGACAGAACAGTGTTGAGTCAGTTTGGTGTGACATAAGCACTGGGAAAGCAAAATTGAGAGGAGGAGTGTGTATGATTCTGATGAGTATAATAAGGAACTGTACAGAGAAATATTGTGGGCCAGTAAATCAGAGTGACTTATAATGGGGGAATTTAATTTCCCAGATACTGACTGGAATTTGTGGGTTGTTGGTCACTCATGTGCTAGCTAGGCTTCTGTGGATTTATTGGATGATTATTTTCTACAGCAGCATGTTCGGGAGGAAAATAAAGGAAGTAATACCTTTGATCTGATTATCAGTAGAGATTCTTCATGCATTAAGAATCTGCAGATAAAGGAACCATTAGGTGGCAGTGATCACAGTGTGCTGAAGTGGGATTTACTTAAAGAGGTAACTACTATCAGGGATAAAGGGAAGGGTTTTTGCTTTCATAAAGGTGACTATGGTGGCCTAAGACAGTATTTAAATTCTATATGGTGGGACCAACTGATGATGTTACCAACAGCAAATTCAAAATGAGAAGCATTCAAAGAATTTATCTTGGAAGCTACTAGGCTTTTCATACGAACTAAGAAATATTGTTCAAGGTTTAGGCTTAAATGGATGTCAGATGAACTAATGAGACATATGGCAGAGAAGAAAAATGCATGGGATACATAAAAATTAACAGGTGACACAGAAGTCTATGATAGATTTAAGCTAGTCTGTAACCAAGTCACAAAGGAAGTTAGGCAGGCAAAGGCAGATTATGAGAAATCTTTGACAAAGGATGCAAAGAAAAACAGCAGAGTTCTTTACTCATGTAAACTTTAGAAGGACGGGTATGAATCTGGTCCACTTGATATCGATGGTTCAATTGTTGATGATCCTGCTCAGGTAGGTAACAAACTAAATGAGTATTTTGCATCTACATTTGCACATGAGGAGTTATTCGCGGAGGGGGATGCCAGAGGTGATTTAAACTTGGCAGTGAGCCAGATGATTTTGTAATAACCGAGAGCAAAGTGGAGGAGAAATTGTTGAAGATAAACATAAAAAAGGTACCTAAGTTGGATGGGATCTATCCAGTTATATTAAATGAGGCAGCAAAAAAAGTAAACAAGCCTTTAGCCATAATTATGAGAGCTTCCTTGGATTCAGGGGAGGTCCCCATGGACTGGAGATGTGCAAATGTGACCCCAATTCACAAAGGAGGATCAATGGGCGACACAAGTAATTATAGACCTGTTAGTTTAACTTCTGTTCCAGGAAAATTAATGGAGGCACTAGTTAAAGAAGCACTGCAGGATCATTTAGACAAGACTTCAGTTATAGCTCGGACACAGCATGGTTTTGTTAAGGGGAAGTCTTGCCTGACCAATTTGATTGGATACTATGATGCAGTCACAAAGGAACTGGATGCAGGGAATAACTTTGATATCATATATTTGGATATTAGAAAGGCTTTTGACATTGTTGCACATGGAAGACTGCTGCACAAATTGGAGCAGTGTGGCATTGGTGGCAAATTGCTGCTATGGATAAAGGGACGATTGAGTGGGAAAAGACAGAGGGTGGTAATTAATGGACACTGCTCTTCATGTCATTAGTGGAGTCCCCCAGGGTTCAGTGTTGGGTCCATTGTTGTTTTGTGTATTTATTAATGATATTGATGATGATATATCAGGCTTAATGTCCAAGTTTGCAGATGATACGAAGGTTGGCAGGGTTGTTAAGGACACTAATGACAGTACACTGCAGCAACAGGATCTAGAAAAGTTGAGCGGATGGGCTGAGAGGTGGCAAATGAAGTTTAACATTAACAAATGTAAAATACTGCATATGGGAAACAGTAACCCCACAGTAACATATCAACTGTGTGGCTACACTGACAGTGGTAGAGAATGAAAATGGCCTGGGGGTAATTGTGCAGGCAGATATGAAGTTTTCTGAGCAGTGCAGATGGTCTGAAAGAGTAGCTCATGGTGTCTTGTCAAAGACATAGAGGAATTTTTCTAGCAGGGATAAGGACGTGATTATCCCCTTCTATAAGGCAATGGTCAGGCCACACCTTGAGTACTGTATACAGGTCTGGAGGTCTCATTTTAAGAAGGATGTATAGCTGCTGGAACGAGTACAGAGAAGGGCAACAAGATTAGTGACTGGAACAAAGGGTTGCTCTTACGAAGAAAGGCTTAAGTTTTGGAAATTACAGTGTCTGGAGACTAGGCACCTGTAAGGTGATCTGAATGAGATGTATTTGACCCCAGGGGCTCACATCTGGTGAGTATGGGCTTGGCACACCCAGGGTGCTGAGCTGGATATCATCAATCATTATTCTTCTCTTTCTTGATGATTTCTTTCTACTTTTGACTCTCACTCAGGGTAACTCGGGAATTTTTTTTTTGCTGGCGCAGCATAAGCTTTAGGCTTCCTTGCACCACATGGCTATAATAATAATAATGTAGTTGTAGAAGTTGATAGTTTAAATAGGTTCAAGGCAGAACTAGAAAAACATTTAGAGCGAGTGGATGGGTAAAATGAGGAGAGAGAGAGAGAGAGAGAGAGAGCGTATGTGTTTTTGACTGATGCTATATAAGCTTGCTTTCTTGCATCATGTGCCTTTACTAATGTCTTATCTTTGCTGGGAAACAATTGGAAAATGGATGCACTCTATTAGACTACAACATCCGAAAAGAACAACCCTTCACCTTGTTTTAAGTCTTAGAGGTGGAATGCAAATTTTTGTGAAAACACTGACACGAAAAACAATAACCCTTGAAGTAGCAGTAGAGGAATATGATGCAAGAAAGCAAGTTTATGTAGCATCAGCCAAAATAAAGAAAAAACCCATTTTACACATCCATTCCCTCTAAACATTTGTCCAGTTCCTCCTCGAATTTATTTAAGCTATCAACTTCCACAATGACATTTGGAAGTTTGTTCCGGCAAAACTTAATGATTATATAATATAATAAAGTAGAACCTAATGATAATATAAAGTTGACTAAGAATGTTTAATGACAATGCTGTGCATACGATATTCAAGTTATTGTTGTTGTTGGGTTTTTAGGAGCATTAGCAACTAAGGCCATATTGCTCCGTGGACATGCGGTGGTCATTCTCTGACCTTTCCACATTCTCCGTATTCGGTGGTCATGGGCTCAAACTCCGCTCTAATCAAGAAGCGTGTGTTATGCACTACTGCTCCTGCCCACCTGACTACGGAGGCACCATTCAAGTTATGAAAAAGTTAGGCCTTGAAGAGATAAATTCAAGGATTTGAAGTGTGTTTAAGTGATGAGATGCTGAGTTTATAGGAATATCAGAAACATGGTATCACTGATCACAGCAATGGAACAAGTAAACAATGGGCCCTGGGGCAACAAATTTTACCCCCTCCTTAGGGAACAAGTAAGTATGAAGGGGTTGACAGACTGCCGGGACCAGAGCTCCTTGGGCCCCAGGGCACTGCCCCAGTCTAGTTCTGTCCATGACTGTGATATTAGGGATGCAAAATTTGAACAGAATGAGTGCATATTAGCATTAGTAGAGGTATATGATGCAAGAAAACAAGCTTATGCAGCATCAGCCAAAAAAAAAAAAAAAAAAAAAAAACCCGCTCCCATTTCACCTCTCCATTCTTTCCAAATACCTGTCCAGCTCAGCCTTAAATTTATGCTATCAACTTCCACAACAAAGGATGGAAGTCTGTTCCACCAACCAACTAACCACTGGCTAAAGGCAAACTTCTGCACATCTATCCTACATCTGTCTTTCCTCAATTTGAATTTTGCACCGTAATACCGAGTCTGCCTGAGGTGACACAAGGATTGGAAAAGCAAAAATGAGAGGAGTATATGCTAATGACTGTGATGAATATAATGAATTATAGAGACAAACACAGTGGAAATTACAATATCTTATCACGGGGGATTTTAACTTTCCAGAACTGAACTCATTGGTTAGCAGATCATTCAGTAGATTTGCTACATAACTGCTTTCTATTCCAACATATTAGAGGCTACAAGGGAAATCACTATTCATGATTTTGTTATTAGCTGTGATATTCAAATCTGCTATCAAGGATAAAAGGAAAAGGATTGTTTTTGCAAAAAAGTCATTATATCAGGTTCATACATTTTTTTTAGACTTTTCAGTGGTACCAACTGATGTTGTTAAAAATATATAAATGCCAAATGTTCAAGTAGTTAATAATAGAGCATTTATACTAACTAAGTGATTTTAGTGATATTGTTCGAGCTTCAGATCAAAATGGATGTCAGATGATCTGATGAGTTTAATGACAGAGAAGAAAATTGCATGGGATCATTATAAATTATCAGGGGACACGGAATACTACACTAAATTAGTCTATAACCAAGTTATTCAGGGGGTCAGGTATGCTAATGCAGATTAATAGATGTCTTTGTCTAGGGGTATCAAGAAAAGTAGCAAGGAGCTCTTTGCTTATGTTAATAGATGGCCACACATGAACAGTCACCCCCCCACAACCTGCTGCAGACTTGGACTGTGGTCCTGTTCCCAATCTGTGGGAAAAACTGCCCTACCACTACAAATATATGCAGAATTGCCAGGAGAAAAGGCTGTGAGAATTATTTGCTATCGTTAAAATTGTGCATGTGTGGGCAAAACTCATGGGTTTATTTGTGAATCTGATTTGGTTCATGGACTTTCAGAAATCTGAAAAGTCTAGGCATAACCAACACACTTCTGTATGATATTAATGATAATGATAAATTAAGCTAAGCTATACATACGATCTGATAATGATAATAAGTGTGTAATGTTGTAAGTCATTTTTAAACCATCAAAAAGTATTAAAAAAATAAATGCTCAATGTAGGTTAAGTAACAGTTAGATAATAAGTAGAATCATGTACTTGAATAAATGATTAAAATGTAACGTAAGTTTTGAACCACATATACTGGTATTCTTGGGTATGTGAGATCTTTTATATATATCTATATATGATAGTATACAAGCAATAAACATTCTCTCTTTAATCTAAAAATATAATTTATTAAATATCTTTTTACTGTGGTTAGTATTTATGAATTCATAACTAATAAGTCAGGCTAGCGAATGTCATACCAAACTGCACCAAAGCAGAGAGATATGTGGCGGGAGAAGGTAGTTTTTTTTTTTTTTTTTCCCCGACTAATTTGACTAAATTCATTTTTAATCTAAGAATATAATTTATTAAATATCTTATTACTGTGGTTAGTTTTTATGAATTCACAAGTAATAAGTCAGGCTATTGAATGTCATACAAAATTGCACCAAAGCAGAGGGATGTGAAGGTGGTTTTTTTTTTTTTTTTTTTTTTTCCGACTAATATGCACCAGACCTCAACAGAACAAAGTAATAAATGTCAACGTAAATGTATGATTAAATGTATTCGCACGTTGGAATTCCTTGAATAAACAAAAATACTTTTTTTAATTTTCAAAAAAATGTGAAATTTTAGTATTTTTCTAGTAGGGCAAAAGCACTTCAACTGTATCATTAATTATTTTTTAATTGGGGAAGCATAACCATAATAAATTCAATAACCATGATTGCTTAATTTATTAAATCACAGAGACTGAAATATATGTTGCATTTCACTGCAGTTGATTATAAAGTATTACAAATGTGGAGTGAAAATAATTACTTTCATATACTATTAGTTAATCAGTTAGTAATGAACTGGTATTTTCTCTATTTCTGGTTGATTTTCATTGGCATGCCTGCTTAATGCTTAAAAGGGTGAAATTAATTAAATGCAAAACATCTTAATCCTTCTTAAACAATACATACAAGAAGACAAACTTAAATTGAAAAAGAATGTTGCAGAATAGATATGTCAGAGAAATTGCATATATATTCTGAAACCTACTTAGTTGCAGCATTGCAGGATCATCTAGACAAGTCCACAGTAATAATTCAGACCCAGCATGTGTTTGTTAAGGGGAAGTCTTGTCTGATCAATTTGACTGGATACTAAGACATGGTCACAAAGGAGCTGGATGCAAAAAATAATTTTGATATCATATACAGTACTTGGATTTCAGGAAAGCTTTTGATACTGTTGCACATAGAAGACTACTGTACAAATTGCAGCAGTATGGCATTAAGGGAAAGTTGCTACAATGGATAAAAGGATGGCTGAGTGTGAAAAGACAGAGAGCTGTAATCAATGGACACTACTCTTCATGGAATAATGTTGACCCCTTGAGTACAGCATACAGGTCTGGAAGCCTCATTTTAGGAAGGATGTACAGTTGCTAGAATGAGTACACAGAAGGGCAACAAGACTGGTGAGGGGGGGGGAACAAAGGGGCGCTCTTACAAAGAAAGGCTTAAGTTCTGCAAATTGCAGCAGCTGGAGACTAGGTACCTGTGAGGCGATCTGATTTGGGTGTATAAGGCCTTGAATGGATTGAGCAGGTTCAATGCTGATGGGATTCTTCCTCTTACTCAGATTACAAACCTGAGAGGGCATAAACTGAAATTGAGGATAGACAGTTGTTGAATAGATATGTGTAAATTTGCCTTTAGCCAGTGGGTAGTTGATTGCTGGAACGAACTTCCACCTGCTTGTGGAAGTTGATAGTTTAAATAAATTCAAGGCAGAACTAGTCAAACATTTGGAACAAATTAAAGGGTGAAATGGGAAGGGGTTTTTTTTTTTTTTTTGGCTGATGTGGTATAAGCTTGCTTTCATGCATCATATGCCTCTACTAATGCAAATGCTTCCACCTAGTGCTATGGAAGTGAGTAGTCTGAATAAATTAAAAGATGGAGCAGACAAATTATTAGAAGGAACGGCAAATGAAATGGGTAATTTGTTTTTGGCTGATACCATATAGTAATAGTAATCACCATATAGTGCAAGGAAACTGCAGGCTTTTGCTGCACTGGAAAAAAAAAAAGTCGATAAAAAAATTCAAATTATATACTTCCTTCATCATATAGGTAATTATCCAATTGACCTTTGAACTTATTCAAACTGCCATCTTTAACTACCTGTGATGGCAACTTATTCCAGCAATAAACGACTCACTGGCTAAAAGAAAACGTCATACATTCTAAGCTAAACCTTAACCCCTGTAATTAGAATTTATGATCCCTAGTTCTGTAATTCTTTAAAACAGTGAGAATTCCACATTCATTCATTTTACTAATCCCTCTCAGAGCCTTATAAACCTCAATCAAGTGACCTCTGAGGTGCCTGGTTGCCAAGCTCCATAGCCCAAATAATCAGAATCATTCCTCATACGGTTCTCCTTCTGCCAATCTCACCTTTCAAGTTACCCATCTTTGAGCCTTTCAAGAAGCCCAATGTCTTTTTTCAGGTGAGGTCCCCATACTTGAACACAGTATTCCAAATGTGGTCTTACAATCACCTTATACAGTGGAATTGTGACCTCCCTATCTCTACATGATAACATTCGATAAATCATCAATAGGACACCATGGGCTTTCCTGGCTACCTGTTTTCAATGTTCAGAAAACTTCATATCTGCCATATTGTAACCCCCAGATTCCTTTCCTCCTCCACTCTTTTTAATTTATTTGTGGGTCTATTCCTCAAGTGTAAAACTTTGATTTAGCAGCCATTAAAACTAGTTGCCACTTCTCTGATCATCTTTGAAGTCTGTTCATGTCTGTTGAAGGATTGCTGCTTGGCACTGATCATTAACAACTCTGCTAATCTTTACATCATCTGCAAATTTTGACATCACTCCTTCTATCCCTTTGTCAATGTCATTTAAGAAAATGAGAAACAAGAGTGGCCCAAGAACCAATCCTTGAAGGAACCCATTCCCAACGTTACACCAATCTGAAGAACATCCAATAATCACAACCCTCTGGATTCTGCCCTGCAGCCACCCAGCAATGCATCTTACATTCTTACCAGTAATCTCAACCTGTTCAAGCTTATACAGTAACCTCTAATAAGGGACAGAGTCAAATGCTTTACTAAAATCCAAATAAACTATGTTGAAATTGTTACCTAAATCCAGCTCATGCATAATTGTGTGTAAAAATGGCCTACTGAGGTAGTTAAGCATGATTTACCCTTAACAAAGCCATGTTGTGTGTCCTTCAGAATGCCATATCTATCTAAATATTCATGGATTGCATTCTTAATTATTGCCTCTAAGATTTTTCCTACCACTAAAGTCAGACTAACTGGTCTGTAATTGCCAACTTCACTCTTAGAACCACTTTTATGTATTGGCGATACATTGGCAGTTCTCCAATCTAAAGGAATCTCCCTGAGTCCAAAGAAGTCCTCATAATTAACTTCAATGGTTCAATGCACTCCCTGGCAGTCTGCCTCAAAACTACAGGGTACATGTATATGCCATCAACATTATTACTTTATGCTCAAAGATTTTTCAAATAAACAATCATTTGTACTTACGACATCACTATTTTCATATGGCTCAGCCTCACTCGTACAGCCACTTCTCAGCATAAATGGTCTTTTGTCAGTAAAGACCAATGCGAAGTACCTATTCAATTCATCCCCAATATCAGCTGGGTTATCAAAGACTTTCCAGCATACTCTGCACAATGTGCCGATCTGATTAGCTTTCTTCTTTGTTGTATTTGAATACATGAAAAATTTATTGTCCCCATTCTTCGCTCTCAGCACGAAGGTTTTTTTTTTGTTTGTTTGTTTTTGTTAGTTGTTGGCGCATCGGCTTCAATGGCCATAATGCATCTCCCAAAGTTTTTGCATTTTACTCTGATCCAAGCCCGAGGCGGGATTCGAACACGCGAACCTACAGGCCCTTATGGGGCTCCTACCCTTGGACCTGGAGATTGTCCGCAGTGGCATGCTATATCAATTATCAAGAGAGAACAGTGTAACTTGCATTGGCTTCACCACAGACCCGACCAACAACAGCAACACAGAAAAGAAACAACTAACCAAATATCTTCAACAAACCTGGCAGTCTCGATGGGCGGACTCAACTAAAGGTGAAATAACCCGGAAGTTCATCCCGGACATTACCCAAGTGTATCCCGAACAGCCAAACTGGTTCTCACCGGGGCTCTACACCACCTTTCTTCTAACAAGGCACGGCTCTTTTAATGCCAAGCTGTCAACTTTCCACATCAGGGATTCCCCATTATGCCACTGCGGAGAAAACCAAACATGGTCACACCTAATTTTTTTTTTTTTTTTTTTATGTAAACCCCAAACACGAGAGGTATTAGAACCTATAGTACTTAGTACCGTGCTTGGGTTGGAGGTTGAGAAGACGAAAGAAGATATTTGTTGACATTGGACTTGAACTTCTGTAGATTGTAATTTTCAGGAAATATGTATGAAGGAAGGTTGTTCCAGAAAACGGCAGTTGAATGAATAAACGAGGAAGATAAAAAGTTGGTTCTGTGAGTTTGGAGTTGGACAGTAAATGGATGTTGGCGGCACGTGTTTCAACTGTTTTGAAAGAGAGGGAGAGAGAGCGGGAATTATAGAAGACAATTCAGAAGAACAGTGCCCATGGAAGTATCTGTAGAAGATTCATGCAGCACAAACAGTACGTCTATGAGACAGTGAGTGGAGAGACTCTGTTAGAAATGAATCATTAATTAACCTAACTGCCCTCTTCTAAATGGAATCAAACAGCCTGAGAGACGTTTTGGGGGCACCACCCCAAATGTGAGAACAATATTCCATGACAGGGCTGATTTGTGATTTATACAGAGTGAGCAGCTGTTTGGAAAAAAAGTAACGCCAAGAGCGAAAGAGAAAACCAAGTTTTTTAGATGCAGAAGAAGCAATATTTGTAATGTGCTTGTGCCAAGAGGGAGATTAGAAGTCAGGGTAATCCCCAAAAGAGATATATCATTTTGCCTAGAAATTGGAGTGTCACTAAAGATAAGCATAGGAGCGGAAGAATCCTTTTTGCGAGATATAAGACAAGACCGAGTTTTAGAAGGGTTGAAATCAGCTAAGTGGTCTTTGCCCCACTGGAGAATTACCTGAAGATCAGCATTTAAGGAATTGGTAGCAGATTTTCGAGAAGTTGAAGCTGATTGAGCAGGACAAGTGGAATGCAATGTGCTATCGTCGGCAAAACTATGGATAGGATTTTCAGTCAATGGAAGAAGGTCATTAATATACAAGAGGAAAAGAGTGGGCAAAAGAACTGAACCTTGGGGGACACCAGCATTAGTGGAGAAGTTAGAAGACAGAGAGCCATCTACCATTACCTTCAGTGAGCGATCAGAGAGAAAACTGGATAATCAATTACTAAAAACAGTTGGCAAACCATAAGATGGAATCTTGTTTAGAAGACCTTTATGCCAAACACGATCGAAAGCCTTTGAGATGTCAAGAGCAACTACTTGAGTTTCACCGAACCTTTAAATTGAATTAGTCCATAAATGGGTAACATAAGCCAGAATATCACCAGTGAATAGGCACTGACGGAATCCATACTGGCGATCATTGCTCAGATGGAAGGCTTCTAGGTAGTTTAAGATTTGGCGGTTAATTGATTTCTCCATTACTTTAGAAAGAGTAGAAGTAATTGCAATGGGACAATAACTGGATGGGAGAGATTTGTCACCCTTTTTAGGAACTGGCTGGATATGAACAAATTTTCAAGCAGAAGGAAAAACACCTTTGGAATAAGAAAGTGAAAAAAGGCAGCAAAGAATAGAGTAAGTTCAGGAGCACAGGTTTTGAGAACAAGTGGAGAAATACCATCAGGACCTGGAGCTTTCTTAGCATCAAGATTCGTCAAAATCCTTCTGACATCCTTTTGATGGAAGACCACAGGAGGCATTGAATGCAGCGTGTTGGGAATGGTGGGAGGTGTTTTACCAAGATCATTAATACATGAGTTGGAAGAAAAATGGGATGCTAGCAAGTCAGCTTTATCCTTGGCTGAAGTGACAACAGAACCATCTGGTTTGGACAGAGGTTGAAGCAGAGATGGGCAAAAGTTGCGGCCAATAGCTTTGGCAAGAGACCAGAATGCTCGGCTACCATTAGGGCAAGAAGCAAGTTTTCTACTCTTAGCCTGTTCAAACTCTAGTTTGGACTGATTAATAACTGCTTTACAATTGTTGCGAGCTTTGGTGTAGGCAGAAAATGAAACTGAAGAATTAGAAACAAGCCAATTACAATATGCAACATTCTTCTCTTGAACAGCCATAGCACATTTATTGGAAAACCAAGGTTTAGATAAAGGACGAGATTTTAAAGTGGAGTGTGGGATAAGGGATTCCATTCCTGCAAGAATAATTTCACTGACACAATCTGAGCAAACGTTGACATCAGAAGTTTTGAAACAGTAATCCGACCAAGGAAAAGAAGAAAAGAAGTCTCGCAGGTCATCCCATTTTGCATTCTTGTAATGCCAAACAACACAAGGTTGGGAATAGCCATGAGATAAAGGACAATCACCAAGTTGCGATCTGAAGTGCCTAAAGGACCTCTCACTTCAACCATGTACTTATAAGGGTTGTTTGTGAGAAAAAGATCAAGCATATTGGCTGTGTGATTAAGATTGTCCAATATTCTTGTAGCTAAATGAACAATCTGTGCAAGGTCATCAGTAATTGCAAAAGCCTCAGCATCTCGACCAGCTGGGTCGGTGTGACTAGAAAATGGAAGCCAGCTGGAGTTGTGAACATTTAAATCACCAAGGAAAATTACCTCACTGTTAGGAAAGTTGGACTGGAGAAAGTCAAGTTGCAAAGAGAGGAAGTCAAAGAGCTCCAAGTGATTAGTGGAGTTGGGAGAACGGTAGAGACAACAGATGAATTTGACACAATGAGGTAGAGAGATTTTAAGCCAGAGAAGATCAAAGAGAGGAGATTCCAAACTGCCAAGTCTCTGACAGGGAATATCAGAACTGACATATGCACAAGTACCACCTTTGAGGCGAAAGGAATCATACAGCGAATAATTTGGGCATCTGAGATGAGCAGTAGTTGAATCAACCGATAACTGAGATTCTGTCAGAAAAAGTACATGGGGTTTGGCAGACTGCAAGTGGAAGTGGACATAGTTGAGATTATGATTGAGACCACGTATATTTGTGAAATTAATTAGGAAGTGCTTGGGAGGTTTAGATCTTTTCGCAGATAAGCTTGCTCTATTAGTTTGACAATTCATGGTGTATTCAATAGTAAGAAAAAGTGGGTGGGACATGCTGTATGAAGTAATGAAATTTTTGGATATGGCGTACACGTGTTAAGAATATACTCATATCCTTGACATAACGTGGCCTCGACAATGCTCCCCACATACACACTACTCGGACTCTCTCCAGTCAGTATCTGGCAGAGTAGAGATAGCAAGATTATACACTAGCTGATCCGGAAGCCTCCTAGAGAGTTACCAATAGGTTCGGTCCGGATTACTAACTAGCGGCCGGCTTGCGAACTTTTACCTTTAACTACTCCAACATCTTTTTCATCTTACAACTGATGACTGCATGATCACTTCCTCACAATGGTTCCTATACTTTAAGCCCTGTGATGTCATTGATTCGTTAGTAATGATGAGGTCAAGAATATCTCATCACTAGTATTTTCTTTAACATACTGGTACAAATGATAATCATCTAGTTTATTTTAAAAAGTTTTTCCCCATGGTGTGTTTCCCTCCCACTTATATCAATTAATATGGGGCAGATTATAGTCACCCATAATAAGACATTCACTCTTGCTTGCCCATTCCATCTGCATGTAAAGACTCTCATCATATTCTTGACAATCTTCTGGTCTGTATCTTACTCCTGACTCAGCAATGATCGAACAACCCATCTCAACCCAACTTACTTCAGACTCAGCAAAAGCTCTTTTCATGCTCAGGCTGCTTTTGATAAGACGGGTGGCATCACATTTCTGTTAGCCCTATTATATCGGCATTATCTGTCCTAAACAGGAGTTCAAATTGAGCCATTTTATTGACAACTCTCCTGACATTACTGTAGACAGTTGACTCTAAGTAATCTTCTATAGTTTATTACCCTAATGCACTCATTGAAGTTATTTAGGTTTGTATCCCAAGTTTTATCTTCCCCCTCATTTGAAAACTTCTACACTCAGAACATCTTATCAACATCGGCTGTTGTGGTAAAAACAAGAATTCAAGAGATAAGTGCAAGCATTACTTTTATCCATATCATCAGATAAATGCTGATCGAAATTACCCTTCTCCCCCACAACTAGCAGTTTCCCCTTAGGGTATATTCAATGATACTGGCAAAAATCCTTGAACCACCATGGTTCAAATGAATACCATCTCTACAAAATAGATTCCTTCTACCTACAAATGTATTACATTTGTAGGTACAAGGTATCATTTGTATTAGCATTAGCAGTGGCAAATGATGCCTTATACGGCATCAGCTAAAAAAATAATAATAATAAAAAAAAGACACCTATTTATTCCCTCTAATAGTTTGTCTAGTTCTTCCTTGAATTTATTTAAACTATCAACTTCCAAAACACCGATGGAACCTTGTTCCAACAGTCAACCACCCGTTGGCTAAAGGCAAACTTCCACATATCTATTCTGTAACCGTTCTTCCTCAATTTGAATTTGTGCCTCTTCATGTGTGGGGTCTGAGCAAAAACAATCCCATCAACATTGAGCTTGCTCAATCCATTCAGAGCCTTAAACTCCTCAATCAGATCACCTCACAGGTGCCTAGTCTCGAGACACTGCAATTTGCAGAACTGAAGCCTTTCTTGGTAAGAGCACCCTTTTGTTCTGCTCAGCAATCTTGTTTCTCTTCTCTGTACTTGTTCTAGCAGCTCCACATCCTTCCTAAAATGAGGCCTCCACACCTGTATTCAGTACTCAAAATGTGGACTGACCATTGCCTTATACAATGGGATAATCAGCTCTTTATCCCTACTGTTGTATAATCTTTTGTTTTCTTACCTCCTCTTGCCAATACTAAATCTTCCAAAACATCCACAAATAATTTGTTATTTTCAGTTCAAAAAATTAGTTAATATAAATATTAATTACTCTCATTAACAGGATGGACGAACTCCCCTCCATTATGCAGCAGTCCTTAAAGATACCAAAATCATGTTCAACACATTATTAGAAGCAGGAGCAAACAAAACAATCCTTGATAATGTATGTATGCATACATGTATATATAAGATTAAGTATACTACCTTAAAATATCTAAAAATTGCTATGAACAAGAGATCCGATTAAGAAAACTTGCTGCCTATTCCTAGTTTCATTTTATTTCTTGTGCTGTGATGACTTTTTATGAATTGAATTGTACTTCATGAATTAGTATAATATTGACTGTTACCTTCTTCTTAAAGCAAAAAATGTGACAAAACTAAAAACATTGTCTTAGACCACTGGCAGGGCCATTTTAATGACAATAAAATATAACTAAATCGTGCATTGTCTTTGTATTTTGCATGCATTATTTTGATTCCGCAGGGTTCATAATTCTGCTAGAATCTGCCATCAGTCTTAGAGAATACAGATGCTTGTGTTTAACAGAATTCAGTAGCTCAGATACAGTTTTCTGCTAAACAAAAAAGGGTAGAACCAATTAATTATTATAAATTAGGATGAATTCAAATTAATAATGCTTTGTCACATAAATTAATAATAATTAATTAATGTGCATCATTTTCACAATAATCACCATAAACACAATCAGCAATAATTGAAATTTATTTTGTAATTAAGTAATAGAGTTAATGTTAGTTAGTTACTACATTACATTATTACTATATTATGTTAATTACTACATTATTAGCAGCTGTCAAGACCAAATTTGACATGAGTGTGAGAGAGAGAGAGAGAGAGCACGAGTTGAAGGCATCAGTTCAAGAAACTGCTGTGAGACTGATGCTTTCAGCATATATTAAGTGTAAAACCATTTTAAATTTGACAATGTAACAAACTCATCTGTCAGCTATAATGGATGAATAACAAACATCTTGCATTGTAGGAAACATTGTGTGAAGTATGAATGAACATGTAGTAAAATGTAGCCATATGATTGAACATGCAATGCCAAATATGAATAATTCTCTGGTGAAATGTGTTATACAGAGACATTATAAATTATTTTTTTAATAAGTGACAAAGCTTTTAGAAGAATTCTCTATCTTTAGTTGCACTAATGACTCCATAAAAATCAGATCATAGTGCCTTTGAATTCAGTACCAATATTCCTTTAATTTCATTCCGGGAAAAGAAACTTTTCTCCTAAAATGTTTAATCAACAGGTGAAACTGGCACTATTCAATTTGTTTTCTTAGCATTATTACCTCTCATCCTTAACCATTACCTATACTACCTATGCATCTTCCCAAACTTCCCGTAATATTTGAGATCTGTGGTGTTTAAAACCAACACCTAATTTCAAATATTTGGGCAAGTCTGGGTGGAACCTCAAACTCACCCCATTACTCAAGACAAAGCAGATTGCCGATAAGCAGCCTGAAGGCTCAGCCATCAGAGCCTTGCATCTGCAGTCTATACAGTTACCCATGAACAGATTAACAAGATCAAGAATGAAGCAATTACTGACTGTGCAGAAAGTTCAGGCCAAGTATCCTGAAAGCTTACACCTGCATTCCTAGGCTGAATTTGTCCTCAACTACATAATTATTCGTGGTATTTCAACCAGATTTTCAATTGCATCCTGCTCCTTCTTTATATTCAATGGTCCTCAACAAATTTGACTTGAAAGACATTATCAACCAACTGCTCAGTTGTCAAGCTAATGGGTATGATTGGATTTCTAACTTCTGTCTAAAAGCTGTAAGCATCTTTTGTCTGAACCCCTAACCAATATTTTTAACAATTTAATAAAGGAACAGAGTTATATTTCATTGCACATGTTGAAATAATTTGATAATAGTACACTTTTGTGCTGCTTATTCTCAGTGGATACCATCACCCAGGGTGATGGTATCCACCAAGAATAAGCAGCATTAACATTCTACAATAAGAGAGAAAAACAGAATGCACAGAAGCATAATATTATTAAACAATATTTTTAATATGATTTCTAACTGCCAACTGGGTTCACTATCCTAGGTGCAGTATAAGGTCATATCAGTTTCAAGCAGATTCTCTCCATAACACAACAAATTCAGCCAGTTTCAGCTGGCTTAACAACACTTGAAAGGATACTTCTGCAGATCTTCTCATATCACCCCTCCCCCTGCCCAAATGAATTTGATTTGATTTGATTTGGTTTTTTATGGCGCATTGGCAGCTAAGGCCATAATGCGCCGCCCAAATGAAAGGCTGATCTACCTTCACCCATCTGGACTACAAGCTATTTAACCCCAGGGGCTCACATCTGGTGAGTATGGGCTTGGCACACACAGGGTCCTGAGCTGGATATCAACATCAATCATTCATTCTCTCTCTCTTTCTCTCAGGGTAACTTGGGAATTTTTTTGGCTAGTGCAGCATAAGCCTCAGGCTTCCTTGCACCATATGGCTAATAATAATAATATAGTGATACTAGATCGTAGATATAGCTTAGCTTAATTTTTCAGCACTCACCTCATGAGATGAGTGCTGAAAAATTAAGCTAAGCTATATCTACGATCTAATCATTACATCACAGCACATAAGGACTCCTTAAAATATCATCAGCAATATAGTGATAGCAACAACATAACAAATCTCACCTAGTGCAAATTGTTCTGCTTCTGTACCTGCTCCATGATTATTTTTGCCACATATGGAAATTTTTTATGCTTCCTCCACAGCACCCTAAAGACCGTTTATACATTTTCCAAACAGTGACAATAGTACTCACTACATAGTGCAAGGAAGCATTGGCTTTTGCTACACTGGTAAAAAAAACCCATCAAATAGATAATAAAATAAAAATTATATGCTTCCCTCCTTGCACAAGTCTAATTACCTTTGAAATTAATAAAACTGTCAGCCTCAACTACCTGACAGCAACTTGTTCCATAAATCAGTGACTCACTAACTAAAAGAAAACTTCCTACAATCTAATCTATACCTCAACCCCTGTAATTTGAATTTATGTTGTTGTTATTTGGTTTTTAGGAGCATTAGCAACTAAGGCCATATTGCTCCGGGATATGCGGTGGTCATTCCCTGAATGACCTTTCCGCATCCTCCGTATTTGGTGGTGACGGGCTCGAACCCCGGTCTAATCAAGAAGCGTGTGCTACGCACTGCTGCTCCTTCCCACCTGGCTACGGAGGCGCCATTTGAATTTATGGCCCCTAGTTCTGGAATTCTTTATAACAGCAAAAATTCCACCTTCATTCACCTTACTAATCCCTCTCAGAGTCTTATAAACGTCAATCAGGTTGACTCTGAGGTGCCTGGTTGCCAAGCTCTGTAGCACACATAATCAGTCTTTCCTCTTACGGCCATCCTTTTGCCAACCTCAACAACTGAGTTGCTCATCTTTGGACCCTTTCAAGAAGCCGAATGGCTTTTTTCAGATGAGGTTTCCATACTTGAACACAGTACAGCAATATCTCATTTAGCACAGCTTCAAACAGCACAGGTTTCACTATAACACGGTTTTCAATTAGGTTTAAGTGGAAAATTTACTGTACATATTAAATCTCATTCAGTAGCCTAGACACATACTCTACATATATGCTGCATTGTTGTAGCCTAGGTATGCATACATATATGCTGCAGTGCCAACTCTATTGTCTCACATGAACATGTGCCAATAGCTCCCCTCAAAAGAGTTCAGTATTCCTAATTCCATCCTGACGAGACAACGTGATAGCTTTTCAAACTTTTCACATTTCACAATTTATTTTTTACCCCATTAAATACGAAATGATGAGTCAATAAAGGAAAAGTAATGAAAGCGGTGGCGCTACTAAATGTAAATCACTTACATTAGAAAAAAAAACTTGATATTTTCAGGTACCATGAAGATGGTGCATTGTATACTAAAATCGCACAGGAAAATGGAATGAATAAAGCATCAGTGTGAACGATTATTCGAAAGAAGGATCAGTATAAAGAGCAAGGAATTTCTACAGCATCTTACATGATGAAAGTGATGACTAAACAAAGACGTTCACTATTGATTAATATGGAACATATTTTATTAATATGGATGAAGATTGTAATCAAAAGAGAAGTTCTTTGAGTCAAAACATCATTAGTAGTAGTAGTAGTACTAGTAGTAGTAGTGGCACTTGATGCAAGAAAGCAAGTGTAGGAGCTTATGCAGCATCAGCCAAAAAAAAAAAAAAAAAAATCACACCATACCCTCCAAATGCCTGTCCAGTTCCTCCTTAAATTTATTTAACCTATCAACTTCCACAACGACAGATGGAAGTTTGTTCCAGCAATTAACCACCCGCTGGCTAAAGGCAAATTTCCACACATCTATTCTACATCTGTCCTTTCTTAATTTGAACTTATGTCCCCGTAGGTTCATATTCTGAACAAGTGGGAGGATCCCATCAGAATTCAGCGTGCTCAACCCATTCAAGGCCTTATAGACCTCAATCAGATCACCGCGCAGGTGCCTAGTCTCCAGCCACTGCAATTTGCAGAACTTAAGCCTCTTGGTAAGAGGATCCCTTCCTTCCCCTCACCAATCGTGTTGCTCTTCTCTGTACAGATCTACTGTACAGAGAAGTAAGCAAATACTGTAAGCATTTGCTTACTTCTCTGTAAAGTACTGTAAGCAAATCTACATCCTTCCTAAAATGAGGCCTCCAGACCTGTACGCAGTACTCAAGGCGTGGCCTGACCATTGCCTTATACAGAGGGACAATCACCTCCTTTTCCCTGCTAGCAAAATTCCTATATATCATTGACAAAACCCCATGACCTGCCCTAGCAGCCTGTCTGCATTGCTCAGAAAACTTCATATCTGACTGCACAATTATTCCCAGGTCTTTTTCATTTTCTACCACCTTAAGTGTAGTACCACACAGTTGGTACGTTTCTCTGGGGTTACTTCTACCCATATGCAGTACTTTGCATTTGTCAAGGTTAAACTTCAGTTGCCACTTCTTAGCCCATCTGCCCAAATTATCTAGATCCTGTTGCAGTAGCACACTGCCATGACTGTCATTAACAACCCTGCCAACCTTTGTGTCATCTGCAAACTTCGACATTAAGCCTGATATACCTTCATCAATATCATTGATAAATACACAAAACAACAGTGGACCCAATACCGAACCCTGTGGGACTCCACTAATAACATTAGTCCAGGAAGAGCAGCACCCATTGATTACCACCCTCTGTCTTCTCCCACTTAACCATCCTTTTATCCATTGTAGCAACTTACCCTTAATACCATTCTGCTCCAATTTGTACAGTAGTCTTCCATGCGCAACAGTGTCAAAAGCTTTCCTGAAATCCAAGTATATGATATCAAAATTATTTTTTGCATCCAGTTCCTTTGTGACCACATCATAATAACCAATCAAATTTGTCAGACAAGACTTTCCCTTAACAAACCCATGCTGTGTCTGAATTATTGCTGCAGTCTTGTCTAGATGATCCTGCAATGCATCTTTAATCAGTGACTCCATTATTTTACCCGGAACAGAAGTTAAACTAACTGGTCTGTAATTACTCGTGTCACCCTTCGAACCTCCTTTGTGAATTGGGGACACATTTGCACATCTCCAGTCCGTGGGAACCTCCCCTGAATCCAAGGATGCTCTCATAATTATGGCTAAGGGTTTGCTTAGTTGCTTTGCCGCCTCCTTTAATATAACTGGATAGATCCCATCCACCCCAGGTGCCTTTCTTATGTTTAACTTCAACAATTTCTCCTCCACTTTGCTCTCAGTTATTACAAAATCATTAAGCACACTGCTACAATTTGATAACCTTCTTCCATTTTCAAACTGTAATAATTCCTCACGTGTGAATGTAGATGCAAAATACTCATTCAGTTTGTTTGCTATCTGAGCAGGATCATCAACAGTCGAACCATCGATGTCAAGTGGATCAATCATATTCATCCCCTTCCTTTTAGAGTTTATATAAGTAAAGAAATCCTTGCTGTTTTTCTTAGCATCTTTTGCCAAAGATTTCTCGTAATCCGCCTTTGCCTGCCGAACCTCCTTTGTGACCTGATTACAGACTAGCTTATATCTGCCACAGGCTTCTGCGTCGCCTGATAATTTATATGCATCCCATGCATTTTTCTTCTCTGTCACGAGTCTCATTAGTTCATTTGATAACCATTTAGGCCTAAACCTTGAACAATATTTCTTCATCGGTATGAAAAGTCTAGTAGCTTCCACGACTAATTCCTTGAATGCTTCCATTCAAGCAAAAGCCATGAGCCTTTATAACACACTAAAGGAAAAAGAAGAAAATGAAGAGGAGGAGACTAAAGAAATATTTACAGCCAGTTGTGGTTGTTTTTTCCACTTTAAAAACCATGTTGGGCTTCACAATGTTTTGTATCTCAGGTGAAAGTGCAAGTGCAAACAAAAATGCTGCTGCAAGATTTCCCAGTAAACTGAAAGACATCATTGAAGAAGGTGGGCTACAAGGACAAACAAATTTTCAATGTCAAAAAAACTGGACTGTTCTGGAAAAAAATAATTCATCTGTGATGCTACTAAAAAACATTGACTCAACTCTATAAAATTTATTATAATAATGTAAAAATAAAAATATAAAATAACGTAAAATTATATGCATACTGATCATATAAACTGTATATGAAAATAATAATAAAATAAAATGATGTATAACAAGAATAAAATGCGATAAAATATAAAGTTAAAAGTGCTAAAAAAGATATTTAAAATCATTAAGAATCACTAGAACAGGAGCTTTCGGCAGCAGCCACCTCCATCAGCAATAATGGTTACAGGCTATCCGACAGGGGCGCCTCCGTAGCCAGGTGGGAAGGAGCAGCAGTGCGTAGCACACGCTTCTTGATTAGACCGGGGTTCGAGCCCATCACCACCAAATACGGAGGATGCAGAAAGGTCAGGGAATGACCACCGCATATTCCCGGAGCAATATGGCCTTAGTTGCTAATGCTCCTAAAAACCAAATAACAACAACAACAACAGCTATCCGACAACTTATATATATACATACATCTCAGCAGGTCCGCGACATGAACTATGACATCTGCGCACAGTTCACTTCTCATGCATTGGAACCAGTAATTGGACAGGCCACTCTAAACTGTTCGTCTCTTCTTAGGATAAGGGCTTCAAAGAGTGGATAAATGTGACAGCCCTCATCCCTATTAAGACTGTAGTGTTCGGACGAACATATCCTTAAACTCTCTAGCCATTTCTGGTTCCAAAAGCCATGTGCTCTATCCACGATCACGGCTTCTTTAGTTGTAATGCTATGCCAGCTTCCCAGGCATGTTAGGCTACGGCTGAACATCTGTAATTGGCAGTCTTGAGGCTCTATCATATTCCCTCAGCCAATCTCGCAGTCTGCATTTCGTTTCCCCCATATAACACTCCCCACAATCAGGACACTCAATTTCATATATGACCCAACTAGTGTCATTACCCACAATAGAATCTTTGGTTGCAGACACTACTGTGTGCAGTCTCCATCCCAGCAGCTGCACACAGCATATCTTACACAAACGTAAGGTATGGGAAATGGGTTACGAAATGCCCGGATAGTAGGGAATGTATGCAGTGGCAACAGGTGTAGAAGCATCCCTGCAGCTGTTACTAATAACTCTTAAACACCTCTCAATAATGCTCTGAGGGTAACTGCACGTTACTAGGTCAGCTGTAACCCATTTAATCTTGTCGCCTTTTTCTTCATATGAGGAGCAGTAGGATGCCACCCTTTCAATTAAGGCCTTAACCACACTATTTTTGTGGCAGCCAGCCTGAGCAGTTTTAAAGTCTGTGTATTGGCCACGACACATAGGTTTTCTGTAAACCTTAGTTTTCAAGTGTCGGCCTCTCTGTATACACACACATCTAGGAATGGAAGGGTCCCCCCCCTGCTAAACTTCCGAGGTAAACCAAATACAGGGCGAACTGTTATTTAACCAATTGAGTATTTCTGTTTCATATCGTCTTCATATTACCATGATTGTGTCATCTACATATCTCTTCCATGCTCGTAATGGGGGAGGATTAGAGCTCCCCAACATTCTATCTCCAAACTTTTCCATAGCTAAGTTAGCTATAATTGCACTAATAGGTGAACCCATGGCCACTCCACGGACCTGCTGGTACATAACCTTTTGAAATAACATGGTAGTACTAGATAAGCATAAGCCAACACCTTCACAAATATCCTCGCCACTTAGGGCTGTCCTATCTTTCAAAGTGACATTCCTACTCCAAGCATTCCGTACACAATCCAAGCCATGTTTGATGGGTATACGTGTGAACAAAGAAACGACTTCAAAAGAGGTTCAACCATAGCCAAACATGCCTGGGAAACTGGGCGTGGCATTACAACTAAAGAAGCCATGATCGTGGATAGAGCACATGGCTTTTGGAACTGGAAATGGCTAGAGAGTTTAAGGATATGTTCGTCCGAACGCTACAGTCTTAATAGGGATAAGGGCTGTTGCATTCATCCACTCTTTGAAGCCCTTATCCTAAGAAGAGACGAACAGTTTAGAGTGGCCCATCCAATTTCCGGTTCCAATGCACAAGAAGTGAACCGTGCGCAGATGCCATAGTTCGTGTCGCGGACCTGCTGAGATGTATGTATATATATAAATTGTCGGATAGCCTGTAACCATTATTGCTGATGAAGGCTGCTGATGCTGCCAAAAGCTCCTGTTCTAGTGGTTCTTAGTGATTTTAAACATCTCTTTTAGTGCTTTTAACTTTATATTTATCGCATTTTATTCTTGTTATACATCATTTTATTTTATTTTATTATTATTTTAATATACAGTTTATATGATCAGTATGCATATAATTTTATGTTATTTTATATTTTTATTTTTACATAATTATAATAAAGGTATTTTATGAGTTGAGTCAGTGTTTTTTTGTAGCACAGAAGAATTATAGAGTTCCTGACACCAGAGGACTCTTCAATGGAAAAAAATGCCCTCACAAACTTTTTTAGCTGAAAATGAAAAGGCCCAACCTGGATATAAAGTATCAAAAGATTGTTTAACACTTTTGTTAGGTCAAAACTCATCTGGGGATTTTAAATTGAAGTCTCTACGTGTGTTCAGAGCAGAAAACCTAAAATGCACATTGCCCATAATTTGGCAATCCAATAAGAAAGCATGAATTACAAGAGAATTGTTTACAGAATGGTTCACAAACTATTTTTTTTCCTAACGGTTGAATGTTACTGCAAAGATGAAAATATGGGAGTTCAAATTTTTGTTGCTTTTAGACAATGCACCAGGCTGTCCACCTGAAATTTCTGATCTCAATTAAAATGTAAAAATATGCTTTCTTTCACCTAACACAACATCTCTCTTACAACCCATGGTTCAAAGCATAATTGCCACATTCAAGACATATTATCTGTTGCAAACTTTTTCTCAAGTGAATGAAGCTTCAACAGGAGTGGGATCATCATCTTTACAAACATTTTGGGGAAATTATAACATCAGGAATGCAATTGAAAATATATCTGCATCTTGAATAGAAATCACTGCCACCAGCATGCGTTCTGTTTGGCAGCGTGTTTTGCTCTATTTGGCAAATGATTTCACTGGTTTTGAATCACAAGTTCAGACAATTGTCGAAGACATTGTAAAGATCGGAAAAGACTTGGAATTCAAAACTTTGGACACTGCAAATGTATCTGACAGCATTGACTCACATGCAAATAACTTAGATGATGCAACTGTCCTTGAAATTGACAAGCAAAGCTGCATATGAAGAAGAGGAAAACAATTCTGAAATGGCACCAAAAGTATTGGAGAAAGTCTCTCTGGGGGTTGACATGGCCTGCGAGGCAATTATGAATGGAGATCCGAATGTTGAACGTAGCATCAAGATATGGAAAATTTTACAAGATGGGATTCAATGCTATAAAGATTTATACGCCTAGAAAAAGAAGAGATGACTTCACCAGACTTCATTATCGAAATACCTAAATAAACAGTAAAGCTTTTTTCTCATCTCTCATGATGTTACCTTTTCATTAATAAAATTTTTTCAATATTTTTTATTTCAAATCCTTTTAATTGGCTATCAAGTGTAAATTGTTTATAGATTTATTATAATTTGTTTATAGACTTTCTCTGGTACGTATTCAATTAAAACCCAATATAATTTACTTCAATCAGCATGGTTTCACATAACACAGAACAGTTTAGGTACCAATTATCAGTGCTATGCAGGGTATTGCTGTATTCCAAATGTGGTCTTCCAATTGCCTTATACAGTGGGATTATGACCTCCTTATCTCTACAGGATAATGTTCAATAAATCATCAATAGGACACCAATGGCTTCCTTGGTTGCTTATTTACACTGTTCAGGAAACTTCATATCCGTCCATATCGTAACTCCCAGATCCATTTCCTCCTCTACTGTTTTTATTTCAACCCTGCCACATGGTGGTCTAATTTATTGGGGGATTGCTATTCCCCAAGTGTAAGACCTTGCATTTAGCAGCATTAAAACATAGCAGTTACTTCTCTGACCATCTTTGACATCTTCAAGTCATCCTGGGTGAGTGCTGCTTGACACTGACTATTAATGATTCTTCCGATCTTTTGTAATAATCAAATTTTGAATTTAATAATTTTGAATTATTCAAACTCCAATGTAATTGACATTTTAAATTCTTATTTTTTTTTAAAATTAATAGATTTAAATGATGCAATAGAGCAAAAGTCACTTATCTAATCAACCTGAGTGTCTTAGAGGTGAGCAGACAGTAATAGAAGTTGCCAATCCAATATTTCTGAAGAATATATCATATTATTGGTTTTTTTTTTTTTTTTAGGAGCATTAGCAAATAAGGCCATATTTCTCTGGGGATATGCGGTGGTCATACCCTGACCTTTCCGCATCCTCTGTATTTGGTGGTCACGGATTCGAACCCTGGTCTAATCAAGAAGTGTGTGTGCTACGCACAGCTGCTCCTGTCCACCTGGCTATGGAGGCTCCATATATATATATTGTATTATCAATAAGATATGAGCCTCTTATCTATATAATAATTTGCTTATGTTCCTCTATTCAGAATGCTCTTTGAAGTTGAATAACTCAAATACTAAACAAGCTTTTGACCTAATTCCTTTTTCAATAAATTTTATTTAGCAGTAAAATTGAGAAAAATAAATTTTCTGACTGATTTTGAAATCCCAAGAATTGATTAAGCTCCCAGTCAAACTTTACTTTGAAGAGAAGACAATCACACTCAACGAATTCCAGTGTCAGACTTTCAACAAAGTTGGTGTTTTTGCTCATGGACAAATTGACGTAGCAGTTTCTAAGTCCACATAATTTTTATGAAATAACTGTAATTTTTTAAAGGACAATACAATCATACATGTTAAAATTATCAAATTGCATTTATACCCAGGTCCATCCCACTGATACCTTAGGTGGCAGTGAACGGAGCTGAGGGAAATTACTTTGAAATTAATCTTTACTTCTTCCCTGAAACAGTTTTGGTGAAATATTCACCACAGATATTCTCATTTTCCATACTGTTAGTCATTCAAGCAGCAAATAAAATATTTAAAAGATATTAACTTGGGATTTTTTTTTAAATTTGGTCTGCCAGACACCACACTGAATATGCTATTCCAGCTGTAAACCTTCAATATTATGCAATTCTATATTATATATGTTATATAAATGTGCACCTTGTGCAATATAAGTAAAAAATTAATGAAAATGGATGAGTTCAACATGCTCTCCAACCTTGACATTAGGTAGCTATCCATGAAAACAAAAAGTGGCAGTGTATTATTAACCAAATGGTTTAAGTTAATGTAGATGATCAAGTGCTATATAAATCATCACAAATAAATTGCTATAAAATTTAAAATTCAAAAAAGGATCAGAGAAAGAAAAGGTATTTCTTTTGTCATTTTAAGATATGTAATTATCCTATCCTATTGTAAATTTTAGAAATAATATTAAAGCTAGTATTATTATTTTCTCTATATTGTAAGTTAACATTTCTGCTTTCAGAAAGGAAAGCCAGCAGAGTATTATTTGCAGTATCCTGAATATCTCAATGTTGATGAAGTGATCAAACGATGCCACAGAGTAAATGCCACTTATTTAGCCAATACAGCCAATCGTATCAAAGCTAGATCGCCAATTAGAAGTAAGCTAATAAAAACTTTTTGCATATAAGAATTACTAAGGTAGTAATGAAAAAGTGTAGAAATAAAACAGTTTCAGAGCTTGTAAGTTCAATAATGATAAATATATTTATTTTCAGGCAAATAAGTTATACAAACTCTTCTACTGCCATATATTTTATGGCAGTTCTTCTACTGCCATAAAATATATGGCAGTAGAAGAACTGCATATTTTATAATGAAGTTAGTCTGGCAGATTTCCAATATAATAAAGCAAATATTTATCAACCAGATTTCTACCATAAAAAAAATCTAGTTTTATTTGTTAGAGTTATTTTTAATGAACATAGATGTTCATTACTTAGTTCATTACTATTAATGAACTTAAACTGCACTGCATAGTTACAATATTTGTTGGATTTGTTACTTTTAATAAACTAAAATTTTTGAAAAATTCAACATAGCTGTTAAATCTCATTTCTGAGATTTTAAATCTAAATTATTAATTCCATATTTACAATACCTAAAATAAGACAAAACAAAAAAAAAAAAAAAAAAGATAGAATACCTTGTGGCTTTATAATAAATTTATAACTAAACTTTGTGGATAGGATAAATACATTGCACGTGAGGAGGGCTCATTCACTGGGTGCTATCTTTTGTGCCCTGTAACTGTGGTAAATAAAGGCCTAAACTGGATAATTACTAAGTGGGTAAAGTGTTGCCTTGTCTGTAAGTTTTAAATCTCTTTTTATGAATAACAGATTACAAGAAACCTATTTTTTTCAGATTCACCTCCTATAAGTAATGGTAGTTCAGGAAGCCCAAGGTCAGAAGGCAATGAGGAAGAAACAGAGGTGAACAATTTTCAAGTTTAATGCACAATTTACAATTTCATTAGTGCATTAGAATGTTGCACATCCAATAATAATGCTATGTGGTACACTATAAAACTGCACCATTCTAATCTGTTTAATCCATTGCTTCAAACATGGCATCTGTCAGATGCCACTTTAATTTTTTTTTATTTGTAAATGAAATCAAATCCTCGCATGTACCTATCCCCAGCAGTATTCTCTAAATGATATACAATATTTTCTATTTTCATTTCAATATACTAGAAATTACAAGAATCAATTTTTTGTTTTGCATTTAAGAGGATCTGTGCAAGCAATTCTCATCTAGAAGAATGACATGTCAGTGAGAACTGTCTAATCTTCCACAGAGGTTTGGTTATACCAGCTAAATACAAAAAGCTGACAAAAACACAGCTATTCATATGGCATCTCCCAGATGAAGAGCTAGGAGAGCATCTGCATTTCAATTTGGGGAATCAGCATTAGTTTTAATGCTGATTCCCCAAATTGAAATCAGTATTAAAACTAATGTTTGTTTAGTTCTGCAGTGAACTTATATAAGTTGTTCACTCCAAATGTTTGTCTAGTTCTGCAGTGAACTTATATAAGTTGTTGACTTCCACAACAACACATGGAAATTTGTTCCAACTATCAACCACACACTAGTTAAAGGCAAATTTCCACACATCTATTCTACAATTGTCTTTCCTCAATTTGAATTTATGCCCCCTCATATGAGTAGTAATAGTAGCAGTGTCATGTGATGCAAGAAAGCAAGCGTATGAGATTATGCAGCATCAGCCAAAAAAAAAAAATTTTCACACAACCATTCCCTCCAAATGTTTGTCCAGTTCCTTCTTAAATTTATTTAACCTATCAACTTCCACAACGACAGATGGAAGTTTGTTCCAACAATTAACCACCCGCTGGCTAAAGGCAAATTTCCGCACATCTATTCTACATCTATCTTTCCTTAATTTGAATTTATGCCCCCTTAGGTTTGTAATCTGAACAAGTGGAAGAATCCCATCAGAATTCAGCATACTCAACCCATTCAAGGTCTTATACACCTCAATCAGATCACCACGCAGGTGCCTAGTCTCCAACCACTGCAATTTGCAGAACTTAAGTCTCTATTCGTAAGGTGATCCCTTTACCAAACTTGTTCCCTTCTCTGTACACGCTCAAGCAAATCTACATCCTTCCTAAAATGAGGACTCCAGACCTGTACGCAGTACTCAAGGCGTGGCCTGACCATTGCCTTATGGCCTGACTATTGCCTTATACAGAGCGACAATCACCTCCTTTTCCCTGCTAGAAAAATTCCTATATATCATTGACAAAACCCCATGACCTGCCTTGGCAGCCTATCTGCATTGCTCAGAAAACTTCATATCTGACTGCACAATTACTCCCAGGTCTTTTTCATTTTCTACCACCTTACGTGTAGTACCACACAGTTGGTACATTTCTCTGGGGTTACTTCTACCCATATGCAGTACTTTGCATTTGTCAAGGTTAAACTTCAGTTGCCACTTCTCAGCCCATCTGCCCAAATTTTCTAGATCCTGCTGCAGTAGCACACTACCATTACTGTCATTAACAATCCTGCCAACGTTTATATCACCTGCAAACTTCGACACTAAGCCTGATATACCTTCATCAATATCATTGATAAATATACAAAACAACAACAGACCCAATACCGAACCCTGTGGGACTCCACTAATAACATTAGTCCACGAAGAGCAGCACCCATTGATTACCATCCTTTTATCCATTGCAGCAACTTACCCTTAATACCATTCTGCTCCAATTTGTACAATAGTCTTCCATGCGCAACAGTGTCAAAAGCTTTCCTGAAATCCAAGTATATGATATCAAAATTATTTTTTGCATCCAGTTCCTTTGTAACCACATCATAATATCCTATCAAATTTGTCAGACAAGGCTTTCCCTTAACAAACCCATGCTGTGTCTGAATTATTGCTGCAGTCTTGTCTAGATGATCCTGCAATGCATCGTTAACCAGTGACTCCATTATTTTATCCGAAACAGAAGTTAAACTAACTGGTCTGTAATTACTCATGTCACCCTTCGATCCCCCTTTGTGAATTGAAGGTACATTTGCACATCTCCAGTCCGTGGGGACCTCCCCTGAGTCCAAGGATGCTCTCATAATTATGGCTAAAGGTTTGCTTACTTATTTTGCCACCTCCTTTAATATAACTAGATAAATCCCATCCACCCCAGGTGCCTTTCTTATGTTTAACTTCACAGTTGGTACATTTCTACAATTTGATAACCTTGTGGCATTTTCAAACCTTAATAACTCCTCATGTGTGAATGTAGATGCAAAATACTCATTCAGTTTGTTTGCTACCTGAGCAGGATCATCAACAGTCGAACCATGAATATATCAAGTGGACCAATCAGATTCATCCCCTTCCTTTTAGAGTTTATATAAGTAAAGAAATCTTTGCTGTTTTTTTAGCATCCTTTGCCAAAGATTTCTCATAATCTGCCTTTACCTGCCTAACCTCCTTTGTGACTTGATTACAGACTAGTTTATATCTGCCATAGGCTTTTGTGTCACCTGATGCTTTATATGCATCCCATACATTTTTCTTCACTGCCACAAGCTTTATTAGTTCATCTGACATCCATTTAGGACTAAGTACTGCTCAAGTACTGCTGACGAGGCTACTAGAGACGGTCGTTTTCAAAGCCGCTAAGTGGATTTTTCTTATTTATTGATTTGAAATTATTGTTTTTCTAAAACTTTTGATTTAAATTTAGTAGTATAACATTATTTGGTGATTTTCTGATTAATTTGGTGTATTTATTCTTTACTCGGCCTTGTAATTGCATAAAAGTATCGGTAAAGGTTTCCACGTGTTTCAACTCCGCTAACCGTTCGTAATTTTCCCGCCTTTGTGATACGATATACCGTACTAGATAGCGTTAGTTGAACTTCGTTAGCAGTTAAATTGTACGTTTAAATAAATACATATAACGACTTAGATTACAAACGTAATATAATTAATTTTATTTAACATAATTAATTATACATATAACCACTTAGGTTACGTAACATAAATAATTAGTAAAAACAAATAATTAATACATAACTTGATACGAAAGTTATATAAAGGGATTTCGCAGATAACACTCGTTACTGAAACGTAAATATTTCGTAGATAACACTCGTTACTGAAACGTAAATATTCCGTAGATAACACTCGTTACTGAAACATAAATATAGCGTTATAACTGTGTTTGGATACAAGTTTAGGATTTAATTTTGTACAGAAATTGAAATTTTATTGAAAGTAAATCTAAATCATGACTCAAACCAGAGCAGCAAAGCAAAGGGCTCAAGCTAATGGGAATGCTGTGGCCCAGGGGAGAACTGAGGGGGGCAGTTGTCCTCTGAATCACAGCCTTGTAAGATGCACTATTTGCTTGATGTTTGCGGAGCAGTCAAGTATGGGACATGATACTGCCATGGGGGATGTCTTTGTGTGTGTGCGATGCAAGGAGTGTAAGGAGATAAGGCGACAACTCAGCATTGTTATGGGCCTATATGAGAGCTTGAAGGATAGGGTGGATGCCCTCGAAGGATTACAAGTGAGGGGCCCATCAAGCTCTCAGCTGCCCACACCAATGCCAGAGCTTGCACTTGGTCATCGCGGAACACAGCGGCAACCCCCAAGGCAGAATGCGCTGGTCCCAAAGGAACTAGTAGTTGTTGGTGACTCTATTGTCAGGGAAACGGGAAACATGCTTTGTAAAAAGGATAGGTGGAATAGGACCAGGGTATGTCTGCCAGGGGCAAAAGTTGATGACGTTGTAGAGCGGATATCATCTTTTAAGGGCACAAAAGGTGATATAGTTGTACACGTTGGCACTAATGACATTAAGAGTAGGAGACCGGCGGAATTACTTGACAAGTACAGGTCACTGATGAAAAAAAGCCGTGAATTAGGGTTGAAATTGAAAGTGTCTGCAATTCTGCCCAGACACGATAGGAGGGAGTATATGATGAGAGCCCTGTCAATCAATTCGGCCCTGGAAAGATTGTGCAGGGCTCAAGGGGTAGAATTTTTTTCAGCCTGGTCTGTACTTGTTAACAGGAGAGACTGCTTCTACAGGGATGGGATACACTTAAATAGAAAGGGTGCAAGAATGTTTGCTGATGCTATCGAGGCAATGTTAGGTGGGTCGGAAACTGCTAGATTGGGGGGATACAAGGACTAATAGATTAACAGTAGCCACTGGCAGAGGTGAAAGTGATTCTTGCACTGCTTCTATTGGAATGAGCTGCAGCCTGGAAAATAAGATGCAGGATATTTCAGAGACTGCTGGGAATCATTGGGGTACAAGTAAACACATGGGTTGTGTTAGGGTAGCTAAGAAAAAGAACAGGTGCATGTATACTTGTGTGTACACCAATGCTAGGAGTTTAGTAAATAAATTTGATGAATTTGAGGTATTGCTCAAAACATCAAAGGCAGATATTGTGGGGATTTCAGAGACGTGGTGTCACACAGATATAAGAAATGCAGAACTGGAATTTGCGGAGTACAATGTCTACAGAAAGGATAGACAGGATAGGAAGGGAGGAGGGGTTATGCTATTAGTTAAAAAACACATAAAATCCAAGGAAGTGAAGCCAGTCGACATCGCTGGACAGTGCAGTGTCGAGTCAGTTTGGTGTGACATAAGCATTGGGAGATCAAAATTGAGAGTAGGAGTGTGCTATAGGCCTAATGACTCTGATGAGTATAATAAGAAACTGTTCGGAGAAACAGAGTGGGCCAGTAAATCAGAGAGTCTTATAATGGGGGATTTTAATTTCCCAGATATTGACTGGAATTCGGGGGCTGGTCACTCACACAGTAGCAAGGCTTTTGTGGATTTATTGGATGATTGTTTTCTACATCAGCATGTTCGGGAGGCAACTAGAGGGAGTAATACTCTTGATTTGATTATCAGTAGTGATTCTTCATGCATTAAGAATCTGCAGATAAATGAACCACTTGGTGGCAGTGATCACAGTGTGCTGAAGTGGGAGTTACTCAAAGAGGTAACTACCATTAGGGGTAAAGGGAAGGGGTATTGCTTTCGTAAAGGCGACTACAATGGACTGAGACAGTATTTAAATTCTATACAGTGGGATCAACTGATGATATTGCCAACAGCAAATTCAAAATGGGAAGCATTCAAAGAACTTATCGTGGAAGCTACTAGGCTTTACATACCAACTAAGAAATATTGTTCAAGGTTTAGGCCTAAATGGTTGTCAGATGAACTAATGAGGCATATGGCAGAGAAGAAAAATGCATGGGATACATACAAATTAACACGTGACACGGACACCTATGATAGATACAAGTTGATCTGTAACCAAGTTACAAAGGAGGTTAGGCAGGCGAAGGCAGATTACGAGAGATCCTTGGCAAGGGATGCGAAGAAAAACAGCAAAGAGTTCTTTACTTATGTAAACTCTAGAAGGAAGGGGATGAATCAGATTGGTCCACTTGGGATCGATGGGTCAACTGTTGATGACCCTGCTCGGGTAGCTAACAAACTAAATGAATATTTTGCATCGACATTCACACATGAGGAGTTATTCAGCGAGGGGAATGCCAGAGGTGTATTCAATTCTAGCAGTAAGCTAGAGAATCTTGTAATAACTCAGAGCAAAGTGGAGGAGAAATTGTTGAAGATAAACACAAGAAAGGCACCTGGGGTGGATGGGATCTATCCAGTTATATTAAAGGAGGCAGCAAAGGAGGTAAGCAAACCCTTAGCCATAATTATGAGAGCTTCCTTGGACTCAGGGGAGGTACCCATTGACTGGAGATGTGCAAATGTGACCCCAATTCACAAAGGGGGATCAAAGGCTGACACAAGTAATTATAGACCTGTGAGTTTAACTTCTGTTCCCGGAAAATTAATGGAGGCACTGGTGAAAGAAGCACTGCAGGATCATCTAGACAAGACTTCAGTTATAGCTAGGACACAGCATGGTTTTGTTAAGGGGAAGTCTTGCCTGACCAATTTGATTGGATACTATGATGCAGTCACAAAAGAACTGGATGCAGGGAATAACTTTGATATTATATACTTGGATCTTAGAAAGGCTTTTGATACTGTTGCACATGGAAGACTGCTGCACAAATTGGAGCAGTGTGGCATTGGAGGCAAGTTGCTGCTATGGATAAAGGGGTGGTTGAGGGGGAGAAGACAGAGAGTGGTAATCAATGGACACTGCTCATCGTGGACTAATGTTATTAGTGGAGTCCCTCAGGGTTCAGTATTGGGGCCTTTATTGTTTTCTGTATTTATAAATGATATTGATGATGGTATATCAGGCTTAATGTCCAAGTTTGCAGACGATACGAAGGTTGGCAGGGTTGTCAAGGACACTACTGACACTATGCTGCTGCGACAGGATTTGGAAAGGTTGAGCAGATGGGCTTCGAGGTGGCAAATGAAGTTTAACATTGACAAATGTAAAGTACTACATATGGGAAACAGCAACCCCAGAGCAGCGTATCAACTCTGTGGTACTACACTGACAGTGGTAGAGAATGAAAGGGACCTGGGGGTGGTGGTGCAGGCAGATATGAAGTTCTCTGAGCAGTGCAGACGAGCTGCAAGAGTAGCTCATGGTGTATTGTCAATGATATATAGGAATTTTTCTAGCAGGGATAAGGAGGTGATTATTCCCTTGTATAAGGCAATGGTCAGGCCACACCTAGAGTACTGTATACAGGCCTGGAGGCCTCATTTCAGGAAGGATGTAGAGCTGCTGGAAAGAGTACAGAGAAGGGCAACTAGATTGGTGAATGGGACAAAGGGGTTCTCTTACGAAGAAAGGCTTAAGTTTTGCAAATTACAGTGTCTGGAAACTAGGCACCAGCGGGGTGATCTGATAGAGGTGTACAAAGCCTTGAATGGTTTGAGCATGCTCAATGCTGATGGGATTCTTCCTCTAGCTCAGAAAAATCACCTGAGAGGGCATAAATTCAAATTGAGGAAAGACAGATGTAGGATAGATGTGCGGAAATTTGCCTTTAGCCAGCGGGTGGTTGGTGGGTGGAACAGACTTCCATCCCTTGTCGTGGAAGTTGATAGCCTAAATAAGTTTAAGGCTCAGCTGGACAGGTATTTCGAACAAACAGAGGGGTGAAGTGGAAGTGGTTATTTTTATTTATTTATGTTACTTTTTTTTTTTTTTTGGCTGATGCTGCATAAGCTTGCTTTCTTGCATCAAATGCCTCTACTAATGCTAATGCTAAACCTTGAACAGTATTTCTTAGTTAGAATAAAACGTTTAGTACGAAACTTCCATTTATTAATTCCTTGAATGCTTCCCAATTAGAATTTGCTGTTGGTAACATCATCAGTTGAACCCGCCGTACAGAATTTAAAAACTGTCTGAGACCACTGTAACTCACCTTTACGGAAGCAAAAACCCTTTCTTTTACCCCTGATGGTAATTATATCTTTAAGTAAATCCCGCATCAGTACACTGATCACTGCCACCTAGTGGTTCCTTTATCTGCAGATTCTTAATGCATGAAGAATATCTTCTGATAATCAGATCAAGAGTATTACTCCCTTTAGTTGCCTCTCAAACATAATGCTGCAGAAAACAATCATCCAATAAATCCCCAAAAGTCTTACAAGTGTGCGAGTGATCAACCCACAAAGTTCCGGTCAATATCTGGGAAGTTAAAATCCCCCATTATAAGACATTCTAATTTACCAGCCCACACTATTTCTCTGTACAATTGTTCGTTGTACTCATTCGAGTCATTAGGCCTATAACACACTCCTACTCTTATTTTTGCTTTCGCAGTGCTTATGTCACACCAAACTGATTCAACTGTATCATCTGTATCAAATGGATGCACTTTTTTTGATTTTGTTTTTCTTAATTAACAGCATAACACCTCCTCCCTTCCTATCCTTTCTGTACACATTGTACTCCCCAAATTCCAATTCTGCATTCCTAATTTCTGTGTGACACCACGTCTCTGATATCCCAACATATCTGCCTTTGATGTCTTGACCATCACTTCAAATTCATCGGATTTCTTTACTATACTTCTAGCACTGGTATACATGCACGTATTCTTATTCTTAGTTACCCTCACACATCCCATATACCCACCTGTTTCACGATGACTGCCATCAGTTCCTGAAACCCCCAACACCCTTCGCTCCAGGCCCCTGCTTATTCTAATAGAAGTAGTGCAAGAATCACTTTCACCTCTGCCTGCAGCTACTTTTAACCTTTTAGTCTGTGAATCTCCACAAGCTAGCAGTTTTCCGACCCACCTAACACTGCCTTGTTAGCATCAGCAAAATTCTTGCACCCTTTTTATTTAAGTGTATCCCATCCCTGTAGATGCAGTCTCTCCTGTTAACACGCACAGACCACGCTGAAAAAAATTCTACCCCTTGAGCTTTGCACATTCCCTTCAGGGCAGAATTGATTGACAAGGCTCTCATCATGTACTCCCTCCTATCGTGCCTGGGCAGATTGGCAGACACTTTCAAATTTAACCCTAACTCACGACTTTTTTGCAACATTGACCTGTACTTGTTAAGTTAATCTGCAGATCTCCTACTCTTAATGTCATTGGTGCCAACGTGTACAACAATATCACCTTTTGTGCCCTTAAAAGATGATATATGCTTTACAACGTTATCAACTTTTGCCCGCGGCAAACATACCCTGATCCTATTCCATCTATCCTTTTTTACACAATATATTACCCATCTTCCTGACAATAGAGTCACCAACAATAACTAACTCCTGTGGGACCAGCGCATTCTGCCTTGGAGATTGCCACTGTGTTGCCTGATGCCCAGGAGTGAGCTCTGGCATTGAGATAGGCAGATGAGAGCTTGACAGGCCCCTCATATTAATTTTTTCGAGGGCATCTACCCTACTCCTCAAGCTCTCATAGATGCCCATTAGAACGCTGAGTTGACGCCTAATTTCTAGACACTCTTTGCACCTGGCACACACAAAGACATCCTCCTTGGCTACATCATGTTCTGTTCCAGCGAGTTCGGCAAACATTTCACAAGTTGCACATTTTTTTAGGCTGTGACGCATTGGAGAATCGTACCCCTCAGTTCGGTCCCGAGTCACAGCACTCCTGCCACTTTGTGCCCGGTGCTTTGCTGCTCTAGTCTGGGGCAAGTAACCTGAGCAAGAGGAAGAATTCCATTAGCATTGAGCTTATTCAATCCATTCAAAGTCTTATACACCTCAATTAGATCACCTCTCAGGTGCCTAGTCTCCAGAAGCTGCAATTTGCAGAACTTAAGCCTCTCTTGGTAACACCAACTCTTTGTTCCACTCATCAATCTCATTGCCCTTCTCTGTAATCGTCCAGCAGCTCTACATATTTTCTAAAATGAGGCCTCCATACCTGTATATATTACAGAAGCTGTGGCCTGACCATTGTCTTATACAAGGGGACAATCACTCTCTTATCCCTGCTAGCAAAATTCCTGTATATCACTAACAAGACACTATGAGCTACCCTTGCAGCCTTTTTGCACTGCTCAGAAAACTTCATATCTGACTGAACAATTACCCCCCAGGTCCTTTTCATTCTCCACTACCCTGAGGGTAGTACCACCCAGTTGATATATTACTCTGGTGTTACTGCTACCCATATGCAGTACTTTACATTTGTCAATGTTAAACTTCAGTTGCTACCTCTCAGCCCATTTGTTCAACTGTTCCAGATCCTGCTGCAGTAGTGTACTATCATTACTATCATTAGCAACCCTGCTGACCTTCATATCGTCTGTAAATTTAGAAATTAACCCTGATATACCTTCATTAATATCATTGATAAATAATTAAAACAACAATGGACCCAACACCGAAACCTGGGGTTCTCCACTAATAACATTAGTCCATGAAGAGCAGTGTCTATTGATTACTACTCTGCTTCTCCCACTCAATCATTCTTTTATCCATTGTATCAACTTGCCCTTAATTCCAAACTGTTCCAATTTGTAAAGTAGTCTTCCATATGCAACAGTATCAAAAGCCTTTCTTAGATCCAAATATATAATACCAAAGTTATTCCCTGCATCCAGTTCCTTTGTGACCACATCATAGTATCCAATCAAATTTGTCAGACAAGACTTCCCCTGACAAACACATGATGTGTCTGAACTATAACTGAAGTCTTGTCTAGATGATCCTACATTGTTTCCTTAACCAGTGACTCCATTATTTTCCCTGGAACAGAAGTCAGACTAACAGGTCTATAATTACCAGTGTCACCCTTTGATCCCCCTTTGTGAATTGGGGTTGTTATGTTATTTGGTTTTTAGGAGCATTAGCAACTAAGGCTATATTGCTCCACAGATATGCGGTGGTCATTCCCTGACCTTTCCGCATCCTCCGTATTTGGTGGTCACGGGCTTGAACCCCGGTCTAATCAAGATGCGTGTGCTACGCACTGCTGCTCCTGCCCACCTGGCTACGGAGGCACCTGTGAATTGGGGATACATTTGCACATCTCCACTTCATGGAGACCTCATCTAAGTCTAAGGAAGCTTTCATAATTATGGCTAAGGGTTTGCTTACTTCCTTTAATATAACTGGATAGATCCCATTCACTCCAGGTGCCTTCCTTATGTTTAACTTCAAAAATTTCTCCTCCACTTTGCTCTCAGTTATTACAAAATCACTTAGTTCCCTGTTAGAGTTTGATAAACTTCTGGCATTCCCCTCTTTGAATAACTCCTCATGTGCAAATGTAGATTCAAAATACTCATTCAGTTTATCAGCTACCTGAACATGATCTTCAATAGTCAAGCTATCTATGTTAAGTGGACCAATCTGATTCATCCCTTTCCTTCTAGAGTTTACATAAGTAAACAACTGTTGTTTTTCTTTGCATCCTTTGCCAAAGATTTCTCGTAATCTGCTTTCACATGCCTAACCTCCCGTGTGACTTGATTACAGACTAGCTTATATCAACCATAGGCTTCTGTGTCGCCTGATAATTTATATGCACCCCATGCATTTTTCTTCTCTGCCATGAGCCGCATTAATTCATCTGATATTCATTTAGGCCTAAACCTTGAATAATATTTCTTTAGTAATACTGTTCAAAGTTTAGGTCCCTGAAGGCATCCCACTTAGAATTCACCATTGACAACATCATCAGTTGATCCCACTGTATAGAATTGAAAACTGTCTGAGACCTCTGCAGTCACCTTTATGAAGGCAAAAACTCTTCCCCTTACCCCTGATGGTAGTTACATCTTTAAGAAAATCCCACATCAATACACTGTGATCTCTGCCACCAAGTGGTTCCTTTATCTGCAGATTCTTAACGCACGAAGAATCGCTGCTGATAATCAGATCAACTCCCTCTAGTTGGCTCTCAAAAGTGTTGCTGTAGAAAACAGTCATTCAATAAATCCACGAAAGTCTTGCTAGTGTGCATGTGACCAACCCACAAGTTCCAATCAATATCTGGAAAGTTAATATCCCCCATTATAAAACATTCTGATTTACTGGCCCACTCTATTTCTCTGCACAATTGCTCATTATACCCATCAGATTCATTAGGCATATAACATGCAACTGCTCTCATTTTTCCTTTCCCAGTGCTTATGTCACACCACACTGACTCAACATTGCAATGTCCACCAATGTCAATTGGATGCACTTCCTTAAATTTTGTGTGTTTCTTAACTAATAGCATAAACCCTCCTCCCTTCCTGTTCTGTCTATCCTTTCTGCACCCATTGTACTCCCCAAATTCCAATTCTGCACTGCTTATATTCGTGTGGCACCACATCTCTGATATCCTAACAATATCTGCTTTTGATGTCTTGACCAGCACTTCAAATTCATCAAATTTATTTACTATACTCCTAATATGCTAGGAGTACAGTAAATAAATTTGAATGAGAGAAATTTTTCCCAATAATATGTTTATTATTATTAAATCAATAATAATAGTAGTAGTAGTAGTAGTAGTAGTAGTAGTAGTAGTAGTAGTAGTGGCATGTGATGCAAGAAAGCAAGTCTATAGGCTTATGCAGCATCAGCCAAAAAAAAAAAAAAAAATCACATTCAACCTATCAACTACAATGACAGATGGAAGTTTATTCCAGCAATTAACCACCCGCTGGCTAAAGGCAAATTTCCGCACATCTATTCTACATCTGTCCTTTCTTAATTTGAATTTATGCCCCCTTAGGTTCGTAATCTGAACAAGTGGAAGGATTCCATCAGAATTCAGCGTGCTCAACCCATTCAATGCCTTTTTGGAAATCTTCCCGTGAAACATCTCTCTCTATCCCATCTCCACAACGGCAATAAAAACCCTTTAAATGCCTCTGTGGGTACGAACTCATGAACCCTTGCTGCCCATGCTGTTGAGTGGCATGTGGGAGGGCATTATAGTGAGAAGTTGTGCAATATCCCATACACCCACACTTTCTCCCCTGAAAAATAAGAGTTTCTTCTCTTCATTAATTAATACCATGGGTTCCCAATGAATATGGTTTTGAAGTTCATCCTAAATATCCCAAAATATGGTATTAACATGTAATCATTTTTATTTTTATTTTTTTATTTTATTTTATTAATAGCAAGATACACAACAGGTAACCATTAACAGTGTATCTGAGATCAGATCAATAAACATAATAACAATAATATGAAATACAACAGGACGATAAAGATTATTATTAAAATTAGAATGTTTATTCTTAAAACAATAATAACAGACACTATTATTCTTATTATTATTATTGGCTTCTCTTGTTTATTTTTGTTCAATATTTGGTAATTGAGTTTTGCAAATCATGAATTGAATAGAACAGTAATTTGTCATTAATATAAATTGAAATTTTATATCAATTTTGATTGCAAATCTCATTAATAAGCACAATAAGAATATTTATTTATAAAATTTGATAACCTAGAACAAAGATCATCAATATTTTTGCAATTTTATAATTTACAACAGTTTTTAGAAAAATTTAAAATTACTAGACAATGTTTTCTTTCAGATAGGAAATCATTCTCATCAAGTCATCAATGCCACCGAATTATTAACTACATTACAGAAAGAAAGCCTTGTAAAAAGTATGCCCCCATTTCCTCCTTTAAAATTAAGGCGTAAGTTTAGAAAATTTAAGTTTTAGTTCTTAATTAATAATATGAATGGTAATTTGTACAGTACAAAATATCTTAAAATTATTTAACCAAAAGTATAAGGTTTATAAACTAAATTTTCATCTTCAAATCATTTTTTAAATTAATTTTAAGCAAGTTCTTTTTTAAAAAATTATTATTTTTAAAAAATTTAAATTTTAAGAAATTTATAAAATTCTTATTAAAAAATTTAAACCAACAAAAAAGTGGATAAAAGGCAGAAGTGAAAGTGTGGTTATACAGCATTCTACTATACTTTTAATTCCCATCTAAAAGCTCCTTGATGTAGGAAAGACCCGTGTAAGGAGCAGAATGGTGTCCATAATACATAATAACTTGAGATTTGTAATATAGCTATTAAAACTACACAATACTGAAACACATTTAACTGGTTGTAGAGAAGAAAGAAAGCTCCAGTATCATAAAGCATTGGTTTAATATATGGTTAATTCAGTGTCCAAGCCTTTATTTTCAATTTACAGATTAAGCATCTAAATGCAAAATCACAGTTTTTAAAATAGAAGTTTCATGCAACTTTTTAAGATATCCCTCCCAAAAATAAACAAAGTTTCATTAAACTATGCAAGTTATACTGCATTACCTTGAATTTAGATATCATGCATCAATTCATCAATAAACTTTATACTTAAAAAATAAAGACAAAAACTTTTTTTCTTTTTTTTTTTGTAGTCAGAGGTTTTAATTGCTTTTTACTTTTGGGTAACCTCAAAAATGAAAAGTTACTAAAGTACTCTAGTACTGTATATTGGTTGAGAGGACAATTGTATCTTTTAATATTGAACTTGAACTTCTGTAGCTTGTAATTCTCAGAAAATACATAGGAGGGAAGACTGTTCCAAAGAAAAGATAAAGCACAAATGAAGAACAAAAAAATAGTTTTATGAGTTTGAAATTGAACTATGAATGGAAGATATAAATTATCTTGTCTAGTTTCTGTCTTTTCCATTTCCTTTTCTCTTCTTGTTTAGCTGATGCTTGTGTTTAAGGCTGGTTTAAAAAAAAAAAAAGATGAAATTATGGATATGAATTCAGAAATATAAAAGTGCCCATGGAAATATCTGCAGAAAAGGCATGCAACAGAAACTGAGAGTCCATGTGATTTACGGAAACTCACAGTAAGTTGGCAACATCTTGTGTATGATTTCATGTGACCATCAATGGGTTAACAAACTCATTTTGGAAATTTGAGAAGTTGTGGCTGTTTGTGCAGAGCAGGATTTGCCGAACTAAAACTTGAAATGCAGTGCTATCACCAGCAAATCTATGGGATATAATTCCTATTCAGTGTGAAGAGAAGGAAAATAAACAGAACCTTAGGCTAATAAAATTTTAGGGCAGAAAATCTCAATTTATGACACTGTTAGTGCAATTGCATCATTATTGCCCAATTGAATTTTTGAGAAAAAACAAAAAAACTGAAGTTTTTGTGTTAGACATCTCCATTATAACTTCTTGTATTGTGAAATCCTTCACAATGAGTTGCCTTCCTTTTATACTTCAAATAAATACAACTTTCCCATTAGAGAAGTCTTGTCTCTTATTCTCAGTTGAGTATCACCACACAAATGGACCATTTTGAAGATATTTGGCCTCCTCTCATCAGTGGGCATTTCATACAGTATTGCTCGTGTTATTGACATGTTGGCATCCAGTTGCATGTGTCCATTGAAGCATGTGAGTTTTTTCAATTTGTATTTCACTCACCAATGGGTCTAAAGAGAATTTTATTTTTAATATCTTAGCAGGTTCTTAAACAGGGGTTATCCTCTTGCCACAATAAACTGAATTAGGGTACAAGCTAAGGATAGGATACAAAATACTACACCAACCAACAACAGTAATATAAAAAAATACTTTATTTCTGTCCCATATGTTGAACAGTGTCACAAACAGCTTAATAGATTCTTTGAATATACCAAATTTAAAATTGTGGCCAGGCCAATATGGAAATTACACACTATACTAAACAATCGCTCAGTTCTTTCCACATTCGCAACACAAATTAATGACCTAGTATACATTTCTTGCGGTGATTGCAACTTGTCTTACCAAGGTTCGACGCGTTGTTCTCTGAATATTCGTGTAAATCAACATGAAGCCTCAGTTCGTGCTTCTCGTTCAGCAGCATCAGAATTAGCCTTTCGTGCCATTAACGGAAAACATACTTTTTTATTTAATGAGGCCAAAATACTTAATGTCCAATGTAATTATACGTGACTATTAATTGCAGAAACCATAGAAATTAAATTACAAGAGAATTCTGTTAATGTTCGTCGGCCATATTTGATCTCCGATGCATGGACCTTTACACGCATGCGCGAAGACAAATAATCACTATTTAAGTTTCATGTTCAATCCTATTCGGTAATTTTCATTCCTGTGATCATGACATAGGGTCGAAAAGGGTTGTCAGCTTCAGGAAGGAAAATCGTTTTGAATATTTTCGTTAGATTCTTTTTAATATTTTTAATTGCGTTAAATTGGTTTTTAATTTATTTTTTACTCTAATGTAAGTTTTTCGCTTTTTTTTTTCATTTTAATTTCTGGAGAGTATCATACGGAAGTGTTCTACATACTATATTGAAGTAAACTCCTCTTATTATTTTACAAATATTAATATCAACATAGAACGTATTGAGCATTACAACTCTGATTCTATCTAATATATAAAATATATATTTTTAAAAAAAATGTAAAATGTATTTTAAAATGTACAGTATATTTTTATTTTTTTGGAACATGACTGTGGAAATGGATTTTTTTACAGTCATGATCCAAAAAGATTGAAAATATACATTAAAAATACAAAGGACCATTAAAAAAAGTGAACAATTTTGATTTATTTCTTGCTGATTTTTAAAATTCGCTTTATTTCTCATTCTATCCTAAAATTCATATAGGATGGAACAAGAAATAAAGCAATTCATCACTATAATGGTAATTTCAGTGACACAATCCAAGAATGTATAAAAAAGATTTTGAACAAAGGAAAAGAGGAACAGAAATCGCAGAGCTCATTGCATTTTTGGTACTGTAGCAATGCTAAATTATTATTAATTATGTATGGTATTTGCAGTCCATCAGATGTTGCGACTGTTTTTTGTTGACCATTACCCGATGTCTTAGTCCATCGTTGATTCAGATTCTAACCAACAATCTAAGAGCCAACAAGGTATCATCATAAAATGTGGCATGTTCCCAGTAGTATCACTTTTTTTAAACTGACAAGTTGCTATCTATATCAATTTTGTCCAGATGGTTCCTCCTGGAAATACACCCAGTGTTTCAATCACTATTGGAATAACAGTTGTTTCCTTTTCACAGACATGCTAGACTTCCATTTATAGATCCCAATATTTTGTAATTTTATCCATTTCTTTTCCTTCAAATCTGCTGTCAATACCTGGGATTGTCACAATGATCAGTGTAATTTGCTTATTCTCAACTACAGTAATATCGGGGGTATTATGTCCCAGCTGATTATCAGTTTGAATATTAAAATCCCAAAATATTTTAACATTTTTGTTTTCGGCAATTTTTTTCTGGCTTATGTTCCTAATTTTGCAGATGGTAATTGATACTTTATTACATAAGTTCCAATTCCAATGCAGCATCACAGAATCTTTGTCATGGCATTTTTCTGTAGCTGGTTTGTGAAACCTTAATGTACAAAATAATGATATGGTTAATAGTTTCATCTTCTTCTTTGCATATATACATTTACTTTCATTTGTAATCTTTTCAATTCTCGACTTCATGATATTCATTTGTAATTCCTGTGCTCCAAATATGAGTCCCTCTGTTTCCTTTTTCAGTGTTCTATTTTTTATTACACTTATATAATGTACAGGTGTAATTAATATTTCTATATTTTTAAACTCTAGTTTACAAATGTTAGCCAGTAACACTAAGTGTCGGTAAACGCTTAAGAGTTTACCGACGTTTCAAGATGCCAGTGTATCTTGTCATCAAGCGTCTTGGAATGGCTCCTATATTTATATGAAATGAAAATTACTGGAACTCCTGTTTAACCCCTTTAGCACTCTGGTTAGAATAATGTTAAGTACTTTTCATTCTACATTTAAAAGACCTGATAATGAAAAGCAGTGACTTCTTGATATACTAACAAGCTGCTTAAGAACTTCTATTGAGGGTTTTTTTTTTTTTTTGCAACATTTTCAATAAACAGATTAATCTTTATATATGGTAGCCAAGTGTCATTTACTATATTTCCTATATAGTAAATGACTTTTATTTGTTACTCATCCTCATGAAATGACAACACATTGTCATCTCAAGTCCATGTTTGAGGAGACTTAAGAACTGGCACATCATCATAATGAGCTACTACCAACATTGCAGAAAGATTGAAGTACTGAATCTCCTTACTTTTACATGACAAGCCAACAGTCCTGGATCAACAAAGTAGTGGTCCTCGAAATGGTCTTTTTTTTTTTTTTTTTTTTTTGCAGGTCATTGGCACTGTAAATGGTATACAATTAATCATCTTTGTAGTATCACTGAATGTTGTGCAGTGATACTGCCATTCTTGTAATATCACTGCACAACACATATGTGGGGTGCAAGTTTTATCTTTATATATTTTTCAGCCAGAATAAAGATATTAAGTTTTTTAGATCATAGAAGAAATTTTCCTTTTGTACTGTTCAATTACAGACTTGCCACAAACATATCAGTTAGGTTAACATGCTGACATAACATTTTTGTTCTTATACAATGAATTATAAACATTTTTGTTCTTACACAGCGAATTATAGAAACATGCCCAGAAACAACTGACTTCATGAGTACCTACATGAATATATATAATTTTTATCAGTAGGCTCTACAGAGTATGTAGGTATATATGTTTAAAGGTTATTTAATGTATCCATTTCTGTGCAAATTATCAAGAAATCCTCAAACAGGTGTAACCATGTCATATGTGTTTTCAAATAAATGTAGACACACTTCATAATAGATGGCAATAAGAAAGTAGCTTTGAAAATTTTAAGAAAGCTCCTATCTCTTAGTGGCAGTTGTCTCATTTGGGAAAATAAAAGTTGAAATTAAATAACTAAAAAGAACACAAAGGTACATAACAAAAACAAGGAATACATCTAAAGAAATAATAATGGGGACACCTAATGTTTTGGGTGCTTCCTTGCTCTCTTCTGAGGCCGTAGAAGAAGAAAGCAAGTAAGAACAAGATATATAAATAAAACATGCACGTATTAAATTTAAAATAAAAACCTATTACACTCTAATTTGTGTTAAGTTAGGAGAGGAAAGTTGAGGGGAGGAGGGCAGAAGAGCAAAGTTGACTTATTTACAAATAATTTTCATTTAATCATTTTAAAATTATTTTAATCAGTTCTGTAATCATTTACAAATTCTCTGAATAAGCACCTCAGTCCCAGTCAAAGAAACTAATTATGGGAAAGCTGTTACTTCTGAGGTACATGCTTGAGGTCAGATCAGGGTGGGGGGATGTTTGTGTCTTAATGTTACAACCTAGGCAACTTTAAACATATAAATAAACCAAATAAAAATAAAGAATTGAGTTAATTGCCTTAACTGAACTAAAAGTGGGGATGGGGGTATTTGCTTAACAGCATTCCATTCATTCCACTGTAATAATACCAGTTATTTAAACATATCACTTAGAGTTAAGAACTCAATTTTTCTGACTCTAGAGTACATGGTAATAAACTGCTAGAGCCAATGATCCAGGAAATAGAAAATACAAATTATGAATTCATGTCTTTAACAGACTGGGGAATTGCCTATCAGCCGAAGACTCTGAAGGCACTACTGTCCTACTAATGTAGGGAGATTAATAACAGCAAAAAGCTTGGGTCACATTGTGTTCGCAAGATGGCTCAGAGTCCTATGCTGACTAAGTGGAAGTGGTCTGAGCTATCATGGGAAACAGACATCAACCCTATAGGGTGTGCATCTAGCTTCAACAGCACCAAAGGTAGATGCATGCTATGTCACAGTGGGAGGATGATGCTGCCAATAACAACAGAGGACAAAACTGTGAATGGGACTGGAACTCTGGTGCCACTGACAGGGAGAGGCGATGGTGGATAGCTCATGGACCCTGACAGGAAAAAAAAAAAAAGAGTGAATCCTGAATATGAAGGAAAAGCTACCTTCAATGCAATCCTGACTGATTGGCAAGATGGAAACCTGATGGGTAGGTAGCTGCTCAGCCTAAGCTGGAGCTTGTTTGTGTATGTATGTGAGGGGAGGATTCCACCTGCACTGTAAGATCTTTCAAGACTGGAAGTATGCTAGAGTGTTTAGTGTTGGTTCTATGGTTTATCTGAACGGTATTGGTAGACCATGTCACTTCATGACAAGTCTCTCATTGTAAGAGCTCAGGAGTGTCCATCCAACCTAGGTTTGAGTTGCTGGTAAGATTGCACGATGTGGGAAAATGGTCCACTCAGCAAACTATATTGTACAAAGGAGGAGATCCAGAGAACCATCTTTAACTTTCTGCTCCCTATGAAAAAAAGCCTTGGCACAATGTTTTCTCACCACTTTATTGCCTATTCCAAGGTGGTAAGGGAAGGTGAATGTAGGGATCACAGACAGGGGATCCCCCCCACCTCTGAAGCATAGTGGAGATTATGAAGTTGGAAACCATCTGCAATGCGAACCTGCCAAAAGTTTTGTGCATAATTGTATCTCCTCATTATGTCTAGTTCAAAGAGAGCTCTAAGAGGCTGCAGACCATGAGGGCTCTAAGTGCCAGACTCTTGACTATGCCTCGTTTAACTAAGATTGGGTGGTTAGAACCATCAATGTTATCTCCACTTTGTTTGCAACCACTCAACTTTAGTATCCCTACCCAATTCCTAATGAGTTGAAAATAGGAACAAGGTTCCCTTTTTTGGCATAGTGAGTAAGCAAGCCAGCACGTCTAAAACTTTAAAGTATGTACTATAACTCTGTTCATTCTAACTTTAATCTTGATATAAACAAATATATGCCATTGAGTAGAGCTCTCTTACTGGTCAGCTGCTAAAAAATAGTGGTACCTGGGAATATTACCAATGGGAGAGCTCTATTCAATGTATTTCTTTTCTTTTTTTTTTATGTAAACCCCAAACACGAGAGGTATTAGAACCTATAGTACTTAGTACCGTGCTTTGGTTGGAGGTTGAGAAGATGAAAGAAGATATTTGTTGGCACTGGACTTGAACGTCTGTAGACTGTAATTTTCAGGAAATACATATGAAGGAAGGTTGTTCCAGAAAACGGCAGTTGAATGAATAAACGAGGAAGATAAAAAGTTGGTTCTGTGAGTTTGAAGTTGAACAGTAAATGGATGTTGGCTGGTAGCGGCATGTGTTCAGATTTTGAAAGAGAGAGCAGGAATTATAGAAGCCAATTCAGAAGAACAGTGCCCATGGAAATATCTGTAGAAGAGGCATGCAGCAGAAACAGTACGTCTATGAGACAGTGAGTGGAGAGAGACTGTTAGAGATTTGTATTACATCAGGATTTAAGATAGTGTGAAAAGAGTATAGGTGACAGTTTGATGATATGATTGCTTCATTTCTGCATTCCTCTCCTGATATGGCATAACTGGTTCATTAAAATATTAGACTTTTTTTTTGTACAAGTTTGATATATTGGTCATGATGTATTATCATTAAATTTATCATTATATCATTTTATCATTATTATATCATAAATTTATCATTAAATATATCAGGATATCATTAAAATAAGTGTACTCATACAAAGTATATTATGTAAAATGATTATTCTTTCATTCAAGGAATAGATATGTCTTCAGCAACCATTCGTAAATGGATCCAAGAAGAGGAGTTCGATAAATTAGAAAAGGCTGTTCTTGAAGGGTATGGAGAAAAAGTAGCCAAGCAGCAATCTGAAAATGAAGAATTTCAACAGTATTTGAGTATTCGAATACCACACATGGTAGAAAGAATTCAAGCTATTCATACTGCAGTATCTAATGATGATTTAATGGAACTTCAAAACCAACTAAATGAACGAGATTTTGCATTAGCAAAGGACCATATGGGAATGACTCCACTCCACCGCAGTGTTCTCTTAGGTCGTGGCCAAATTCTAAAATATCTCATTGACAAGTTTCCAGAGACTATGAATGTCCGAAATAAAGTAAGTGATCTTAATTATGTAATTTATGGGCTTAAACAGAAAATGTCAACCCTCCCCATCCATAAGGAAAAAAATCATAATTTTCTGAAAAAATAACATTACATTATGTTTTTCTGTCTTTACAGTCTTGGGCAACTTTTGTCCCTCCAGTTACAGAGGCTTAGGCTCTTTAGAAATAACTGTGCTTAACCATGTGTCGACCTAAAGTTACTAATATCATTTTTAATTGAACATCATCACAAAGAGGTGAATCTGTTAATGAATAACAGATTCACAAAGAGGTGAATCCGTTATTCATTAAACACTTGAATGAACTGTTGTGATTGGTCTCAGAACTATCTAGGTGGTGAATAAATGTATTGAAGCTGCAATTTGCAGAACTTAAGCCTAAGTGAAAACCCTATTGTCCCCTTCACTAATCTCATACCCTTCTCTGCTACCATTCCAGCAGATCTACATTCTTGATAAAATGGGGTACCCAGACCTGCATGCAGTACTCAAGATGCAGTCTAACATCCTAATCCCCTCCTTATCCCTACTAGCAAAGTTCCTGTATATCACTGACAAAACCCCTTCAACTGTACTGGTAGCAGCATGTCTACACTGCTTAGAGAACTTCATATCTATTTAGTTTTTAATGAATGGTAAAATAGATAAGTATAAAACAACCATTTGTATTAAGATACAAGGAGAGAAATGTGATATATTAAAAAAAAAGAGAGAGATGAAGCTGCTAACCAGCAATCTGACAATGAAAATTTTCAACAGTATTTGAGTATTCAAATAACACACACATGGCAGAAAGAATTCCAACAGTATTCAAAAAATTAAACACTGACTATCAACACCTTTTTTGGTGATGACATTCAATGCTCATCAGAAATTTGATTATATAAATCATATTAGTAACCTCAAGGTTGAGTCATGGAAAAACACAAATTTCTAAAGAGCATAAGCCTTGTCACTGGAGAGCCAACAGTAGCATTAGCATTAGTAGAGGCATTTGATGCGAGAAAGCAAGCTTATGCAGCATCAGCCGAAAAAAAAAAAAAAAAAAAACCACTTCCACTTCACCCCTCTGTTCATTAGAAACACCTGTCCAGCTGAGCTTTAAACTTATTTAAGCTATCAACTTCCACGCCAAGGGATGGAAGTCTGTTCCACCAACCAACCACCCGCTGGCTAAAGACAAATTTCCACACGTCTATCCTACATCTGTCTTTCCTCAATTTGAATTTATGCCCTCTCAGGTGATTATTCTGAACAAGAGGAAGAATCCCATCAGCACTGGGCATGCTCAAACCATTCAAGGCTTTATACACCTCTATCAGATCACCTCGATGGTGCCTAGTCTCCAGACACTGTAATTTGCAAAACTTAAGCCTTTCTTCGTAAGAGCACCCCTTTGTTCCATTCACTAATCTTGTTGCCCTTCTCTGCATTCGTTCCAGCAGCTCTACATCCTTCTTGAAATGAGGCCTCCAGACCTGTATACAGTACTACAGGTGTGGCCTCACCATTGCCTTATACAAGGGAATAATCACGTCCTTATTCCTGCTAGAAAAATTCCTATATATCATTGACAATACACCATGAGCTACTCTTGCAGCCTGTTTGCACTGCTCAGAGAACTTCATATCTACCTGCACAACCACCCCCAGGTCTCTTTCATTCTCTACCACCGTCAGTGTAGTACCACAGAGTTGATATGTTGCTCTGGGTGTGCATCTAGTAGTGGGGTTGCTGTTTCCCATGTGTAGCACTTTACATTTATCAATGTTAAACTTCATTTCCCACCTCTCAGCCCATCTGCTCAACCTTTCCAGATCCTGTTGCAGCAGCATAGTGTCAGTACTGTCCTTGACAACCCTGCCAACCTTCGTATCATCTGCAAATTTAGACATTAAGCTTGATATATACCATCATCAATATCATTTATAAATACAGAAAACAATAATGGACCCAACACTGAACCCTGAGGGACTCCACTGATAACATTAGTCCACGATGAGCAGTGTCCATTGATTACCACTCTCTGTCTTCTCCCCCTCAACCACCCCTTTTATCCATAGCAGCAATTTGCCTCCAATGTCACACTGCTCCAATTTGTGCAGCAGTCTTCCATGTGCAACAGTATCAAAAGCCTTTCTAAGATCCAAGTATATAATATCAAGGTTATTCCCTGCATCCAGTTCTTTTGTGACTGCATCATAGTATCCAATCAAATTGGTCAGGCAAGACTTCCCTTTAACAAAACCATGCTGTGTCCAAGCTATAACTGAAGTCTTATCTAGATGATCCTGCAGTGCTTCTTTAACCAGTACCTTCATTAATTTTCCTGGAACAGAAGTTAAACTAACAGGTCTATAAGTACTTGTGTCGGCGTTTGATCCTCCTTTGTGAATTGGGGACACATTTGCACATCTCCAGTCTGTGGGTACCTCCCCTGAGTCCAAGGAAGCTCTCATAATTATGGCTAAGGGTTTGCTTACTTCCTTTGCTGCCTCCTTTAATATAACTGGATAGATCCCATCCACCCCTGGTGCCTTTCTTGTCTTTATCTTCAACAATTTCTCCTCCACTTTACTCTCGGTTATTACAAGATTCTCTAGCTTATTGCCAGAGTTGAATACACCTCTGGCATTCCCCTTGCTGAATAACTCCTCACGTGTGAATGTCAATACAAAATATTCATTTAGTTTGTTAGCTACCTGAGCAGGATCATCAACAGTTGACCCATCGATATCAAGTGGACCAATCTGATTCATCCCCTTCCTCTTAGAGTTTACATAAGTAAAGAACTCTTTGCTGTTTTTCTTTGCATCCCTTGCCATAGATTTCTCGTAATCTGTCTTCGCCTGCCTAACCTCCTTTGTAACTTGGTTACAGATCAACTTGTATCTATCATAGGCTGCGGTGTCACATGTTAATTTGTATGTATCCCATGCATTTTTCTTCCCTGCCATATGTCTCATTAGTTCATCTGACATCCATTTAGGCCCTAACCTTGAACAATATTTCTTAGTTGGTAAGTAAAGCCTAGTAGCTTCCCAGATAAGTTCTTTGAATGCTTCCCATTTTGAATTTGCTGTTGATAACATCATCAGTTGGTCCCACTGTATAGAATTTAAATACTGTCTCAGTCCATCGTAGTCGCCTTTACGAAAGCAATAACCCTTCACTTTACCCCTAATGGTAGTTATCTCTTTGAGTAAATCCCACTTCAGCACACTGTGATCACTTCCACCTAGTGGTTCATTTATCTGCAGATTCTTAATGCATGAAGAATCACTACTGATAATCAAATCAAGAGTATTACTAGTTGCCTCCCAAACATGCTGATATAGAAAACAATCATCCAATAAATCCACAAAAGCCTTGCTTGTGTGTGAGTGACCAGCCCCAAATTCCAGTCAATATCTGGGAAATTAAAATAACCCATTATAAGACTCTCTGATTTACTGGCCCACTCTATTTTCCTGTACAGTTTCTTATTATACTCATCAGAGTCATTAGGCCTATAGCACACTCCCACTCTCAATTTTGATCTCCCAATGCTTATGTCACACCAAACTGACTCGACACTGCACTGTCCAGCGATGTCGACTGCCTTCACTTCCTTGGATTTTATGTGTTTCTTAACTAAAAGCATAACACCTCCTCCCTTCCTATCCTGTCTATCCTTTCTGTAGACGTTGTACTCCCCAAATTCCAGTTCTGCATTCCTTATATCTGTGTGACACTATGTCTCTGATATCCCAACAATATCTGCCTTTGATGTTTTGAGCAATACCTCAAATTTATTTTCTAAACTCCTAGCATTAGTGTACACGCAAGTATACATGCACCTGTTTCTATTCTTAGCTACCCTAACACAACCCATGTGTTTACTTGTACCGCAATGGCTCCCAGCAGTCTCTGAAATACCATGCATCTTGTTTTTCAGGCTTCTGCTCATTATAATAGAAGCAGTGCAAGAATCTCTTTCACCTCTGCCAGTGGCTACTGTTAATCTATTAGTCTTTGTGTCCCCCCAAGCTAGCAGTTTTCCGACCCACCTAACACTGCCTCGATAGCATCGGCAAATATTCTTGCACCCTTTCTATTTAAGTGTATGCCATCCCTGTAGAAGCAGTCTCTCATGTTAACAAGTACAGTCCAGGCTGAAAAAAATTCTACCCCTTGAGCCTTGCACAATCTTTCCAGGGCTGAATTGATCGACAAGGCTCCATCATATACTCCCTCCTATGCAGACACTCTGCAGAATTGCAGACACTTTCAAATTCAACCCTAATTCATGGCTTTTTTTTTACAGTATTCAAGTATACAGTATACAGTATTTGAGTATTCAAATAACACAGACATGGCAGAAAGAATTCCAACAGTACAGTCAGTCCTCGTATAACACGTGTTTACACTACACGAATTCGATCATAAACGATTTATAAATAGGGGAACGATATCTTATATAACACGAACCGAATTCGCTTATACACGATTCGCCTTTACGTTTAAAAGAAATGGCAGTCGAATGCAGAATCACCCCAACCGAACGCAACACGATAGGAATGAAGAGAAGATTCTAAAAATGTATTTATGTTTTTTATATCAGTGAGGGGGAAACACATTTCACCATAATAACGTAAAAACCAACACAATTTCAACAATCGGTATAATCGCAAATGCAATTAGATCGAGTTTACTACCAGTTTTAAACAGATTTCACTAGCAGAAACGCAACTGGAAATTGTTTTTACTGTTTTATGGTAGTAACCCCTAGAAATGTGCTTTAGTAAAATGTGAGGTGTTAATAGTGTAGCTCTGCCTTTATGGTTTTGTTTATTCAGTTGCTACATGCGCGCAGCTTTGTTTATGTGTATCAAGCTTGCTTCTTCATTTTGTAATTGTGCTTTATTCCCTAAAAATGAGTAAAATTCTTAAAAGGTGTGAACAGGAAGCGTCCAGGTGAAGACACTACAGATTCAGAGAGAAAAAGAAAAGCAATATCGATAAACAGAGGCGGACTGGAACAAAATTCTTATCCGGGAAAATTTATAGTGGCCTCATACTATGGTTTATGGCCAAAATCACACAGGCCACCGGGGTTTACCCAGTAAGGCTTATGGCCAGTCCGCCTCTGTCGATAGAGAAAAAATATGAAATTGTGAAACGCTTTGAGCGAAATGAAAGACCATGTGATATTGCACGTGCTATAGGCCTAAATGAGGCAAAGTCAAGAATTACAAAGAATGCAGAGAAAATAAAAACTTTCATAGCAGGAACAACTCAAAGTGTAATTAAAATCCATTAGATTAAGACACAAAGAATTGGAAGAGATGGAACGGATGTCATCTGTTTGGATAGAAAATCAAACAAAAAACAGGTTTGCTTACGATAGAAGCAAAAGCATTAGCAATATTGCATTACATAATAGTCGTAATAAAATACGTAAATATTTTATTACTAATATTTATTGTGTTTGGTAATGTTTTGGTTACCAATGTGTGTTCAATCTTGGGTGGTTGGCACCTAACCATATTTTTCCCATAGGGCCTGTTGTTTATATTGCACGATTTCGCTTGCACGAGGGTTTCTAGGAACACAACTATCGTGCTATACGAGGACTGACTGTATTCCAAAAATTAAACACTGACTATCAACACCTTTTTTGGTGATGACATTGAATCATATTAGTAACTTCAGGTTGAGTCATAGAAAAACAGTAATTTCTAAAGAGCATAAGCCTTATCACTGGAGAGCCAACAGTATCACTAGAAAAACATATACAGAGTAGTATTATATTCTCTAACTATTTTGATACTGCAATGAAATAATATCTGCTTATTTACTAAAATTATCAATGTGAATTTTCTCTGGATTAGAAGGACCTCACCACTGCTTTATACAAAGCAATGAGCCCTGTACAAAGGGCTCATCCGCTCCTTGTTCCAGTTAGCAAAATTCCTGTATACCACTGAAAAAACCTGTTGAGCTGTCCTAGAATCCTGTCTGCACTGTACAATTACCCGAGATCTCTTTCATTTTCCACTGCCTTGAGTGTACCACCCAAATGACATTTATTCTGAGAGTAATGCTAACCTTATGCAATACCTTGCACTTAGTGTTAAACCTCAATTGCCACTTCTCAGCTCTATCAGCTTAATTTTTCTCTCTCTCTCTTGCTGCAGTAGTTCACTTTGCCTCCTGTCATTAGCCACCCTTCCAATCCTTGTATTACACTAGTCAGCATCAATTTCCTCCCTGAAATAATTTTGACAGATTCTCATTGGAAATATGTTCAAATTGATCAGGCAAGACTTCCCCTTAACAAAACCATGCTGTGTCCAAGCTATAACTGAAGTCTTATCTAGATGATCCTGCAGTGCTTCTTTAACCAGTGCCTCCATTAATTTTCCGGGAACAGAAGTTAAACTAACAGGTCTATAATTATTTGTGTCGCCCTTTGATCCTCCTTTGTGAATTGGGGTCACATTTGCACATCTCCAGTCCATGGGTACTTCCCCTGAGTCCAAGGAAGCTCTCATAATTATGGCTAAGGGTTTGCTTACTTCCTTTGCTGCCTCCTTTAATATAACTGGATAGATCCCATCCACCCCAGGTGCCTTTCTTGTATTTATCTTCAACAATTTCTCCTCCACTTTACTCTCAGTTATTACAAGATTCTCTAGCTTACTGCCAGAGTTGAATACAACTCTGGCATTCCCCTCGCTGAATAACTCCTCACGTGTGAATGTCGATGCAAAATATTCATTTAGTTTGTTAGCTACCCCTGAGCAGGATCATCAACAGTTGACCCATCGATATCAAGTGGACCAATCTGATTCATCCCCTTCCTTCTAGAGTTTACATAAGTAAAGAACTCTTTGCTGTTTTTCTTTGCATCTCTTGCCAAAGATTTCTCGTAATCTGCCTTGCCTACCTAACCTCCTTTGTAACTTGGTTACAGATCAACTTGTCTCTATCATAGGCTTCTGTGTCACGTGTTAATTTGTATGTATCCCATGCATTTTTCTTCTCTGCCATATGTCTCATTAGTTCATCTGACATCCATTTAGGCCTAAACCTTGAACAATATTTCTTAGTTGGTATGTAAAGCCTAGTAGCTTCCAAGATAAGTTCTTTGAATACTTCCCATTTTGAATTTGCTGTTGGTAACATCATCAGTTGGTCCCACTGTACAGAATTTAAATACTGTCTCAGTCCATCGTAGTCGCCTTTACGAAAGCAATAACCCTTCCCTTTACCCCTAATGGTAGTTACCTCTTTGAGTAAATCCCACTTCAGCACACTGTGATCACTGCCACCTAGTGGTTCATTTACCTGCAGACTCTTAATGCATGAAGAATCACTACTGATAATCATCCAATAAATCCACAAAAGCCTTGCTAGTGTGTGAGTGACCAGCCTCCAAATTCCAGTCAATATCTGGGAAATTAAAATCCCCCATTATAAAACTCTCTGATTTACTGGCTCACTCTATTTCCTTGTACAATTTCTTATTATACTCATCAGAGTCATTAGGCCTATAGCACACTCCTACTCTCAATTTTGATCTCCCAATGCTTATGTCACACCAAACTGACTCGACACTGCACTGTCCAGCAATGTCGACTGGCTTCACTTCCTTGGATTTTATGTATTTCTTAACTAATAGCATAACCCCTCCTCCCTTCCTATCCTGTCTATCCTTTCTGTAGACATTGAACTCGCCAAATTCCAGTTCTGCATTCCTTATATCTGTGTGACACCACTTCTCTGAAATCCCCACAATATCTGCCTTTGATGTTTTGAGCCATACCTCAAATTCATCAAATTTATTTACTAAACTCCTAGCATTGGTGTACATGCAAGTATACATGCACCTGTTCTTTTTCTTAGCTACCCTAACACAACTCATGTGTTTACTTGTACCCCAATGATTCCCAGCAGTCTCTGAAATATCCTGCATCTTATTTTCCAGACTGCGGCTCATTCCAATAGAAGCAGTGCAAGAATCACTTTCACCTCTGCCAGTGGCTACTGTTAATCTATTAGTCCTTGTATCCCCCCAATCTAGCAGTTTTCCGACCCACCTAACACTGCCTCGATAGCATAAGCAAACCTTCTTGCACCCTTTCTATTTAAGTGTATCCCATCCCTGTAGAAGCAGTCTCTCCTGTTAACAATTACAGACCAGGCTGAAAAAAATTCTGCCTCTTGAGCCTTGCACAATCTTTCCAGGGCTGAATTGATCGACAGGGCTCTCATCATATACTCCCGCCTATCGTGTCTGGGCAGAATTGCAGACACTTTCAAATTCAACCCTAATTCAAGGCTTTTTTTCGACAGTGACCTGTACTTGTTAAGTAATTCCGCCGGTCTCCTACTCTTAATATCATTAGTGCCAAAATGTACAACTATATCACCTTTTGTGCCCTTAAAAGATGATATCCGCTCTACAACGTCATCAACCTTTGCCCCTGGCAGACATACCCTGGTCCTGTTCCACCTATCTTTTTTACAAAGCATGTTTCCCGTTTCCCTGACAATAGAGTCACCAACAACTACTAGTTCCTTTGGGATCAGCGCATTCTGCCCTGGCGGCTGCCGTTGTGTCGCGTGATGACCAAGTGCAAGCTCTGGCATTAGTGTGGGCAGCTGGGATCTTGATGGGCCCCTCACTTTTAATCCTTCAAGGGCATCCACCCTGTCCTTCAAGCTCTCATATACGCCCATAACAACGATGAGTTGTCGCCTGATTTCCCTACACTCCTTGCATCGCGCACATACAAAGACATCCCCCATGGCAGTATCATGTCCCGTACCCGACTGCTCCACAAACATCAAGCAAGTAGTGCATCTTAATAGGCTGTGATTCAGAGGGCAACTGCCCCCCTCAGTTCTCCCCTGAGCCACAGCACTCCCATTAGCTTGAGCCTTTTGCTTTGCTGCTCTGGTCTGAGTCATGATTTCGATTTAATTTCAATAAAATTTCAATTTCAGTACAAAATTAAAACACTAAACTTATATCCCAACACAGTTATAACGCTATATTTATGTTTCAGTATCTAGTGTTATCTACGAAATCTCTTTATATAACTTCCGTATCAAGTTAAGTATTAATTATTTATTTTTTACTAATTATTTATGTTACGTAACCGAAGTCGTTATATGTATAGTTAAAACTACAATTTAATTGACAATGAAGTTCAACAAGATTAATTATCTGATTAATTGACAATATTATGTACTATACTATACTATATTAAGCTACACTATATTATGCTATCTATTTCGAGATATTTTGTATCGCATACCAATGGCGGCAATTACGAACGGTAAACATGTGGATTTGATACCCTTTCCGATACTAAGTAATACCTACAAAATCTCTATCTAAGTTACTTTAATTTAAGTATCGTAAATAGGAATATTAAGCTACTCTAAAAAATAAGTTAATATGCCAATTTAAGCTATTAAAACAGAAAATAAATCAGAAAAAACTTCTCTGTTCCAGGAGTGGCAAAAATGTACGTCCGCACAGGCTACTCTCGTGCTCAAACTCCAAAATATAATTCTGCTGAGAAGAAGCTGAATTCAAGTGGAAGGGATGCTGAAAAAGTGGTGTTTGGAAACACTGCAGCTGCTCCAACGTTTGAGTTGGATTTAGAGCCATCCGTATAAACTGGGGAAAAATCAATATATCTATGAGTGTGAATTGCATGAAGTTGTCTGGTATTTGATGCTTGTAGAATATTCTTTTCTCATCAGCAGAGGTAAGTGTCATAAGTCGGTAGAACAGCTGAACTCCATGGTGGTTGAGCGATGTTTACTACATGTTGTACAGAAAGAATGGAAACGTTCCAAACCTGCATCAGTTCAAGAAGGCAAAGGCCAGCTGGTTTTACTATGCTAGGTTTATTTCTGTAGAGGTTTTCTAGTAGTGTATTGAATAGATATGGTTGAATGTGATGTCAGGCACAACTTTGTATTATGACAGCATACTTCAGTAACAATGTTTTCCTAGGTAATGTTAGTGGTGGCTCATGAGTGTTAATGTAATGGCTATGAGTTGGTGAGGTTCTGAATGCACCAAGTGCAATCCTCACAGCACTGTGTTGAACTGGATCAAGCCAGCGCAGTGCGCTTGCTCTGGCAGAACCACAGACAGGAGCACCATAATCGAGACGGGATCTGATTAATGCCCTGAATAACTGAAGCAGGGAGGTATGATCTGCACCCTATGTTAGGGAGGATAAAGTTTGAAGTATATTTAACTTTTTTATACATACGTACATTTTTAATATGGTTTAAGAAATTTAATTCGTTGTCAAGGATTAATCCTAGAAATCTGATTTAGTAGAGACTGGGATGGAGACATTGGAAATTTGAAGTTCAGGATCCGGATGAAGTTTTCGTTGTCTCCAAAAATGGATTGCAACTGTTTTCGGCTGAGAGAGTCGGTAGCCGTTGAGGCTGGCCCATTGTTGTATTTTATTTAGTGATATCTGAAGCTTTCTTTCGATAGATCTCATGTTTTGGGAATGGCAGGAGATGGAAAGGTCATCTGCATAAAGGTAAGTCTCAATTGTATTTGGAAGCTGTTTAGTGATGGAATCGATTCTAAGAGCAAAAAAGAGTGGCACTCAATACTGATCCCTGTGGAACACCTTCTTCCTGAATGAAAGTTGCAGAGAGGGCATGTTGATATCTCACTTGGAACAATCTAAAATGTAGAAAATTCTGAACAAATTTGGGAAGGTTGCCCCATAGACCAAGAGCACAAAGATCTCTAATGTTGTTATTTGGTTTTTAGGAGCATTAGCAACTAGCGCCATATTGCTCTGGGGATATGCGGTGGTCATTCCCTGACCTTTCCGCATCCTCCGTATTTGGTGGTCACGGGCTCGAATCCCATTCTAAGCAAAGATTACTAGGTATGCCATACCGCCATGTGGTGTCAAATGCCTTCTTTATATCTATTGAAACCAATACTAGATGTTCGTGCTTAACAAAAGCATTCTGAATGAAAAATTCAGCTTTGAACATCAGATCCAAGCATGACCTGTTTTTTCGAAAGCCGTGTTGACTATGGCTCATTAGATGTTCTGACTCAATGATCCAGTCGAGTCTACTGTGGACAACTTTTTCAAGGATTTTGCTGAGGTAGCTTGAGAGAGATATTGGTATATAGCTATGGGGGTTGGATGGATCTTTTCCAGGCTTCAGGAATGCCAAAACAATAGAATGATGCCAAGAAGCTGGATAAACATTTTCTAAAAAAATGCAGTTGTAAAAGAGCAGAAGGAGGCACAAAGCTTTGTCATCAAGATGTTGCAGCATGACCTAATAGATCCCATCTGGTCCGGCAGCACCATTGTGGGCTGTTTTAATCGCATGTAAAAGTTCAGAATATTGCAGCGGTTTGTTATACGGTAGACTGCGAGTAGTTTGGAAGTCAATAGTATGCTGTTCTTTACTGTTTTTAATTCGCTGGAAAGATGTAGTATATGCAGATGCTGCTGATATTTCAGCAAAGGTATTTCCCAAAGCATTTGCTATATCCAAGGGACTTGATAGATCTCGCCCATTCCAGGAGAGGATTGGAGATGGTATGGTTGGAAACTTACTAGATAGCTGTCTAATTTTTTTCCAAATTATTTTGCTGTCAGTGTTTCTGTTGATGCTGGATGCAAAGTGGGTCCAGGATTCTTTCTTGGCTTGCTTTTGTATATAGAAACATACTTTTTCCCTTAATTTTTTATAATTTATCAGATTGGTTGTGGTTGGATATTGCCGAAACAGATTCCAGGCTTTATTTTTTGCTTTTTATTGCTATTGTGCATTCCTCATTCCACCAATAATTATAATGTTTTCGGCCAGGGGGATTGGATAGTGGTATTGTGTCTTTGGCTACATTTAGGAGATGCGACGTGATGTAATCTGTCACATCATCAATAGGCTGGAGACGGATTTTTTCCTGATCAAAGGATATTGATGACTGGAATTTTGCCCAGTTTGCTCGGACAAATTTCCATTTCCTGCAGGTTTGAGTTAGAGGAGTCTGTGCTATTAATATGTTGCATACAATTGGGAAGCGATCACTGCCCATAGGATCATTAACAACATACTACTCTATGGTCGGGGCCAGTACTGGAGAACAAATGAAGAGATCTATTGCTGAGGTTTATCTAGTTGGGAGCTGAATGTGAGTGTGTGCGCCAGTATTGAGTAAGACGAGATTCAGTGCCTCTAAAAAGCTTTCAATGAGTTGATCCTGTCTATCTAATTTAGAAGAGCCCCCATAAGGGGTTGTGCCCATTAAAGTCCCCTAATATATAGAGAGGTGGAGGTATCTGTATGAAGAGGTCTTCGAGATCTTTTAAACAGTAAATATGCTTTGGTTGTCAGTAGATTGAAACTACTGTTATTGCAATATGGAGAGTTATACAAACAGCAGCAGCTTCTAGTTCAGTTTGAAGTGGAATGTTTAGTCGGAATTTTTGAATTTATTAGGATTGCCACGCCACCGTAATACAGATAATGTAATACAAATAATGGGCAGCATTAGCTGTATTATGATCTCTTCGATAAAGGCAATAGTTCTTTATCGAAGAAGAAATTTGCAAGGTTAGGCAAGTTTCCTGAAGACAAAGGGCAACTGGAGAATATCGATTAATTAGATCATGGATGTCATCTGTCGCAACGAAAACCTCTGCAGTTCCATTGTAAAATACAAGGCATTATTTGTTTTAATTGATGGAGCTGTATCTGACTGCTTTTTGAAAATTCAATTGGCTTATTACATTCCAGTTTTTGTTTTTCTTTTTTGGAGAAAACTGGCCGGCCAATGTCCGTTTCTTCTTCAGCATAGATTTCTAAAACAGCATCTTCCTGTATTGATGTGCCATGTGGTAGCACTCTTTGAAGGAGGAGATGCCACTGGTATTGTCAGAGGAGTATTATTTGCCTGATCTAAGAGTTTGGGTTGTTCCTTACTATACATACTTGGTTATTGATCGGAGAGGGTATTTCTAGCCCAATCAGAAATTGATTTATTAGTAGGAACTGTGACATCGGTTTGAGTGGAGACTGATACTTTTTGACGGCACTGGCATAGGTTACATTTTTGTTTATAGGAGGTACAACTAGTTTTCTCACTTCTTGGTAACTTACTTTGTTCTCAACCTTGTATTTTACTATTGTTTTCTCAGTTTTCCATTTTTCACATGTCTTGGAATATGCAGGATGATCCCCTTTGCAATTTGGGCAGGTCATTTTTGTAGACGTACAGTCACTTTGTATGTGATCTGAGGAACCACAGTTAGAGCAGACAGGAACTCCTCTGCATACAGTTTGTGAGTGGCCATACTTTTGGCATTTGTAGCATCGTAAAGGATTGGAAATGTAGGGGTGGATGGGGCAAAGTAAATAACCTGCTTTCATAGAGGAGGGCAAGTTGGGTGTTTAAAGGTGAGAATAATATTTCTGGTTAGTATAAGTTGGTTATCTTTTTTAGTCATTTTGTTTGAATTACATTTTGTCCCTGCAGAACTTGGATTATTTCCTCCTTGATGACATTTAAAAGGTCCCAACTGGATATGACACCCTTAGATGAATTTCAGGTTGCATGAGGAGATATTTTTACTGGAATGCCAGCAAAGTTTGTAAGCTGTAAAAGCTTCTCTGAATGCCTGTGGTTTGTAGTTTCCACTAATAAGTCTCCTGATTGGAGTCTTTTAACAGTCTCAGGAGATCCAGCAATACCTTCCAGATGTTTTTGTATAACGAAGGGAGACAGTTTGCTCATAGGCTGACCAGTGAGCGAGTGGAAAATTAAAAATGATGGGCAGGATTGCTCCATATGATTGGTCTTCTGTCTCTTTGGATTGTCATTACCTAAGTCATGATTGGTGTCATAGTCAGTGTAAGTTTCAGGTCTTGAGCTCATAGGCTCTAAGGGTGGATAAGAATTTTTATCCATGATGGCTCCTTTTGGCCCTGGGGATTTGCCTTTACAATCCAGGTTACTGGCCCTGCCACAGGGAAGCAGGAGCAGTGCCACGAGGTGACCAAGCAACTGTTAGTTGTGTTAGTGAGAGATATGAAAAAGAAACAGAAAGGTGTCTTTCCTTTCTGGGCCTCTGCCTACTTCCTGTAGTCTCAAAGAGCTTCTCAAGTAGAGAATGAGGAAAACGGTAATCAGAACATAAAAGAATCTCTATAGGGCAAAAGCTCTTTGAAAAGATCGCTTTATGAAATGCACTATAATTGCTTGGCCATGGAATGCTTGGCCATGGAATGCTTGGCACCCAGGGCCAGTTTCCAGTTATAACTTGGTATGCCTCCGTAGCCGAGTGGTCAGGAGCGGGAGTGCAGTAGCACACACTCTTTGAGTAGGCTGGGGTTCAAGCCCCTGAATGCTAAATACAGTCGATCTACCAACCTGCACTGGACCAGCAGGGCGGATTATGGTCCATTTCCCTCAGCATGAATTGTTGAGGAGGCTTCCATCCTGCAGTGGGTTGATAATGGCTGAAGGTTACCTTATGCTTTGGTATTCCCTTCCCTAAAAACTTAACACATGAATGCAGATGTGATATATTTATAGCTTTGAAAAGAATCATCCAACAGTCATGCTTAGTTGGGCAATGTTGTTTATCCCTTTCATTCTAGTGCTAACATAAGCAAAGAATTCTTTGCCACTTTTCTTTGAATCCGTAGGCAACGGCCTCTCATAATCTGCCATACCTTGTCTAACCTCTTTAATGACTTGATTGCTGATTACTCTGTACTTACTATCAGTTTATGTTTTCCCTGATAATTTATAATCATAAGAATGCTTGGTTTGGTTTGGTTTTTATGGCGCAAAAAAGCCCTGAAAACTTTAGCCCCGAAAAGTTCTAGTCTGACTTAAGGAATGTAACTCTATTGTCCAGCTACTGGACCAAAGAAAATAATCGGTCCATATTTATCAAGCGGTTTAGACCTTCAAAATTTAATTTTATGTCAATCCAAGTAATGGTTTCCTTGCTACCAGAGGTATGGTGTTTGAAGACAGAAGTCTTGAGCACTCAAGGTCGAGACCGAGGGGTCTGAACACTACGGTTCTGACAGTGGGAAAAATGTCTCACATGTTTTGTAAAATTGATATTGCCTTCCCAAAGAATTATTAGCACGTTGGACCAGAAGAGTTGGTTGGAAAAGAAGCTTCCTATATCTAAAATAAAGGTAATCTCTGTTGTTTCATATTTTATTGTAGAATATAGGAATTATCGAGAACTTAATAGCTCTCTATTTTCAAAGCTATTAATTAAGAAACACACAAAATCCAAGGAAGTGAAGCCAGTCTACATCACTGGACAGTGCAGTGTCGAGTCAGTTTGGTGTGACATAGCATTGGGAGATCAGACTTGAGAGTAGGAGTGTGCTATAGGCCTAATGACTCTGATGAGTATAATAAGAAACTGTACAGGGAAATAGAGTGGACCAGTGAATCACAGAGTCTTATAATGGGGGATTTTAATTTCCCAGATAGTGACTGCAATTTGTGTGTTGGTCACTCACACACTAGCAAGGCTTTTGTGAATTTATTGGATGATTGTTTTCTACATCAGCATGTTTGGGAGACAACTAGAGGGAGTAATACTCTTGATCTGATTATCAGCAGTGATTCTTCATGCATTAAGAATCTGCAGATGAAGGAACCACTAGGTAGCAGTGATCACAGTGTGCTGAAGTGGGATTTACTCAAAGAGGTAACTACCATCAGGGATAAAGGGAAGGGTTTTTGCTTTCGTAAAGGCGACTATGGTGATCTGAGACAGTATTTAAATTCTATACAGTGGGAACAACAGATGATGTTACGAAGAGCAAATTCAAAATGGGAAGCATTCAAAGAATTTATCTTGGAAGCTACTAGGCTTTACATACAAACTAAGAAATATTGTTCAAGGTTTAGGCCTAAATGTATGTCAGATGAAATATTGAGACATATGGCAGAGAAGAAAAATGCATGGGATACATATAAATTAATGGGTGACATTGAAGCCTACGATAGATATAAGCCGGTCTGTAACCAAGTCACAAAGGAGATTATGCAGGCAAAGGCAGATTATGAGAAATCCTTGCCAAAGGATGCAAAGAGAAACAACACAATTCTTTATCTATGTAAACTCTATAAGGAAAGGGATGAATCAGATTGGTCAACTGGATATTGATGGTTCAAATGTTGATGATCCTGCTCAACTGTCTAACAAACTAATTGACTATTTTGCTTCTACATTCACCCATGAGAAGTTCTTCGGGGAAGGGAATGCCAGAGGTGAGTTATACTCTGCCAGTGAGCTAGATGATTTTGTAATAACTGAGAGAAAAGTGGAGGAGAAATTGTTGAAGATAAACATAAAAAAGGCCCTCAGGATGGATGGGATCTATCCAGTTATATTAAGGGAGACAGCAAAGGAAGTAAGCAAACCCTTAGCCATAATTATGAGAGCTTCTTTGGACTCAGGGGAGGTACCCATGGACTGGAGATGTGCAAATGTGACCCCAATTCACAAAGGAGGATCAAAGGGCGACACAAGTAATTATAGACCTGTTAATTTAACTTCTGTTCCAGAAAAATTAATGGAGGCACTGGTTAAAGAAGCACTGCAGGATCATCTAGACAAGACTTCAATAATAGCTCGGACACAGCATGGTTTTGTTAAGGGAAAGTCTTGCCTGACCAATTTGATTGGATACTATGATGTGGTCATGGTATCCATGAAGGATGCAGGGTATCAATAACTTTGATATCATATATTTGGATCTTAGAAAGTCTTTTGATACTGTTGCATATGGAAGACTGCTGAACAAATTGGAGCAGTGTGGCATTGGGGGCAAATTGCTGCTATGAATAAAGGGATGGTTGTGTGGGAGAAAACAGAGAGTGGTAATCAATGGACACTGCTCATCGTGGATTAATGTTATTAGTGGAGTCCCTCAGGGTTCAGTGTTGGGTACATTGTTGTTTTCTGTATTTATATATGATATTGATGTTGGTATATCAAGCTTAATGTCCAAGTTTGCAGACAATACGAAGGTTGGCAGGGTTGTTAAGGACACTAATGACAGTACGCTGCTGCAACAGGATTTAGAAAAGTTGAGCAGATGGATTGAGAGGTGGCAAATGAAGTTTAACATTGACAAATGTAAAGTACTACATATGGGAAGCAGTAACCCCAGAGTGATGTATCAACTCTGTGGTACTACACTGACAGTGGTAGAGAACGAAAAGGACCTGGGGGTAATGGTGCAGGCAAATATGAAGTTTTCTGAGCAGTGCAGGCGGTCTGCAAGAGTAGCTCATAGTGTCTTGTCAATGATATACAGGAATGTTTCCAGCAGGGATAAGGAGGTGATTATCCCCTTGTATAAGGCAATGGTCAGGCAACACCTTGAATACCGTATATAGGTCTGGAGGCCTCATTTCAAGAAGAATGTACAGATGTTGGAACAAGTACAGAGAAGGGAAACAAGATTAGTGAATGGAACAAAGGGTTGCTCTTATGAAGAAAGGCTTAAATTTTGCAAATTACAGAAATTACAGTGTCTGGAGAATAGGCACCTGTGAGGTGATCTGATTGAGGTGTATAAAGCCTTGAATGGTTTGAGCATGTTCAATGCTGATGGGATTCTTCCTCTTGCTCAGAATAATCACATGCGAGGGCATAAATTTAAATTGAGGAAACACAGATGTAGGATAGATGTGCGGAAGTTTGCCTTTAGCCAGCAGGTAGTTGGTTGGTGGAACAGACTTCCATCCTTCGCTGTGGAAGTTGATAGCCTAAATAAATTTAAGGCTGGGCTAGCCAGGTATTTGGAACGAACGGAGGGGTGAAATGGGAGCGGGTATTTTTTTATTTTTGGCTGATGCTGCATAGGCTTGCTTTTTTTGCATCATATGAGTCTACTAATGCTAATGCTGCATGCCTTGTTTTCTACGGATACTTAGCATTAGCATTAGTAGAGGCATTTGATGCAAGAAAGCAAGCTTATGCAGCATCAGCCAAAAAAAAAAAAAAAAAAAAAAAGTAACATAAATAAATAAAAATAACCACTTCCACTTCACCCCTCTGTTCGTTCGAAATACCTGTCCAGCTGAGCCTTAAACTTATTTAGGCTATCAACTTCCACGACAAGGGATGGAAGTCTGTTCCACCCACCAACCACCCGCTGGCTAAAGGCAAATTTCCGCACATCTATCCTACATCTGTCTTTCCTCAATTTGAATTTATGCCCTCTCAGGTGATTTTTCTGAGCTAGAGGAAGAATCCCATCAGCATTGAGCATGCTCAAACCATTCAAGGCTTTGTACACCTCTATCAGATCACCCCGCTGGTGCCTAGTTTCCAGACACTGTAATTTGCAAAACTTAAGCCTTTCTTCGTAAGAGAACCCCTTTGTCCCATTCACCAATCTAGTTGCCCTTCTCTGTACTCGTTCCAGCAGCTCTACATCCTTCCTGAAATGAGGCCTCCAGGCCTGTATACAGTACTCTAGGTGTGGCCTGACCATTGCCTTATACAAGGGAATAATCACCTCCTTATCCCTGCTAGAAAAATTCCTATATATCATTGACAATACACCATGAGCTACTCTTGCAGCTCGTCTGCACTGCTCAGAGAACTTCATATCTGCCTGCACCACCACCCCCAGGTCCCTTTCATTCTCTACCACTGTCAGTGTAGTACCACAGAGTTGATACGCTGCTCTGGGGTTGCTGTTTCCCATATGTAGTACTTTACATTTGTCAATGTTAAACTTCATTTGCCACCTCGAAGCCCATCTGCTCAACCTTTCCAAATCCTGTTGCAGCAGCACAGTGTCAGTAGTGTCCTTGACAACCCTGCCAACCTTCGTATCGTCTGCAAACTTGGACATTAAGCCTGATATATCATCATCAATATCATTTATAAATACAGAAAACAATAAAGGCCCCAATACTGAACCCTGAGGGACTCCACTAATAACATTAGTCCACGATGAGCAGTGTCCATTGATTACCACTCTCTGTCTTCTCCCCCTCAACCACCCCTTTATCCATAGCAGCAACTTGCCTCCAATGCCACACTGCTCCAATTTGTGCAGCAGTCTTCCATGTGCAACAGTATCAAAAGCCTTTCTAAGATCCAAGTATATAATATCAAAGTTATTCCCTGCATCCAGTTCTTTTGTGACTGCATCATAGTATCCAATCAAATTGGTCAGGCAAGACTTCCCCTTAACAAAACCATGCTGTGTCCTAGCTATAACTGAAGTCTTGTCTAGATGATCCTGCAGTGCTTCTTTCACCAGTGCCTCCATTAATTTTCCGGGAACAGAAGTTAAACTCACAGGTCTATAATTACTTGTGTCAGCCTTTGATCCCCCTTTGTGAATTGGGGTCACATTTGCACATCTCCAGTCAATGGGTACCTCCCCTGAGTCCAAGGAAGCTCTCATAATTATGGCTAAGGGTTTGCTTACCTCCTTTGCTGCCTCCTTTAATATAACTGGATAGATCCCATCCACCCCAGGTGCCTTTCTCGTGTTTATCTTCAACAATTTCCCCTCCACTTTGCTCTCAGTTATTACAAGATTCTCTAGCTTACTGCTAGAATTGAATACACCTCTGGCATTCCCCTCGCTGAATAACTCCTCATGTGTGAATGTCGATGCAAAATATTCATTTAGTTTGTTAGCTACCCGAGCAGGGTCATCAACAGTTGACCCATCGATCTCAAGTGGACCAATCTGATTCATCCCCTTCCTTCTAGAGTTTACATAAGTAAAGAACTCTTTGCTGTTTTTCTTCGCATCCCTTGCCAAGGATCTCTCGTAATCTGCCTTCGCCTGCCTAACCTCCTTTGTAACTTGGTTACAGATCAACTTGTATCTATCATAGGCGTCCGTGTCACGTGTTAATTTGTATGTATCCCATGCATTTTTCTTCTCTGCCATATGCCTCATTAGTTCATCTGACAACCATTTAGGCCTAAACCTTGAACAATATTTCTTAGTTGGTATGTAAAGCCTAGTAGCTTCCACGATAAGTTCTTTGAATGCTTCCCATTTTGAATTTGCTGTTGGCAATATCATCAGTTGATCCCACTGTATAGAATTTAAATACTGTCTCAGTCCATTGTAGTCGCCTTTACGAAAGCAATACCCCTTCCCTTTACCCCTAATGGTAGTTACCTCTTTGAGTAACTCCCACTTCAGCACACTGTGATCACTGCCACCAAGTGGTTCATTTATCTGCAGATTCTTAATGCATGAAGAATCACTACTGATAATCAAATCAAGAGTATTACTCCCTCTAGTTGCCTCCCGAACATGCTGATGTAGAAAACAATCATCCAATAAATCCACAAAAGCCTTGCTACTGTGTGAGTGACCAGCCCTCAAATTCCAGTCAATATCTGGGAAATTAAAATCCCCCATTATAAGACTCTCTGATTTACTGGCCCACTCTATTTCTCCGAACAGTTTCTTATTATACTCATCAGAGTCATTAGGCCTATAGCACACTCCTACTCTCAATTTTGATCTCCCAATGCTTATGTCACACCAAACTGACTCGACACTGCACTGTCCAGCGATGTCGACTGGCTTCACTTCCTTGGATTTTATGTGTTTTTTAACTAATAGCATAACCCCTCCTCCCTTCCTATCCTGTCTATCCTTTCTGTAGACATTGTACTCCGCAAATTCCAGTTCTGCATTTCTTATATCTGTGTGACACCACGTCTCTGAAATCCCCACAATATCTGCCTTTGATGTTTTGAGCAATACCTCAAATTCATCAAATTTATTTACTAAACTCCTAGCATTGGTGTACACACAAGTATACATGCACCTGTTCTTTTTCTTAGCTACCCTAACACAACCCATGTGTTTACTTGTACCCCAATGATTCCCAGCAGTCTCTGAAATATCCTGCATCTTATTTTCCAGGCTGCAGCTCATTCCAATAGAAGCAGTGCAAGAATCACTTTCACCTCTGCCAGTGGCTACTGTTAATCTATTAGTCCTTGTATCCCCCCAATCTAGCAGTTTCCGACCCACCTAACATTGCCTCGATAGCATCAGCAAACATTCTTGCACCCTTTCTATTTAAGTGTATCCCATCCCTGTAGAAGCAGTCTCTCCTGTTAACAAGTACAGACCAGGCTGAAAAAAATTCTACCCCTTGAGCCCTGCACAATCTTTCCAGGGCCTAATTGATTGACAGGGCTCTCATCATATACTCCCTCCTATCGTGTCTGGGCAGAATTGCAGACACTTTCAATTTCAACCCTAATTCACGGCTTTTTTTCATCAGTGACCTGTACTTGTCAAGTAATTCCGCCGGTCTCCTACTCTTAATGTCATTAGTGCCAACGTGTACAACTATATCACCTTTTGTGCCCTTAAAAGATGATATCCGCTCTACAACGTCATCAACTTTTGCCCCTGGCAGACATACCCTGGTCCTATTCCACCTATCCTTTTTACAAAGCATGTTTCCCGTTTCCCTGACAATAGAGTCACCAACAACTACTAGTTCCTTTGGGACCAGCGCATTCTGCCTTGGGGGTTGCCGCTGTGTTCCGCGATGACCAAGTGCAAGCTCTGGCATTGGTGTGGGCAGCTGAGAGCTTGATGGGCCCCTCACTTGTAATCCTTCGAGGGCATCCACCCTATCCTTCAAGCTCTCATATAGGCCCATAACAACGCTGAGTTGTCGCCTTATCTCCTTACACTCCTTGCATCGCACACACACAAAGACATCCCCCATGGCAGTATCATGTCCCATACTTGACTGCTCCGCAAACATCAAGCAAATAGTGCATCTTACAAGGCTGTGATTCAGAGGACAACTGCCCCCCTCAGTTCTCCCCTGGGCCACAGCATTCCCATTAGCTTGAGCCCTTTGCTTTGCTGCTCTGGTTTGAGTCATGATTTAGATTTACTTTCAATAAAATTTCAATTTCTGTACAAAATTAAATCCTAAACTTGTATCCAAACACAGTTATAACGCTATATTTATGTTTCAGTAACGAGTGTTATCTACGGAATATTTACGTTTCAGTAACGAGTGTTATCTACGAAATATTTACGTTTCAGTAACGAGTGTTATCTGCGAAATCCCTTTATATAACTTTCGTATCAAGTTATGTATTAATTATTTGTTTTTACTAATTATTTATGTTACGTAACCTAAGTGGTTATATGTATAATTAATTATGTTAAATAAAATTAATTATATTACGTTTGTAATCTAAGTCGTTATATGTATTTATTTAAACGTACAATTTAACTGCTAACGAAGTTCAACTAACGCTATCTAGTACGGTATATCGTATCACAAAGGCGGGAAAATTACGAACGGTTAGCGGAGTTGAAACACGTGGAAACCTTTACCGATACTTTTATGCAATTACAAGGCCGAGTAAAGAATAAATACACCAAATTAATCAGAAAATCACAAAATAATGTTATACTACTAAATTTAAATCAAAAGTTTTAGAAAAACAATAATTTCAAATCAATAAATAAGAAAAATCCACTTAGCGGCTTTGAAAACGACCGTCTCTAGTAGCCTCGTCCCAAATTCTGGAAGTCTGTTCCACCAACCAACCACCCGCTGGCTAAAGGCAAATTTCCGCACTTCCATGGGCACTGTTCAATTCAGCAATTGACTTGTATTATTCCTTGAATAATAGCATTGGCTTCTATTATTCCCGCTCTCTCTCTTTCAAAACAGTCCGAACACATGCCGCCACCAACCAACATCCATTTACTGTCCAACTTCAAACTCACAGAACCTACTTTTCATCTTCCTCGTTTATTCATTCAACTGCCATTTTCTGGAACAACCTTCCTTCATACATATTTCCTGAAATCTACAATCTACTGAAGTTCAAGTCTAATGTCAACAAATATCTTCTTTTGTCTTCTCAACCTCCAACCCAAGCACAGTACTAAGTACTATAGGTTCTAATATCTCTCGTGTTTGGGGTTCTCATAAAAAAAAAAAAAAAAAAACATGTAAACCAATATGTAACCAATGCTAATGCTAATATATTTTCAGCATAAATGGACTTAAAAATTATTCATCATACTGAATTTTTAATCAAAAGGTATTTCACTCAAACAAGATTTACAAGGTACATTGTTAATAAGGAAGATCACCAGGACTTTAAATATTTAGTTATAGAAATAGTTTTTCTTTCTATAACTCTGAACTGTAAGTTACATGGACTAAGGAGTCAGTAAAAGTCTAATAAATATAAATTGCATGGTTATAAATCAGAATTAAATAAGTATTATATATTTTACTAAATTTTAATATACAGGAACTCCACGACTTACATTAAGGGTTGCATTCCTAGGAACGCTACATAAGTCGGGGAATTTCCCCATGCTTGTGCAGCACTCGCAACTGTGCTTGCTGAATTGATTGAATCAAAAAAGAAATGTTCGACGAACATGTAAATAGAATTATTTATTGTATTTATTCAATTTTTTATCTCATGTTCCAGGAAAATTACAAAAGCGTGCAATTTAAAAAAAAATTCAAAATTATAAAATTACAAAAAAGAGAGGAGACAGGCATAACGTCAGTAAATTTTACCTCTCAATCACTGTTGCCAGACTCAACGTCTTCAGCTGATAAGTACGCCGCTGCAGAGGTTGAGAGCTATGGAGATTTATAAGCTGCTCAACCTTACGAAAGAACATATTAATGGATGGCTGGACGGTGGCGTTTTTCTTTTCATCATAGATTTCTTTGTAGCAAGCAAGCATATCATTCATCCCTCTGTTAACTTTTAAGAATCGTTCACTGTCACGATCCATCTTCTCAAACCTTGCCATTGCCGATGCAATTTCACAAAATGCCATTGCGATCTCTCCAGTAATGAAGCATCTCAGCTCCTCATTTGGTTCATCTTGAGCTTCCTCAGCATTTTCTTCTTTCACTCTCACTGCCTGCAAGTCAATAAGTTCTTCATTAGATAATTCCTTCTCTTCATCCTCTTAACTCCTCCATGTCTTTGGCATCAACCTCCAATGAAGTAGCTCTGCAACCTTTACAATCTTATCTGTAACTGCTTCATATGATTCGTCTTTTTTCAAATCCTTCGAAGCCTTTTACTTGCCATGGGCATATTTTCTTCCATGCGCCATTTAAACAACTTTTAGTAATTTCCGTCTAGGCCTTATTAATGTTTAAGATGGCATGGTAAATATTTTAAGATTTCCAAAAGTCTCTTAACGTAAAATTTTCTCACTGTCTACTGCAGACAATGGTTGAGCAAATGTTGTGCATAAATAGTATGCTTTTAAATTCGAAATAATACCCTGATCCATAGGTTGAATGAGTGAAGTAGTGTTTGGTGGAATATGACTCTCACGTTCGAATTGAAATCATCTAGATGCGAAGGATGTCCAGGAGCATTATCTAATAGAAGCAAAATCTTGAAAGGAATGTCATGGTCTTTATAATATTTTTCAACCTCAGGAATGAAGCAGCATTTAAACCAATCCTCAAAGAGAGATATTGTTATCCATGCTTTCTGGTTTGATCAGAAATGCACAGATAGGGTGGCTTTATTGATGCCCTTAAATGCCCGAGGATTTCCAGAATGGTAAACAAGCAGTGGTTTTAATCTGTAATATCCCTAATGGCCCTATCTTTTGACGCTTTGAAACCTGGCATTTTTTCCTCTTTGGCAATGTATGTTTGATCCAGCATTTTTTTCCAATACAGAGCAGTCTTGTCAACATTAAAAATCTGCTGCATTGAATAGCCACCTTCATCAATAATTTTTTCCAACACATCACAAAATTTCTCTGCAGCTGCAGAATCTGCACTGGCGACTTCACCGCATATTTTAAGATTGTGGGAATCAGCATGATGTTTGAACCTATTAAACCATCAGATGCTTGCCATGAACTTGGGTTGCGGTTCGCCGTACTTATCCTTAATATCTTTATAAATACATGTTGCTTTTGCTTGAATGGTCATTAGACTCAAGGAGCATTCGCTTCTGAATCTGATTTTTGATCAATATTATTAACAGTGGTTCCATCTTCGATATAGCACCTGAACACTGTTTTGTGATCACTGTTGATCTTAAGTGCATTTATCCTTTGACACGTTCCTTTATAAAAGCACACTGTCCTTGAAAATAGTATTCACTGTTGAAGTAGCGAGACCTAATTCACTTGCAATAGATGAAAAATTTTGTCCTGCTTCGTACTTCTTAATCATTTTCATCTTCATTTCTAAATCAATTTTGTTTTGTTTCCTGGCACTACCACCACTTGCACTTTTCATTGGTCACTTTCCCTTCATCATTGTTGTTGTTGTTGTTGTTTTGGTGTTTATTGGCGCATCGACAACGGAGATCATAGTGCGCCAGTTCATTTGTTATACAATGTTCTCTTTATATAATTCCTGTTCGAATGTACAAGGTTAACTGTTTCTGTGGTATTATACTATTATTTACAGCAGATGGAATATGTTGATTGTTTGTATGAATCTAAACATATCTGACACGTGTTCCTTGTCACCTAAAAGATCTTTAAGGGTGATGTTTTGGTTTCCTTTAAATAATGATGAAAAAATTCGGTGTCGATCACTTTCATATGTTAGGCATTCTATAAGTATATCTTCTATAAGTTTAACTGTTTGGATAGTATTGCATACTTGGCATCTTGGGGTTCTTCTGCCCGTAATAGATAACCATTTGTGAAATGTGTATGGTCTATCTGCAATCTGGTCAGAACAACTTCTTCTCTCCTTGATTTCCTTATGCTTGTTTTCCAGTGCTCAACTTTTGGTTTTATTTCATATAATTTATTCCATGTTTGTTTTTGCCAGTGTTCTTGCCATTGGGTTAGACAGCGATTTTTAATGATTGGCTTGTAGTCCTTATGTGGAACTGTGAAATATTGTTCTTGAAGGTTAGTGGTTGATTTTGCAATTCTATCCGCTTCTTCATTTCCTTTTATCCCTTTGTGTCCTGGTATCCAGCAGAAAAGTATCTCTTGTTTTTTATTTGTGAGAACTGTTAGTATCTGTTTAATTTTCCAGAGTACTGGATGGGTTATATTGCTTGTGTTTTGTATGGCTTGGATGTTCCTTAATGAATCACAGTATATTACTGTTCTCAGGTGGTAGGTGGTTCTGAAACGCTCCAGGGCTATCTGAACTGCTACTAATTCTGCAGTGTAGACACTGCATTCTTTTGGAAGTTGGCGTGACAATGTAACATCTGGGAATACTGCTACTGCTCCTACATGGTTCTCTGATTTTGATCCGTATGTATATATTGGTATGTGATTGGGATATTGCATTCTATGTGCTGCATGCAGTTTTTGAAAGTTGCTGTCTGATAAAGTATTTTTATTCCAGTTTGGTGTGAGGAGTTCATAAGCTGTGGTATGGTTTATCCATGGTGGATCTATATGTCCTTCTTGGTTTGCAACGTTATCTATTTTGAGATCATGTGTTATCAGTAGCTCCTGTAGTCTGATGCCTAGGGGCTGGTTTGCTCTTTTGCGGTTCCTATATATGTTTTCCCATTTTGGCGAGAATAAAGTTGTCCAAGTCGGATGGTCTCTTATGGGTCTTATCCTGTAAGCATACAGCAGTGACAACTGCTCTCTCCTCAGGAACAGTGGTGATTCATTAGCCTCTGTACAGAGACTGTATACAGGGGATGTGCGGAAAGCTCCTGTTGCTATTCGTATTGCACTATGGTGAATCGGATCTAACCATTTGAGGGCGCTCTTTCTTGCTGATGCATAAACCAGTGCTCCATAATCTATTTTTGACCTTACTAGTGCTTTATACAAGTTGAGTAGGGTATAACGGTCTGCCCCCCAAGATGTTGTTGTTAAGACTTTAAGAATATTAAGTTGTTTCATACATTTTATTCGTAGTTCTTTTATATGTTCTACAAAGGTCAACTTGTTGTCTAGAATAAGTCCAAGAAATTTTACACTTTGTTTAACTGGTATTGTATTTCCTTGTAATATTAGTTAACATTTCTGTAGAAAACGAAATTTACACCCTGAAGGGTGTAAATTTCAGGGTGTAAATTTCGGGTTCAGGGTGTAAATTTCGTTTTCTACAGAAATGTATGCAGACTGTTTTTTCTTTTGATATTCTAAACCCGTTTTTCTGGGCCCAATGACTGACGTTGTTAATTGCACATTGTAGTTGTCTTTCTGTTGTTCCCATGTTCTGTGCTTGATATGAGATACTGAAGTCATCTACATATAGTGCATATGACACTGTGGGTGGTAGTTGTTTTGTGATGCTATTTATTTTTATGGAGAATAGTATGGCACTCAGTACAGACCCTTGGGGAACTCCTTCTTGTTGATATGATTTTGACATGGTGTTTTGTACTCTAACTTGAAATGTTCTATTTTTCATGAAATTTTGAATGAATAGTGGTAAATGTCCTCTGAATCGTGTATATCTTGTAATATACCGTGTCTCCATGCTGTGTCATAGGCCTTTTCTATATCAAAAAATACACTAACCATATGCTTTGAGGTTATAAATGCATCTCTTATATCTGCTTCTATTCGTACAAGGTGATCTAATGTGGATCGATTTTGTCTAAACCCACACTGCATATTGGTGAACCACTTAGTTGTCTCAAAAAACCAGACTAATCTTTTGTTGATGATCTTTTCTAGTACTTTGCACAAGCAGCTTGTGAGGGCTATCGGACGATAGTTGTTTGGGTCCTTCTGATCTTTATTGGGTTTTTGGAAAGCTAGTACTATTGCGTGATGCCACGCTTCAGGATATTGGTTTTCTAGAAATATGCGGTTGTACAGTTGAAGGAGGTTTTCTATCTCTTTCTGCTTTAGGTGTTTAAGCATATCATAGTGTATGTTGTCTGGTCCAACTGTACTTGGTTTTGTTTGTGATACTGCTTGACGTAATTCATGTATTGTAATTGGTTGGTTGTAGGGTTCAATCCTTTTAGTATTAAAATTAATTCTGTTTTTTTCTGTTTTCTCCCTACAGGTCAAAAATTCAGTAGTGTAGGATTGTTTTGACGATACTTTAGCAAACGTTTCACCTAATATATTAGCTATCTCTGATGGTTCGGTAATGCTTTGTCCATTCCAATGTAATACTAGGGATGGTTGGTTTTTATACTTCCCATTCATTTTTCCTATTTTATTCCATATTTTTTTTGTGTTTGTTGTTCTATTTATAGAGGAAGTAAAATGGATCCAGGAAGTTTTTCTGGCTTGTTTCCGTGTATACCTGGCTAGTGCTCATGCCTGCTTAAATTTTATCAGATTATCCGTTGTAGGATATCTCCGGAACTTATTCCAAGCTTTGTTTTGTTGTCTTCTTGTTTTCATGCAATCTTCGTCCCACCAGGATTTTGGGTGCAACAGAAAACGGGTTGAGGTTGTGGGTATTGTTTGTTCGGCTGCTTGTATTAAGGTATCTGTGACGTGCTTCAGAGCGTCATCGACCGATGTTTCTTGGATGATTTGTGGATTAAATATTGCCAGTTCTCGAAATTTTTCCCAGTTACCTTTTTCTATTTTCCAGCGGGGTGGTCTGTTTGGATGGCAAGGAGGGTTTCTGGTCAGTATGGTGATTACTGGGTAGTGGTCACTGCTGTATGGGTTTTCTATTACTTGCCACTTTAATTCTAGTAGAAGGGAAGGCGTGCATATAGTTAGATCTACTGCTAAGGTTGTACGACTAGGAAAGTGAAAATACGTATGTTTGCCATTATTGAGTAGAGAAAGGTTATGATGGTCTATTATTCTTTCTATTATCCGTCCTCATCTGTTGATATCAGTGTTTCCCCACACTTATCTATGTCCATTCATGTCTCCCATTATACAGAAAGGTGATGGGAGTTGGGAGATTAGTTGGTCTATTTCCTCAAATGATATATCTGGTCTTGGTGGAAGGTACACTGAACAGATGGTTACCCTAAATTTCAGTGTTATCCTTACCACTATCGCTTCTATATTGCTGTTTAAAGGTATGTGTTCGGTTGGGATGTGGTTATGGACTAAGATGGCTACTCCTCCATGTGTTGACCTTTCTCTTAATCTGTCTTTCCTATATATTCTATAATTTTTCACTGAAAGGGTGTCTTGTTGTCTAAGGTATGTCTCTTGTAGACAAAAGCATATTGGCGTATGTTGTGTTATTAAATACTGGACATCGTCGTAATTGGCACGTAGTCCTCTACAGTTCCACTGGATGAACTGATCCATTATTTGGTTTTTCTAGGGCTTCCGGGTTGCTTCCAAAAGGGAGCATTCTTCTGCTTTGTCTTATCTTTTTTAGGATAGTTTGGCTGGTCCATGTCCATATCTTCTTCTGTGAAATTTTCTAATACTGGTTCTTCCGTTGTGTTTATTTTTCCTATTTCCATCTGTTCGGTTTCTTTGGTGTTTATAAGTTTAGGTCGGTTTTCGTTGTGATGCTGATTTGTGGATATCTGTTCTGTGTGAAGAGAAATTGAGGTATTCACTGTTTTCTCCTGTTTCTGTGCCTTCAATCCAGTAGATGATTCTTTTGGCATCATGGAAATTTCGGTTTGAACTTCTACTGATTTATATTGGATTACTGCTTGTGCATATGTTGGCTTGTTTGTAGGTCGTGGCTGTATTATTCTTCTTGCTTCTTGGTACGTTGTGTTGTGTTCTGTTTTGTATTTCTGAATTAGTTTCTCTTGTTTCCATTTTTCACACGTTTTTGAGTAGGCTGGGTGTTCCCCTTTACAGTTTGTACATTTCAAGATGTTGGCAGAGCAAACTGTAGTCTCGTGTTCTTTAGAATCACATTTTGCACAGGTTGCTGAGTTTCTGCATGCCATTTGTCCAAATTTCTGACATTTGTAACAACGCAGTGGATTTGGTATATATTGTCGTACTTGGCAGTTCAGATATCCTGCTTTGATTGTTGCTGGAGGTTTTGGAGTATTAAATGTTACGATAAGGGTTCTTGTTGGAATTATATTTCCATCCCTTCGGATATTAATTCTCTTCACTCCTGTAACTCCTTGGCTTCTTAATTCTTCTGTGAGCTCTTCCTCTGACACATTTAAGAGGTCCCACTCTGAGATCACCCCTCTGGAAGAATTCAGTGTGTTGTGTGGTGTTACAACTACTGGCATTCTTCCAAAAATTGTTGTTGAAAGTAACTTCTGGGATGTTTGGGATTTTCTGTTTCCACTAGTATGTCTCCAGATCTCAGCCGTCGAACTGACTTGGGAGATCCTACTAGACCCTCTAATGTTTTCTGAATAACAAACGGAGACATACGTCCTAATGTCTGATCTCCTGTTGCATGTATGACAATGAATGTTGGTATTTTTGGTGGGTCCCTATCTGTCTTCTGTCTCTTTGATTTGGTGTTTTCTGTTTCACTACTTGGTAGAGCTTTCTCTTGAAGCCCTATAGTACTAGTAGTTATTTTACTACTCATGTTTGCTCTTTTGGCCCTGGGAGTGTTACTTTCCTCTCCCAGGTTACCAGCCCCGCCACGTGGAGGCAAGGGCAGTGCCTCTTAGTGACCAAGCGGCTGTGTAAGTTAGATTAGTAAAGGTGAGTATACGAGAAAAAATAAGAAAGGTGAGTTTCCTTTCTGTGTCTTCACTTACTGATTGTAAGATAAAGAGCTGTTTCACAAAAAATAAAGGGAATTTAACGATGAAAATTAAAGAAACTTGTATATTTTTTAGAACGCTCTATATATCGCTGGGAATCGCTTAGTCACTAATAAATCGCTTGGCACCTGGGGCCCTTCATCATTGTAATACGTAAATAGGAATGAAGGGAAGTTTCTGAAAATTTGTATTTTATATGATTGAAGATTTCAGTGAAGGGGAACACATTTTACCATAACAGCGTAAAAACCCACACAATTGCAGTTATTGGTATTATCACAAATGCAATAAGATCGAGTTTACTACCCGTTTATAATTAGATGCACGAACAGAAAACCCTTGCCCAGTAAACCGGAAAGTGCAAATTGTTTTATGGTTGTGATCTCCAGAAATGTGCTTTAGAAAAATATCACAAAGGCACTCAAAATTGATTCTTATAATGGGAACATATGATAACAATGAAAGGGTAGTGCAATTTCCATTATAAATATGACCTTTTAGAGAGATAAATAGCTTAAAAATATAACGAAATTTTCAACCTCCAAGGACTTGGAACAAATTAGAAAAAAAAAATGTGTTATTGAGTTCATATTACGATATTTTCACAATATAATTTTTTCCTATGGGATGCAAAATGCGTTTCCACTATTTTTTTAAGTTTGCATAGGCCAGGAAAAACTTACATAAAGTCGAATTTCCGTAAGTCAAGTATTACATAAGTCGGGGAGTTCCTGTATTTAATTATATAATTAAATAAATATTTATTTAATTGTATAAACTACTTTAATAAAATTACAAAATGAATTAAAAAATGTTCTCTTTATCAAATCAAATCAAATCAAATTATTATTTTAGGGTTGCCTGTAATTGAATACATTAACCCGTATTTGTGTCTGTAAATTGTGTGTGTTCTATGGTCGATTTGCCTGTTTTGCTGGAAGAAAAACCTTGCTATCTACCTGAGACTGACTAACTCAGCCACGGAGTGAAAAAAGCCCATTAAAGTTCCTTGCGTCAACTACGGGATTCGAACCGAGGCCTTTTCCACCCAGTGTGGGGAGGATGGTGACGATACCACTGTGCTACCTGCGCAGACTATTCTCTTTATAACTAAAGTGTAGTACTATGTTAACAATAACTATCAGTAATAATTTGAGATGATTCCTTACCCTTAATATAAAATTTTACAAAAAAAAAAAAAAAGTTAAATTTGGTTATCTTTCCAAATGAAAAAATATGATTTTAAAATTCATGCATCAAACCTTCCCACTGTTTTTGACATTTCCAAGGCTTTTGATCATGTTTAGCATACACGTCTAAACAAACTTCCAAATTTGTTTCTCTGACTGTTATCTTTTTGGATATTAATGATCTTTTTCACTGACTGTAAATCCTGCTGATGATAGCACACCATTCCCCCTTCCAGCTTGAGAAACTTGATCTATACAAACAGCTTCAATTTTTCAAATAACCACCAATTCATTAAACACTGTTCTGCAGGTGATTTTTCAGTGAGAATACTGAAGAATCGCCTGCAGACTTAAGAAAACTTAGTTAACTTTGATCATTCTAAAAATGTGATTTATCAAAAAAAAAGTCTGCTGCACCTATGCCAGGCTTTAATAACACTCCACTAGACAAGACTGATCACATTTCTTAATTGAGAGATTATCTTGGCTCTGTTAGCATAAGCATCTAAAATATTACTTCCTCTGCATAAGAAAAACTGGGCATTCTTTTTTTCTCTTTGCATTACTTTTCTTCTAAACACTTACTCGACTCTGTAGAAATCTACTCTGCCTTACCATGGAACAACTCTTCCACATTTGGAGTAATATCCCAGAACTTCTCTTAAGCTTCTAGGCTCTATTCAAAAGAGGGCAGTCAGGTTAATTAACAGCACATCTCTTACAAACTCTCTTTGCTCTCTATCATATACACATTGTTTCTGCTGCCAGCCTTTCCTAAAGATACTTCCATGGGCATTTATTTGTCTAAACTGGCATCTATAATTTCACCTCACTCTTCAAAACACATTCCTCGGTTGTCACATCCTTTAACTTTGAACTCCAACTTACAGACCAAACTTCTGCTCTTCTTCATTTATCCCTTCTACTCCTAACCTTCATAACAATCTTCTTTCATATGTATTTCCTGAAAATTACAATCTGCAGAAACTGGAAGTCCAATGTTAACAAGCATCTTCTGTCTTCTCAACTTTAAACCCATTCAAAAATACTAAAGTACTATAAGTTCTGACACCTTTGGTTATCATACATATACAGTATATAAAAATTAAAAATTACTAAAAGCATTAGTAATGACAAAACTAATGGGGTATTTTTTCTTATTACATGCTGTTCATTTGCCATGGATACAGTTTATCATAACTTTTTATATGAGTAACAAAATGAGTTTCAATTTTAATGAATGTATTTTAGAATATCACTAATTATATATCTTATCTACTGTTGTATTTCAGGAAGGCAGAACAGCTCTACATTATGCAGCAGCCATGTCACGTAAAGATGGAATGAATGCATACAAACTTTTAACACAGGCAGGTGCAGATTCAAAAATACGTGACAATGTAAGTTTTTTTTACAATATAATGATATTCCTGATTTGACAAGTTTGGTTTTTTTAAGTTACTTCTTACAAAAAATATAATAAGCCACTTTGTGAATACCAAAAAGGTTCTTACTTTAATCAAAAATAGCATAGGAAATATATACAACTTGATGTTGATAAGACAAGAAGTCTCCGCAATAAATATTTTAACAAGTAAAAAAAAAAAAGCAAATCACCTTTTATCCACTAGCTATTCATTTATTTTTTGATTACATCATCAGTGATATCTAGTAAAGTATTGTGGGCACTCACTTTCATTATGAAAAATTAATGCTCTGTATGCTATTTCAGCAAAGTTTACAAAAACTACAAAGATCTGTCAGCAACCTGCTATTGCACTAGTCTAAATCAGCATGTCAACCAATTTCTCTGAATTCAATGTTTACAGCAGCGATAGTAGCAACTGTTCCAATACCCTTCATGCAAAATCTGAATGTATGCTACAAACTGGCTATTTTTAAAGAGCCTTCCCAAATACCTATACCCACTTGTCTGCTCTCTTGCTCTCTCTCTCTGTCTCTCTCTCTCCACCCTTCTATTTCAATATAACTCATACCTTTCTCTTTCCACACTCAACCTTTGTCTTCTTAATATTTATTCTCATCATAAACCTATCACAACTTTCCTTTCTGTTAACCAATTTCTGCAATCCTGGCCCAGAATTTGCATTCAAAAATACCACCAAGTACCATATCTTCTGCAAATTTAATACTCTCAATAACCTTTCCAATCATCTTCATCCATATAATTCTTGCTCAATTCTATTTCCTTTTATCAAATGCCTCTTTAACCATTTCTTCTACATGTATATTAAAGTCATATAGGTTAAAAAAGCATATTAATATGCATCCTAATATATGTATTGTAACCATTAAAATGTAAATTTAAATAGTATAATTTCACATGCTATTGATGAAGTCCACAATACATTATTAAGTAATTTGTAGCTTTGCTATGCTAACACCACTTATTTCAATTTGGAACTTGCAAGGAAGCCATTAAATGTTTTGCTACTATACAATTAAGTGCTATTTCTTCTCCTCTTCATACCTGAGTATTCATCACATTGCACGGGTAGGGCAACAGCCTCAGTTTTGTACATGACTATGAGCAAAACCTATTAAGTTTATTATATTCTTTGGCCCATGAGGTTTGGTCACAGACATCTTTCTAGGTATGACAGGCTAGAGCTTACTATCGTGGAATCTAAAACACTGATGGAACTAATATGATGAAGAACGTAATTGAAGAGAGACTTCAAGTGCCCTCGAACTGATAAAAATCTTAAATGAACGATATATTATATTCCAAAAGATTCTTATAGGACTGAGGGTATTCCTTTTGTTCAGAGAATAAAAAATGAGGACCAATTCATAGTGTAAATGACGATGTCATTTTTCTATGTATGAACATTGTTTTGTAATTTTTCTATGTACATATATTGTTTTGTAATTTTTCTATGTACATATATTGTTTTGTAATTTTTCTGTGAATGCATGATGTCTGTATGTAATTCTTCCTCTATGTGTATATATCTTATGTATTTCCTGATATTTAATCCTATGTTACACTCTAATAAGTGATGTATGTATGCGCCACCCTCCCAGGAAATTTCTGTACAGGGGTGTTTGTTAAATAAACTGATAATAATAATAATAATATTCAGGTCCCACTTCTGAGTCAAGTAAACCAAAGTTCAGCAAGGACTGGTCGTTCTGTTACAACAATTCCTTTGCTTACCCCCTTGTGATGGTGGGATTGTTGGCAAAATTGAGTATACCCCCCCCATCCCCATGTGTAAGACTTGAAACACTAACGTATTGGATGTGACCAGGGTCACTGAGACTTAATTGAAAATTTCATTAGAACCACCCTACAATCTCCTAAGCCCACTTACTTTTTTCTGGAAGAATCTTAATGAATCAATCTCAGTTACACTACTTATTCACTCTATTATTCCTTTCATTTCAAAGGTGGTACTTGTGTATATATCCACTTTGGTATTTTTTGTCTGAGACTTCCTAATTTAGAAGTCACTGAAGAAATATCCTCCTCTCCTCTCTTTGATCTCTTCTAGCTTAAAATCTCTTTACTCCATTCCATCAAACTGCATTAATCACTCGGAACTCTGACTTCCTTTCCTTAAAACTTGGTTTTCTCCAATTTAATTTTCCTAATAGTAAGAAAGCCGGTCAGCCTTTCTGGCTGACCAGTTTTTTAGTTACACAGAACAAGCTGGTCAAGATGACTTTTGCATTTACTAATGACATTGTACAGCTTCTCCTTTATCTACCAGAGCACCAGACAATCTGAACCACATTAACTTTTTCTCACAAACAACTTTTTAAAGTAAACAGAAAATAATGGTTCTCTAGGAACCTCAGATCACAATTTAGTGTTGATTTCTCTTTCAACAGATCTTCTCTCTCATGGACATTCTTAGCCTTGTGTTGTTGTTTCACATTACAAGAATGTGAAATAGAATGATGTCTTCTTCTTTTCCCTGGTTAGATTACTGTTTTAAATCTTCTGATATGAATAACTGCCGAGATCTCGTCAGTGAAATGATTTGTGTAGAGATGAAATTCTCTATTCCACCCTAAACACTCATCCATTATCTAAATCTTGACTTTTGATTATATGTGCTATCGCTGTATTCAAAATAAGGATGCAGCATATCGCAAATGGACTGCAACAATATCTCCAGCTTCATTTTCTGACTATGCTAAAGCCACAACCATTCTAAAACACTTGATTTTGAACAGGATTAGAGGAGAAATCTTACTTCTTATAAAAAAAAAAGAAACACACCCTTCTCATTTCACCCATCTACTTGCTCCAAATGTTTGTCTAGTTCTGCCTTGAATCCATTTAAGCAATCAACTTCTACAATCACAGATGGAAGTTTGTTCCAGCAATCAACCACCCGCTGGCTAAAGGAAAACTTCCACACATCTGTCCTACAACTGTCTTTCCTCAATTTGAATTTATGCCCTCTCAGGCAATTATTCTGGGCAAGAGGAACAATCCCATCAGCATTGAGCATGCTCAAACCATTCAAGGATTTTTATATAACTGCTGACAAGGCTACTAGAGACAGTCGTGTTCAAAGCCGCTAAGTGGATTTTTCTTATTTATTGATTTGAAATTATTGTTTTTCTAAAACTTTTCATTTAAATTTAGTAGTATAACATTATTTTGTGATTTTCTGATTAATTTGGTGTATTTATTCTTTACTCTGCCTTGTAATTGCATAAAAGTATCGGTAAGGGTTTCCACGTGTTTCAAGTCCGCTACCGTTCGTAATTTTCCCGCCTTTGTGATACGATAGTTATATACCGTACTAGATAGCGTTAGTTGAACTTCGTTAGCAGTTAAATTGTACGTTTAAATAAATACATATAACAACTTAGATTACAAATGTAATATAATTAATTATATTTAACATAATTAATAACATAACATAATTAATTATAATTAATTAATAAATTAATAGAATCATGACTCAGACCAGAGCAGCAAAGCAAAAGGCTCAAGCTAATGGAAGTGCTGTGGCTCAGAGCAGAACTGAGGGGGGCAGTTGTCCTCTGACTCACAGCCTTATAAAATGCACTGTTTGCTTGATGTTTGCAGAGCAATCGGGTACGGGACATGATACTGCCAAGGGGGATGTCTTTGTGTGTGCGCGATGCGAGGAGTGTATCGATATCAGGCAACAACTCGGCGTTCTTGTGGGCCTATATGAGAGCTTGAAGGGCAGGGTGGATGCCCTCGAAGAAACTAAATTGAGGGGCCCATCAAGCTCTCAGCTGCCCACATCAACGCCAGAGCTTGCACTTGGGCATCGCGTGACACAGAGGCAAGCCCCAAGGCAGAATGCGCTGGTCCCGAAGGAACTAGTAGTTGTTGGTGACTCTATTGTCAGGGAAACGGGGAACATGCTTTGTAAAAAACATAGGTGGAACAGGACCAGGGTATGTCTGCCAGGGGCAAAGGTTGATGACGTTGTTGAGCGAATATCATCTTTTAAGGGCACAAAAGGTGATATAGTTGTACACGTTGGCACTAATAATATTAAGAGTAGGAGACCGGCAGAATTACTTAACAAGTACAGGTCACTGTTGAACAAAAGCCGAGAATTAGGGTTGAATTTGAAAGTGTCTGCAATTCTGCCCAGACACGATAGGAGGGAGTATATGATGAGAGCCTTCTCGATCAATTCGGCCCTGGAAAGATTATGCAAGGCTCAAGGGGTAGAATTTTTTTCAGCCTGGCCTGTACTTGTTAACAGGAGAGATTGCTTCTACAGGGATGGGATACACTTAAATAGAAAGGGTGCAAGAATATTTGCTGATGCTATCGAGGCAGTGTTAGGTGGGTCGGAAAACTGCTAGCTTGGGGGGAGACAAAGACCAATAGATTGACAGTAGCCACTGGTAGAGGTGAAAGAGATTCTTGCACTGCTTCTATTAGAATGAGCAGAAGCCTGAAAAACAAGATGCATGGTATTTCAGAGACTGCTGGGAGCCATTGCGGTACAAGTAAACACATGGGTTGTGTTAGGGTAGCTAAGAATAGAAACAGGTGCAGGTATACTTGCGTGTACACCAATGCTAGGAGTTTAGTAAATAAATTTGATGAATTTGAGGTACTGCTCAAAACATCGAAGGCAGATATTGTTGGGATATCAGAGACGTGGTGTCACACAGATATAAGGGATGCAGAACTGCAATTTGGGGAGTACAACGTCTACAGAAAGGATAGACAGGATAGGAAGGGGGGAGGGGTTATGCTATTAGTTAAGAAACACATAAAAACCAAGGAAGTGAAGCCAGTCGACATCGCTGGACAGTGCAGTGTGGAGTCAGTTTGGTGTGACATAAACATTGGGAGATCAAAATTGAGAGTAGGAGTGTGCTATAGGCCTAATGACTCTGATGAATATAATAAGGAACTGTACAGGGAAATAGAGTGGGCCAGTAAATCAGAGTGTCTTATAATGGGAGATTTTAATTTCCCAGATATTGACTGGAATTTGGGGGCTGGTTACTCACACACTAGCAGGGCTTTTGTGGATTTATTGGATGATTGTTTTCTACATCAGCATGTTCGGGAGGCAACTAGAGGGAGTAATACTCTTGATTTGATTATCAGCAGTGATTCTTCATGCATTAAGAATCTGCAGATAAATGAACCACTAGGTGGCAGTGATCACAGTGTGCTGAAGTTGGATTTACTCAAAGAGGTAACTACCATTAGGGGTAAAGGGAAGGGTTATTGCTTCCGTAAAGGCGACTACGATGGACTGAGACAGTATTTAAATTCTATACAGTGGGACCAACTGATGATGTTACCAACAGCAAATTCAAAATGGGAAGCATTCAAAGAACTTATCTTGGAAGCTACTAGGCTTTACATACCAACTAAGAAATATTGTTCAAGGTTTAGGCCAAAATGGATGTCAGATAAACTAATGAGGCATATGGCAGAGAAGAAAAATGCATGGGATACATACAAATTAACACATGACACAGAAGCCTATGATAGATACAAGTTGATATGCAACCAAGTTACAAAGGAGGTTAGGCAGGCGAAGGCAGATTAAGAGAAATCCTTGGCAAGGGATGCAAAGAAAAACAGAAAAGAGTTCTTTACTTATGTAAACTCTAGAAGGAAGGGGATGAATCAGATTGGTCCACTTGATATCGATGGGTCAACTGTTGATGATCCTGCTCAGATAGCTAACAAACTAAATGAATATTTTGCATCGACATTCACACATGAGGAGTTATTTATCGAGGGGAATGCCAGAGGTGTATTCAACTCTAGCAGTAAGCTAGAGAATCTTGTAATAACTGAGAGTAAAGTGGAGGAGAAATTGTTGAAGATAAACACAAGAAAGGCACCTGGGGTGGATGGGATCTATCCAGTTATATTAAAGGAGGCAGCAAAGGAAGTAAGCAAACCCTTAGCCATAATTATGAGAGCTTCCTTGGACTCAGGGGAGGTACCCATAGACTGGAAATGTGCAAATGTGACTCCAATTCACAAAGGAGGATCAAAGGCTGACACAAGTAATTATAGACCTGTGAGCTTAACTTCTGTTCCAGGAAAATTAATGGAGGCACTGGTTAAAGAAGCACTGCAGGATCATTTAGACAAGACTTCAGTTATAGCTCAGACACAGCATGGTTTTGTTAAGGGGAAGTCTTGCCTGACCAACTTGATTGGATACTATGATGCAGTCACAAAAGAACTGGATGCAGGGAATAACTTTGATATTATATACTTGGATCTTAGAAAGGCTTTTGATACTGTTGCACATGGAAGACTGCTACACAAATTGGAGCAGTGTGACATTGGAGGCAAATTGCTGCTATGGATAAAGGGGTGGTTGAGGGGAAGAAGACAGAGAGTGGTAATCAATGGACACTGCTCATCGTGGACTGATGTTATTAGTGGAGTCCCTCAGGGCTCAGTGTTGGGTCCATTATTGTTTTCTGTATTTATAAATGATATTGATGATGGTATATCGGGCTTAATGTCCAAGTTTGCAGACGATACAAAGGTTGGCAGGGTTGTCAAGGACACTACTGACACTATGCTGCTGCAACAGAATCTGGAAAGGTTGAGCAGATGGGTTGAGAGGTGGCAAATGAAGTTTAACATTGACAAATGTAAAGTACTACACATGGGAAACAGCAACCCCAGAGCAACGTATCAACTCTGTGGTACTACACTGACAGTGGTAGAGAATGAAAGGGACTTGGGGGTGGTTGTGCAGGCAGATATGAAGTTCTCTGAGCAGTGCAGATGGGCTGCAAGAGTAGCTCATGGAGTATTGTCAATGATATACAGGAATTTTTCCAGCAGGGATAAGGAGGTGATTATTCACCTCCTTATCCCTGCATTGTATAAGGCGATGGTCAGGCCACACCTAGAGTACTGTATACAGGTCTGGAGGCCTCATTTCAAGAAGGATGTAGAGCTGCTGGAACGAGTACAGAGAAGGGCAACAAGATTAGTGAATGGAACAAAGGGGTGCTCTTACGAAGAAAGGCTTAAGTTTTGCAAATTACAGTGTCTGGAGACTAGGCACCAGCGAGGTGATCTGATAGAGGTGTATAAAGCCTTGAATGGTTTAAGCATGCTCAATGCTGATGGGATTCTTCCTCTAGCTCAGAAAAATCACCTGAGAGGGCATAAATTCAAATTGAGGAAAGACAGATGTAGGATAGACGTGCGGAAATTTGCCTTTAGCCAGCCGGTGGTTGGTTGGTGGAACAGACTTCCATCCCTTGTTGTGGAAGTTGATAGCCTAAATAAATTTAAGGCTCAGCTGGACAGGTATTTTGAACGAACAGAGGGGTGAAGTGGAAGTGGGTTTTTTTTTTTTTTTTTTGGCTGATGCTGCATAAGCTTGCTTTCTTGCATCAAATGCCTCTACTAATGCTAATAATGCTAATGCTAATGCTAATTATGAGAGCATCCTTGGACTCAGGGGAGGTCCCCGCAGACTGGACATGTGCAAATCAAAGGGGGATCAAAGGGTGGCACCAGTAATTCAGACATCCTTGGACTCAGGGGAGGTCCCCACAGACTGGAGATGTGTAAATGTATTCCCAATTCACAAAGGGGGATCGAAGAGTAACAAGAGTAATTACAGATCAGTTAGTTTAACTTCTTTTCCGTGTAAAATAATGGAGTCACTGGTTAAAGATACATTGCAAGATCATTTAGACAAGACATGCAATAATTCAGACAGAGCATGGGTTTGTTAAGGGAAAGTCTTGTCTGACAAATTTGATTGGTTATTATGATGTGGTTACAAAAGAACTAGATGCAAAAAATAATTCTGATATCATATACTTGGATTTCAGGAAAGCTTTTGACACTGTTGCGCATGGAAGACTACTGTACAAATTGGAGCAGAATGGTATTAACGGTAAATTGCTACAGTGGATAAAAGGATGGTTGAGTGGGAGAAGACAGAGGGTGGTAATTAATGGGTGCTGCTCTTCGTGGACTAATGTTATTAGTGGAGTCCCACAGGGTTCGGTGTTGGGTCCACTGTTGTTTTGTATATTTATCAATGATATTGATGAAGGTATATCAGGCTTAGTGTTGAAGTTTGCAGATGATACAAAGTTTGACAGGGTTATTAATGACAGTAATGGCAGTGTGCTACTGCAACACGATCTAGAAAATTTGGGCAGATCGGCTGAGAAGTGGCAACTGAAGTTTAACCTTGACAAATGCAAAGTACTGCATATCGGTAGAAGTAATCCCAGAGAAGTGTACCAACTGTGTGGTACTACACTTATGATGGAAGAAAATGAAAAAGACCCGGGAGTAATTTTGCAGTCAGATATGAAGTTTTCTGAGCAATGATGCAGACAGGCTGCCAGGGTAGGTCATGGAGTTTTGTCAACAGGGAAAAGGAGGTGATTGTCCCCTCTGTATAAGGCAATGGTCAGTCCACGCCTTGGTCTTGCGTACAGGTCTGGAGGCCTCATTTTAGGAAGGATATAGATTTGCTGGAGCGTGTACAGAGAAGGGCAACAAGATTGGTGAGGGGAATGAAGGGATCCTCTTACCAAAAGAGGCTTAAGTTCTGCAAATTGCAAAGGCTAGAGACTAGGCACCTGTGCAGTGATCTGATTGATATGTATAAGGCCTTGAATGGATTGAGCACGCTGAATTCTGGTGGGATTCTTCCACTTGTTTAGATTACGAACCTAAAGGGGCATAAATTCAAATTAAGGAAAGACAGATGTAGAATAGATTTGCAGAAATTTGCCTTTAGCCAGCGGGTGGTTAATTGCTGGAACAAACTTCCATCTGTCGTTGTGGAAGTTGATAGATTAAATAAATTTAAGGAGGAACTGGACAAACATTTAGTGGGAATGGTTGTGTAAATTTTTTTTTTTTTTTGGCTGATGCTGCATAACCTCATACACTGCTTTCTTGCATCACATACCACTACTACTACTACTAATACATCAATACCAACTCTTAAACTATCTTAAACCTTCAAATTTAATCAACGATCAATAATATAGATTCCATTCAGTGTTGATTGGCTTATGTTACTCATATTTGGTCAAATTCAATGGAAAAGTTTGGTGAAACTCAAACAGCTACTCTTGACATTTCCAAGGCTTTTTATTGTGTTTGGCATAAAGGTCTTCTAAATAAGCTCCCATCATATGGAGTGCCAAATGTTTCTGCAATTAGATATCCAGTTTTTTTTTTTTCCTATTCTGCATACTCACTGAAGTTCATGATAGATAGCTCTCTGTTTTCTAACTTCTTCACTAATGCTGGGGTTCCCTAGATTTTGTTCTTTTTTGCACTATTTTCGTATTGTGTATTAATGACTTTTTCTCAGTGACTGAAAATCCAATCCATAATTTTGTTATGGATAGGATTTCTCAAACTATGCACAAGAAAATCCTATACACAGTTTTGAGAAACCTTGCTCTGCACAAACATCCTCACTTTTTGAATATCCACATCTAATTCCTTAAGTGCTGATTTCCAAATAATTCTCCAACAAGGTGAAGTTAAGATCTCACTATTAGAGATTATCACAGAAACAGAGAATTATCATTGTTTTCCTTTCAGTCTGGGAAACTCACCTCTGAAAAAAGTCACCCAGATTGTAAGTATGCATTGATAGGCATGTTGTATATTATCTTGTATAGGTATAATATCTTGTATATACATTTTAACAATCTCTAACATATATATTTTAACAATCTCTAACATATATATTTTTATAACAATCTTTAAACCTAAATATACTTATGTGTACTCCATAGATTTAACTAGGTTTGTTTAACAGTTATTCACTACTTTTCACTAATACTACTAATTATATATATAGTGGATTCCGGTTATATGGGCCACTGGTTAATCGGGGCAGCTGTTTATTTGGGGCAAATCTTAAAGAGCAGAACCTAATCAAGAAAATAGCCAGGGGTTTTCTTCACTTTTTTTTGGGTAGTTGTTGGTGCATCGGCTTCTGTGGCCATAATGCACCTCCCATGGTTTTTGCAGTACTTTGATCCAAGCCCGAGGCGGGATTCGAAACCGCGACCTTTGGGTTGCCAGGCAGGCACTTTACCCACCCGGCTAGCCCGGTCGGCTTTTTCTTCACTTAACTGGGACAACACGGCATTTAATCAGGACAGGAGATCACAGTACTCAAGATTACCCTATGATGTCTCCAACCATACCACGTGGTGCGGTCGGATTTCTGGAGGTCACAACCATAAAACAATAAAAAAAAAAAAATTAGCAGTTCCCGGTTTCTTGTACTTTTCTCTTAGTGCAATCTGTTATAAACGGATGGTAAACTCGATCTTACTGAATTTGCAATAATACCGACAGCTGAAATTCTGTGGGTTTTTTACGTTATTATGGTGAAATGCATTTCCCCTTAAATGAAATCTTCAAATCATATAAAAAACAAATTTTCAGAATCTTCTCTTCATTCCTATTTTTTAAGCTTCGTAACTTGCTACTCCATTCCGACTTGCGTGTATTGTGTTAGTTTAAAGTGACCAGACATCCTGGATTATGCGGGACAATCCCGGATTTAAGTCATTTGCCCCACATTGCAAACTGTCTAGAAAATGTCCAGGATTGGACATGTAGCCTCCATACTTATATCATGAATCATGATAAAATAAAGTTAATTGTAAAGTTAATTGATGTAGATGAAGAAGAAAGTGGGCTTTTTGACGAAAGATCACATTTAAAAAAATATGCTGATTATTCAAAAATGAAAGAATACCAACAGATAGGAGGTGGGTCGAAATATTTTGGGACAAGGGACATGCCATGCAGGCATTTGGAAAGAGTAATTGGATTTACATTATGTTTGGCGGGAACCAATGGTGTAACGGAAAGAGTTTTTTCAGTAGAAAATAAGCTGTGGACGTCAGAAAACACAACTGACCACAGAAACACTGAAACCAATACTACAAGTTAAATGCAATTTTGCTAAATTATTAAGAAAAATTCACTCCACGGAATATTTCATTATATTGTTTACTTTCTATTGTTTTATTGTTAAAAGAAGTATATATTATTATTATGTGAAATACCTATATAACATAGGTATTTCTGTGAAATAAAACAAATAGACTATATTCGTTTTTTTTTTTAAGAAGTGTGATATTTTATTTTATAAGATTAGTTCAGAGAAGTATATGTATTTAATTTATATTTTGTATGTGAATATAGTTTTCTAAATAAAAAATTTTAAAAATATGTGTATATTGTTTTTAGGGGTGGGGTGGAAAATCAATGTCCCACATTGAAGTACTAAGGATCTGGTCACTTCATGTTTGCAATTTGTGCATGCTATGTTCTTTGTTATTGATTGCTTATCTATTTTACTGTTTTAAATTTTAACCCCCCCCCCTAAATGTCAGTGAACAGAAATAAACTAGTTAGTACATTGAAGAGGTCCTGGAGTCAGGAACTCTGTTGTTGTTGTTGTTTGGTTTTTAGGAGCATTAGCAACTAAGGCCATATTGCTCCGGGGATATGCGGTGGTCATTCCCTGACCTTTCCACATCCTCCGTATTTGGTGGCTCACGGGCTCGAACCCCGGTCTAATCAAGAAGCATGTGCTACGCACTGCTGCTCCTGCCCACCTGGCTAGTCAGGAATCCTATGATTCATCTATAATGGTAGTGTAATATGTACTAACTAGTGCATATTACAGTACATATTAATTAAGCTATGCACATAAGCGTAAATTTATTTTTATTTTGCTAACCTGTGGAAAATATTCTTCCGATTTTTAAGTATCATTTAATTTTTTAATTGGTAATAAAGTGTACATCTCCCAACAGGTGCGGATCGGGTTAATATATCTTTACTTTTATAGCCTGTGGATAATGTTCCTCCTATTTTCACTTATTAGAATTGCTGTTTAATAAAATTAAAATTCAATTCATAAACTTGATCACAATGACCAGCACTTACTATGTATCATATAGTGAACAGTACTTTGTACTTTACTATGGTGAGTCCATTGTAACATGATTTATTGGTACAGAGAATCAATCATAAAGCAGAAGTCGACTGTATTTTTAACTATTTACGTGAAACTTTACGTAATTGGGGGAGCCGCTTAATCGGTCCAAAATGCACTAGTCTCGATGTGTCCCAAATAACCAGAATCCACTGTATATAAAATCATTTATTACCATCAAATTAATTAAGGGTGATAACAATAATAATAATAATAATAATATATGAAATAAGTAAATATAGCTTTAAGAAAGGAATAAAAATAAAATACAAGACAATATACAAAATGCTTATTGTTGCATAACTACAATCTAAGTGGCTTTTTCAGGGGTTAACCATTCAGATTGAAAAGAAACACAATGGTAAGCGGTTCTCTGTTTCTTAAATAATCAATATGCAGTACTGCATTACAATATATTAAGGTTATGTACTCAATATAATGTAATTTTATACATTTTTTTTATTTTTATTAATTCACTATTTTTTGCTAATGGTAATTAGTCTAACATGATATTTTAATAGATCAGATTCAAAGCTCTCATAAACAGATTTTCTGACATTAAATTCTACTTTTTATTCCTAATTCTATTTTGTCTCTTGATTTTCATAACAACACGCAGCATGGACGGACATCAGAATATTATAAAAATCACTCAATGGTATTGCCAAATAAATATTCACAGAAAGGTAAAATAAACATTGCCCCTCGTCATCATGAACCATTAAACAAGTACAGTAAACAAGGAGGTAAGTTATTTTGTCTAGATTTTAAAATAAATTTGACGAAGGTAAAGAAAGCCAACACGAGAACCATGGGGAAACTATGGCAAATTTGCAAAACAAACTGGTTTGCTGCTACCACAGTTTCTCCTTGCATTCTCGGTAAACAGATGGTATGTATTATCAGTAGCAGCAGTAGATCGAGAAAAATATAGTGATTGACACATGGGGATGAAAGACGATGGTGCCCGAACACAACGGATAACATAATAACGTTAAATGATTGACTGATGTTATGATATGCATATATATAAAGAATTTTTCTTTCTTTTCCTATTATTTCATAACATAACCTTTAAAGTTAGGTAAGGAAACCTTTTCCTATTATTTCCTAACCTAACATTTAAGGTCAGATTATGAAATATAACAAAAAATAAAGAAACCTTGGTCAAACTTCAGAACAGAGTGTGCATTCCAGCATAACATAACGTAACCTTTTTTCACTAGCCTGCTTGAATCCATTCCAAATTAGTGATGTAAACTAACTTAACCGTTTTTCACTAGCCAAAAATAAAAGTCTATTAAAAAACTCACACTAAAAACAACCCACACAATTAAAACACGCCAATAGTCTGGAATGCACATACTGTTCTGAATTTAGCCAAAACCGGTAAACCATTTATTTATTTTTTTCTAATCTAACCTTTAAGGTTAGGTTAGAAACCTTAAGAAAAAACTTTTAGGTTAGGAAAACTAACCTTAAAAACATACAGAGATCAGTAATATAGTTATTTTAATAGCAAAAACACTCATGAACTCCAATAATCTTTTAATAATTAAAAAAACTAATCATTACATTGTCTGTCGTGCCTACGTGTCAATCAATATATTGTTCTCAACTTCTACTGCCACTACCGATAACACGGCGCCTCCGTAGCCAGGTGGGAAGGAGCAGCAGTGTAGCACACGCTTCTTGATTAGACCGGGGTTCGAGCCCGTCACCACCAAATACGGAGGATGCGGAAAGGTTAGGGTTTGACCACTGCATATTCATGGAGCAATATGGCCTTAGTTGCTAATGCTCCTAAAAAAAAAACCAGACCAAACTGATAACACACACCGTCTGTTTATCGAGAATGCAAGGAGAAACTGTGGTAGTGGCAAGCCAGTTTGTCTGGTAAGTTTCCCATAGTTTGCTGTGGTTCTTGGATTGACCTTCTTTACCTTAGCCAAAAATTTATTTTTGAGAGAAGCAATTAATTGTAGTTAATAAGTATTATATTAAATGATACTAAAATTAGAATGCGTGGTACTAAATTATAATACTCAAAATATAATTATAAATTTTACATTTTCTCTCTAAAATTATGCTTTCTAAAGAAACACTATAAATTCAAAATTGTGATCACTAGTCCATTTTAAATAGTCTATTTCTCCCCTCCTCAATGTATATCCATTTAAGTTCAAATACATGTCCTCTATTTTGAAGGCAAAGAGGAAATACCAGAGGGGGGAAGTCTTTGTTCTAGTATCTGGGAAAAAACTTTCATCTTATTTAAAATCATGGCATCAAGTTCATCACTTGGAACTTGATGCCCATGCAATTTTTTTTTATTCTTCAGATTTCTAAAGAATGAATAATCACTGGGAGCAAGATCTATAGGACAAGTTTAAATGCAGGTGTAACTCACAAAATCTGCAATTTCTCAAAGCAGCAATTACTTTATGGGAACTGTGTAAAAGAGTACTGAAACAAAAAGGACTAGACATGTCAATTTTCCTCTTTTTTTCTTTGCTTAGATTTTTGAGCACAACAATATAGACACTTCCAGTGACTGTTTACTCATGTGGCAAGTAGTCTATCAGTTTATGATCCATTTTATGATCTTCTTAGCAGAAGGCTCTGAGTTTAATTTTTTTAATCATGAAGACCCAAGGCATTTCCACTGTACTGACTCCTGTTGTTGTTTTGGTTTTTAGGAGCATTAGCAACTAAGGCCATATTGCTCCGGGATATGCGGTGGTCATTCCCTGACCTTTCCGCATCCTCCATATTTGGTGGCGACGGGCTCGAACCCCGGTCTAATCAAGAAGCGTGTGCTATGCACTGCTGCTCCTTCCCACCTGGCTACGGAGGCGCCTTACTGACTCCTGTTTTGTTTCCAGATCCCAGGGATGAATATGTTTCAGAGTCAATACAGTTCTTGAAAGAAACCCTTGCAGATGTGCATTATGTATGCATATATTTTCCTCACAAATTTGATCGCTGTACTGTTTCCAAAAAAGTATTAGTATTCTCAGTACCCAGTGAAAACTGACCTGTGACATAGCCAAATCTTCGTAGGAGCTAGTCACTACCAACTCCTCAAAAATATTAGATTCTCTGGCAATCATAATTTATTTTTCACACTTTAATATGTCTATCTTCCATAACCAAGCCTCAATTTTTTCTGGCACATTTCTGGAGTTGTGACTTCCATTGGTTATCCCAAGCAGGGATCATCAGTGAATTTTCAACCTCATTTAAACTTTTTTTTTTTTTTTTTTTTATGAAAACCCCACACGCGAAAGGTATCAAAACCTATAGTACTTAGTACTGTGCATGGGTTGAAGGAGAAGTATGGGGGGAGGGGGGTGCCGGAAACTTTGCTCTAGAGACTAAAAATGGGTTTCACCACTTCAAGCCTCCAAATAAGCAAAGTGGTGGTATTTCACCAGCTGATGAAAGTCATCTACCACAGTTTTCATTTATAAATAACTTTTCATTCAATCCCTTCTTTTGTCAAAAATTTTTAACTGGCCAATGTTCTAATTTTTGTAAATTCATGTTTTTCTTTGAGTTGGATTAAATCTCTTCTGTCTTTCTGTACTTCACTGTATTGAACTGGGTTTAGCAGAAATAAAATATATTATTAAATATATTTTATTATATTATTTAATATATTTTATTAAATATATATTTATGAGCATATGATAAAACTGGAGTTTTTTTACATATCAAACCATAAATATAGCCAAGGTAGAAAACTCATTCACAGCTGCCAACTTTTGATGTCTGAAAAGCTGGAGTTTGGACAACTGGAAACAAGAGGGAAAACAGATTTTCTTTAACAAAAGGCAAAACACAGGAGCTTTTATTGCAAAAAGCAGGAGTTCTTTAAAAAAAAAAAAAAAAACTTGTGAGGGAAACAAAAGTGTTCTAACCAGGAAAGGTTATGCAAATAATAGCATCTGGATGCTAAGCTCCTGTGAGGAGATCTGATTAAGGTGTTTAATGCTCAGAATGGACTGAGTAAGTTTGATGCTGATAATATCCTTCCTTTTGCTCAGACTTAGAAATTTGCCTTCAGCCAACAGGTGGCTGAAGTGGGAACAAACTTCCATTTGTTGTTGTGGAAGATGAGTAGTTTGAATAAATTCAAAGAAGAACTAGACAAAATATTGAAGAGGATGCATCCCCTTCAAAATATTGAAGGGAATGCAGCCAAAACAGCCTTTTTTTAATACAAACTCTGGCAGCTGCTTTGCAGCAGGTAAATTCCAGCCTACACCTGCTAGAAACTTGTAGAAAATGTATCCCCAAAGGCTGAGGTCATACAAGCTAAAGGTGGCCCTATTAAAAGATTTTTGAATTAAAATCTATTTAATTTTAAACTATCTTGTGAGTGAGTGTAGTAATAGTAGTAGTGGCATGTGATGCAAGAAAGTGTATGAGCTTATGCGGCATCAGCAAAAAAAAAAAAAAAAAAATCACACCATTCCCTCCAAATGCCTGTCCAGTTCCTCCTTAAATTAGCATTAGCATTAGCATTAGCATTAGTAGAGGCATTTGATGCAAGAAAGCAAGCTTATGCAGCATCAGCCAAAAAAAAAAAAAAAAAAAAAAAAAGTAACATAAATAAATAAAAATAACCACTTCCACTTCACCCCTCTGTTCGTTCGAAATACCTGTCCAGCTGAGCCTTAAACTTATTTAGGCTATCAACTTCCACGACAAGGGATGGAAGTCTGTTCCACCCACCAACCACCCGCTGGCTAAAGGCAAATTTCCGCACATCTATCCTACATCTGTCTTTCCTCAATTTGAATTTATGCCCTCTCAGGTGATTTTTCTGAGCTAGAGGAAGAATCCCATCAGCATTGAGCATGCTCAAACCATTCAAGGCTTTGTACACCTCTATCAGATCACCCCGCTGGTGCCTAGTTTCCAGACACTGTAATTTGCAAAACTTAAGCCTTTCTTCGTAAGAGAACCCCTTTGTCCCATTCACCAATCTAGTTGCCCTTCTCTGTACTCGTTCCAGCAGCTCTACATCCTTCCTGAAATGAGGCCTCCAGGCCTGTATACAGTACTCTAGGTGTGGCCTGACCATTGCCTTATACAAGGGAATAATCACCTCCTTATCCCTGCTAGAAAAATTCCTATATATCATTGACAATACACCATGAGCTACTCTTGCAGCTCGTCTGCACTGCTCAGAGAACTTCATATCTGCCTGCACCACCACCCCCAGGTCCCTTTCATTCTCTACCACTGTCAGTGTAGTACCACAGAGTTGATACGTTGCTCTGGGGTTGCTGTTTCCCATATGTAGTACTTTACATTTGTCAATGTTAAACTTCATTTGCCACCTCGAAGCCCATCTGCTCAACCTTTCCAAATCCTGTTGCAGCAGCATAGTGTCAGTAGTGTCCTTGACAACCCTGCCAACCTTCGTATCGTCTGCAAACTTGGACATTAAGCCTGATATACCATCATCAATATCATTTATAAATACAGAAAACAATAAAGGCCCCAATACTGAACCCTGAGGGACTCCACTAATAACATTAGTCCACGATGAGCAGTGTCCATTGATTACCACTCTCTGTCTTCTCCCCCTCAACCACCCCTTTATCCATAGCAGCAACTTGCCTCCAATGCCACACTGCTCCAATTTGTGCAGCAGTCTTCCATGTGCAACAGTATCAAAAGCCTTTCTAAGATCCAAGTATATAATATCAAAGTTATTCCCTGCATCCAGTTCTTTTGTGACTGCATCATAGTATCCAATCAAATTGGTCAGGCAAGACTTCCCCTTAACAAAACCATGCTGTGTCCTAGCTATAACTGAAGTCTTGTCTAGATGATCCTGCAGTGCTTCTTTCACCAGTGCCTCCATTAATTTTCCGGGAACAGAAGTTAAACTCACAGGTCTATAATTACTTGTGTCAGCCTTTGATCCCCCTTTGTGAATTGGGGTCACATTTGCACATCTCCAGTCAATGGGTACCTCCCCTGAGTCCAAGGAAGCTCTCATAATTATGGCTAAGGGTTTGCTTACCTCCTTTGCTGCCTCCTTTAATATAACTGGATAGATCCCATCCACCCCAGGTGCCTTTCTTGTGTTTATCTTCAACAATTTCTCCTCCACTTTGCTCTCAGTTATTACAAGATTCTCTAGCTTACTGCTAGAGTTGAATACACCTCTGGCATTCCCCTCGCTGAATAACTCCTCATGTGTGAATGTCGATGCAAAATATTCATTTAGTTTGTTAGCTACCCGAGCAGGGTCATCAACAGTTGACCCATCGATCTCAAGTGGACCAATCTGATTCATCCCCTTCCTTCTAGAGTTTACATAAGTAAAGAACTCTTTGCTGTTTTTCTTCGCATCCCTTGCCAAGGATCTCTCGTAATCTGCCTTCGCCTGCCTAACCTCCTTTGTAACTTGGTTACAGATCAACTTGTATCTATCATAGGCGTCCGTGTCACGTGTTAATTTGTATGTATCCCATGCATTTTTCTTCTCTGCCATATGCCTCATTAGTTCATCTGACAACCATTTAGGCCTAAACCTTGAACAATATTTCTTAGTTGGTATGTAAAGCCTAGTAGCTTCCACGATAAGTTCTTTGAATGCTTCCCATTTTGAATTTGCTGTTGGCAATATCATCAGTTGATCCCACTGTATAGAATTTAAATACTGTCTCAGTCCATTGTAGTCGCCTTTACGAAAGCAATACCCCTTCCCTTTACCCCTAATGGTAGTTACCTCTTTGAGTAACTCCCACTTCAGCACACTGTGATCACTGCCACCAAGTGGTTCATTTATCTGCAGATTCTTAATTTATTCAACCTATCAACTTCCACGACAGTGGAAGCTGATAGTTTGAATAAATTTAATAAATAGGGTTGTTCCAGCAATTAACCACTCACTGGCTAAAGGCAAATTTCCGCACATCTATTCTACATCTGTCTTTTCTTAATTTGAATTTATGCCACCTTAGGTTCGTATGCACGCGTGTACACATGCACGTGTACGTACGCACGTGCGGCAATCCAAATACTTTAAATAAATAAAGTATATGTAAATGCATAATTATATGCTTGTATATGTAAGTACAAATCTGAACTTATAACAGCTTTGAACAACTTATAACAATTGGTATAATATAACTTTATACCAATATATAAACTTAATATTAGCAAAGCAAATCAACTATAAAAATTTGTTACTTATGAAGTGTTTTTTTTATTTTCCTAGTATTAGAAAGAATAAAAACTGCCCTCCAAAGAGCAGATCTTGAACTATTACAGGAATTAGTATTAGAAGGCCATGGTAAATATTTAATTGGAAAGACGTCATGGAATGAAGATGTTCGTCAATACTTAAAAACCTTACCAATTCAAATTGTGAGTATTTCTGTAAAACAATAAGCTGAAATTTTATCTGCAATTCTATTTATTTTTTAGAGCAAAGAAAAATCATTAAAAGTAATGAGATTCAAAAATTACAGATAAGAATTGTAGAAATTGATTACAGCCAATTCAAATATATCAATGAATTGTTTAACAATAAAAACTACAAGATTTATTTCAAAAAATACAAGATTAATTTGGAATGTTACAACACAGGATTGTGCAACTCAGATGGTGGCTACACATGATTCCCCTATAAGCCAGGAATTCATTGCTTGTATAGCCTGCAGCATTCAGGGGCCCATCAAGCTCTCAGCTGCCCACATCAACGCCAGAGCTTGCACTTGGTCATCTTGCAACACAGAGGCAGCCCCCAAGGCAGAATGCGCTGGTCCCACAGGAACTAGTAGTTGTTGATGACTCTATTGTCAGGGAAACGGGGAACATGCTTTGTAAAAAGGATAGGTGGAACAGGACCAGGGTATGTCTGCCAGGGGCAAAGGTTGATGACGTTGCAGAACGGATATCATCTTTTAAGGGCACAATAGGTGATATAGTTGTACACGTTGGCACTAATGATATTAAGAGTACGAGACCAGCGGAATTACTTAACAAGTACAGGTCACTATTGAAAAAAAGCCGTGAAGTAGGGTTGAATTTGAAAGTGTCTGCAATTCTGCCCAGACACGATAGGAGGGCGTATATGATGAGAGCCTTGTCGATCAATTCGGCCCTGGAAAGATTGTGCAAGGCTCAAGAGGTAGAATTTTTTTCAGCCTGGACTGTACTTGTTAATAGGAGAGATTGCTTCTACAGGAATGGGATACACTTAAATAGAAAGGGTGCAAGAATATTTGCTGATGCTATCGAGGCAGTGTTAGGTGGGTCGGAAAACTGCTAGCTTGGGGGGAGACAAAGACTAATAGATTAACAGTAGCCACTGGCAGAGGTGAAAGAGATTCTTGCACTGCTTCTATTGGAATGAGCAGAAGCCTGAAAAACAAGATGCAGGATATTTCAGAGACTGCTGGAAGTCATTGCGGTACAAGTAAACACATGGGTTGTGTTAGGGTAGCTAAGAATTGAAACAGGTGCATGTATACTTGCGTGTACACCAATGCTAGGAGTTTAGTAAATAAATTTGATGAATTTGAGGTATTGCTCAAAACATCAAAGGCAGATATTGTTGGGATATCAGAGACGTGGTGCCACACAGATATAAGGAATGCAGAACTGGAATTTGGGGAGTACAACGTCTACAGAAAGGATAGACAGGATAGGAGGGGAGGAGGGATTATGCTATTAGTTAAAAAACACATAAAATCCAAGGAAGTGAAGCCAGTCGACATCGATGGACAGGGCAGTGTCGAGTCAGTTTGGTGTGACATAAGCATAGGTAAATCAAAATTGAGAGTAGGAGCGTGCTATAGGCCTAATGACTCTGATGAGTATAATAAGATACTGTACAGGGAAATAGAATGGGCCAGTAAATCAGAGAGTCTTATAATGGGGGATTTTAATTTCCCAGATATTGAATGGAATTTGTGGGTTGGTCACTCACACACTAGCAAGGCTTTTGTGGATTTATTGGATGATTGTTTTCTACACCAGCATGTTCGGGAGGCAACTAGAGGGAGTAATACTCTTGATCTGATTATCAGTAGTGATTCTTCATGCATTAAGAATCTGCAGATAAAGGAACCACTGGGTGGCAGTGATCACAGTGTACTGAAGTGGGATTTACTCAAGGAGGTAACTACCATCAGAGGTAAAGGGAAGAGTTTTTGCTTTCGTAAAGGCGACTATGATGGTCTGAGACAGTATTTAAATTCTATACAGTGGGACCAACTGATGAAGTTACCAACAGCAAATTCAAAATGGGAAGCATTCAAGGAACTAATCTTGGAAGCTACCAGGCTTTACATAACAACCAAGAAATATTGTTCAAGGTTCAGGCCTAAATGGTTGTCAGATGAACTAATGAGACATATGGCAGAGAAGAAAAATGCATGGGATACATACAAATTAATGGGCGACATGGAAGCCTATGATAGATATAAGTTGGTCTGTAACCAAGTCACAAAGGAGATTAGGCAGGCAAAGGCAGATTATGAGAAATCCTTGGCAAAGGATGCAAAGAAAAACAGAAAAGAGTTCTTTACCTATTTAAACTCAAGAAGGAAAGGGATGAATCAGATTGGTCCACTGGATGTTGATGGTTCAACAGTTGAGGATCCTGCTCAGGTGGCTAACAATCTAAACGAGTATTTCGCATCTACATTCACACATGAGGAGTTATTCAGGAAGGGGAATGTCGTAGATGAAGTAAACATTGGCAGTGAGCTAGATGATTTTCTAATAACTGACAGGAAAGTGGAGGAGAAATTGTTGAGAATAAACATAAAAAAGGCACCCGGGGTGGATGGCATCTATCCAGTTATATTAAAGGAGGCAGCAAAGGAAGTAAGCAAACCCCTAGCCATAATTATGAGAGCTTCTTTGGACTCAGGGGAGGTACCCATAGACTGGAGATGTGCAAATGTAACCCCAAAAATTCACAAAGGAGGATCAAAGGCTGACACAAGTAATTATAGAGCTGTTATTTTAACTTTGGTTCCAGGAAAATTAATGGAGCCACTGGTTAAAGAAGCACTGCAGGATCATCTGGACAAGAATTCAGTTATAGCTCAGACACAGCATGGTTTTGTTAAGGGCAGGTCTTATCTGACCAATTTGATTGGATACTATGATGTCACAAAAGAACTGGATGCAGGGAATAACTTTGATATTATATATTTGGATCTTAGAAAGGCTTTTGATATTGTTGCGTATGGAAGACTGCTGCACAAATTTGAGCAGTGCGGCATTGGAGGCAAATTGCTGCTATGGATAAAGGGATGGTTGAGTGGCAGAAGACAGAGAGTGGTAATCAATGGACACTGCTCAACGTGGACTAATGTTATTAGTGGAGTTCCTCAGGGTTCAGTGTTGGGTCCATTGTTGTTTTCTGTATTTATAAATGATATTGATGATGGTATATCAAGCTTAATGTCCAAGTTTGCAGATGATACAAAGGTTGGCAGGGTTGTTAAGGACACTACTGATGCTATTCTGCTGCTGCAACAGGATCTGGAAAGGTTGAGCAGATGGGCTGAGAGGTGGCAAATGAAGTTTAACATTGACAAATGTAAAGTACTACATATGGGAAACAGTAACCCCAGATCAACGTATCAACTCTGTGGTACTACGCTGACAGTGGTAGAGAATGAAAAGAACCTGGGGGTAATTGTGCAGGCAGATATGAAGTTCTCTGAGCAGTGCAGACGAGCTGCAAGAGTAGCTCACGGTGTCTTGTCAATGATATACAGGAATTTTTCTAGCAGGGATAGGGATGTGATTATTCCCTTGCATAAGGCATTGGTCAGGCCACACCTTGAGTACTGTGTACAGGTGTTGAGGCCTCATTTCAAGAAGGATGTAGAGCTGCTGGAATGAGTACAGAGAAGGGCAACAAGATTAGTGAATGGAACAAAGGGTTGCTCTTACGAAGGAAGGCTTAAGTTTTGCAAATTACAGAGTCTGGAGACTAGGCATCGGCGAAGTGATCTGATAGAGGTGTATAAGGCTTTGAATGGCTTGAACATGCTCAATGCCGATGGGATTCTTCCTCTTGCTCAGAATAATCACCTGAGAGGCATAAATTCAAATTGAGGAAGGACGGATGTCGGATAGATGTGCGGAAATTTGCCTTTAGCCAGCAGGCAGTTGGTTTGTGGAATAGATTTCCATCACTTGTTGTTGAAGTTGATAGCCTAAACAAATTTAAGGCTCAGATGGACAGGTATTTCGAACGAATGGAGGGGTGAAATGGGAGTAGTGGTTGTGTTTTTTTTTTTTTTTTGGCTGATGCTGATTAAGCTTGCTTTCTTGCGTCATATGCCTCTACTAATGCTAATGCAAATGCTAATGTATCTCAAGATAACTGTTGTAGTAATCCTAGTTCAACTGATGATTCTTTCACTGTCTCTGTTAAAGCATATATCAATCTAAAACTAAAATTGAGTTACTGAAGACATAAATGGATACCCTGGAAAGGAATGAAACCGGATGCTCATCAAGAACTCTATACGATACAGTATATATATACTACTGTGCCCGCATTTGTTTGTTCGGGTAGACGAGAGCATCTCACTGAATCACATAAAAAAAGTAGTTACCATGCTGACGTTACAAAGAGTGGTTGTGTTGCTCTTCATTTTCGCTATCTTGTCTTATTTCAAATTAATTCTCCTTATTAATAATGTACAGTATGCCAAAAATACTATAGAGAGTGATGTTAATAAAAAGAAACAGCAAATAGGAATAACATTGGAAACAAAATATGAGATCATAAGCAAACATGCTTCTGGAATGCACCTGAATCTGGCTGTTAAAGATCTTTGTGCAAAATGCTGTCATGAAATTTATAAAGAAAAGAGAAAACTGTGTTGGAAACAAACGATTCTTGAAGCATTTCTGAAGACGACGACTTCTTGTGCTTCCAATAAACTAACAAATGCTGCGCCAGCAAGTGTTGAACCATCGAGTGATGAACCAACAATGAGTGATGAATGAACAAGTAACAAATCATCAACGAATGTGCAGTCAATGATGAAGAATAAACATTATTTAACATTTGTATGACATAAGTAATTTGCTTGATTTTAAAGACTATGTTTTCAATTTTTTGGATAAATAAATCATTATTTAAGCACAAACTATTGTTTTGATGGATAAACTTTATTGAACATTATTATGGTAAAATTTCATTGTTGAGAATGTAACCCCTATTTTTAAAATTACATCTATGAAAATGAATCACCACTTTACGAGTGCATGCTAGGAATGAATTATAAAGTCGGGAACTGCCTGTATTCTAGACTTCATCATCAATACAATTAGCATTGGCAGAGGCATATGATGCAAGAAAGCAAGCTTATGCAGCATCAGCCAAAAAAAAAAAAACTCTCCCATTTTACCCCTTTGTTCGTTTGAAATACCTGTCCAACTGAGCCTTAAATTTATTTAGGCTATCAACTTCCACAACAAGGGATGGAAGTCTGTTCCACCAACAAACTACACGCTGGCTAAAGGCAAATTTCTGCACATTTATCCTACATCTGTCTTTCCTCAATTTTAATTTATGCCCTCTCAGGTGATTATTCTAAGCAAGAGGAAGAATCCCATTGGCATTGAGCATGCTCAAGCCATTCAAGGCTTTATACACCTCTATCAAATCACCTCGCCAGTGCCTAGTCTCAAGACACTAATTTGCAAAACTTAAGCCTTTCTTCGTAAGAGCAACCCTTTGTTCCATTCACTAATCTTGTTGCCCTTTTTAGTACTCGTTCCAGCAGCTCTACATCCTTCTTGAAATGAGGCCTCCAGACCTGTATACAGTACTCAAGGTGTGGCCTGACCATTGCTTTATACATGGGAATATTCACCTCCTTATCCCTGCTAGAAAAATTCCTGTATATCATTGAAAAGACACCATGAGCTACTCTTGCAGCCTGTCTGCACTGCCCAAAGAACTTCGTATCTGCCTGCACAATTACCCCCAGGTCCTTTTCATTCTCTACCACTGTCAGTGTGGTACCACATAGTCGATACGTTGCTCTGGGACTACTGTTTCCCATACGTAGTACGTTACATTTGTCAATGTTAAACTTCATTTGCCACATCTCAGCCCTTCTGCTCAACCTTTCCAGATCTTGTTGCAGCAGTATAGCATCAGTAGTGTCCTTAATAATCCTGAAAACCTTTCCATCGTCTGCAAACTTGGACATTAAGCTTGATATACTATCTTCAATATCATTTATAAATACAGAAAACAACAATGCACCCAACATTGAACCCTGAGGAACTCCACTAATAACATTACTCCACGATGAGCAGTGTCCATTGATTACCACTCTCTGTCTTCTCCCCCTCAACCATCCCTTTATCGATAGCAGCAAGTTACCTCCAACGCCACACTGCTCTTGGTGGGATACAAAGACTAATAGATTAACAGTAGCCACTGGCAGGGGTGAAAGGGATTCTTGCACTGCTTCTACTGGAATGAGTAGAAGCCTGGAAAACAAGATGCAAGATATTTCAGACACAGCTGGGAGTCATTGCAGTACAAGTAAACACATGGGTTGTGTTAGGGTAGCTAAGAAAAAGAACAGGTGCATGTATACTTTCGTGTACACCAATGCTAGGAGTTTGGTAAATAAATTTGATGAATTTGAGGTATTGCTCAAAGCATCAAAGGCGGATATTGTTGGGATATCACAGATGTGGTGTCACACAGATATAAAGAATGCAGAACTGGAATTTGGGGAGCACAATGTGTACAGAAAGGATAGAAGGATAGGAAGAGAGGAGGGGCTATGCTATTAGTTAAGAAATACATAAAATCCAAGGAAGTGAAGCCAGTCGACATCGCTGGACAGTGCAGTGTCGAGTCAGTTTGGTGTGACATAAGCATTGGGAGATCAAAATTGAAAGTAGGAGTGTGTATAGGTCTAATGACACTGATGAGTATAATCAGAAAATGTACAGGGAAATAGCATGGGCCAGTAAATCAGAGAGTCTTATAATGGTGGATTTTAATTTCCCATAAATTGACTGGAATTTGTGAGTTGGCCACTCACACACTAGCAAGGCTTTTGTGGATTTATTGGATGATTGTTTTCTGCATCAGTATGTTCGGGAGGCAACCTGAGGGAGTAATACTGTTGATCTGATTAACAGTAGTGATTCTACATGCATAAAAAATCTGCAGATAAAGGAACCACTAGGTGGCAGTGATCACAGTGTGCTGAAGTGGGATTTACTGAGAGGTAACTACCATCAAGGGTAAAGGGAAGGGTTATTGCTTTCATAAAGACGACTACAATGGTCTGAGACAGTATTTAAATTCTATACAGTAGAACCAACTGATGATGTTACCACCAGCAAATTCAAAATGGGAAGCATTCAAAGAACTTATCTTGGAAGCTACTAGGCTTTACATACCAACTAAGAAATATTGTTCATGGTTTAGGCCTAAATGGATGTCAGTTGAACTAATGAGACATATGGCAGGGAAGAAAAATGCTTGGGATACATAAATTCACACGTGACACAGAAGCCTATGATAGATATAAGTTGATCCGTAACCAAGTTACAAAGGAGGTTAGGCAGGCGAAGGCAGATTACGAGAAATTTTTGGCAAGGGATGCAAAGAAAAACAGCAACGAGTTATTTACTTATGTAAACTCTAGAAGGAAAGGGATGAATCAGATTGGTCCACTTCATATCGATGGTTCAACTGTTGAAGATCTTGCTCAGGTAGCTAACCCACTAAATGAATATTTTCCATCGACATTCACACATGAGGAGTTATTCAGTGACAGGAATGACAGATGTGTATTCAACTCTGGCAGTAAGCTAGATAATCTTGTAATAACTGAGAGTAAAGTGGAGGAGAAATTGTTGAAGAAAAACTCAAGAAAGGCACCCGGGGTGGATGGGATCTATCCAGTTATATTAAAGGAGGCAGCAAAGGAAGTAAGCAAACCCCGAGCCATAATTATGAGAGCTTCTTTGGACTCAGGGGAGGTACCCATAGACTGGAGATGTGCAAATGTAACCCCAATTCACAAAGGAGGATCAAAGGCTGACACAAGTAATTATAGAGCTGTTATTTTAACTTCTGTTCCAGGAAAATTAATGGAGGCACCGGTTAAAGAAGCACTGCGGGATCATCTACACAAGACATCAGTTATATACATGGACAAAGCACGGTTTTGTTACGGGGAAGTCTTGCCTGACCAATTTTATTGGATACTATGATGTAGTCACAAAAGAACTGGATGCAGGGAATAACATTGATATTATATACTTGGATCTTAGAAAGGCTTTTGATACTGTTGCACATGGAAGACTGCTGCACAATTTGGAGCAGTGTGGTATTGGAGCCAAATTGCTGCTATGGATAAACGGGTGGTTGATGGGGAGAAGTCAGAGAGTGGTAATCAATGGATACTGCTCACCGTGCACTAATGTTATCAGTGGAGTCCCTCAGGGTTCAGTGTTGGGTCCATTATTGTTTTCTGTATTTATAAATAAAATTCATGATGGTATATCAAGCTTAATGTCAAAGTTTGCAGACAATACAAAAGTTGGCATGGTTGTTAAGGATACTACTGACCCTATGCTGCTACAACAGGATCTGAAAAGGTTGAGAAGATGGGCTGAGAGGTGGCAAATGAAGTTTAACATTGACAAATGTAATGTACCACGTATGGGAAACAGTAGCCCCAGAGCAACGTATCGACTGTGTGGTACCACACTGCCAGTGGTAGAGAATGAAAAGGACCTGGGGGTAATTGTGCAGGCAGATACGAAGTTCTCTGGGCAGTGCAGACAGGCTGCAAGAGTAGCTCATGGTGTCTTGTCAATGATATACAGGAATTTTTCTAGCAGGGATAAGGAGGTGATTATTCCCTTGTATAAGGCAATGGTGAGGCCACACCTGTAGTACTGTATACAGGTCTGGAGGCCTCAATTCAAGAAGGATGTAGAGCTGCTGGAACGAATGCAGAGAAGGGCAACAAGATTAGTGAATGGAACAAAGGGGTGCTCTTACGAAGAAAGGTTATGTTTTGCAAATTAGTGTCTTGAGACTAGGCACTGGCGAGGTGATTTGATAGAGGTGTATAAAGCCTTGAATGGCTTGAGCATGCTCAATGCCAATGGGATTCTTCCTCTTGCTTAGAATAATCACCTGAGAGGGCATAAATTAAAATTGAGGAAAGACAGATGTAGGATAAATGTGCAGAAATTTGCCTTTAGCCAGCGGGTAGTTGGTTGGTGGAACAGACTTCCATCCCTTGTTGTGGAAGTTGATAGCCTAAATAAATTTAAGTCTCAGCTGGACAAGTATTTCGAACAAACGGAGGGGTGAAGTGGAAGGGTTTTTTTTTTTTTTTTTTTCTGGCTAATGCTGCATAAGCTTGCTTTCTTGCATCATATGCCTCTACTAATGCTAATGCTAAGTGACTTGGTTAGAGACCAACTTATATCTATCATAGGCTTCCATGTCACCCATTAATTTATATGTATCCCATGCATTTTTCTTCTCTGTCACATGTCTGATTAGTTCATCTGACATCCATTTAGGCCTAAATCTTGAACAATATTTCATTGTTGGTATGAAAAGCCTAGTAGCTTCCAAGATAAATTCTTTGAATGTTTCCCATTTTGAATTTGCTGTTGGTATCATCATCAGTTGGTTCCACCATATAGAATTTAAATACTGTCTCACACCACCATAGTCACCATTACGAAAGCAAAAACCCTTCCCTTTACCCTTGATGGTAGTTACCTCTCAGTAAATCCCACTTCAGCACACTATGATCACTGCCACCTAGTGGCTCCTTTATCTGCAGATTTTGTATGCATGTAGAATCACTACTGATAATCAGATCAAGAGTATTACTCCCTCAGGTTGCCTCCCGAACATGCTGATGTATAAAACAATCATCCAATAAATCCACAAAATCCTTGCTAGTGTGTGAGTGACCAACCCACAAATTCCAGTCAATATCTGGGAAATTAAAATCCCCCATTATTAGATTCTCTGATTTACTGGCCCACTCTATTTCCCTGTACAGTTTCTTATTAATCTCATTAGAGTCATTAGGCCTATAGCACACTTCTCTCAATTATGATCTCCCAATGTTAATGTCACACCAAACTGACTCGACACTGCCCTGTCCATCGATGTCGACTGGCTTCACTTCCTTGGATTTTATGTGTTTTTTAACTAATAGCATAACCCCTCCTCCCTTCCTATCCTGTCTATCCTTTCTCTAGATGTTGTACTCCCCAAATTCCAGTTCTGCATTCCTTATATCTGTGTGACACCACGTCTCTGATATCCCAACAATATCTGCCTTTGTTGTTTTGAGCAATACCTCAAATTCATCAAATTTTATCAAACTCCTAGCATTGGTATACACGCAAGTATACATGCACGTATTCCTATTCTTAGCTACCCTAACACAACCCATGTGTTTACTTGTACTGCAATGACTCCCAGCAGTCCCTGAAATATCCTGCATCTTGTTTTCCTGGCTGCTGCTCATTCCAATAGAAGCAATGTAAGAATCACTTTCACTTCTGCCAGTGGCTACTGTTAATCTATTAGTCCTTGTATCCCCCAAGCTAGCAGTTTTCCAACCCACCTAACACTGCCTCGATAGCATCAGCAAATATTCTTGCACCCTTTCTATTTAAGTCTATCCCATCCCTGTAGAAGCAGTCTCTCCTGTTAACAAGTACAAGCTGAAAAAAATTCTACCCCTTGAGCCCTGCACAATCTTTCCAGGGCCAAATTGATCGACAAAGCTCTCATTATATACTCCCTCCTATCGTGTCTGGGCAGAATTGCAGACACTTTCAAATTCAACCCTAATTCACGGCTTTTTTTCAACAGTGACCTGTACTTGTTAAGTAATTCCACCGGTCTCCTACTCTTAATATCATTAGTACCAACTGACAACCAATCCTGACAGTAACTTAAGCTTTATGGTACAAAAACCCTGAGCATGAAAGTAATCACTGAGTGTTAAGGTGGATGATGAGTAAAGCCACTGTCATTAAAGGTAAGGTAGATATTTATTTTTACCACCCATTGTTAGCTGCTGTACTCAATTATGTTAGCTACAATAAAACAGTTACAATGAAGTTGTAAACTCTTCTGGCCTTTGCCATTGAGAGTAACAAGACATTTATTTATTTATAATATTAGCAATGTTAATATTATTTCAAAAAATAGTGCACAAATATGTAATTCTGTTTTTGCTTCAAGAAAAATTACCAGTCAGTCAACTGCACGGACACAAAAATTCCATTCTGAATACAGTTATAAAGTTCTATATTGTCTGGTGTTGGGGGGGGGGAGAAGTTTGAATAAATTTAAGGAAGATTTAGAAATAATAGAGGATGCGGACAGATTAAGTGGGTAGTTTTTTTTTTTTTTTTTTTTTTGATAACTGTATAATTTGTTTGTTTGTTTGTTGTTTGGTTTTTAGGAGCATTAGCAACAAAGGCCATATTGCTCCTGGAATATGCGGTGGTCATTCCCTGAGTCAGGGAATGATTCCCTGAGTCAGGGAATGACCACCTCCATATTTGGTGGTGACGGGTCCGAACCCCAGTCTAATCAAGAAGCGTGTGCTACGCACTGTTGCTCCTTCTCACCTGGCTACGGAGGCGACTAACTGAATAAGCTTGCTTCCTTACACGATTTGTCACTACTAACCTTTTCCATACAAATGGAAAAATCCATCACTTGCCAATTCTTACCTATCTTGAAATCTTGTTCATAATCCCTAAAAAGCATTCTTTCAGTCTGAATCATTACTTATGTTAATATCTGAATCTTGGCTTATGTTAATATCTCTGGAGAAATTCCATGGAAAAATTCTAAAGAAACTTAAATGGATGATCACATTTTGCATAAAGGTTTCCTTGGCAAATTTTCATCTTTTTTTTTTTTTTTTTTTATGTAAACCCTAAACACGAGAGGTATTAAAATCTATAGTATTAGTACCATGCTTGGGTTGGAGGTTGAGAAGACGAAAGAAGATATTTGTTGACATTGGACTTGAACTTCTGTAGACTGTAATTTTCAGGAAATACATATGAAGGAAGGTTGTTCCAGAAAACGGCAGTTGAATGAATAAACAAGGACGATGAAAAGTTGGTTCTGTGAGTTTGAAGTTGGACAGTAAATGGAAGCTGGCTGGTGGCGGCACATGTTCGGACTGTTTTCAAAGAGAGAGCGGGAATTATAGAAGCCAATTCAGAAGAACAGTCCCAAGGAAATATCTGTAGAAGAGGCATGCAGCAGAAACAGTACATCTATGAGACAGTGAGTGGGGAAACTCTGTTAGATATGAATCATTAATTAACCCAACTGCCCTCTTCTGAATGGAATCAAGAAGCCTGAGAGAGGTTTTGGGGACACCACCCCAGATGTGGTAACAATATTCCGTGGTAGGGTGGATTTGTGATTTGTAAAGAGTGAACAGCTGTTTGGAAGAAAAGTAACACCGAGAGCGAAAGAGAAAACCAAGTTTTTTAGATGCAGAGGAAGCAATATTTGTTATATGCTTGTGCCAAGAGAGAGATTAGAAGTCAGGGTAATCCCCAAAAGAGATATATCATTTTGCCTAGAAATCGGAGTGTCACTAAAGAGAAGCATAGGAGCAGAAGAATCCTTTTTGTGAGATATAAGACAAGACTGAGTTTTAGAAGGATTGAAATCAACTAAGTTGTCTTTGCCCTACTGTAGAATTACCTGGAGATCGGCATTTAAGGAATTGATAGCAGATTTTCGAGAAGTTGAGCTGATTGAGCAGGACAAGGTTTCTCAAAATGGAAAGTGGAATGCAATGTGCTATCATCGGCAAAACTATGGATAGGATTTCCGGTCAATGGAAGAATGTCATTAATATACAAGAGGAAAATAGTGGGGGAAAGAACTGAACCTTGGGGGACAGCGGTATTAGTGGACAAGTTAGAAGACAGAGAGCCATCTACCATCACCCTCAGTGAGCAATCAGAGAGAAAACTGGATAACTAATTACAAAAAACAGTTGGCAAACCATAAGATGGAATCTTGTTTAGAAGTCCTTTATGCCAAACACGATCGAAAGCCTTTGAGATGTCAAGAGCAACTACTTGTGTTTCACCGAACCTTTCCATTGAATTAGTCCATAAATGGGTAACATCAGCCAGAATATCACCAGTGGATCGACACTGATGGAATCCATACTGGCGATCGTTGATCAAATGTTGATCTCCATGTAACTCTCCAGTGACATAGAAGAAAACTTAGTTAACCTGGCAGGATTGCACCTGAAATTATAACAGAAATGTCTGACAGGCACCCAACTTTCTTTTTTATTTTTGTAAAAGGATTTTTGTTTACTGGAATTCTGTTTAGAATATACCAATTTTTTTTTTTATATTTTATTAATGGTTTGCATTAATTATTATATTTGCTTTTTTTTATTTTTCTAGTAAAAAATGTTAAATTTACAAATGTCTTATACACGTTATTTTCAATAAAGAAACATTCTTCTGGAAGAAAAAAAAAAACTGTATAAATATGAAATATAACCAGAAAATATTATTCCTTCCATTTTCCAAGTTTATAAAACTGTTAAGTGCATGAAATTTCAAAAATTACATATGAAAATGTACTTCTGCTTAGTATTAGCCATATGGCTGCACCAGCCAAAAAAAAAAAATAAAATAATAATAATAATTAAGTAATTAAAAATAAAAGCAATAATAGATAAATAATAAAATAAACTCTTTTTCAACTCTCTCACTAAAAAGTCAGCTGAATAGATACTGAAGTATCTATCCAGTTGACTTTTGAATTTCTTCAAGCTGTTTCCTTAACCACCATAAGGTAACTTATACCAGTAATTAACAACTAGATGGCTAAAACAAAACTTCCTCCAGTCCAGTCTAGTCTAGTCTAGTCTAAACCAACTGCCTGTAATTTGAATTCATTGCACCAAGCCTACATATTCAAAGTCTTTCCTCATATGGACATCCTTTTGCTGATCTCAGCAGGTGTGTTGCCAGTCTTTGGACCTTTCAAGAAGCCAAAGTAGATAAAATGCTAAAAGCTGCAAACAGCACAAATTCTATCGTCATAAGAACAGTTCTTAAACGACTGTGTAGGTTGCCATAGCAGAGCAATTAAACATCAAGCTCATATGCCTGCTAAATATGGCAATGCTCTTGTACTTCCCTTATTTTGTTACCTCCTGTGTGTTCATCCTAAAGTGCAAACAATTATTTTATTTATTATAGGCCTGACATAGCCAAATGGTTGGCATAAGAGTGCACTAGTACCAAGTCACTGCTATTCATAGTAATGATTATTTACTTGTCAACACAATTAGTTGTAAACTGCACAGCCTGTTTTTATCTAGCGCTTCCAATTCACAATAAATTTCACATTTTAGTTCTCATGTACCTAGATGTGTCTATATGTTCATATTAGTTGGACTGCTGATTGAGAAGTTCTAAGGTTAGGAAATGTCTATGATGTGGTCACAAAGGAACTGGATGCAAAAAATAATTTTGATATCATATACTTGGATTTCAGGAAAGCTTTTGATACTGTTGCACATGGAAGACTACTGTACAAATTATTTTGGCATTAAGGGCAAGTTGCTACAATGGATAAAAGAATGGTTGAGTGGGAGAAGACAGGGTGGTAACCAATGGATACTGCTCTACGTGGACTAATGTTATGAGTGGTGTCCCTCAGAAATATCTAGATCTTGATATAGTGGTCAGATCCCAGCAATTTCTTCATATTTATCCCAGCCTAATCTCTGCATATCAGACAGTATAAATCAGTCCATGAAGTAAACTTACCAGAGAGTCAATTAACCAGTTAAATAAAGTTCCATAAGTGTTAAAACAGAGACAACCATGGTTTTAGGTCTCTGTATTAAAAACATGACAGAAATTCATTTACAAAAGTAAGGATTCAGTAGCTTTAAAATACAGATAATTTTAAAGAATTATCGTGGTATACTGATTTAGCTAGTCTTGAACAAAGTTATATAGTTTACACCAAATGAAGCAAGCAAAGTTGTCTTTAAAATACAATTTACATTAACACTAATAGTAGTGCAGCCCCCCCCCCATGTTGCATCAGTCAAACTAACTGATGCAGCATGGGGCTGCATTACTATTAGTGTTAATCTAAAATCTGAGTAATAACTTCCCCTTTCAAAGCTAAAAACAGCACACCAAATCTGTCTTTGCCAGGGAGTCAACAAAAATTATACCCAAGGCACAAGCATAATGTCATGATATGACAGTATTTATGCTTGTTCCTTGACAAAATTAGTGCATGAATTTATTTATTCCTTTATTGTCATAAAAATATACAGATTCAAAACCTTTTTGAGCATTCCTGTATAATGTACAGTCCATTTTTTTTATATTAATAGGCCACAATTCAGTCCCTACATGAAGCTGCAGGAAATGGAGATGAGGACACAGTGAAGGCAATTATTGTGGATAATGAAAAGCTTCTTCGGGCTCGTGACTCCTATGGAGCAGCACCTGTCCATATTGCTGCAGCTAGTAACCAATCTGAAGTTCTAGAATACTTAGTCACTAGTTTTCCTACCTCACTAAATATGAAAGATGGAGTATGTTTGTTTCATCCTTATATTGAGAAAACATACAGTATATCAATATATTAATTATAATATTTTTAAATAAAAAAGAGTTATTGGTTCTTTTGTTTTATCAAGGTAAAATGTCGTCTATTTAATTTGTTTCGTATATTGGCCCCTGGGGCTTGTCACAGACATTCTCTCAGGTATAACAAGATAGAGCCTGCTACCCGAGAGTCTAAAATATTGACTGAACTGATATTCAGGTAGCACTTGTGAGTCAAGCGGGCTGAATTCGGTGAAGTCCAGTCTTTCGGTTACAACCAAATCCTACACTTGCACCTTCATGATCATAGGACTATTAGTTACCCTGGTATAACTCCCCTTCCTCATGGTATCCACATTATAAAGATGAATGCTACCCATCTGTGTCACCAGGCAATGCTAGCTGGTAGATGACTATCATCAACTAGTACAATACCACCACTTTGCTAACTGAAAGCTTGAAGTGTTGAAATGTGGTTAGTCTCCAGAGTTTAGGCAACCTGTCCCCCCCCCCAATCTCTTCCATCATACAGTATTTGTCTTTTGAGATTATGACGGGCAACATGGCAAGATCCAATCTTTCTTAAGTTTTGAGTAAACAGCTCTAAACAGTGTTTTCAGGCTGGCTGCAGGATAATCCATCAGACCAAACCTATTGCTAACTCTAACAACCTGTTAAAGCACGCAATCAAGGCAAATGGTCTTCCAGGCACTTGCATCCCAATTTGGTGACAGTTTCTTCTCCAATGGAGCTTTTCCCTTGTGCCATTCTCAGCTTCATGTTGTTTGGCATTCCAAGATCTGCATGATTTCTATTATCCTTTTCCTTGGTTGGATTACTGTTTTAAATCTTCTGAAGTAAATGTTTGTTCAGATCGTGTCACTGAAATTATTCTTATAGGGATGAAATGAAATCCTTCATTCCACACTGCACCTTAAAATCTTGTCCTTTATCTCTTCCAATAAATGTACTCGGGCTGTTCATGACAAGAATGGTGCATATCTCAATTGGCTCGCATTCAAATTTCCATCTTCATTTTATACCTATGCTGAAGCTTGCAATGATTGTAAAGCACTTATTAATCAATTATTCATTAATAAGTGCTTTACAATAATACATGAAATAGTGAAACTTTTAATTAAATGAAACTAGATTTTAAACAGGCTAAGAGTAGAACGCTTGCTTTATGTCCCATAGTGTCATAAATCATACATAAAACAATATGGACACATAATACATTGTTGTTTTACAAATAAATAATTTTCAGAAAAGATGCAAGTTCTGTAATTTTTCACAAATAAAATGAGAAGATTAGCAAAAATTTTAGGAATGTGAAATCTTGCACTGTTTTTGTTTTTACAATTCTGGATCTAATCATGGTTCCAAAGAGCCACTCTCTAGATATTCATCAGTGAGAAGTGTGTATTTTTTTTTTTTGTTTTTCTTTGGGAGATTTTATGTGCTACATTCTGAAAAGAATTAACTTGACTAATATAATGAACCATAACATAAATCTGGATATGTGCGAGGTTATAACAAATGTTCATAGACCACATAAACCCAATTCTTGCTTTACTCTTTTTGTTAACGCTATTTCAATATAGCACTACTAATCCACTGTATATCATAATACTGCAACTGGGCCACCAGAGTTTTGTAAAGTCATGGGCAAAATATTTTCTAGGGCCTTCTGCTTTAAACAACAGTATATTACATTTAAATAAATTATTTTTATTTTTAAAATGTATATATTTTAAAACTATTTCTGTGGCTACAAAATCTTAAGAATGAATCCAAATAAACATTAACAAGTAACCTAACTTGCTTTCAAGTCAAATTGTCTATGATATCCAAGAAATCAGTTTTCTTTTGGCAAGTCACTTTCTAGATAGTACTGAGAGCCCTGTTACCAATTCATTGCTAATTACTGAACACAACTTTTATTCCATTTTAATTTTGAAAAACTTACGTTGGTCAAAGTGCAATTACAGGAGTTGCTAAATTATTTTTAATGCCATATATAGATTTGGATGTGCATTCTACACTTAGTTAAAACAAAGTATTATTCCACAGTTGAATAGAACAATATTTTGAAAATATATATTAATGTTTCTGAAAAAGTTTTAGTTATCCATGCAAAGAGTGGCATGAGTATTATAAACCTATTAGTTTGAGTCACTGATTAATGAAATGCAGAACTATCTAGACAGGAATGAAGTTATACTGCAGCTGTACTGCAGTTATACTAAGTTGTCTTTGGCCCACTGGAGAATTACCTGAAGATCAGCATTTAAGGAATTGGTAGCAGATTTTCGAGAAGTTGAAGCTGATTCAGCAGGACAGGGTTTCTCAAAATGGAAAGTGGAATGCAATGTGCTATCATCAGCAAAACTATGGATAGGATTTCCAGTCAATGGAAGAAGGTCATTAATATACAAGAGGAAAAGAGTGGGGGAAAGAACTAAACCTTGGGGGACACCGACATTAGTGGAGAAGTTAAAAGACAGAGAGCCATCTACCATCACCCTCAGTGAGCGATCAGAGAGAAAACTGGATAATCAATTACTAAAAACAGTTGGCAAACCATAAGATGGAAGCTTGTTTAGAAGACCTTTATGCCAAACACGATCAAAAGCCTTTGAGATGTCAAGAGCAACTACTTGTGTTTCACCGAACCTTTCCATTGAATTAGTCCATAAATGGGTAACATAAACCAGAATATCACCAGTGGATCGACACTGACGGAATCCATACTGGCGATCGTTGATCAGATGGAAGGTTTCTATGTAGTTTAAGAGTTGGCGGTTAATTGATTTCTCCATTACTTTAGAAAGAGTAGAAGTAATTGCAATGGGACGATAATTGGATGGGAGGGATTTGTCACCCTTTTTAGGAACTGGCTGGATATGAGCAAATTCCCAAGCAGAAGGAAAAACACCTTTGGAATAAGAAAGTGAAAAAAGGCAGCAAAGAATAGGAGTAAGTTCAGGAGCACAGGTTTTGAGAACATTGCAGAAATACCATCAGGACCTGGAGCTTTCTTAGCATCAAGATTCATCAAAATCCTTCTGATATCCTTTTGACGGAAGACCACAGGAGGCATTGAGTGGAGCATGTTGGGAATGGTGGGAGGTGTTTTACCAAGATCATGAATACATGAGCTGGAAGAAAAATGGGATGCTAGCAGGTCAGCTTTATCCTTGGCTGAAGTGACAACAGAACCAACTGGTTTGGAGAGAGGTGGGGCAAACGTTGCGGCCAATAGCTTCAGCAAGAGACTAGAATGCTCGGCTACCATTAGGGCAAGAAGCAAGTTTTCTACTCTTAGCCTGTTAAAACTCTAGTTTGGACTGATTAATAACTGCTTTACAATTGTTGCGAGCTTGGGTGTAGGCAGAAAATGAAACTGAAAAATTAGAAACAAGCCAATTACGATATGCAACATTCTTCTCTTGAACAGCCTTAGCACATTTAGCATTAGCAGAGGCATATGATGCAAGAAAGCAAGCTTATTCAGCATCAGCCAAAAAAAAAAAAAAAAAAAAGCACAACCACTACTCCCATTTCACCCCTCCTTTCGTTCGAAATACCTGTCCAGCTGAGCCTTAAATTTCTTTAGGCTATCATCTTCAACAACAAGTGATGGAAGTCTATTCCACAAACCAACTGCCCGCTGGCTAAAGGCAAATTTCTGCACATCTATCCGACATCCGTCCTTCCTCAATTTGAATTTATGCCCTCTCAGGTGATTATTCTGAGCAAGAGGAAGAATCTCATCAGCATTGAGCATGCACAAGCCATTCAAAGCCTTATACACCTCTATCAGATCACCTCGCCGATGCCTAGTCTCCAGACTCTGTAATTTGCAAAACTTAAGCCTTTCTTCTAAGAGCAACCCTTTGTTCCATTCACTAATCTTGTTTCCCTTCTCTGTACTCGTTCCAGCAGCTCTACATCCTTCTTGAAATGAGGTCTCCAGACCTGTATACAGTACTCAATGGTGTGGCCTGACCAATGCCTTATACAAGGGAATAATCACATCACTATCCCTGCTAGAAAAATTCCTGTATATCATTGACAAGACACCATGAGCTACTCTTGCAGCTCGTCTGCACTGCTCAGAGAACTTCATATCTGCCTGCACAATTACTCCCAGGTCCTTTTCATTCTCTACCACTGTCAGCGTTGTACCACAGAGTTGATCTGGGGTTACTGTTTCCCATATGTAGTACTTTACATTTGTCAATGTTAAACTTCATTTGCCACCTCTCAGCCCATCTGCTCAACCTTTCCAGATCCTGTTGCAGCAGCAGCATAGCATCAGTAGTGTCCTTAACAGCCCTGCCAACCTTTGTATCATCTGCAAACTTGGACATTAAGCTTGATATACCATCATCAATATCATTTATAAATACAGAAAACAACAATGGACCCAACACTGAACCCTGAGGAACTCCACTAATAACATTAGTCCACGTTGAGCAGTGTCCATTGATTACCACTCTCTGTCTTCTGCCACTCAACCATCCCTTTATCCATAGCAGCAATTTGCCTCCAATGCCGCACTGCTCCAATTTGTGCAGCAGTCTTCCATACGCAACAGTATCAAAAACCTTTCTAAGATCCAAATATATAATATCAAAGTTATTCCCTGCATCCAGTTCTTTTGTGACATCATAGTATCCAATCAAATTGGTCAGATAAGACCTGCCCTTAACAAAACCATGCTGTGTCTGAGCTATAACTGAATTCTTGTCCAGATGATCCTGCAGTGCTTCTTTAACCAGTGCCTCCATTAATTTTCCTGGAACCAAAGTTAAAATAACAGCTCTATAATTACTTGTGTCAGCCTTTGATCCTCCTTTGTGAATTGGGGTTACATTTGCACATCTCCAGTCTATGGGTACCTCCCCTGAGTCCAAAGAAGCTCTCATAATTATGGCTAGGGGTTTGCTTACTTCCTTTGCTGCCTCCTTTAATATAACTGGATAGATGCCATCCACCCCGGGTGCCTTTTTTATGTTTATTCTCAACAATTTCTCCTCCACTTTCCTGTCAGTTATTAGAAAATCATCTAGCTCACTCCCAATGTTTACTTCATCTACGACATTCCCCTTCCTGAATAACTCCTCATGTGTGAATGTAGATGCGAAATACTCGTTTAGATTGTTAGCCACCTGAGCAGGATCCTCAACTGTTGAACCATCAACATCCAGTGGACCAATCTGATTCATCCCTTTCCTTCTTGAGTTTAAATAGGTAAAGAACTCTTTTCTGTTTTTCTTTGCATCCTTTGCCAAGGATTTCTCATAATCTGCCTTTGCCTGCCTAATCTCCTTTGTGACTTGGTTACAGACCAACTTATATCTATCATAGGCTTCCATGTCACCCATTAATTTGTATGTATCCCATGCATTTTTCTTCTCTGCCACATGTCTCATTAGTTCATCTGACAACCATTTAAGCCTGAACCTTGAACAATATTTCTTGGTTGGTATGTAAAGCCTGGTAGCTTCCAAGATTAGTTCCTTGAATGCTTCCCATTTTGAATTTGCTGTTGGTAACATCATCAGTTGGTCCCACTGTATAGAATTTAAATATTGTCTCAGCCCATCTTAGCCCATCATTTATTGGAAAACCATGCTTTAGATATAGGACAAGATTTTAAAGTGGAGTGCGGGATAAAGGATTCCATTCCTGCAAGAATAATTTCACTGACAGGATATGAGCAAACGTTGACATCAGAAGTTTTGAAACAGCAATCCGACCATTAGCATTAGTAGAGGCATATGATGCAAGAAAGCAAGCTTATTCAGCATCAGCCAAAAAAAAAAAAAAAAAAAAACACACCACTCCCATTTCACCCCTCCGTTCGCTCGAAATACCTGTCCAGTTGAGCCTTAAATTTGTTTAGGCTATCAACTTCAACAACAAGTGATGGAAGTCGGTTCCACCAACCAAACACCCGCTGGCCAAAGGCAAATTTCCGCACATCTATCCGACATCCGTCCTTCCTCAATTTGAATTTATGCCCTCTGAGCTGATTATTCTGAGCAAGATGAAGAATCCCATTGGCATTGAGCATGCTCAAACCATTCAAAGCCTTATACACCTTTATCAGATCACCTCGCCGGTGCCTAGTCTCCAGACTGTGTAATTTGCAAAACTTAAGCCTTTCTTCATAAGAGCAACCCTTTATTCCATTCACTAATCTTGTTGCCCTTCTCTGTACCCGTTCCAGCAGCTCTACATCCTTCTTGAAATGAGGCCTCCAGACCTGTATACAGTACTCAAGATGTGGCCTAACCATTGCCTTATACAAGGGAATAATCACCTCCTTATCCCTGCTAGAAAAATTCCTGTATATCATTGACAAGACACCATGAGCTACTCTTGCAGCTCATCTGCACTGCTCAGAGAACTTCATATCTGCCTGCACAATTACCCCCAGGTCCTTTTCATTCTCCACCACTGTCAGTGTAGTTCCGCAGAGTTGATACGTTGCTCTGGGGTTACTGTTTCCCATATGTAGTACTTTACATTTGTCAATGTTAAACTTCATTTGCCACCTCTCAGCCCATCTGTTCAACCTTTCCAGATCCTGTTGCAGCAGCATAGCGTCATTGGTGTCCTTAACAACCTTGCCAACCTTTGTATCATCTGCAAACTTGGACATTAAACTTGATATCCCATCATCAATATCATTCATAAACACCGAAAACAACAATGGCCCCAACACTGAACCCTGAGGAACTCCACTAATAACATTAGTCCACGTTGAGAAGTGTCCATTGATTACCACTCTCTGTGGTAATCAATGCCACAATGCCACACTGCTCCAATTTGTGCAGCAGTCTTCCACGGAAAAGAAGAAAAGAAGTCTCGCAGGTCATCCCATTTTGCATTCTTGTAATGCCAAACAACATGAAGTTGGGAATAGCCATGGGAAAGAGGTTCCATTGGAGAAGAGACAATCACCAAGTTGTGATCTAAAGTGCCTAATGGACCTCTCACTTCGAATGTGTACTTAGAAGGGTTGTTTGTGAGAAAAAGATCAAGCGTATTGGCTGTATGATTATGATTGTCCGGTATTCTTTTACGTAAATGAATAATCTGTGCTAGGTCATTAGTAATTGCAAAAGCCTAAGCATCTCGACCAGCTGGGTCGGTGTGACAGGAAAATGGAAGCCAGCTGGAATTGTGAACATTAAAATCACCAAGGAAAATTACTTCACTGTTAGGAAAGTTGGACTGGAGAAAGTCAAGTTGCAAAGAGAGGAAGTCAAAGAGCTCCAAGTGATTAGTGGAGTTGGGAGAATGGTAGAGACAAGAGATGAATTTGACACAATGAGGTAGAGAGATTTTAAGCCAGAGAAGATCAAAGAGAGGAGATTCGAAATTGCCAAGTCTCTGACAGGGAATATCAGATTGGACATCTGAGATGATCAGCAGTTGAATCAACCAATAACTGAGATTCTGTCAGAAAAAGTAAATGGGGTTTGGCAGACTGCAAGTGGAAATGGACATCGTTGAGATTAGAACTGAGACTACGTATATTTGTGGAATGAATTAGGAAGTGCTTGAGAGGTTTAGATCTTTTCGCAGATAAGCTTGCTCTATTAGTTTGACAATTCATGGTGTATTCAATAGTAAGAAAAAGTGGGTTGGACATGCTGTATGAAGTAATGAAATTTTTGGATATGGCGTACACGTGGTAAGAATATACTCAGATCCTTGACATAACGTGGCCTCGACAATGCTCCCCGCATACACACTACTCGGACTCCCTCCAGTCACTATCTGGCAGAGTACACGTAGCAAGATTATACACTAGCTGATCCGGAAGCCTCCTAGAGAGTTACCAATAGGTTCGATCCGGTGTACTAACTAGCGACCGGCCTGCGAAAACTGTTTTAGAGCTGTACCCTCGAAATGTAAGGAATAATGGATCTCGCCACGACGTTCATCATAACCTCAAAAGTCATCAATCATACTCCATGATGGAAGAGATAGGGAAGGTTCAGTGCTGGACCTGTTTTTTGTTTAAAGTATTTATTAATGATACTGATGGAGGCATACCAGGCCTAATATCTAAGTTTACAGTTGATATGAAGGCTGGCAGGGTGATTAATGATAGTAATTACAGTAAGTTACTGAAACAAGATCTAGAAAAATTGGAAGAAAGGCTAAGAAATGGCAATTGAAATTTAATGTTGACAAATTTAAGATACTGCACATGGGCTGCAGTATTCCCAGATTTACCACTTAAAATAGTGTAGAACAAAAAAGACATGAAGGTAACTGTGCAGTCAGATATGAAGTTCTCTAAACAGTGCAGACAGATGGCCAGGACAGCTGACAGATTTTGGCAGTAATATACAGTAATTTTATCAGCATAAGTAGCATCTCATTGTGTACTGGTCGTCTGCAAGCCTCATTTTAGGAAGGATGAGGATCTGTTGAAATGGGTGCAGAGAAGAGAAACGAGATTAATAAGGAGAACAAAATGGTGCTCTTTTGAGAAAGGCTTCATTCCTGCAAATTGCAGCATCTGCTAGCTTTGGGGGGGGGGGGGGGTTGACAGACTAAAAGATAAACAGCAGTCACAGGAGAGGCAAAAGTGATTCTTGCACTGCTTCTGTGGTAATGAGCAGCAGCCTAGAGAGCAAGCTGCTGGGGATTTCAAGAGCTGCTGGGAGTCATCATGGAACAAGTAAATACACGGGCTATGTTAGGGTAATTAGAGTAAGAACAGGTGCATGTAACTAGCATGAACACCAATGCTAGAAGTATAGTAAATAAATTTGATGAATTGAAGTGCTGATCAAGACATCAAAGGCAGATATTGGTTGGGATATCAGAGACATGGTGTCATACAGATATAAGCAGTGCAGAATTGGAATTTGGGGAGTACAATGTGTACAGAAAGGATAGACAGGGTAGAAAGGGAGGAGGGGTTATGCCATTAATTAAGAAACAAAATCTAAGGAAGTGCATCCAGTTGACATGGGTGGACAGTGCAATGTTGAGTCTGTTTGGTGTGACAATGGGAAAGGGAAAATGAGAGTAGGAGTATGTTATAGGCCAAATGACTCTGATGAGTACAACAAACAGTTGCGCAGAGAAATAGAATTCCAGTAAATCAGAATGTCTTGTAATGGGGGATTTTAACTTTCCAGATATTGATTAGAACTTGTGGGTTGGTGACTCGCATACTAGCAAGACTTTTATGGATTTATTGGAGGATTGTTTTCTATAGCAACACGTTCGAGGGCAACCAGAGAGAGTAATACTCTTGATTGGATTATCAGCAATGATTATTCATGCATTCAGAATTTGCAGATAAAGGAACCACTAGGTGACAGTGATCACAGTGTACTGATGTGGGATTTACTTAAAGATGTAACTACCACCAAGGGTAAAGGGAAAGGTTTTTGTTTTCGTAAAAGTGACTAGAGCGGTCTCAGACAGTTTTTAAATTCTATACAGTGGGATCAACTGATGATGCCAATGGTGAATTCTAAATGGGAAGCCTTCAGGGACTTAATCTTGGAGGCTACTAGGCTTTTCATACCAACTAAGAAATACTGTTCAAGGTTCAGGTTTAAATGGATGTCATATGAATTAATGAGATCTCTTGGTCAGCCTGTGTTGCAACACTCAGTATTGTATCTGACTCAGGCTGGCAAGCCTCAGAAAATAGCTTCCAAAGGTCACACAAATAACATGTGATTCACAGGTATTGAAAACTACTATTCTAAACTTATCCCTTGAAATGTATCATTAATCATATGATTCTAGTATTTTTTTTTTCTTTTTTTGTTCACTTAAATATTCAGAAATGTGCAGTTAGTATCTGTCTATCTGACTTAAACAATTTGAAAAATTATCACTTCAGTTACATTTCACTTGTTTTATCAGTCTTCAAAAAACTGTTAACTTAGTAGAACTAAGGTCAAAAGAACTTCTTCCCCTCAGGATGGCAATATCAAACTTCACATACTTAAATTATATGTTCCCAGTAAATTCATTATCATATTTCAATACCTTTCACATGTGCCCTAAGAAACTAGCAAATAATGAGAGCTATTGATAGAAAATCATGAAAAATTTGTACCTTCTAACTAAATACAGTATAACAATCAAATACAGCACAAAATCCAGTCCCATCAACTGAAGGATCCTACTGTCTGTAGCCATTTATAAATGGAATCATCCAGCAGCATAAATATCAAATAAATTTTGCACATATAAAATAAAGGTTATTAAAAATAAGAATCACTCTAGTTTACAATTCCCTACAGCTGACAAAAGATTAACCAAGGACCTAAGGTGGTGCAGGCAGCAGTGAAAACTACATTGCCTGAAAAACTTTCCTGGCCATGAACTCAAAGAAATTACTGACTTTTCCATTATATTGGTAGAAATGTAAAAAATTAATAAAAACGCCTTGCATGTCTCAAAAAAATAATAATAATAATAATACTCCACAAAAAAAAAAAATAAATAATAATAATAATAATAATACTCCACAAAAGGAACGGCCTCCGTAGCCGAGTGGGCAGGAGCGGGAGTGCAGTAGCACACGCTCTTTGAGTAGACCGGGGTTCAAGCCCCTGCCTGCTGAATACGGTCGATCTGCCAACCCGCACTGGACCAGCGTGGCAGATTATGGTCCACTTCCCTCAGCATGAATTGTTGAGGAGGCTTCCACCCTGCAGTGGGTTGATAATGGCTGCACTTTACTTTTACTCCACAAAAAAGATTTAATGTAAAATACCAGATAAAAGGGGGAAAAGGTATCCTGTGTGTTATCAGACACTCAGTCTAAAACACTGTTGGATCCAAGATCTTTCTATTACAGAAGATTTAGGAGAAGTCCAGTTGGCCTGCCTCCCTAAAATCCACTCATGCACACCTTCTCGATGGTAAGCCCTGTCAGGTCAATTAGGTGGCAACGAACGTGTAGAGTGGTTCTCTTCAAGACCCCTGGTCAGCGTGAAGAGGAAAAGACCAAACCCTCCACCATATGACAGCATGACAAAACAAATGGCCCTCAGTCCCCAGCGGCTTCCACTCCCTCTCTTATGGCAGCCAGAAGATCAGAGTAGAAGCAGAGGGTGCTAAGAATCTCTAGGTACGACCAGGCTGCCGTGCACGGAAACTGAACTTGGCCTTTTACAACGTAAGATCACTCATCAGTGAAGACAGGATATTAGAGCTGGAAAAGAAATTAGAAAATGTGAATTGGAATATCATCGGTTTGGCTGAAACAAGAAGAAGAAATAAATCACTTATAAGTTTATCAAGTGGAAATCTGCTGTACACCAATGGAAACAGTGAAAGGAGTGAAGGTGGAGTTGGGTTTCTGGTCCATAAAGATTTAAAAAACAACATTTTGGAATTCAAAAGTACATCACCAAGGGTGTCAAGACTAATACTCAATATTTCTAAGAGGTACAAGCTAAAGGTTATGATTTATGCACCAACATCGATCCATGATGATGAAGAGGTTGAAGAAATGTACACCATCTAGAGTCTTCTAGATGTGCAGAAAACCCACTACACTATTATTATGGGGGAATTCAATGCTAAGGTGGGAAAAAGACAAAACAGCGCAGAAAGGGGAACTATAGGAAATTTTGGAATTGGTGAAAGAAATGAAAGAGGTGAAAGACTTGTGGAATTTGCAGAATCTCAAGGATTGTCAGTAATGAACACTTTTTTCAAGAAAAGGGTGAACAGAAAGTGGACATGGAAGAGTCCACATGGATTAACAACTAATGAAATTGACTTCATCCTCACTAACAGAAGATATATTGTGAATGATGTTACCGTCCTGAATAAGGTAAATGTTGGAAGTGATCACAGAATGGTAAGATGTACACTTGATATAGATGTAGGAAAGGAAAAAACTGACTCGAGTAAATAACACAAAGTACTTTGAGATAACAAAAGAGGAGAAAAAGCAGTAAGTACTGGAACAAGTTTAAGCTTCTGTAGACTGCTCAGGACCAAGATATCAATGAGGAATATTACAACTTTCTGAAAGTGATAAAGCTCAAGAAACCTACCTATAGGGAAAAAGAAATCCAAAGAAGAAAAAATTAGTCAAGAAACACTTGTTATGATGAACCGAAGGCGAAAAATTAACAGCAAGATAAACACTGACAAGAAGAAAATTGAGTATACTGAGTTATGCAGAGATATTAGAAAGAGACTCAGAGCAGACATAAGATTTAACAAAAGAAAAGTAGAACAAGCATTAAGTGAAAACAAAGGATTTAAATCAGCAGCCATGAGCAGTAATACAGAAAGACAAATGATACTGAAACTGAAAAAATAGCGAGGGTGTACTTATAAACAGCAGAGAAGGCATAATTCAAATAGCAGAAGACTACTATAGAGAATTATACAAGGAGTGAGGGAATGATGCCAGCAGTAGGGAAGATGGATTGCAAATTAGCAACACATACGACACACCCGATATTCTTCCTGATGAGGTAGAACATGCATTGAAGAAAATGAAGAATCAGAAAGCCCCAGGGGAAGATGAAGTTACTGCAGAGTTGCTAAAATTGGGAGGAAGAGACATAACACAAACACTGGCAAGGCTCTTCACAAAGTGCATTAGAAAAGGTGTGATGCCTAAGCAGTGGAATAATGCAATCATAGTTTTGCTGCATAAGAAAGGAGATAAATCAGAAATTGGAAATTATAGACCAATTAGCTTGTTATCCCACATCTACAAGTTGTTCACAAGGGTCATTACTAACAGATTAGAAAGAATACTTGATGAGAATCAACCGAAAGAGCAAGCTTTAGGACAGAATTCTCAACTATGGATCACCTTCACGTAATATCACAGCTAATGGAGAAAGCAAATGAATATAAAACACCATTATGCCTGGAATTTGTGGATTATGAAAAGGCATTTGATTCCATACAGCATAAGGCAATTTTTCGGGCACTGGAAAGACAAGGCATAGATTTTGAAGAAATCACATATGATTTTGAAGAAAATATATGAGAATGCTACCTCCTTTATTAGACTAGACAAAAACAGTAGGAAATTTAAAATCAAGAAAGGAGTTTGACATGGAGACAACATCTCCGAAGCTGTTTACTGCTGCCCTTGAGGAAGCTTTCAGAAGATTAGATTGGTTGTAGAAAGATGTCAATGTGAACGGAGAGTACCTAAACCATCTACGAATTCCAGATGATATTGTGGTCATAAGCCACGATCCCAAAGAATTAGAGGAAAATCTTAATCAATTATGCACAGTTAGTAAGGATTTTGGACTAAAGATGAATATGGCTAAAACAAAAGTAATGATGAACAAGTATGCCACAGAAAGGGAAATGATTGAAGGAGCAGTAATTGAAAAGTTGGAGTCATATACTTATCTGTGACAAGTTATTAGCTGTAATAATGATAAATGGCTGGAAGTCAAGAGAAGAAGAAATTTTGGATGGATAGCATTCAGGAAATATAGTCACATACTGAAGAGCAATATCCCAGTTTGTCTGAAACGTAAAATAATGAACCAATGTATACTCCCCACCATGACTTATGGAAGTGAAACTTGGGCACTCACCAAAAGAATGGAAGAGAAGCTGAGAACTACACAGCGAAGAATGGAACGAATTATATTGGGACTCAGACTGTTAGATAAGAAGAGAAACACATGGATTAGGCAGAAAACTCAAGTAAAGGATATTCTTATCAAAACTAAAGAACTAAAATGGTCTTGGGCAGGACACATAGCTCGAAGACATGATGACAGATGGACTAAGAAAATAACAGAATGGTACCCAAGATGAGCTAGAAGAAAACCTGGAAGACAAAGGCGGAGATGGATAGATGAAATTCATGAGTTTGTGGGTAGTAAATGGATGTCCAGTGCTCAAAAGAGAAGGAACTGGAAAGTTGCTGGAGAGGCCTTCATCCTGCAGTGGATTGAAAATGGCTGATGGTGATGACCAGATAAAAGCAAACATGCTTTCCAACCTTCATTATTGTTATGTATTAGTAATAAATAATTAAAAATTTAATGCTATTTTTACAAGTGTACATTGTTTCTTTTTACTAGAATGTAACAATACATTTATTTCATTTTAAAAAAAAAATGTTTTCAATATAACTAATAGTATACTTATCCCTCAATGTAACCATCCTATTGTATATCACACTAACCTTCCAAACTGATTCTATAATAAAAACCTCTATAAAATAAATAACTATTAGGGAATTAAATAACTTCATTCACAAAGGATTTTATTATATCTTAATAGACAGGAAAAACAGCCCTACATATAACTGCACAAAATGGAAATTATGAGCTGTTCAGAATGCTGAAAGAAGCTGGTGGTGATCCAAAGATACTCGACCAGGTAAAGTTATACTTGTTGCACTAAGTTTTTGAAATACACAAAAAGATTGAAAAGTTACTGTGCTTTTTATATAAATGATTTAAATATCAGAAATTAATTACAAAGATTATCAGTATATGATCAGCAATAATGAAACACAGTTTCTTCCATATGCTTAGGAGAGACTACCCTCCCTTCTACATAATATTAGTGGTTTAGCTGAAATTAGCATTAGCATTAATAGAGGCATTTGATGCAAGAAAGCAAGCTTATGCAGCATCAACCAAAAAAAAAAAAGAAAAAAAAAAAAAAAAAATCCACTTCCACTTCACCCCTCTGTTCGTTCAAAATACCTGTCCAGCTGAGCCTTAAACTTAATTAGGCTATCAACCTCCACTACAAGGGATGGAAGTCTGTTCCACCAACCAACCACCCGCTGGCTAAAGGCAAATTTGCGCACGTCTATCCTACATCTGTCTTTCCTCAATTTGAATTTATGCCCTCTCAGGTGATTTTTCTGAGCTAGAGGAAAAATCCCTCAGAATTGAGCGTGCTCAAACCATTCAAGGCTTTATACACCTCTATCAGATCACCTCGCTGGTGCCTAGTCTCCAGACACTGTAATTTGCAAAACTTAAGCCTTTCTTCGTAAGAGCACCCCTTTGTTCCATTCACTAATCTTGTTGCCCTTCTCTGTACTCGTTCCAGCAGCTCTACATCCTTCTTGAAATGAGGCCTCCAGACCTGTATACAGTACTCTAGGTGTGGCCTGACCATTGCCTTATACAAGGGAATAATCACTTCCTTATCCCTGCTGGAAAAATTCCTGTATATCATTCCTGCAACAGGATCCAGAAAGGTTGAGCAGATGGGCTGAGAGGTGGCAAATGAAGTTTAACATTGACAAATGTAAAGTACTACACATGGGAAACAGCAACCCCAAAGCAACGTATCAACTCTGTGGTACTACACTGACAGAGGTAGAGAATGAAAGGGACTTGGGGGTGGTTGTGCAGGCAGATATGAAGTTCTCTGAGCAGTGCAGACGGGCTGCAAGAGTAGCTCATGGAGTATTGTCAATGATATACAGGAATTTTTACAATAAAATTCATTTAAACAAACCATGTGGTTAAATTAGTATTATTCACATTTAATTGAATGAATTTTATTTAACTAATTAAATGAATGTTGTTGTTGTTTAGGAGCATTAGCAACTAAGGCCATATTGCTCCGGGGATATGCAGTGATCATTCCCTGACCTTTCCGCATCCTCCGTATTTGGTGATCATGGGCTCGAACCCCGGTCTAATCAAGAAGCGTGTGCTACGCACTGCTGCTCCTGCCCACCTGGCTACGGAGGCGCCTGAATGTTGTTGTGTTAGAGGTTTATTGGCACAAACGCCTCCTGGGTCAAACTGTGTCCGACTAGTTCTTCAATGTTATATTGTTTAGAGATTATTATATAATCTTTATGCATTTCAAGTAGTGAAGCAGTTCATCAAGATTTGTTTCATTACAAAGAATGTGTGACAAGGTTAACAGTTCCGGCAAGACCAATGATTCTGGCATGCTGTTTTAATAATTATGTTATAATCTATGTAAGATACTTTCAGGTTATTATTATTAGCCATATGATACAAGGAAGCCTGAGGCTTATGCTGCATCAGCCAAAAAAATATAGAGGGGGGGGGTTAAAAGGGAATCACAAAGAAATCAAGAAAGAGAAGAATGATGATATCCAGCTCTCAGGACCCTGGGTTTGCCAAGCCCATACTTGGGGTAAATATAAGGAAGTAAAGGAACAGGTTGTTTATGGTGGGGGTAGGAAAGCTAAACCAGATTATGAGAGGTCCTTGCTAAGAATGCAAAGAAAAGTAGCCAAAAATCCATTTCTTAGCTACTTTTCTTTGCCCACTAGATATGAATAGCATAACACTTCGTCCTTATGCTATGTTATATCATTGTTAAGCTATTCATATTTAGTGGGTCAATGTAGCCCACTACATATGAATAACATATCAACCGATGAGCCTCTTCAGATTTCTGACAAACAGAATAAATACTTTGCATTTACATTCACACATAAGAAAGTTTTTAGGGATGGGAATACCAGAAGAATACCAAGTTATAACTGGGAGCATAAATGTTTTGTGATAATTGTCACTAAAGCGAAAAAGAAATTGTTGTGAAAGTGCAGGAAGCTAAAAGTAAATAAAGCACCTGAGCTGATGGAATCTAATTATATTAAAAAAAACAGCCAGAGAGGTAAGCAAACCTTTGTCCATAATTATGAAAGCATAATGGATTAAGAAGAAATTCTTATATATTGAAGATGTGCAATGTCTGTGCTACTCACAAAGAGACAACAAATATCAAAGTGGGCAATTACAGAGCTGCAAGCTTGACATCTTGACTTCAGTTCCTTGTAAAATAATGGAGTCAGTGGTTATAAATGTATTTCAAGATCATCTTGACAGGAATGTGGTTATACAGAAATCACAGTGCATGGCTTTGCTAAGGGGGATAACGTTTCTGACTAATCTGATTGGTTACTATGACACAGTAACAAAACAATTGGATGCAAATAATTTTGGCATCGTATACTTAGACTTCGGGAAACTTTTGACACTATTCTACATGAAGGACTTGTACAAATTAGAGCAGTTTGGTAGTGAGGGTAAATTATGCTATGGATAACCCTCCTATTGTGTTCGCGGGTCAATATGACCCGGTTGCCTTCTTTTAATGCCAATAAATCCTATATTTATTTAAATATTTTGATGCCGCTCTATGACTTTTCCTAATTTACCCTAATAATGGTGTACCTAGATTGACAAAAAAATTTTACAGTTAGTTTTTTTTTATAAATGTAATTGTTACACTTATTGTGCTCAGGTCAATATGACCCAACAATCAGTTTTGTTAAAATTTAAGAAACGAAAAGCAAATTATTATGTTTTTGTTTTATTTGTTTGACTGTATTTTATTAGTTTTGTTTTATTTTCATAGAAATAACTTACATTACCACGTTTCTTAAACAAGTTTCAACATGTGCGTTATGTGCGCGCAGTGAACAACAAGTTGATGCCTGTTGACGCTGGTGGGGGCTTGTTGGCGCCTTCTCGCATATATCTGTCAGTGTGCACTTGTGTGTCAGTTTCTTGGTAAAAATCAAGCCTGGTGCTACTCTAAGAGACAACAGTAGGAAGAAATTATTGAAGACTAAGAAACTGTTGTGTACTAAGCGATTGTTGATGGACAGTGAAATTGAGAATCCTTTGTATGCTTCTTATGGTAATGATAGTACTTCTGAAGTAGAGGACTATTTGTCTGAAGTAGAGATGCATAGTGAAACGGATGATGAAGTGGAACCTATGATTTCAGACAAAGCTGTTGTGGCTAATTATGTAATCTCAAAAAATGGCAATATAGTGTGGAACTGCAACACACCTAATCAACAAGGAAGATTTTTGTCAGAAAATATTATTACATTGAATCCTGGACCAACAAGGTACACGTCTAGAATATATGATATAAAATCCTCCTACTGCTTATTTTTTATGCCAAAAATTGTAAACTTAATTTTGAAGATGTCAAATTTAGAAGGAAAAAGAATTTATGATGACCAGTTGCAAGAACTAACAGTAGTTGAATTAGAAGCATATTTCGGCCTACTGATTTTAGCTGGAGTGTATAAATCTCATGGGGAGGCAACCTCCAGCCTATGCGATGGAAATGTAGGCCACCCTATATTCAGGGCAATGATGTCCCTACAATGATTCCATGTAATTTTGCGAATAATTCCCTCTGACGATAAAGGAACCTGATCACAACATCACCAGACTGATAAATTAGCTGCCATACAGGACTTGTGGGATGAATGGGTTGCAATTCTACCTACGGTCTATAATGTTAACGAAAATGTAACAGTTTACAGATGTGAGTCTGTAAACGCTTATGCATATAACATGCAAGTATACCTCGGAAAAAAAAAAGGTGAACCTCCAGAAAAAGGCCAAGGTAAAAGAGTTGTGCTAGACCTTACTTAAGGTCTAAAAGGGCAAAACATAACGTGTAATAATTTTGTTACATCTTACGAACTGGGGCAGATGCTATTGAAAATAAATACTTGGTACTATTCAAAGAAACAAGCCTGAACTGCAAACCGAATTGGTCTGCAACAGGAAGGAAGCCCTTTCTTCAAAGTTCTACTTCAGCAATAACACAACAGTAGTTTCTTATATTCCGAAACGGAATAAAAATGTGACACTCATGAGCACCTATCACCACGATTCCAGTGTGTGTAATAAAGATCATAAAAGGCCGTGTATGATTTTAGATTATAATAAAACCAAAGGTGCTGTAGATACTTTAGACAAGTTGGTTATAACATACACATGCAGATGACAAACTAAAAGATGGCCAATGTCTATCTTTTATAATATGGACGTTTCTGCTTACGATGCCTATGTTCAGTGGTTCAAAGTAAATCCAACCTGGAATGCTGGCAAACTTACAAAATGTCGACTATTTCTTGAAGAACTGGATAATTCCTTGATTTCTCCCTTACTGAAAGAAAGAAAACACCTTCTTCGAAGTATTCCTGCTACTGAAATGGTTAGAAGAGCACGACCATCAACCAGAACTGCCAAAGCAAGGGAACAGCCGACCACAAATAAGTGTAAAGGATGTAATTTTTGTCCCTCTTCAAAGGACAACAAACCAATATACTATGTTTTAATTTCTAAAAATACGTATGTAAAGCTGATGTACATTACTACTGCCAAGATTGTAAAAAATTAAATGTATGATATAACTACTATGTTTTTCAGATGTACATAACAACTGTTTATCCATTACTGCCATTCGTAAACAATCTTTTGGTCAATAAATGCTACATATACAGTCAGTCCTCGCATAGCACGATTGTTGTGTTCCTAGAAATCCTCGTGCAATATAAATAATAGGGCCTATGGGAAAAATAGGGTTAGGTGCCGACCATCCAAGACTGAATGCACATTTGTAACCAAAACATTACCAAACACAATAAATAATCGTAATAAAATAATTACGTAATAAAATATTGTTAATGCTTTCGCTTCTATCATAAGCAAACTTGTTCTTTGTTTGATCTTTTATCCAAACAGATGACAGCCATTCCACCTCTTTCAATTTTTTGTGTCTTGATCTAATGGATTTTGTTACACTTTGAGTTGTTCCTGCTATGAAAGTTGTTTTTATTTTCTCTGCATTCTCTCTAATTCTCGGCATTGTCTCATTTAGGCCTGTAGCACGTGCAATATCACATGATCTTTCATTTTGCTCAAAGTGTTTCACAATTTCATGTTTTTTTCTCTATCAACAGAGGCGGACTGGCCATGAATCTTACCGGGGGAAACCCCATGGGCCGGAGCCAGAAGATGTTGGAAGCCAGTGTGATTTTGGCCATAAACACTAGTATGAGGTAGCTACAAATTTTCCCGGGTAAGAATTTTTGACCCAGTCCACCTCTGTCTATCAATATTGCTTTTCTTTTTCTCTCTGAATCTGTAGTGTCTTCACCAGGATGCTTCCTTTTCACACCTTTTAAGTATTTTACTCATTTTTAGGGAAAAAAGCACAATTACAAAATTGGGAGGCAAGCTTGATACACATAAACGAAGCTGCACACATGTATCAACTAAATAAACAACACCATAAAGGCAGAGACACACTATTAACACCTCACTAGCTCACATTTTACTAAAGCACATTTCTGGAGGTCACTACCATAAAACAATAAAAACAATTTCCAGTTGCATTTCTGCTAGTGGAATCTGTTTTAAATGGGTAGTAAACTCAATAATACTGCATTTGCAATAATACCGATAGCTGGAATTGTGTGGGTTTTTAACGTTATTATGGTGAAATGTTTCCCCTTCACTGATATAAAAAATATAAATACATTTTCAGAATCTTCTCTTCATTCCTATTGTGTTGTGTTCAGTTGGGGAGATTCCATGTTCAACTGCCATTTCTTGTAAACACAAAGGCGAATCATGCATAAGTGAATTTGGTTCGTGTTATATATGATATCGTTCCCCATTTATAAATCGTGTATGATCAAATTCATGTAGTGTAAACACGTGTTATACAAGGACTGACTGTATTCTTATTTCTTTTATTATTTAGTAAACACATTACTGCCATATTAATTTAACACCAATAAAACGACACCCACAGACACTCGGGTCATACTGACCCGAACACAATAAGTGTAACCAAAATGCAAACACAATAGGAGGGATAAGGGAATGATTGAGTAACAGAAAACAGAAGGTAGTTATAATTGGGCACTGACTTCTTGGACTATTATTATTAGTAAATTTCCTCGGGGTTCAGTGCTGGGCCCTTCCTGTTTTCAATATTTATTATTGACGGCATATCAAACTAATTATCTCAGTTTGCAGATGATGCAAAGGTCAGCAGGGTGGTGAATGCCAGGAAGACATACTACTGCAACAAAACCTCAAAAAATTGGACAGATGAGCTGAGAAGTGTCAGTTGAGGTTTAACAATAATAAATGCAAGGTACTGCATGTGAGCAGCAATAATCCCAGAATAATATACTAATTCAGTGGTACCACACAAAGTAGTGGAGAATGAAGAGAACTGAGATAAATGTACAGTCCAAGATGAAGCTCTCTGAGCAGCGCAGACAGGCTCCTAGACCAACTCATGGCATTATGTCAATGTTATAGAGGAATTCTGCTAACAGAAAGAGGTGACTGTATAAGGCAATGGTTAGGCCATATCTTGATAACGGTACACAGGCCTCATTTTAAGGAGAATGTTGATCTGTTGGAATGAGTGCAGAGAAGAACAACAAGATTAGTCAGAAGCACAAAAGGGTGCTTAACACACACACACACACACACACACACACGCGCGCGCGCGCGCGCGACTTCAATTCTATAAATTGCAGCATCTGGAAACTAGGCACCTGCAAGAAATTCTGATTGAAGTGTTTAAGGCTTTAACTGTTTCAGACCACTAAACAATGGTAACATAATATTCTTTCTAAGACAACACACATAAGGAAACAAAAATTTAAACTGAAAAAAAGATGGTATTGTAGGGTCAATGTGCAAAAATTTGCATTCAGCCAGAGAGAAGTTTCTTCTGATTGTCACAAAAAACTTCCATCTGGCACTGTGGAAGTGGGCAGATTAAATAAATTTTATCAGAGGGAATGGAAAAATGAGATTTTTTTTTTCTTGGCCGATGCTACATAACAGGGGTTCTCAACAAGGGCAATATCACCCCAAAGGGGGTGAAAATTGTTTTTTTGGGGGGGACAAAATCATTAGTAATACAATGACTTGTGGCCCTACAAAGTTAAACCCTACCAATGATATCTTATTCCTTAATATTTAATTTCTCTCATTGGGTTTTCTTTTGCCCTGAGACAACTGATTTTTGACATATAGGTATATTATATTAGGAGTGAGTGAGAAATTTTGATAAAAGGAAGATAGAAGGCGTGATTTAATTCAACTACCTTTGCTTTTCATAGGCATTAAATGATTAAGTGCTTTCAGAGATAATGTCTCTGCAATCCCTGGTTTTGTGCCTTTCTGACAGCTGCAACCTTGACGGCAGCATGGTAGGGGTGCTTTTTCTATTTATTATTTTGTTTCAATGGTCAATATATGAGGCATGGATGGAATGAGGAAATGTTTCAGCGTATTGTTTCTACTTTCTAAGCGACAATTAGTATTGATTTATTGTTTCCTTCTGGAATTTGCACACGATACTGTTGCACATGGAAGACTACTGTACAAATTGGAGCAGTATGGCATTAAGGGCAAGTTGCTACAATGGATAAAAGGATGGTTGAGTGGGAGATGTTTCAATGGTCAATATATGAGGCATGGATGGAATGAGGAAATGTTTCAGCGTATTGTTTCTACTTTCTAAGCGACAATTAGTATTGATTTATTGTTTCCTTCTGGAATTTGCACACGATACTGTTGCACATGGAAGACTACTGTACAAATTGGAGCAGTATGGCATTAAGGGCAAGTTGCTACAATGGATAAAAGGATGGTTGAGTGGGAGAAGACAGAGAATGGTAATCAATGGATATTGCTCTTCGTGAACTAATGTTATTAGTGGAGTCTCCCAGGGTTTGGTGTTGGGTCCACTGTTGTTTTCTGTATTTATCAATGCTATTGATGAAGGTATATCAGGGTTAATATCTAAGTTTGCAGACAATATGAAGGTTGGCAGGGTTGTTAATGACAGTAATGATAGTACACAACTGCAACAGGATCTAGAAAAGTTGAGCAGATAGGCTGAGAGGTGGCAACTGAAGTTTAACATTGACAAATGTAAAGTACTGCATGTGGGTAGCAGTAACCCCAGAGTAACATACCAACTGGGTGGTACTACACTCAGGGCAGTGGAGAATGAAAAGGACCTGGGGATAATTGTGCAGTCAGATATGAAGTTTTCTGAGTAGTGCACACAGGCTGCAAGCTCATGGTGGCTTGTCAATGATATACAGGAATTTTGCTAGCAGCGATAAGGAGGCGATTGTTTCCTTGTATATAGCAATGGTCAGGCCACACCTTGAGTACTGCATACAGGTCTGCAGGCCTCATTTTAGGAAGGATCTAGAGCTGCTGGAATGAGTACAGAGAAGGGCAACAAGATTGGTGAGTGGAACAAAGGATTTCTATTACCAAGAAAGGCTTAAGTTCTGCAAACTGCAGTGCAAATTAACATGAATGACTCCTTGGATTTTCATTTCTTGTAATATTTCTTCTTCTGCTATAGTGAGGAGATCCCATTCAGAGATTACTCCTTTCGAGGTGTTTAAAGTATTATGGGGTGTAATTGATACTGGGATTCTGCCGAAAGTGGGCATTTTCATTAGTTGCTCTGACTGTCGTATATTGGCTGTCTCAATTAGTAGGTCGCCTGATTTTAATCTTTTTACTGCTTTTGGAGTTCCAGCTAGGCCACTGGAAGGTGATCTAATTGAGGTGTATAATGCCTTGAATGGTTTGAGCAAGCTCAATGCTAATGGGATTATTTCTCTTGCTCAGTTTACTCAACTGAGGGGACACAAATTCAAATTGAGGAAACAATCGTAGAATAGATATGCGGAAATTTGCCTTTAGCTATTCCAGATGGGAATTTGTTCCCAGTAGTGGGAACAAATTCCCATCTGTTTTAGTGGAGGTCAACAACTTAAATAAGTTCACGGCAGAACTAAACAAACATTTGGAGTGGATGGATGGGAAGGATTTTTTTTTTTTTTTTTTGGCTGATGCTATTTAAGCTTGCTTTCTTGCATCATAAGCCTCTGCTAATGGTAAAGTTGTTTATTTTTGATCTAGAGTGCTTTTGTTAAATAAAAATAGTTTATATTTTATTATTTAATTTTTTGTAGTTATTCAACCCATCATCAATCATGTCAGTGCTGAAAAGAAAGTGTCAACGGTATCTGGATGAATATCTGGCTTATGGTTTTATTGAAAGCCCATTTGACTCAAGACAGCCTATGTGTGTTATGTCTAATAGTTCTTTTTCAATGATACTATGAAACCATCAAGACTTTTAGATCACTTAAAAAGTAAACATCCTGAAAAAGTTGGTAAACAGCAAATATTTTAAAAATTTAAAACAGAATTTTGAACAATGTAACACTGTTACTTCCTTATTTAAGAAGGTTGGTTGGATTAGCTTCTATGGCTATAATGCACCAAACTTATGATTTATGGCTTATTCAATGATGTCTTTTGTTATGATTTTTATATCAAATTGTAGTAGTTATGCGTTTCAGAAACTGGAAGACTTCGGATATATTAGATTTATCTGACAATATTGTTCGTAATGAAAATGTGTCCATTCCTTTTAAGGATTTAAAGGTAATCTGACATTCTCGTGTAAAGTTAGGGCAGTCAAGTAGAATATGTTGGACGGTTTGCACTGTGTGACAGTCAGAGCACTGAGGCGGAGATTCAGTTCGGAGCAGATAGGAGTGGGTAACATTGGTGTGTCCTATTCTTAATCTGCTAAGTATAACTTCTTCTTGTCTGTTGGTTCTTGTACTGCTTTTCCATTGTTGTAACAAAGGTTTTATCTGTAATAATTTGTTACCAGCCTGTTCCTGCCATTTTTGTTGCCACTATTTTTCGCCACTATTTTGAATTGTAATTTTATAGTCCAAGTATGGTATTTTTATGGTATTGTTGATTGGGCTTTCTACTTTTTTTGCTGCTTGGTCTGCCTGTTCATTGCCATCTATTCCTACGTGTCTGGGAACCGAGCAGAAACTTATCTTTTGCTAGTTTCAATAGTGTGTTATGTATTTTACATACGGTCGGATGGGTATTTATGGTGTTATCCTTTAAGGCTTGCAGAGCATTGAACGAATCTGTAAATATTATACTGTTGGCAATGTTGGTTAGCCATATATGGTTCATGGCCAGTTGTATAGCCTCCAGTTCTGCCGTATAAATGCTGCACTCAGTTGGAAGTAGTTTGGAAGTGATGGTATTCGGGAATTTGGCTGCTATTCCTACTTTGGTTTCTGTTTTGGAACCATCTGTGTAGATCAAGATAGAATTACAATGTTGGTCTCTGTAGGCTGCGTGTAATCGTTGGAAATTTTGTGTAGGTAGGGAATCCTTGTTCCATTTATGCATAAGGAGATTGCATATCATTTGAATGGTATCCCAAGGTGGATATGGAATTTTAGGAGAAATTGCTATCTGACTGAGATCTAAATTACATTGCTGGATTAGGTCTCTTAAATATATGCCTGCTGGTTTGTTAGCATTTGGATGTGCTCTATATAAGTTTTCCAAACTTGGTTCGTGTAGGATTGTCCATGTCGGGTGGTCAGGTATTGATTTTATCTTTGCAGCGTAGTATAAGAGCAAGTTTTGTCTCCAGAGTTGTAGTGGTGGTTCATGAGCCTCTGTATATAGACTGAGGACTGGTAGGTGCAATATGCTCCTAAAGCTGTTTGTAAAGCGCTGTGGTGCACTGGATCAAGCCACCTCAGGGCACTCGGTTTGGCTGAGTTATACACGGGGGCTCCATAGTCTAGTCGAGATCTTATGAGGACTCTGTATAATCACACCAGAGTAACTCTATCTGCACCCCAGGTCATTGCAGACAAGACTCTCAAAATGTTTAGTTTCTTGAGGCAGTTTGTTCTTAGTTGTTTTATATGTTCCAAAAAAGTTAGTTTTTTTATCAAGAATAAGTCCAGGAAATTTTATGGTTGGCTTGATTGGGATTAACTGTCCATTAAGTTTTAATTCCAGATCTAAATGAAGGTTTCTTTTCCTACAGAAGTGCACGCCTATAGTTTTTTTTTGTGTGGAGATCGTGAAACCATTTTCCTGAGCCCAGTTGCTGACCTTGTTTATTGCACCTTATAACTGGCATTCTATTGTTCTCATGTTTTGGGATTGGAAAGAGATACTGAAATCATCTACGTAAAGAGCTGTATTTACGGAGGATGGTATATGTTGGGTTATAGAGTTTATTTTTATTGCAAACAAGGTGGCACTGAGGACTGATCCCTGCAGTACTCCTTCTTGTAGGAACACCTTTGAGTGTGTAGTTTGTATTCGTACTTGGAAAGTTCGATGCTGTAAAAAGTTCTGGATGAAAACAGGGAGATGTCCTCTTAGCTTTAAGTTATATATGTCCTGGAGAATGCCATAGTGCCAGGCTGTATCGTATGCCTTTTTGATATTGAAGCATATCATGACTAAATGTTGTTTTCTAATGAAAGCATTTCGTATGTTGTTTTCTATTTTAACCAAGAAGTCCAAGGTTGATCTATGTTTCCTGAAGCCACACTGCACTGGGCGCAAAAGGTTATGGTTTTCTAGGTACCACATGAGTCTTGAATTTATAATCTTTTCCATTAACTTTCCTAGGCAGCTGGTGAGTGCTATTGGACGGTAGCTGTTTAGATTAGTAGGATCTTTGCCAGGTTTTGGGAACGCGAGGACAATTGCATGATGCCACATGTTAGGAAACTCTTGTTCCACATAAATTCTGTTGTATAAAAGATGTATAGATTGTAAAGATTCTTCACTGAGTTTCTTTATCATTATATAATTGATGCCATCTGGACCTTCTGCACTTTGTTTTGTTTGTGACAGTACCTTATGGAGTTCCGTTATGGTTAATGGATGGTTATATTGTTCTACATATTTTGTGGAGAATTTTAAGTTGTATTTTTCTTGATGATTTTCATATTTCTGGAATTTCGATGAATAGGATGTGGTGGCAGATATTTTGGCGAATGTTTCACCTAAAGCATTTGCTATTTCTTTTGGATCAGCGATGTCTTGTCCTTGCCAATTGATAATTGGATGTACTAAATTTTGGTATCTATTTTCATTTTTCTTATTTTATCCCAAACTGTTTTAGTATTTGCAGTTCTATTTATGGTTGAGGTGAAACGTATCCAGGAGGCTTTCTTGCATGCCCATCTGACATATCTTGCTCTTGCTCTTATTTTTTTAAAATGTATTAGATTGTCTGTGGTAGGACTTTTGCAAAAAATATTCCATGCTCTGTTTCTATCTCATTTTGCTTGGGTACATTCCTAATTCCACCAAGGATTTGGGAATAGAGGAAGTTTGGTAGACGTTTTTGGCATTGATTGTTCTGTTGCTTGGCTAATTTGATTCGTTACATATTGTACTGCTTGGTCAATGGTTAGTTGTCGGGCTTTCTGTTGTTCGATTACTACTAAATTTTTGAATTTTTCCAAGTCTGCTTTGTGAAATTTCCATTTGGGTTTTCATCTGGATTGACATAGGGTGTCTTTTGTTAAAGTGACAATAATGGGGTAGTTGTTATTGTGTAATGGTTCTTCATGAACTGTCCATTCTAAAACAGGATATAATGCTGGGGAGCATAAAGTAAGGTCTATCGCTGAGCTCGTTCCTGTTGGAAGGTGGAAATATGTGTGTTTTCCACTATTCAGGAGGATTAGATTTTTGGCATCTATTACTTTTTCTATTTGATGTCCTCTTTTATTAAAATCAGTATTTCCCGTAAAGGGTGATGTCCATTTAGATCCCCCATTATACAGTAGTGAGGGGGTAGTTGATCTATTAGTTCTTCTAAGTCTTCGTAATTTATTTCTTGGTTCGGGGGTAAATATATTGATACTATTGTTATTAAACTACTTGTTGCTATACGTACTGCTACTGCCTCAAGAGTGGTTTGTAGGTGGACTGCTTGGACTGGTATGTGAGAATTGACAAGAATTGCTACTCCTTCGTGGGCTATAGAATTATTTATTCGGTCTCGTCTATGTATAGTGTAATTCTTGATTAAGACTGTATCATAAGGTTTTAGATATGTTTCTTGTAAGCAGAAACATATCGGGTGATATTGAGAAATTAAATCACGAACATCGTCAACATTCTTACGGAAACCTCGGCAATTCCATTGAATAAAGGTACTACTCATTGTTTTGTTTTAGATGAGTTTTCTTGTTACTGTTTTAAATTTTTCTGTCCGTGGTTTGTCTTTTTTAGGGAAATATGGCTTTCCAGTGTCCATATCTTCCTCGGCAAATATTTCTAGAATGGGCTCTTCTTCTTGTGTTTTTCCTGCTGTGTCCATTTGTTCAGCAGCATGGTGCATTATTATGGAAGTATCTTCTTTGGTTTTTCCCTGCAGCGATGAAATTACTGTTGGTGGAACTGAGATAGGGGTGTTTGCCGCCTCTTCTCATTTCTGCTGTTTTGGGGGCATGAGCCATTTACGTGCCCAATCCGGCAATGATTCTGGTGCGATTGTAACTTCGGTTTGTGATCCTGTTGTTTGTTGGTTCTGGGTTATTTGTACTACTTGAGCTATCTGTGCGTAGGTAGATTTCATTGTGTTGGCTGGTTGTATCGTCTTTCTGGCTTCCTGGTATGTAACTTTGTGTTCTGCTTTGTATTTTTGGATTTTCCTTTCCTGTTTCCCTCTTTCGCATTCTCGAGAGTAGGCAGTGTGGCTTCCACTACAGTTTGGGCATTTAGGGTGCTCGGTTGTGCATTCTTGATTGGTGTGTTCTCGGGAACCACATTTGGCACATATTGCTGTTCCTCTGCATGTTTTTTGTGAATGTCCGCATTTTTGACACTAAAGCATCGAATAGGATTTGGCATGTAGGGTCGGATTTGACAAAGCAAGTATCCTGCTTTCAAGTGCTGTGGTGGACTTGGAGTGTTGAAAGTTAAAATGATATTTCTGGTCTGGATGATTATTCCTTCTTTTTTTACTGTTATTCTTTTAACATAAATGACTCCTTGGGTTTTCATTTCTTGTAATATTTCTTCTTCTGTTATAGTGAGGAGATCCCATTCAGAGATTACTCCTTTCAAGGTGTTTAAAATATTATGGGGTGTAATTGATACTGGAATTCTGCCGAAAGTGGACATTTTCATTAGTTGCTCTGACTGTCGTATATTGGCTGTCTCAATTATTGCCTGATTTTAATCTTTTTACTGATTTTGGAGTTCCAGCTATGCTTTCCAGACATTTTTGTATCAGGAAAGGGGATAATTTTCCAGTGGACTGTTTGCCCGTAGAATGAATGATGAGATACTTTGGAGCGGGTATCTCATATATATCGGTTTTTTGCCTTTTGGCCATGTTTGTACAAATTCCTTCACGTTCTTGAGTTGATTAGGCCATGTCAGAGGATTTTGTGACTTTGTTGTAAGAATCCATGCTGTTTTCTCCATTTTGCCCTGGGAGTGAGAGCTTTCCCTCCCAGGTTTCCAGCCCCGCCACGTGGAGGCAGGAGCGGTGCCACCTAGTAACCAAGCGGGAAAAAAAAGGGGGTTAGTAAGTGATTAATATAAAGAAAGGTGACTTTTCCTTTCTGTATTAGTAAGTTTTAATGTGCTAAATGTTATTAATATATGCAGTAGGAGTTTAAGGAGATTGCAAAAACTCACACAAAAAATAAGCTCTTTATAATAATTGGCACGCTAGAAAATTCGCTGAAAGGTCGCTCGAATCACTACACTTGGCACTCGGGACCTATTTAAGAAGAACACACAAACAAATGGTGATGGAATGACTGCATCTTATACAATCGCAGAAATCACTGCAAAAACTGGTAGTGCTTATACAGTTGCTGAGACTGTTATACGACTCGCATTAGAGACTGTAATTTCAACAGTGATGCATCAAAATCCTTCCGGTATTTTAAAAACATTGCCACTGAGCAACAATTCAATTCAAAGATGAATTGATGAGATGTCAATTAACATTGAAGAGCAGCTAATTAACAAGCTAAAAACAAGAAAATTTTCTATTCAGATTGATGAAGCCACAGTTACTGATAGTTAGGACCTTCTAATTGCATACATTCGTTATTTCAATGATGATTGTAAATTGCAAGAAGAGATGTTTTTTGTAAAATCTATAGAAACTGACTGTACCGGAGCATCCATTTTTGCTGCTGTAAAAACATGGTTTGATGAAAAACAAGTACCACTGGAAAATTTGATATCCTGTGCCACTGATGGTGCTACCTCCATGGTTGGAAGGCATAAAGGTTTTATAGCCCACCTAAAGGAAGTATGTCCCAAAGCTCTTGCAATACACTGCACTGTGCACAAACATCATCGGGTTGCAAAAATATTAGTCCAGTTCTTTATAAATCTCTCAGTGTAGTTATTAAAACCATCAATAAAATAGTCACATAGCAAATATGATTGCCTTTTCAGAAAATTTTGTGTTGATAATGAAGAACAGTATGTGAAGCTTCTTTTACATAGAAGTGTTGTTGTTGGTTTAGGGATTTATTAGGCGAATCGACAACTATGGCCATAGTACGCCAAAACAGAAGTCAGATGGCTTTCTAAAGGAAACTGTCTAACAAGATTTCTAAATCTTTTTGATACGATAGTTTTTTAGAAAGCAAAGAAGACAAATTTAGCAAAGGAGATCAGCAAACACAAAAACAACATATACTATATGGCTTGGATTTTTCGAAAACTTAATGAAGTACAACTTCAAGGGAAATAATTGCAGTGATAGACTGCAAATGCATATTAAAAGCCTTCACTAAAAAACTGGAAATATTTGAAAGCAATTTAATGAGAAACAATTTCATGGTATGTAAAAGTTAGCTGAAATCAATGAATTTCTCACCGAGAATGATCTTCAGAATTATTCAGATCATTTGTGCTCTTTAAAAGGTGAAATGAAAAATAAGATTTTCAGATTTATTTTCTTTTGAAGTGAAGCTATGGATGTTAGATCCAATTGTATGCAATGCCAGGTCTGCTAGTGAAGAAATTCAAGAATTCATTGAATTAAAATGTAACAAAGAATGCAAATATAAATTCAAAAAAGGTGGAATGGCTGAGTTGTAGGGATTAAAAACAACTAAACTTCTTTATCCAACAATATGGTCTGAAATGGCCAAAGTACTTCTTTGGTTGAAAGTGGTTTTAGTTCAGTAAATAAAATATTACCAAAAGAAACAGAATTGATATACATTCAAGAGGAGACATTAGAATTAAACTTAGTAACATCACACCAAACATTTAACTTTTAGCTGAAAAGCATCAGGCTCAGAGATCCCATTGAATAAAATGAGTAAGTATAAAGTATTTTCTTATTTAAAATTTCATTGGGGACAATTAGGGAAAAAAACTGTCTAAAAAAGCCCTTTAAGGGGCAATAATTAAAAAAAGGTTGAGAAACACTGCGGTATAAGCTTACTTCTGTTGAATCATTTGCTACTATTTATACTAATTAACAAAAAATTAAATTGCAGCTAAAGAGAAAGATGGACTTTCTTTTATTTTAGCAGGTTAAATAGTTATAATTATCATATCATTTATAAAAGATTGAAGTAAAAATCCAAATTCTATGATTTCATGATTCCAATCATATTCCTTAGTTTTTTAGAAACATAAGTTATTGGTATCAAATATTCATAATATTCCAGTTATGTTACTGAAGTAAGCACTCTACATGAAGCATTTATGGACATATGAAAAAGTTTCCTATCAACAAGATAAACCAAAACTAGCATTCTTTGGGTACACCTTAACTGCTTTTTTAATAAAAACTGCAAGAGAGTTAGCCACTACAGAAAAGCTATAATAATAAGTTGTCTACAAAATTAGACAGCACCTAGAAAGATCCTTATTTATCTTATTATAATGGGAGAAACCACATTAATAATTTCCTCTACACCACACAGTTATTCAAAAAATTCTTGCCTAATTAAAGTTAGTTCAGCCCTTTGCAAGCTGGTTGCTTCTCAGTAAAAGGCTCCATTATTCTGAAATATTTTAAATCCTGGAGAAAATTTTTGAACAATACACCTTTCGTCACTACTACTAAAACCCGTAACTGAATTATTTGGAGTGATAAAATATCAAAGACTCAGAATATGAGGGGTGGGGGGGGCAATGACAGCTAATCCTGCCAACTAGGCCAAAAACTACTGGGGGGGGGATGACAACATTGGATACAAGGATTTTGACAAATCTTCGTTCAGATCCAAATTGCAATCACTGTGCCACTAATAATACCTCTAACAGCTTTCAGTAGAAAAATGTTAGAATAATCAGGAAGGATGAGAACTTTTTACTTATCAATGACCAGAAAACATATTTTTTAAATTATCCTGCATCAAGTTCCTGTTAGGATCAAATACCCAGTCACTTTATACAATGCACAGATTATAAGAAAAAGAGGATTAAATTTACCTTGTGTGTGTGTGTGTGTGCTATTTTTGTTTCTTCATAATGCTATTTTTTTACTCAAAAATTTAAAGGAAGACTGACTAGTTTTAAAGCAGAGTCCTTTTGAAAGGAATTGATTCAATTTTTTAATCTATTATTCCAGAAAGGAAGAACTGCTGAATACTATTTACACAATTCTACAGGAAAATCAGATCTCAGACCATCACCTATAAATAATAATAGCAACAACCATGGGTCAAATGTCAAGGATACAGATAACAAAGGTAGTAAACAGAATGAAACAAATGCCTCAAGTGAATCCTTGAAAACTAAAGAAAATCATGTAAGTAAAATAGTTGCAACAAAAGAACAAGAAACTGAAAATGATGCACAAAAATCAGAAGGAAAAACTGAAGAAAACTCTAAGGGTGAAGGAAATGTCACCAGTCCAGAACCTATTAGCAAAGATGAAAAGGATATTACTACTCAAGAAGAAAATAAAACTAATAAAGAAAATACAAATGCAGAAGAAAAAGAACAGGTTCAAGAAAGTACAACTGAAAATAGTTCAAAAACTGAGATCAACAGTACTCAGTCAAATGATAAATCAGAAAAAGAAGAAACTGAAGCACAAGAGGATGAAACAGGAAAAGAAAATTCAGAAGCTAATCTCATTAATGTGAATGGTCAGTTAGAAAATAATTCTGAGCCATTAAAGACACCTGAGTCTGATCCAAACATGCCTGTAGAAAATGACAGCAGCAGCAACAAAACAAAACAAGCTGAAACAAAGAACGAAGAAAGCTCTGAAAATAAAGAAACAAATGAGTCTGAAAACACAGAAGGAAAAAATTCTGAAACTGAACCTGACACAGAAGCACAAAATTCTGCAAATAATGAAAAGTCTAAACATGATGAAAAAGAAACAAAGGAAGAAACTACAGAGTGTAGTGAAGCAAACACAGGTGATCAACATTTAGAAAAATCTGAAAATAAAGATTTAGGAAAAACTGAAAATAAAGATTTAGAAAACACTGAAAATAAAGAAGAATCTTCTACAGATCCAAAAGATGAAAAAGCAGAAAATAATGAATCTTCTACAGATCCAAAAGAAGAAAAATCAGAAAATAATGAATCTTCTATAGATCCAAAAGAAGAAAAAGCAGAAAATAATGAATCTTCTACAGATCCAAAAGAAGAAAAAGCAGAAAATAATGAATCTAGTACATCTAGTAAACCTAGTACGTCTACTGAAGAAAACATTGTGGAAACAAATGTAACCAGTGAAGAAAATATAAATACAGTAGAGCCAGACAATGAAAGCAAAGTTGAAAACAGTGAACCAGAAACCCATTCAGTTGGTGAAACTGACAACATGGAAAAAAGTAATGATGAAAACAGCAGGTGTAATTCAAGCAATGATAATCCAAATAAAGATACTCCTAAAGAGGCAAATGAAAAAGATGATACTGAAAATCCTCCAAAAACTGAGATTTCTAAACCTGATGATAATCTGAAACATGATGAACCAGAAGAAGAAGAAAATGAAGACATAAATGAAAGTGAAGAGAATAAGGATGATTCTACTCAAATCAGTAAGTCAACATTTTATTTATACACATATATATACTTGAAATTACTTTCAAAGAAAATTTGTATTTTACTAACTCCATATTAGTGTTTACTTTATTCAGTTTTACAGTTGTTTTAACTTTTGTTACTATCAAGTCAAGAATTTTTCTGGATTTTTAACTCTTTGCCAGCACCATAGCATCTGACAGATGTCACATTTTTTAAAATTTTTCTGTTGGTTTTTTAATTATATTTTGTATTTTAAAATAAAATCAAATTTTCATAATGTACCTTTCTCCACAAATATTCTCTAAATGACAATATAGAATTTTCTGTTTTTGTTTTTATACTATGAGAAACAAGGTACTGTACTACCAAAAAAATTTAACTTTTTGTTCAGTATTTAACAGATGACATATGTCATCTGTTAAATACTGAACTCATGATTGCATTAATGTTTCTTGTATTGTGTGTAACTCCACTTATTGCATCTGTAATATGCTAGTGTAAGTTGTCTAATTTTCCACAGATCTTTGGTTTTGCTAACTTTGCAGAAATGAAGCACAAACAGCTATGGTATCTGTCAGATGACATGTGTTTCAGTTTGAAGAAAAAATGACCTTAAAAATTCAAAAGGGAATATTATAAAAAAATCACTATTATTATTGGTTTCTTTCATTAATTTTTGTTTGATATTTTGTAATCGAGTTTTGTAATTCTCATTATTAATAAAAACAATTTTCAATTAAACAAAAAAGTTAAAAATGAAATTTTCTATAAAAAAAATTGCATGCCCCCTATCTTTACTGGGTAAAGAGGTGACAGCAATCTTTTTATTCAAAAAAAAAATTGTTTTCCAACATATACAATGGACACTATACTTTTATTCCACTTCTTTTCTTCTATGCCTATCAGATCCATCTCCTAGCAGGATGAGGAACTAGAAGATGGAAATAAATGGGCCTGGTACCCCACCCCCTTAAAATTATCACTCATCATTTCAGAGGATTTATTCATTTTTCTTTCTTAACTTTACTGGAAAATTTCTAGCAGCATTTTCCAAATTGGAAAGTCGTGATTTTTTACTCTTGGTCTTAACATTCAATGTGATGCTAGTAAACATCTTGTTAAGTGCAGCAAGTTTTAATTAATTTAAATGTGTCACTGTTTTAAGTAGTTTTATACTAAAAAGAAACACAGAATGTCAAAAGATAGTGGATTCTTAAATATAAACTCTTAAAAATAAATTCTTAAATATTGCAAAAAAAAAAAAAAAAAAAAAAGTGGTATTTATCAATACACTGTATTTTTAAAATATGCAAGGCATCAGCCATGGAGACCAGTGTCACTTATCCAACTAAAAAACTGTTCCAGCCAGAAGAATAGAGAAATATTTCCATCAACACATTTTTAATAAAAAAATAAATAAAAAAAAAAAGTTCAATTTATACTCCCGCACAACCACTATGTCAGAGGAGTTGCAGTTAATCATTTTGACAAAATACAATGAATTGCCACATTTAGCAGTCATATTAGCTCAAACCATAGTCAACTTAATATATATAACTTTATATATATATATATATATATATATAAGATAATACAACCTGATTGGCTGGATTGCATGAGGCTAAGGCCACACTATAATATACAGGCTGTTATGCTGGTACAGTGACGTCACAGTCAGTAGACTGTGACGTCGCTAGATGTCAGTAGACATCAGTAGATGGGCCGCCTACAATAATTTTTAATGTATTTACGCACATTTTCTCAGCTGTCTTGTCAATTTTTTCTCCATTACCTCTCAATTGATTAAAATTGATCTTACTTATTTTGCAGTACATATTTCAGATTCCATAACGAAATGTATTTCAGCATTTAAATAATGAATAACGCAATTTTTTTGCATTTTTTTTTTTTTTAGTAGCTTTTTACATAACTTAAATTCTTTCATTTTTTTAAAATACCTACCCATTTTTATAAAACAAGACAGATATAAAGGGCACCTTGTCTCGCGGAACCCCTGAATTTTATCACGGAACCCTGGGGTTCCGCAGAACACACTTTGGGAACCGCTGTCATGGGTGGTGTCCATCAGTTCGTCAGTATGAAGCCCATGCAATGGGGAAAGGATAAGGCCTGAAGAAGTTTGAATGGGGAATGACTTGCAGTGCTAGGAAGCCAGGGTCCAGCATCTGAACAACTATAGGCATTGTCAGCTGTTAGATGGCTGCCACAGTGAAGGTGTGGAGGAAATGGTCTGAAGAAGGACACACAACCACCCAATATGAAGGGATAGGCTTCACTTGGGAGTTGTTGTTATTTGGTTTTTAGGAGCATTAGCAACTAAGGCCATATTGCTCTGGGATATGCGGTGGTCATTCCCTGACCTTTCCGCATCCTCCGTATTTGGTGGTCACGGGCTTGAACCCCGGTCTAATCAAGAAGCATGTGCTACGCACTGCTGCTCCTTCCCACCTGGCTATGGAGGTGCCTACTTGGGAGTGAATAGTGGTTGATATGTGCTGTCTGAGACAACAGATGGCTGGTGAGCCCTCAATTAATGGCAGACTGTGATCAGAGCACATAGAGACATTTCCAGCACACCATCCAATGGACACTCTTGCAGATAAGTCTACAGAATAAGTGACCTGTTCATGTGCTCATATTGACTAATCGTCATTACGTACCTGTAGTAGGCAAAGGAACGCCAATCCTAGACATTGGAACAATGGAAAGGAGTTGTCTGGTCTGATGAATCAAGGTTTCAGCTCCATCATGCTGATGGATGGGTGTGTACTTGAGGGTGAACGGCTGCTGGATGAAAACAGACCAGTGGCAGGGATATCACAGTTTTGATGTTTTCATAGACATCGTTGGGTCCCCTCATCCCCACTGAACATCTTACTGCCAGATCCTACACAGCATTGCTTCAGACTGTGGGGGTGGCTTTTTTTTCTTATATTTATTATTATTTTATTTTTTGTTTAGTTTATATTATTACTATAGTATTTATTATTATTTATATTCTTAAAAATCCCCACTTTGCATCTGACTAGTTATCTCACAGAAGAATTCCGGTCCTGGGTTTTTTTTTTTTATATTAGTGCACTCCTCCTTTGGATTTTTTTGCTGTGTGTTCAGAAATGACCAAACACTATTTGCATTAAGTTAGATACAATTAGTTTATTATACATAATTACAAATAAAAGATCAAGCAATTCATTACACATTATTCATTTCATATATAGGTACATGGCATGGATTACGTTCCTGGTCATTAGGCTCTCCTATCATCATCTTCTTAATATTCGGCAACTAACACATTCCTACGATCAGTTTCACCTAACTCTTTCTTAAATACAATTGACATTTTTTTATTTATTAATCATACTTATCTAGCACAATCCTACATTCTTCTTCATGGTTAACACAATTCTTCTTCTGGAATTTAATGTCCACTTTACACATTATTCTATTCTATTCTCACCCTAACACATTAAAATTACATGTTAATAAAATATACATTGGTTTATTTATTTCTTCATCCTCTCAGGTAAACTTCAGCATTTAGCGACTAATTTCTCTACTTCAGTAATATTATATAAGTAACATACAACTGTACCTGCTTTATAGGTTAACCCGTCCAAAATTATTAACTTCCTTCCATTAATTAATTAGCAAATAGACCACACCTGTAAACAATCCTTCATTAAACTATTTCTATGATATTTCCTTGCTTATCTATACAACATGCATTGAATTAACTGTATGTTTCCCTAAATCTCAATTAATATTTATCTAATCTTCCCTGCAGTCCTTTGCAATTACATAGAGGTATATTCGTTGTTTAACCACTTACTTCTGGGGATTTGGATCCTACCGCTAATTCAATGTTTAGCCTGTGACTTTCTGCTCTGCATCGGATCCTCCATTGGTTTGTGAACGTTCTTCCCCGATTCCAGATTGCTAACTTCTGCCAGGGACACTATTCGCTTTGCCGATCATCCTTGGTGTCGTATCCTTCTTTGCTGTGCCGGATCATTCAGTAGGAGTCGCTTCCCATCACTTTATTTCTACAGGACGGTACGGTGTTCTTCCGTAAGCATTATCTCGCTGTCTTCCTTTCAAATATATCTCTCGGTGGACGCTCTCGGACTTCTATGTTCCATCTCGAGAAAGTTCCCCTTTCTGTAACTTATCTACACTTTATTAAAGCTATCAGAATTTAGTCAACTCACCATAACTGGTTCTACTGGTGGATCGCTTCCGGGGACTGTTTCCTGAGCCTATCTCTCCAAAACCACCTTTCTCGCCCTCAAAAAAAACTTTATCATTCCCGAAAAAAACTTTATCACTCCCTAACTCGTGCGCTCTTGCCTTTTTATTTCCCAAAATTTCGTAACGCCCCTCCCTTTCTCAACCAATCATTTCTATCTGACCATCATCGTCTCCATTCTCATTTGCCTATGAACCATGACACGATGGTCGAGCCCCTTCCGGTGTAGAGAGGACTTCCGTTTCTAGAGAATTCTCGAATATTCTGGAAGGTGATCGAAATTTCGGAGCTCAGAACCCATCCGGAAAACACCTGCGTCCATTTACTTGATTCGTCTCACCACGCCTGCTCTGTTTGCAGTAAACAAGAACGCCCCCCGCTGGTACCCCTATTGTCATCTCTGGAGCAATCCGTCCCTTGCCATTCTATCAGTTGACCCCCCCCACTGTTCCGTCTTGCTATCTTGGCTTGCTGATTCAGGTGTGGGCACTGATTCAAAACTCTTTCTAATGTTTATTTCCATGGTATATTTGCTTTTACATTAACTATAGACTCCACTTAATTAAATTCCATTAGCGTGAGACCAACTATCTTAAACAATATTTGTGACTTTAAGTGTTTTCTTGTAAGGTTTACAATATCACTCTATCTAGCATTCTATCATTAATTATATAGACATTTAATTTAATTTGTAAGACTTTGTGTCTTACAAGACCAAGTTTTGCCCTACATGATAACTATAGATTCAGATGGCACCAGACTCTTTCAACAAGACAAATCCTTGTGATACAGGACATTGTCATTGTGCAAGGATGGTTTGAGGCCATGTCCAAGCATTTCGTGTGCTCTACTGGCCGCTAAATGGCAGCCCACAGCATGGACTAGCATTCACCAGTCCACACCAGTGCCTCACTCTCTTGCCAAACTCTGGGACCCTTCTGTTCAGCTGATCCAGGATATCTGAGGACACCTTTTGCAGTCTTGTGGAGTTGATTCCATGCCAGATGCAAGTGGTTATCATGGCAAAAGGTGGCCCAACACAATAATAGGCAGATGGTCATAACGTTTTGGCTCATGGTCCTTGAGGTTGTCACAGACATTCTCTCAGATATGCCTGACAAGCTGCACTTGCTACCTGAGAGTCTAAAAGTTGATGGAACTGATATTCGGGTGACACTCAAGTCAAGTGGACTCAATTTTGGCGAAGTCTGGACGGTCTGTGACAGTCAAATCCTCTGCTTGCACCTTCACGATGGTGGGACTGTTAGTAATCCTGGGTATAACCTCCATGCACAAGAACATGGTGGGTGACCACCCAGGTGTGAAGCAACGTAAGCAGGAGTCAAGTGTGGCACCCACACCACATGGAGGAATGCCACCCCTCTATGTTACCAGGCAGTACTAGGTGGCAGATGACTCTCATCAACCGGTGCAATACCACCACTTTGCGTATTGGAGGCTTGAAGTGGTGGAACCCATGTTTAGTCTCTAGAGCTAAGTTCTGGTCAACCATTCCCTGTCTCTTCCATCATGCAGTATGATTGATGACTTTTGAGGTTATGATGAACATTGTGGCGAGATCCAATATTCCTTACATTTCAAGGGTACAGCTCTAAAATGGTGTTTGCAGGCCGGCCTAGTTAGTACACAGGACCGAACCTATTGGTAACTCTCTAGGAGGCTTCCGGATCAGCTAGTGTATAATCTTGCTACTTCTACTCTGCCAGATAGTGACTGGAGGGAGTCTGAGTAGTGTGTATGTGGGGAGCATTGTCGGGGCCACTTTATGTCAAGGATCTGGGTATATTCTTACCATGTGTACGCCATACCCAAAAATTTCTTTACTTCATACAGCATGTCCCACCCACTTTTTCTTACTATTGAATACACCATGAATTGTCAAACTAATAGAGCAAGCTTATCTGTGAAAAGATCCAAACCTCCCAAGCGCTTCCTAATTCATTTCACAAATATACATGGTCTCAATTCTAATCTTAACAATGTACATTTCCACTTGCAGTCTGCCAAACCCCATATACTTTTTCTGACAGAATCTCAGTTATCGGTTGATTCAACTACTGCTCATCTCAGATACCCAAATTATTCGCTGTATGATTCCTTTCGCCCAAAGGCGGTACTTGTACATATGTCCGTTCTGATATTCCCTGTCAGAAACTTGGCAATTTGGAATCTATTCTCTTTGATCTTCTCTGGCTTAAAATCTCTACCTCATTATGTAAAATTCATCTGTTGTCTCTACCGTTCTTCCAACTCGACTAATCACTTGGAGTTCTTTGATTTCCTCTCTTTGCAACTTGACTTTCTCCAGTCCAACTTTCCTAACAGTGAGGTAATTTTCCTTGGTGATTTTAATGTTCACAACTCCAGCTAGCTTCCGTTTTCTAGTCACACCGACCCAGCTGGTCGAGATGCTGAGGCTTTTGCAAATTACTAATGATCTTGCACAGATTGTTCATTTACCTACAAGAATACTGGACAATCCTAATCAAAAACTTGGTGATTCTCTCTTCTCCAATGGAGCCTTTATCTCATGGCTATTCCCAATCTCGTGTTGTTTGGCATTACATGAATGCAAAATGGGATGACCTGCAAGATTTCTTTTCTTCTTTTTCTTGGTGGATTACTGTTTCAAAACTTCTGATGTCAACATTTGCTCAAATTGTGTCAGTGAAATTATTCTTGCAGGAATGGAATCCTTTATCCCACACCACTTTAAAATCTCGTCCTTTATCTAAACCTTGGTTTTCCAATAAATATGCTAAGGCTGTTCAAGAAAAGAATGTTGCATATCGTAATTGGCTTGTTTCTAATTCTTCAGTTTCATTTTCTGCCTGCACCAAAGCTCGCAACAATTGTAAATCAGTTATTAATCAGTCCAAACTTGAGTTTGAACAGGCTAAGAGTAGAAAACTTGCTTCTTGCCCTAATGGTAGCCGAGCATTCTGGTCCCTTGCCAAAGCTATTGACCACAACTTTTGCCCATCTCTGCTCCCACCTCTGTCCAAACCAGATGGTTCTGTTGTCACTTCAGCCAAGGATAAAGCTGACCTGCCAGCATCCCATTTTTCTTCCAACTCATATATTAATGATCTTTGTAAAACACCTCCCACCATTCCCAACATGCTCCAGTATGGATTCCGTCAGTATCGATCCACTGGTGATGTTCTGGCTTATGTTACCCATTTATGGACTAATTCAATGGAAAGGTTCAGTGAAACACAAGTAGTTGCTCTTGACATCTCAAAGGCTTTTGATCGTCTTTGGCATAAAGGTCTTCTAAACAAGCTTCCATCTTATGGTGTGCCAACTGTTTTTAGTAATTGGTTATCCAGTTTTCTCTCTGATCGCTCACTGAGGGTGATGGTAGATGGCTCTCTGTCTTCTAACTTTTCCACTAATGCCGGTGTCCCCCAAGGTTCAGTTCTTTGCCCCACTCTTTTCGTCTTGTATATTAATGACCTTCTTCCATTGACTGGAAATTCTATCCATAGTTTTTCCGATGGTAGCACATTGCATTCCACTTTCCATTTTGAGAAACCACGCCCTGTTCTTCAACTGAGCTTCAACTTCTCGAAAATCTGCTACCAATTCCTTAAATGTTGATTTCAGGTAATTCTCCAGTGGGGCAAAGACAACTTAGTTGATTTCAACGCTTCTAAAACTCAGTCTTGTCTTATATATTGCAAAAAGGATTCTTCTGCTCCTATGCTTATCTTTAGTGACACTCTGAATTCTAGGCAAAATGATATATCTCTTTTGGGGATTACCCTGACTTCTAATCTCTCTTAGCACAAGCACATTACAAATATTGCTTCCTCTGCATCTAAAAAAACTTGGTTTTCTCTTTCGCTCTCGGCTTTACTATTCTTCCAAACAGCTGCTCACTCTGTATAAATCGCAAATCCACCCTGCCATGGAATATTGTTTCCACATCTGGAGAGGTGCTCCCAAAACCTCTTTCAAGCTTCTTGATTCTATTCAGAAGAGGGCAGTTAGGTTAATTAATGATTCATCTCTAACAGAGTCTCTCAACTCGCTGTCTCATAGACGTACTGTTTCTGCTGCATGCCTCTTCTACAGATACTTCCATGGGCACTGTTCTTCTGAAATGGCTTCTGTAATTTCTGCTCTCTCTCTTTCAAAACAGTCCGAACACGTGCCACCACCAGCCAACATCTATTTACCGTCCAACTTCAAACTCACATGACCAACTTTTCATCTTCCTCGTTTATTCATTCAGCTGCTGTTTTCTGGAACAACGGCAGCTGAATATATGAACGTATGAACTTCCTTCATACGTATTTCCTGAAAATTACAATCTACAGAAGTTCAAGTCCAATGTCAACAAATATCTTCTTTCGTCTTCTCAACCTCCAACCCAAGCACAGTACTAAGTACTATAGGTTCTAATACCTCTCGTGTTTGGGGTTTACATAAAAAAATAAAAATAATAAAAATTTATACAGGTGTTCCATACATCTGCTTCCATAGATGAATCATCTATATGATAAAATACCAAAAAAAGTGAAAGAAGGAAAATTTTCTGAAAATCACAAGTGTCCAATAAGTGTTGGAAATTTTTTACTTGGAAGAGCTATTATGGCACCACTTTTTCTGAGTATCAAGTAGTAAAAGATGCTACCACAGTTGTCATTTTAAAATGGCAGCAAAAAAGGGAATGCTTTGCAAAGGGACGAGTAATGAAATCATGTTTTATTAAACTAATGCAAAAATTATGTTTCAGCATGGCAAACAGCAGCAAAGTATGTAAGGTAACGAAACCATACGTACAGTCAGTCCTCGTATAGCACGATAGTTGTGTTCCTATAAACCCTCGTGCAATGCAAAATCGTGCAATATAAACAACATGCCCTATGGGAAAAATAGGGTTAGGTGCCAACCACCCAAGATTGAACACATTTGTAACCAAAACATTACCAAACACAATCATTAGCAAAAGCATTAGCAATAAAATATTGCTAATGCTTTTGCTTCTATCGTAAGCAAACTTGTTTTTTGTTTCATTTTCTATCCAAACAGATCATAGCCGTTCCATCTCTTCCAATTCTTTGTGTCTTAATCTAATGGATTTTAATTACACTTTGAGTTGTTCCTGCTATGAAAGTTGTTTTTAATTTCTCCGCATTCTTTGTAATTCTCGGCGTTGCCTCATTTAGGTCTGTAGCACGTGCAATATCACATGGTCTTTCATTTCGCTCAAAGCATTTCACAATTTCATATTTTTTCTCTATCGACAGAGGCGGACTGGCCATAAGGCTTACCGGGGAACCCCGGTGGGCCAGAGGCCGGTGTGATTTTGGCCATAAACCATAGTGTGAGGCCACTACAAATTTTTCCGGGTAAGAATTTTTGACCCAGTCCGCCTCTGTTTATCGATATTGCTTTTCTTTTTCTCTCTGAATCTGCAGTGTCTTCACCAGGATACTTCCTTTTCACACCTTTTGAGTATTTTACTCATTTTTAGGGAATAAAGCACAATTACAAAACGACGAGGCATGCTTGATATACATAAACAAAGCTGAGCGCGTGTAGCAACTGAATAAACAACACCGTAAAGGCAGAGATACACTATTAACACTTCACATTTTACTAAAGCACATTTCTAGGGATTACTACCATAAAACAATAAAAACAATTTCCAGTTGCGTTTCTGCTAGTTCGTTCGTTATTTGATTTTTAGGAGCATTAGCAACTAAGGCCATATTGCTCCGGGATATGCGGTGGTCATTCCCTGACCTTTCCGCATCCTCCGTATTTGGAGGTGACGGGCTCGAACCCCGGTCTAATCAAGAAGCGTGTGCTACGCACTGCTGTTCCTTCCCACCTGGCTACGGAGGTGCCTGTTTCTGCTAGTGGTATCTGTTATAAACTGGTAGTAAACTCGATCTAATTGCATTTGTGATTATACCGATAGCTGGAATTGTGTTGGTTTTTAGGTTATTATGGTGAAATGTGTTTCCCCTTCACTGATATAAAAAGCATAAATACATTTTCAGAATCTTCTCTTCATTCCTATTGTGTTGCATTCGGTTGGGGTGATTCTGCGTTCGACTGCCATTTCTTGTAAACACAAAGGTGAATCGTGCATAAGCGAATTCGGTTCGTGTTATATAAGATATCGTTCCCCTATTTATAAATCGTGCATGATCGAATTCGTGTAGTGTAAACACGTGTTATACGAGGACTGACCGTACTGTATAAACATGTGTAATAGGACACACACACACTTATATGTGTGGAATATGCAACAAAACCATACATACGTGATTATGTAAGTAGGGTTTGGAACACTGCCACTGTTGGTCACACTTTGAGGGTTCAGTGCTGGGTCTATTGTTGTTTATAATATTTATGAATTATACTGATGAAGGTATATCAGGCTTAATGTCCAAGTTTGCAGATGATACAAAAGTTGGCAGAGTGGTTAAAGACAGTCATCAGGGTGAGCTACTGCAACAAGAGCTAAGAAAATTGGGTCGATGGGCTGAAAAATGGCAGTTGAAGTGTAACATTCACAAATGCAAGGTACTGCACAGGGATATCAGTAACCTCAGAGTAACTTATGGGTGACTGTAGTAACTGTGTGGTACTACACTTAGGGTAGTGGAAAATGAAAAAACACCGGAGGTGCAGGTGTTTCTGTGCATTTTGGTTAAAACAGCAGCTGTTCAAATCAGTCTGCAAATTAGCTGACTGATTCCTAATTAAGAGAGAACTTTTAAAATTGAGAAAAGACAGATGTGCAGAATTTTGCCTTTAGCCAATGGGTAGTTGGTTGGTGGAACAGACTTCCATCCCTTGTTGTGGAAGTTGATAGCCTAAATAAATTTAAGGCTCAGCTGGACAGGTATTTCGAACGAACAGAGGGGTAAAATGGGAGTGGGTTTTTTTTTTTTTTTTGGCTGATGCTGCATAAGCCTGCTTTTTTGCATCATATGCCTCTACTAATGCTAATGTTAATTTAAAACATTTAAGGAAACATAAGACAATACTCAAGGCAAAAATCACAGAAAACATGATGTCACTAAACTAAATCAAAAAGAACCACCTAATAATGGCTTCAAAGCCATATTGATAAATTCAGACAGTCCATATTTGAAACAATAACATGTATCTCAAAAATATAAAACAAACTTCACAGAAATCACAAAGTAATTTTTTTATAAAACTATAAAAGAATTTCTGGAAATCTTCCAATAATACATGAAAAGCTGATAATTATGAATATTTGTATTTTTATAATCAATTATTATATCTGCATTAAATGCAAGGTGACCATTCATTAGAACCACTACAAGTTAATAACCGTTCAATTCAGAGAAGTATTTAATCTAGAGACATTTGATTGTGGAAAAAATATTTATTTAGAAAGTTTATCAAATTAAAAAACTCTAAATTACCTTATCATCACCACTAATTTTCATGATTGCAGAGGATCACTTAGATGAGTTAATAGAACACTGGATTAGAGAGGGAGACTTACTTAGGCTAGAACATGTTGTTCTAGCAGGACAAGGTGACAGATTAATAGAACGAACATCTGATGATAAACAAGTTCAGGATTTTTTGGACTTAGTCCCTATTTATATGGTAAGCAGTTTTTGCTTTTCCTTCCCTTATATTACTCACTATGAATTCTTACATTTTAAGTTCAAAGTTTAAGTTCTTCTTATACAGTTTTTTTTTTTTTTTTTTTTTAATGATGGGTTTGTAATTAACAACTTCATGTCATAGGTAAAATTACTTAGATTTGACATTTAGCTTATACTCTTTTGTTATATTTATTTACAAGTACTTCAGTAACTTGTCACTTATATGAGAAATTCCATCCCAATTCATGTGGTTCAGATGTGGCTCCTTTCAAACATTTTATATACTATGTAAGTATATATAATTATATATACTATATAATAGTGGTGTAAATACACCATAAAACTATAGTATATTTACACCATAGTTTTATAGTGTATTTTGATTTTATCTCATATTGTGGCTGCCTTCAGAACGAGATACCAGGTATTGCACTACTTTGAATAAATAACGCTTCTCTAGTAGAGGAGTCTACTCATATTTATTATCAGTGGGCACCACCGCCCAGATGCGTTTCGGAGCTTGCTTGTATATGTGTGGAATAATAATTCTATTATCCACTTGTCCCGATTAGACTTAGAAAAGCAAAAAGTAGAGGGAAAGCTATAGTAGGAGTGGAAGAAGAAAAGAAACGGTGTAGAAGAATGAAAGAGACAGTAACTCCTTCAACTCACACCACTCAAAAACTCAAATTCCTCGAATAGGCACACTCCCCCAGTAGAGAAGACTGTTGTTACCTAATCTCAGAAACTCCATGAACCCCAGGGGCTCACATCTGGTGAGTATGGGCTTGGCACACCCAGGGTCCTGAGCTGGATATCATTATTCTTCTCTTTCTTGATGATTTCCTTCTACTTCTCTCTCTCTCTCTCTCTCTCTCTCTCTCTCTCTCTCTCTCTCTCTCTCTCTCAGGGTAACTCAAATTTTTTTTTTTTGGCTGGTGCAGCATAAGCCTCAGGCTTCCTTGCACCATACGGCTAATAATAATAATAATAATAATAATAATAATAATAATAATAATATCAGGCACCCTGGTGTTTCGGAGTTTGTTGGCTCACTTATCAGTGGGCAGGCAGGTACCTTGATAATGCAGACATGCCATCACAGTTGCAAAGTTAAATCCGCAATACAAGATATGCCAAATGGTGAAGATAATGATAATATTTTGAAGACAATGCTCAAGGCTTAATACGTTATGGTTGAAATTAACTATATAATATCGGTGTAAATACACCATAGTTTAACCATAAATTTAACTACATAAGTAGTGTAACAGCATCGTTTGATTTTATCTCATATTGTGGCTGCCTTCACAACGAGATACCAGATATTGCATTACTCTGAATAAATAATGCTTTCCTAGTAGAGGTGTCTACTGTTATTTATTCTCAGTGGGCACCACCACCCAGACGTGTTTCGGAGCTGCCTGCCCACCGAGTGTTGGCTCACTTGGTGGGTGGGCAGCATATTGATTAATCACATCGGTCACACAAGATTTTCCCTTCATGAACCATTACTCTGATCATTAAGGATATCATTCATATCGAGATGGTCTACCTCCTTTTACAATGGCGGACAAAAAAACTGCGTCACCTTAAAAAAAGTAACATTTGTAGTGAAACGTATAAGATATTGTTTGATTACAGTCATTTTGTTTGTTGCAAAGCAAAGGTATTGCATCAGATAACACTTTTATTGCATCAGGCAGTACGTGCAAGGTATTGCATCAGCCATTTCTATAAATACAGTGTTGAAAGGGTATACACGCTCATTAGTATCCTGTTTTTCAGAGGTGTAAGCATGGCTCCATATGTTCAGTTGACACTAAGAAAAAAAAGTATAGCTGTTGCTCTGTCCCAGGAAGGGCTTTCTACAATTACTATCACTGATAAAATAGGCTGCCACCAGTGAATAGTATCCTGGGTGCTGAAATTAGAGCATGAAACCGGTAACATGGATTAGGCTTTAAGAGAGTGATTGCGCCTTCCCAAGGTTGATATTTGAAATGGCTATGCCTTCGTAATTGCCATGCTAGTGCTCCTGATCTAAAACTGGACTTTGAGATGGCCTCTGGCGTTGAAACAAGTGCACAAACTATCCAAAGATGGCTTTTGGAATGTGGTCTGCAAGCCTATCGGCCAAAGGAGAAGCCTTTGTTGACCCAACAAATGAGGAAGAAGCGACTTGCTTAGGATAACATACGTTTCATGGAAAAAAGAGCAATGGAACACTATCATCTTTTCTAATGAATCAAAATTCAACCTGCATGGTTCAGACGAGTAGCAATATGTCAGAAGATGAAAATTGGAGGTATATCATCCTGACTGCATAATACGAACTGTAAAGTTCCTCGCCGGTCAGATGGTCTGAGGATGCATAACAAGCAACGGGATGGGTCGAATTAAGTTTATTAACGGAACAGTGAATGCAGAAACTTACACTGCTTATCTTGGAGGAGTGCCTGAAACCCTTTATTAGGGATCTGCACAAACATCCAAAACTGCATTTTTCAACAGGACTCAGCACCTTGCCACACAGCAAAATTGGTAAGTTTTATTTTATTTAGATTTAATGATGAGTTTATCTTCTTGTCTCACAAGGCTTAAAACATACACCAATGTTTTCCCTCATTTTTCTCCCTCAGAAATGCTGGCATTACAGTGTTGGACTGGCCCAGCAACAGTCAGATTTGAACCCTACTGAAAATTGCTGGTACATAATGTCGTCTAAGATTGCTCAGAAGAAGCCAACAAGTAAGATTCAGCTGCAGGAGAGCATTGGAAAGGTGTGGTACCACAAAATTGGGCAACCATATATCCAGAAGTTGATTAACTCTATGCCAGATCATTGCAAGGTTGTAATTGCAGCTCGAGGAGGAACAATAAAATATTGAGAACTTAGTTTGCTGATTTACAGTACATAATATTATTACGTTAACTTGTCATTTCAGTTTGTACACGTAAATGCAATAAAATGTATGTTTGGTTGTCATTATTGCCATTTGCATGATTTCTCATATTTCCATTAATTATGCATTTTACCTTTGGGAAGATGTTTATGGCAGTTAGGTTATCAGGTAGAGTCTTTTTATTGGATTTCATGCACAGAGATATATATCCCATCAAACAAATGCATTTCGAACATTTCTACAACTCACAATGCAGTGCAAAACAACTTATTTGTAAAATTCACAAGTGATGCAGTTTTTTTTGTATACATAGCATCCTTAACCATAGGCTAGATTATATTATATTATGTATATAGAGATTATATTATGTTATGTATATATGTTACATTCTATGAACTTACTTACAGGAGAAGTCACTCATTAATCTATAGTTCGCTGAGCAGTGCAGACAGGTGGCCAGGGCGGGTCATGGAGTCTTGTCAATAATATATAGGAATTTTGCTAGCAGGGACAGGGAGGTGATTATCCCATCAGGCCACACCTAGAGTACTGTGTACAAGTCTGGAGGCCTCATTTTAGGAAGGATGTAGGGTTGCTAGAACAAGTACAAAGAAGGGAAACAAGATTGGTGAGAGGAACAAAGGGGTGTTCTTACCAAGAAAGGCTTAAGTTCTGCAAATTTCAGCACCTGGAGAGTAGGCACCTGTGAGGCGATCTGATTGAGGTGTATAAGGCCTTGAATGGGATGAGCAAGGTGAATGCTGATGGAATTCTTCCTCTTGCTCAGATTAAGAACCTAAGAGGGCACAGATTCAAATTGAGGAAAGACAGTTGTAGAAGATATGCAGAAATTTTCTTTTAGCCAGCAGGTAGTTGATTGATGGAACAGACTTCCATTTTTTGTTGTGGAACTTGATAGCCTAAATAAATTTAAGGCTGAGCTGGACAAGCATTTGGAACGAATGGAGGGGTAAAATGGGAGGGTTTTTTTTTTTTGGCTGATGCCGCATAAGCGTGCTTTCTTGCATTGTATGTCTCTACTAATGCTAATTGCCTATCACTTCTTTCACACCTTCTTAGTAGACTGGGGAGACAATTAACACTTCTTCAATCTAAGAGATTGTTCTGGAGTCGAGTTTTGATCTCATTAACATTTACAGACATCTAAAGATTCTCTAAAGCATTGGTGGGGGGAGGGGAGAAGAATTGTACTCTGTCTGCTTCAGACCAGCTACTACAACCCCGATTGAAGAGGCTCTTTAAGAAGTCCACCAGTCTACAACAGGATCTGAACCCAAAACACTCCAAAAAAATGGCAAGTCACTATTTTGGCATAGAAGATAGGAAATATGCTGATTCATTGCAAAAACAAATTTTAGGCAAATAAGTGTCATTAACACTAAGAAAGTCCATTATCCAAAAAAAAAAGACAATAATAATTAATTTTTTCATCAACTCTGATAATCTGCTGCATTTGAAATTTGTAAGAATGAAAGCAAAGATATTTCCTCAAACTCAGCCCATCACTGGAATGTGCAGTATACAAAAAAAATGAATCAAGAACACACTTAACTGTGACTGCAGTAGTAGCCCACCATCCTATGCTTTTTCCATTGTAAATTCTGCCACACAGTAGCTAAAACTGTGCACAGAAATAATGCGAATATTGAAAGATAAGATATATGTTATTGAAAACGGTAAATTTTTCAAGACAGGCACAGCAAATAAACTAAACTTATTAAGGGCAAGTTGCTGCTATGGATAAAGGGATGGTTGAGTGGGAGAAGACAGAGTGTGGTAATCAATGGACACTGCTCTTCACAGACTAATGGTGTTTCCCCAGGGGTAAGTTTAGGCCAATTGTTGTTTTTTGTATTTATCAATGATATTGATAAAGGTTATCAGGCTTAATGTCCAAGTTTGCAGACGATACAAAGGTTGGCAGGGTTGTTAATGACAGTACGCTACTGCAACGGGATCTAGAAAAGTTGAGCAGATGGAATGGGAAGTGGCAACTGAAGTTTAACATTGACAAATGTAAAGTACTGCATATGGATAGCAGTAACCCCAGAGTAACATATAAACTGTGTGGTACTACACTCAGGGTGGTAGAGAATGAAAAAGATCTGGGGGTAATTGTGCAGGCAGATACGAAGTTGTCTGAGTGGTGCAGACAGACTGCCAGAGCAGGTCATGGGGTCTTGTCAATGATATACAGGAACTTTGCTAGCAGGGATAAGGAGATGATTATCCCCTTGTATAAGGCAATGGTTAGGCCACACCTTGAGTACCATATACAGGTCTGGAGACATTATAAGTAGGATAATGTCTCCAGACCTGTATAGAGACATTATAAGTAGGATAAAGAACTGATTGAACAAGTACAGAGAAGGGCAACAAGACTGGTGAATGGATCAAAGGGCTGCTCTTACAAAGAATGACTTTTAAGTTCTGCAAATAGCAGTGTTTTCTCTGGAGACTAGGCACCTGCTAGGTGATCTGATTGAGGTGTATAAGGCCTGGAATGATTTGAGCAGGCTCAATGCTGACTGGATACTTCTGCTTGCTCAGATTAAGAACCTGAGGGGGGGGGTATAGATTCAAACTGAGGAAAGACAGTTGTAGCATAGATGTGCAGAAGTTTGCCTTTAGCCAGTGGGTAGTTGATTGCTGGAACAGACTTCCATCTGTTGTTGTTGAAGTTGATAGCTTAAATAAATTTAAGGCTGACCTAGACAAACATTTGGAGTGACTGGATGAGCGAAATGGGAAGTATTTTTGTTTTGTTCTTTCTTTTTGGCTGATGCTGTATAAGCTTGTTTTCATGCATCATATGCCTCAACTATAACAGCTACAAGGTGGTGTGTAATAGAGCCACAGAAAAGGTTCGACAGGCAAAGGCAGTTTATGAGAAATCACTAGCAAACAGAGCAAAGAGGGGGGATAAAGAATTCTTCACATATATAAATGCCAAGAAGAGTAGGACAAACCAGATCGGACCTTTACGTAAGGGAAAGGGGATAGTAATAAATACACCAGCTGCCGTTGCAGATGAACTCAACAGTTATTTTGCATCGATATTTACAAATGAAAAGCCTTTTGTGGCAATGGGAAATTGTGGGAGCAAAGTTAAAAAATATGTAATTAATGATATTGAAATTTCGCAAGATTATTTAATGAAAAAACTTTCAAGCCTACAGACTAGTAAGGCTCCTGGAGTTGATGGAATATACCCTATAATCTTGAGAGAGGCGGCAAGCGAGTGCATTGAACCACTGAGGCTGGTTATGCGAGCATCACTAGACTCTGGGGAGATTCCCTTGGATTGGAAAAGTGCAAATGTATCTCCCATACATAAGGGTGGCTCTAAAAGTGAAGTGGGAAATTATCGACCTGTCAGTCTGACTTCAGTAGTAGGGAAAATCATGGAGGCATTGATCAAGGGTGGAATTCAGGATCATTTGGATAGAATTGAAATTCTCAAGGATACTCAGCATGGTTTTGTAAAGGGAAAATCATGTTTAACAAATCTGGTTTGCTATTTCGAAAGGGTCACTCACGAGCTGGATTTAGGGAATAATTTCGACATTGTTTATTTAGATTTCAGCAAAGCTTTTGACTCAGTCCCACATGAGCGGTTGCTTTATAAGCTGGAACAGGTTGGAATCACTGGGAAAATCCTTAGATGGATAGAAGGATGGCTTCAGGGCAGGAGGCAGAGGGTTGTGATAAATGGCTATTCCTCAGATTGGGTTGATGTAAGAAGTGGGGTTCCCCAAGGATCAGTATTAGGACCACTGTTGTTTTTAATTTTCATAAACGACATTGATGAAGGGATAGAGGGCGTGATGTCTAAATTTGCAGATGATGTTAAAATTGGTAGAGTAGTTAATGATCACTGTCAAGCTGAGCTTCTTCAGAGAGACCTAGATAGACTTCAAGAATGGTCAGAAAAATGGCAGCTGTGCTTTAATCCAACAAAGTGTAAGGTATTACACCTGGGAAACAGTAATCCCAAAATAACTTATTCACTTGGTGGAGTTCAACTAAACCCAGTACTGGAGGAAAGGGACTTGGGTGTTACGATACGGTCAGACATGAAATTCTCTGAGCATTGTAAACAGGTTGCAAGGAAGGCCCATGGTGTCCTATCGATGATCTATCGAACTTTTGCAAGTAGAGATAGGGACATGATAATCCCATTATATAAGGCCTATGTTAGACCACACTTGGAATACTGTGTTCAAGTATGGAGACCGCACCTAAAGAAAGACATCGAGCTTCTTGAAAGGGTGCAAAGAAGGGTAACTCGCCTGGTGAGATCGGCAAAAGGGCGTCCTTATGAAGAAAGACTTCGAATATGTGGGTTGCAGAGTTTGGAAACTAGACACCTTAGAGGAGATTTGATTGAGGTGTTTAAGGCTCTGAGAGGCATCAGTAAAATGAATGAGGACAAAATTTTCAAGATTATAAATGATGCTAGAACTAGGGGACATAAATTCAAGTTACGCGGGGAAATGTTTAGATTGGACTGCAGGAAGTTTTATTTTAGCCAGCGAGTTATAAATTACTGGAATAAGTTGCCTTCATGGGTGGTAGAGGCCGACAGTTTGGGGAAATTCAAAGGTCATCTGGATAGTACTTTCGGGTAAGGGAAGCGCATAGGATGATAGGATTAATTTCCTTTTTATTTAATTTTTAATTTCATTTTATTATTTTTATTTATTTATTAATTATTATTATTTATTTATTTAATTTTTGTTTTTATCATTGTTTTGTTCGGATTTTTTTTTTTTTTTTTTTTTTGGCTGGTGCAGCATAAGCCATAGGCTTTCTTGCACCATACGGCCGTTACTAATACTAATACTAATACTAATGCTAATGCTAATATGGCAGTCTCTATATCCAAGTATACCAATTTTTGTATAATACATTTCCATCAAAAATAAGCATAAAATTGTTTATAACTGTTTCCTTAGATTTAATTTTTTTCTCTACAGGCAAAGATTCGGGCAGTTCATGAAGCTGTAATGAAAGGAAATCTTCGAGAAGTGCGAACAGTTTTAACTAGAAAAAGATTTGCACTTAGTAGAGATCATGTAGGTGCAAGTCCACTTCATTTAGCAGTGTTATATGAACATTCTGATGTTGTTAATTACATAATATCCCATTTTCCTGAGACAATGGATGGGCCAGACAATGTAAGTCTAATATTTTATTAAAATATGAATAAATCAGAAAAGAATTTACAAAATTAGCTTTGCATTTTGCGGATATTTTATATTTATCTATCTCTACATTTATTCTTTCACATAAAAGAAAAAAAACATTGATTTTGGTGGAAATATGTAGAATATAAGAAATATAAAAACGTTAATTTTGGTGGAAATATGTAGAATATAAAAAATATAAAAACATTAATTTTGTTGTAAATATATAGAATATAAGAAATATTTCCATCCCTTTGTATTCACTCTAGCTCGTAAACAAGATTTAATCACTATTTTAATTATCTTACTTAGTCAAATATTGTATGGTTATCGTTTATTTTTGCAATTTTTATTTCTTCTTTATTTTCAAAAATTAAAACATTATAAGACTGTGTAACTGTCCTTAATGGGTAATAATACCTTAGTGATTTCAGAATATAAGAAGTAAAGTGGAAATGGAGAATTATACTGAGAATAAAGAAAAAAATCACACTTGAAACTGAAACATTTCTGTAGAGAGTTAATTAATAAAAGGAGAAACAATGGAAACAAAACCTAATAGATTACACAATGGGAGCAACAAGCAAAGCATTCACTTGGAAAATCTTTTATCTGGCTACTTACACAATCTCTAAAAATGGATACAGAAAGTAAATCAAACCAAAGGCCATCTGAAATACATACCATAAATTTCAGCACAGAGTAATGATATTCTGGAAGCTGAGTAGCAAATCATTTCATGCTATAACACTAGTATTTATACTGGTAGTGGCAAATGATACAAGGAAGCAAGCTTATATAATATCATCAAAAAAAAAAACATTTCCCACACATTACCTGTCCATCCACTTTATTTTTTTAATTTTTATTTTTTTTTATGTAAACCCCTAACACGAGAAGTATTAGAACCTATAGTACTTAGTACCATGCTTAAGTTGAAGGTTGAGAAGACAAAAGAAGATATTTGTTGACATTGGACTTGAACTTCTGTAGACTGTAATTTTCAGGAAATACGTATGAAGGAAGGTTGTTCCAGAAAACAGCAGTTGAATGAATAAACGAGGAAAATGAAAAGTTGGTATGGTGAGTTTGAAGTTGGACAGTAAATGGATGTTGGCTGGTGGCTGCACGTGTTCAGACTGTTTTGAAAGAGAGAGAGAGCAGGAATTATAGAAGCCAATTCAGAAGAACAGTGCCCATGGAAGTATCTGTAGAAGAGACATTCAGCAGAAACAGTACGTCTATGACACAGCGAGTGGAGAGACTCTGTTAGAGATGAATCATTAATTAACCTAACTGCCCTCTTCTGAATGGAATCAAGAAGCCTGAGAGAGGTTTTGGAGGCACCACTCCAGATGTGGGAACAATATTCCATGGTAGGGCGGATTTGGGATTTATACAGAATGAGCAGCTATTTGGAAGAAAAGTAACGCCGAGAGCGAAAGAGAAAACCAAGTTTTTTAGATGCAGAGGAAGCAATATTTGTAATGTGCTTGTGCCAAGAGAGATTAGAAGTCAGGGTAATCCCCAAAAGAGATATCATTTTGTCTAGAAATCAGTGTCACCAAAGATAAGCACAAGAGCAGAAGAATCCTTTTTGTGAGATATAAGACAAGACTGAGTTTTAGAAAAGTTGAAATCGATTAAGTTGTCTTTGCCCCCACTGGAGAATTACCTGAAGATCGGCATTTAAGGAATTGATAGCAGATTTTCGAGAAGTTGAAGCTGATTGAGCAGGCAAGGTTTCTCAAAATGGAAAGTGGAATGCAATGTGCTATCATCAGCAAAACTATGGATAGGATTTCCAGTCAATGGAAGAAGATCATTAATATACAAGAGGAAAAGAGTGGGGGAAAGAACTGAACCTTGGGGGACACCGGCATTAGTGGAGAAGTTAGAAGATAGAGAACCATCTACCATCAACCACAGTGAGCGATCAGAGAGAAAATTGGATAACCAATTACAAAAAACAGTTGGCAAACCTTAAGATGGAAGCTTGTTTAGAAGACCTTTATGCCAAACACGATCAAAAGCCTTTAAGATGTCAAGAGCAACTACTTGTGTTTCACCGAACCTTTCCATTGAATTAGTCCATAAATAGGTAACATAAGCCAGAATATCACCAGTGGATCGACACTGACGGAATCCATACTGGCAATCATTGATCAGACAAAAGATTTCTAGGTAGTTTAAGAGTTGGCTGTTAATTGATTTCTCCATTTCTTTAGAAGGAGTAGAAGTAATTGCAATGGGACGATAATTGGATGGGAGGGATTTGTCACCCTTTTTAGGAACTGGCTAGATGTGAGCAAATTTCCAAGCAGAAGGAAAAACACCTTTGGAATAAGAAAGTAAAAAAAGGCGGCAAGAATAGGAGTAAGTTCAGGAGCACAGGTTTTGAGAACAAGTGGAGAAATACCATCGGGACCTAGGGCTTTCTTAGCATCAAGATTCGTCAAAATCCTTCTGACATCCTTTTGATGGAAGACCACAGGAGGCATTGAATGCAGCGTGTTGGGAATGGTGGGAGGTGTTTTACCAAGATAATTAATACATAAGTTGGAAGAAAAATGGGATGCTAGCAGGTCAGCTTTATCCTTGGCTGAAGTGACAACAGAACCATCTTGGTTGGACACAGGTGGGAGCAGAGATGGGCAAAAGTTGCGGCCAATAGCTTTGGCAAGAGACCAGAGTGCTCGGCTACCATTAGGGCAAGAAGCAAGTTTTCTACTCTTAGCCTGTTCAAACTCTAGTTTAGACTGATTAATAACTGCTTTACAATTGTTGCGAGCTTTGGTGTAGGCAGAAAATGAAACTGAAGAATTAGAAACAAGCCAATTACGGTATGCAACGTTCTTCTCTTGAACAGCCTTACCACATTTATTGGAAAACCAAGGTTTAGATAAAGGACAGGATTTTAAACTGGACTGTGGGATAAAGGATTCCATTCCTGAAAGAATAATTTCACTGACACGATCTGAGCAAATGTTGACATCAGAAGTTTTAAAACAGTAATCCGACCAAGGAAAAGAAATCTCGCATGTCATCCCATTTTGCATTCTTTTAATGCCAAACAACAGGAGGTTGGGAATAGCCATGAGATAAAGGCTCTATTGGAGAAGAGACAATCACCAAGTTGTGATCTGAAGTGCCTAAAGGACCTCTTACTTCGACCGTGTACTTAGAAGGGTTGTTTGTGAGAAAAAGATCAAGCGTGTTGGCTGTATGATTAGGATTGTCCAGTATTCTTGTAGGTAAATGAACAATCTGTGCAAGGTCATTAGTAATTGCAAAACCTCAGCATCTCGACCAGCTGGGTCGGTCTGACTAGAAAACGGAAGCCAGCTGGAGTTGGGAACATTAAAATCACCAAGGAAAATTACCTCACTGTTAAGAAAGTTAGACTGGAGAAAGTCAAGTTGCAAAAAGAGGTAGTCAAAGAACTCCAAGTGATTAGTGGAGTTGGGAGAACGGTAGAGAGACAACAGATGAATTTGACACAATGAGGTAGAGAGATTTTAAGCCAGAGAAGATCGAAGAGAGGAGATTCCAAATTGTCAAGTCTCTGACAGGGAATATCAGAACGGACATATGCACATGTACCACCTACCACCTAGTACTACCTGGTAACATAGAGGGGCGGCATTCCTCAATGTGATGTGGGCCCACACCTCGATCCCTGCTTACATTGGTTTACACCTGGGTGGTCACCCACCACGTACTTATGCATGGAGGTTATACCCAGAATTACTAACAGTCCCACCATCGTGAAGATGCAAGCAGAGGATTTGGCTGTCACAGACTGTCGGGACTTCGCCAAAATTAGGTCCACTTGACTTGAGTGTCACCTGAATATCAGTTCCATCAGTGTTTTAGCATCCCAGGTTGCAAGTACAGCTTGTCTGGCATATCTGAGAGAATGTCTGTGACAACCTCAAGGACCAATTGAAAATTTGCTTAGTTCTACCTTAATTATTCAAACTACACATCTCCACAACCAGCTGGAAGTTTGTTCCAACAATACTTGATAGCTGGAGGTGAATTCCCACACATACATCTTGCAAGCATCCTTCCTCAATTTAAATTTATGTTCTCTGATGTGTTATATGAGCACGAGGAAGGATGCCATCAGCATTTAGCTTACTCAATCCATTCAGACCTTTAAACATCTCAATCAGATCTTTCAGGTACTATAACTGGAGTATTTCTTGGTAAGAGTAACCGTTTGTTCCCCTCACTAATCCCATTGCCCTTCTCTGCACCCAATTCCAACAGATCTGCATCCCTCCTAAAATGAGGCTTCCAGACCTCTATGCTGTACTACAGATGTGGCTTAACCATTCCTTTATACAATGCTATAATCATCTCCTTATCCCTGCTGGTAAAATTCTTGTATATCACTGACAAAATCCCACGAGCTGTCCTAGAAGCCTATCTGCATTGCTCAGAGAACTTGATTGCATAATCAGAGAACATCTGATTACACAATTAACCCCAGGTCTTTTTCGTTCTCTGCAACCCATGTGTGGTACAACACAGTTGGTATGTTATTCTGGGATTGGCTGCCCATAGTACTTTGCATTTGTGAATGTTAAACTTCGGTTGCTACTTCTCAGCCCATTTGCCTAATTTTTCTAGATCTTGTTACTATGACATTCCCTGATTAGTCATTAACCACCCTGCCAACCTTCATATCATTTGCAAACATAGACATACATTAAGTGTCATATTCCTTCACCAATATCATTAATAAATATCGAAATCAACAATAGGCCGAGCAATGAAGCCTGAGGAACTCCACCAATAATATTAGTCCAAGATGAGCAGTGCTCATTGATAACCATTCTTTGTCTACTCCCACTCATGCATCCTTTTATCCATGTTAGTAACTTGCTCCTAATTCTACACTGCTCCAATTTGTACAGCAGTCTTTTATTTGAAAGTTTTAAAAACTTTTCTGAAATCTAAATAAATTATGCATCCAGTTCCTTTTTTACTTTGTTCCAGATTGGTCAGATAAAATTGCTGCTTAATAAATCCATGCTGTGACCACATTTCATGTAGACAGTCCTGCATTACTTCTTTAACTATAACTCCATTATTTTCCCTGGAACAGAAATCAAGCTAATAGATCTGTAATTATTCACTTCGCTCTTTAATTCCCCCTGTGAATAGGAGATATTTACACATCTCTATCGACAGGGACCTCTTCCTGAATCCAAAGATGCTCTCATAATTATGGCCAAAGCCTACTTACCTCTTTTGTGCTTCTCTTAATATAATTAGATAGATCTAATCAGCTCCAAGGTGCCTTGTTTACTTTTAGTTTCAATAGTTTATCACTTTTTTCTCCATGGCAGAAAATCGTATCACAAAATCGTTTAGGCCCCTGTTAGAATTGGGTAATTTGATAGTCTTCTGGCTTTCTCATCCCTAAAAAATTCCTCATGTGTGACATGAGGAATTAACATAGATGCAAGGCATCTATTGAGTTTGTCAGAAACCTGAGCAGGTTCATCAATAGTTAAATCATATCTAGCGAACAATGTTATTCTCTCCTTCCTCCTAGTGTTTATGTAAGTAGAGAAGGTTTTGCTACTTTTCTTTGCACTCTTTGGCAGAGACTTCTTGTAACCTGCCTTAGCCTGCCTAATCCACTTTGTGACTTGATTACAGACTAGCTTATGTTCTCTATTGAGAAATATAAATTAATATGTTTATTTAAACTTCAATATACTGAACTAATTTCCTAACCTAAAACAAACTTTGAGATCCATTTTTGATATCCTTTACCAAGTGTTTATTAGAAAATAAAGAGAAGCAAATTTGAATTTGTTAAAAGGAATATTGTCATTCAAATTATATCTTGATTATTTCAAAATAATGAATGAGACATGTTTAAATTAAATAAATAAGATAAATTTATGTTTATATCAATCTGCCAGAAAGGCAAAACTTGCTAATGAACCAATTAGAAAAAATTAGATTGTTATCTGAAACTGCAGAAGACACATGTAAGAAACTAATATCAAGCTGATAAACAAATCATGAAGTTGTTTTTGATGTGTAAACATCTTTGGCAGAACCTAATAAATTTCGGTAGATAGTAAAATCAATTTGTCACAATTTTGCAATGTGGAAATGACGTCATTTCCATTTCATGACAAAGAAAAACGGAGCCGGGAGAAGAGATTACACAAAGCGTTATGGGATGTGATCTTGGATGTGCTCAGAGCTGGCATAAATCAGATTGGTGTGGAAAAACTTTTATGATTCAGGGCATACCACTTAGGTGGCTTTGGACTAACCATTGCCACCCATGGCAGAAACCGTTTGGAAACCAGAGAAATGGATACCTTGCAAAATTTAAAGTAAATTAGAGCATTTAAAACAAAGGATCATGGAAGGTGATCTTGGATGTGATCAGAGCTGGCTGGTTGCAGAAAAAACGTGAGAAAGGCAAAAATAATGGAGTCGGGAGAGGAGATTGCGCAAAGTATCATGGGAGGTAATCTTGGATGTGCTCAGAGCTGATTCATGCCAGCTCTGGGCATATCCAAGATCATTACATTACATACGCTTCAGCCTTACTTTGGCTCATCGGTTGTACACCGATGAGCCAAAACATATGACCAGTGAGTTGTTATGCAAATGGAAGCAACTACAGGTGAACTACGGTGCATGCGATGGTCGGAACACAGTATAAAAAACACCCGATACTGAGCTCTGTTAATCATTGTTACTCTTGTTCTTCAGATGGGAAAGCAGCAGTCTTCAGCGAGTTTGACAAAGGCCAAATTGTAATGGACAGATGACTGGGTCAGAGCATATCCGAAACAGCACGGCTGGTGGGATGCTCATAGTCAGCAGTGGCTAGTACCTACCGAAAGTAGTCCGAGGAGGGGGAACCCATGAATCGCGAGTGAGGTGTTGGACCATCGTGGCTCATCAATGCTTGAGATGAGGAAGGCTCTCCCAGATGGTACTTAGCAACAGAAGGGCTGGTAATTAGCAACTTATATAAATACTTAGCAACTCACTGGTAATTGGAATGCTGGTGACAGGAGTAATGTGTCACAACACACAGTACCCTGCTGAAAATGTGGCTGCATAGCCGCAGGCTGCTACGAGTGCCTATGCTAGCCACGGTTCACCAGCGACAGTGCCTACAATGGGCACGCGATCATTGAAACTGGACCTTCAGTGATTGGAAGAAGGTTGTCTGGTCTGACAAATTGCATTTCCTGTTGCACCATGTGGATGGCCAGGTATGTGTGCTTCGTTTACCTGGGGAAGTGATGGCGCCTGGATGCACTGTGGGACGAAAACAAGCCGGTGGCAGCGGTGTCATGCTTTGGGCATGTTCTGCTGGGATGCCCTATGTCCAGTCATCCATGTGCCGGGCATTTTGACATCTACTACCTACCTAAACATCATTGATGACCAGGTACACCCTTTCATGGCAACGGCATTCCCCTCTGGCTGTGCTGTCTTTCAGCACGATAATGCGTCATGCCACACCACCCAGATTGTTCGAGACTGGTTCGCAGAACATGAGGAAGGCTTCCAGGTATTGCCCTGGCCTCCAAATTCCGCAGACAACAATCCCATCGAGCATCTCTGGTTTGTGTTGGAACAGCAACTCCGATCTGCGTCGTCTCAACCACGGACCTCACAGAAGTTAAAGGATCTGCTGGTTACGTGTTAGTACCAGATGCCAGAAGACAAATTTAGAAATCTTGTAGTGTCTGTGCTTCACCGGGTACAAACTGAAGAAAGACATCGAGCTTCTTGAAAGGGTGCAAAGAAGGGTGACTTGCCTGGTGAGATCAGCAAAAGGGCGTCCTTATGAAGAAAGACTTCGAATATGTGGGTTGCAGAGTTTGGAAACTAGACACCTTAGAGGAGATTTGATTGAGGTGTTTAAGGCTCTGAGAGGCATCAGTAAAATGAATGAGGACAAAATTTTCAAGATTATAAATGACGCTAGAACTAGGGGACATAAATTCAAGTTACGGGGGAAATGTTTAGATTGGACTGCAGGAAGTTTTATTTTAGCCAGCGAGTTATAAATTACTGGAATAAGTTGCCTTCATGGGTAGTAGAGGCCGACAGTTTGGAAATTCAAAGGTCATCTGGATAGTACTTTCGGGTAAGGAAGTGCATAGGATGATAGGTTTAATTTCCTTTTTTTTTTTTTTTTTTTTGGCTGGTGCAGCATAAGCCATAGGCTTTCTTGCACCATGCGGCCGTTACTAATACTAATACTAACTGTTTTGGCTGCAAGTGGAGGACCAACATCATATTAGGTAGGTGGTCATAATGTTTTGGTTCATCGGTGTATATTTCCATCAAGAGGCAACTCATAAATGTTTTTTTGCAACCAGCTGGGCCAGTCAAGAATATTTGAATTGGTTCATGATTGGGAGATAAGAGACTCCAAATTACATGTATGAGTAGAATCTTTTGCTTGTCATTAGTCATTTTCATTAAGTTGCAGAAGTCCTTGTTGGTCGTGATGTTTTCATGTGTTGTTTCTTGCTTGTTTGTTTGTTTGTTATTTGGTTTTTAGGAGCATTAGCAACTAAGGCCATATTGCTCCAGGAATTGTGCTGAGTCGGTTGAAGTTGACGAGCATTAGATCCTCATTTATCTTGCTGTTTGGAAGGTTGTAAAAGTTTCGAAAGGGGTTTTCTTCTAGCAGTTGCATTACAAGGCTATGCAGGACATTACTACATGTTTCGTCAGGGTCAACACATTGTTTTCTTGACACATCATCTTACATATTTCAATCGTTTTGCAAATGTCCAAAGTCTGATTCACACAATTTAAAATCTAGTATGAGCTTTTCTTTGGCATATTAGAGCTTGACATATTTCATCTCTGACAGTATCTCTGTTTCCTCACTGCAAAATGGAATGTGCAGTGTTACCATCTCGCGCTTGTACTTGTTGAGATCCTGAGCCAAGTCATAGTTTCCATAGCATATTATGTGTGGGTACTGTTGTTTCTTGCTTGTTTGTTTGTTTGTTATTTGGTTTTTAGGAGCATTAGCAACTAAGGCCATATTGCTCCAGGATATGCGGTGGTCATTCCCTGACCTTTCCGCATTCTCGGTATTTGGTGGTGATGGGCTCGAACCCCGGTCTAATCAAGAAGTGTGTGTGCTACGCACTGCTGCTCCTTCCCACCTGGCTACAGAGACGCCTGTTGTTTCTTGCAGATCCCATAGTGCTGCATGTGTAATTTTCGGCAAAGCATGACAGAGTAACATGATCCAACATGATAGTAAGATTGTAACAATACAAATACTTGTACTGTTGCAATCATACTATTCAACAAATGACTACAATCAAAAGGGCTACTGGCCTAACCTCTTCCAAACGTTGATTTGGTAGCGTAAGCAGCGGATGTGTGTATCCTATTTATCACTAACATTGATTCGGTAGAGTAAGTAGTGGGGTGAACATAAATTACATCATTCATGATTTCGGTTCTAGCTGTTTGAAATTTGGTAGGCGTTGTCAAAGACATTTACACATAAAACATCTTTCACACATAACAGGGTACACATGAAATATGTGGTACAGGGTACAAGATACAGGGTGCATATGATTATTTTTATCATTTAAATGCATCTTTTGCTTTAATTAGAAAAAATTTAAATAACAATATTCTTGTTAACAAATTCTAATTTTCTCTTCTCTGTATTTTCTAATAAAGGGATCCAAAATGTTAGCAAACGAGTTCAGTACAGGTGACCCCCGCTTAACACTGATAATTTGTTCCAGAAAAGATCGTTAAGTGAATCCACGCTAAGTGAGCACCGCATTCCCATAAGGTAACATATGTATTTGTGAGTTGCGGTCGGTGCAATAGGATATTTCCTAATCAATAATAAACAGTAGTGAAAAGATGCACAAATATCAGTTGATATTTAATATTCAAATATTTGTACATATAAAATATTCTGCATTACATACGTATATAATTATGTAGTAACTACTTACGTATCAAAATTAAACTTAAAATTCCAATTAAAATCATGAATTTAATTGATCTGAATTGATTTTAATTGATTTAATTGATAAATTTAATCATGAAAAATGTGTCGATTTTGGGTTGTACTTTGGCCCTCTTCCTAGTAAACTAAAAGGGATTTTAATTTTAAATCCCCTGCAGCGTTACCACACAACAATCCTTCAACCGATCCTTCACCGCTTTGAAACCTGGCTTTTTTTTTTCTTCTTTCAATATGAAACTTCTTTTAGGCATTCATTTCCAAAAAAATCTTGCTTCATCTATGTTAAAAACTTGTTGAGAAGTATAACACATAATACCCCTCTTCAATAATTTTAACAAGTTCTTTTTTGAAAGTTTCGGCTCCTTGATCTGCACTTGCGGCTTCTCCCTGGATTTTAAATCTATTCAACCAGCTCTTAGTAGTTTTAAATGGTTCCACTTTTTTTTTGGTGAGTTTTCTTGAGATCATCATATAGGCTAATCTCTCCCTCTTTTTTTTTTTTTTTTGTTTATGATATTTAACTTAACTGAATTCTGCATTGGATATTATCTTCAATAAAATTAGTTAAAGTCTCTCCATTTCAATCCTACTAGCCAGCCTAGCCCTAGTTGCTTGCAGTGGAACAGCTGTCTTTCCCGCTGCTAAAATTAATTCTTTATTTTTTTATAATTGTTCTTACAGTTAAACTTGCCAGTCCTAAATTATGGCACATATCCGCTTGTCATTGACAGGAATCGATTCGCTTCAAAACATCTAATTTAATTTTCAAATTCAGTCTTTTTCTTACATTTATAGTCTTCGCACTGCGTCCAGACGTTGCTTTTTCATTCTTATCAGCCATTATTAACACTTCGAAAATGTAACTGTGTTGGTTGCATTAATTATGATACGATGTACGAGTAAACTGTCCATTACGCATGATGTCTAATACTGTACTGAGTGATGGACTAGACTTCAGATAAATGCGTATATAAAGCAAATATTACAAGCAATAACTTGATCATTTTTTAAAATGTTGATCTTGGAACTACGTAACAAGTTACTGTACTGCAAATAAATTAGTGTGTGAGAAAATTTCACTGAGCGTTGGAAAATTTCTCAAATGCATGGGAAATGTTTTAATGCTGTTTTGCTATTAATTTTCAAGCTATCGACTCCATCAAATGAAACAAATTCGTTAAATATCCCAAAAATGCAATCTGTAAAAGAGCATTATAGCGATTTGTGACAGCATTTATAGTCAGATACGGGTTATAATATAAGAACAGCATTATAGCAAATCAGCGTAAAGCGAACCGCGTTATAACGAGGGCCTGCTGTATATAATATCAGAAGCATTGGGTGTGGAATAATCTCTCCTTTTAAATTCACATAAACTGATTAATTAGTATTTCAAAAAATGAAAATCCCCTTATATCAATGTCTTCTCAACCAAGAAGGTTATGCATATATATATGGAAATATATCTTATATACTATATCAAACAAATATACTTTTCCAATTACCTCATAAACTGGGTTGCATGGCCACTGTTATGAAGTTATTTCATTTATAGGAATTAACACTGAAAATAGAGATTGATAAAACTGAACTAAATACCACTAGGTATTTAGTACTGTTTTATCGATCTCACTAGGTTATTTCCTTTGTTCCTTTGTCAAGTATATTAGCATTGGTTGAGGCATATGATGCAAGAAAGCAAGCTTATATGGCACCAACAAAAAAAAAAAAAAAAAACCTTCCCATTTCACCCATCTGGTCACTCCAAATGTTTGTCTAGTTCAGCCTTAAATAAATTTAAGGCTGAACTATACAAACAACTATCCACTGGCTAAAGACACTTCTGCACATCTATTCTACACCTGTCTTTCCTCAATTTGAATCTATGCCCTGTCAGGTTTGTAATCTGAGAAAGCAAAAGAATCCCATCAGCACTGAGCCTGCACAATGCTGATGGGATTCACATCTATTCTACAACTGTCTTTCCTAAATTTGAATTTATGTCCCCTCAGGCAAGAGGAATTAATGTCCCTTCAGACCAATCTGGGCAAGAATCTTATCAGCACTGAGCTTGCTCAAACCATTCAATGCCTTATACACCTCAATCAGATCACCTCACAGGTGCCTAGTCTCCAGATGCTGCAAATTGCAGAAATTAAGCCTTTCTTGTTAAAAGCAAGCACCCCTTTGTACCTCTCACCAATCTTGTTGTCCTTCTTTGTACTCTTTCTAGCAACTCTATATCCTTCCTAAAATGAAGCCTCCAGACCTGTTCACAGTATTTAAGGCACAGCTTGATCATTGCCTTATACAAGGGGATAATCATCTCCTTCTCCCTGCTAGCAAATTCCTATATATCATTGGCAAGACTCCATGACCTGCTCTGATAGCCTGTCTGCACTGCTCCAAGAACTTCATATCTGACTGCACAATTATCCCCAGGTCTTTTTCATTCTCCACTTCACTGAATGTAGTACCACACAGTTGGTACGTTTCTATTGGGTTACTGCTACCCATATGCAGTACTTTGCATTTGTCAATGTTAAATTTCAGTTGCCACTCCTCAGCTCATCTCCCTAACTTTTCTAGATCCTGTTGCAGTAGCATACTGTCTTTACTTTCATTAAAAACCCTTCCCACCTTTGTATCATCTGCAAACTTGGACATTAAGCCTGATATACCTTCATAGATATCATTGATAAATACACAAAACAACAATGGGCCCAGCATCCAAACTTTGAGGTATTCCACAAAGAACAGCCATTTATTACCATTCTCTGTCATCTCAAACTCAACCTAAGTCTAATGTCAACAAACATCTTCTTTCGTCTTCTCAATCTCCAACCCAAGCACGGTACTAAGTACTGTAGGTTCTAATACCTCTCATGTTTGTGGTTTTCATAAAAAAAAATAAAAAATAAAACCCCTTTATCCATTGTAGCAACCTGCCCTTAATGCCATACTGCTGCAGTTAGCACAGCAGTCTTCCATATGCAACAGTATCAAAAGCTTTCCTGAAATCCAACTATATGATATCAAAATTATTTTTTGCATACAGTTCCCTTGTGACTACATCGTAGTATCCAATCAAACTGGTCTGACAAGACCTCCCCTTAACAAATCCATGCTGTGTCTGAACTATTACTGCAGCCTTGTCTAGATGATCCTGCAGCGCTTCTTTAACCAGTGACTCTATTATTTTCCCCGGAAAAGAAGTTAAACTAATAGGTCTATAATTTTTTGTGTCACCCTTTGAACCCCCTTTGTGAATGTAGGGATACATTTACACATCTCCAGTCCATGGGGGACCTCGCCTTTGTTTACAGGTCTGGAGGCCTCATTTTAGGAAGGATGTAGATTTGCTTGAGTGTGTACAGAGAAGGGCAACAAGATTGGTGAGGGGAATGAAGGGATCCTCTTACCAAGAAAGGCTTAAGTTCTGCAAATTGCAGTGGCTGGAGACTAGGCACCTGTGCGGTGATCTGATTGAGGCGTATAAGGCCTTGAATGGGTTGAGCACGCTGAATTCTGATGGGATCCTTCCACTTGTTCAGATTAAGAAACTTAGGGGGCACAAATTCAAATTAAGAAAAGACAGATGTAGAATAGATGTGTGGAAATTTGCCTTTAGCCAGCGGATGGTTAATTTCTGGAACAAACTTCCCTCTGTCGTTGTGGAAGTTGATAGGTTAAATAAATTTAAGGAGGAACTGGACAGGCATTTGGAGGGAATGGTGTGATTTTTTTTTTTTGCTGATGCTGCATAAACTCATACACTTGCTTTCTTGCATCACATGCCACTACTACTACTACTTCCTTCGTTGTCTCCTTCAATATAACTTGATAGATTCCATCCACCTCAGGTGCCTTTTTTATGTTTAACTTCAACAATTTCTTCTCCACTTTGGTCTCCCTTATTAAAAAAATCATTTAGCTCCCTGTTACAGTTTAGTAAACTTCTGTTCCCCCCCTTCCTTACTGAATTCCTCATGTGTGAATGTAGGTGCAAAATACTCGTTCGGTTTGTCAGCTATCTGAGCAGCATCATCAACAATCAATCCATCAATATCAATGGACCAATCTGATTCATCCCCTTCCCTCTAGAGTTTACATAAGTAAAGAAGTCTTTACTGTTTTTCTTTACATCCTTTGCCAAAGGTTTCTGCCTCTGCTTGCCTAACCTCCTTTGTGTGACTTGATTACAAACTATCTTATATCTACCATAGGCATCTGTGTTTCCAAATATTTTCTGTATGCCCCATGCATCTTTCTTCTCCACCACGAGTCATTAGTTTATATGATATCCATTTAGACCTAAACCTTGAACAGTACTTCTTAGTTGGTATGAAAAGCTTAGTAGCTTCCAAGACTAATTTCTTGAAGGCTTCCCATTTAGAATCCTCTGTTTTTAACATCATCAGTTGATCCCACTGTATAGAATTTAAAAGTTGTTTGAGACCACTGTAGTCACCTTTACGAAAGCAAAAACCCTCCTATTTACCCTTGATGGTAGTTACATCTTTAAGTAAATCCCACATCAGTACACTCTGATCGCTGTCACCTAGTGGTTCCTTTATTTGCAAATTCTTAATGCATGAATAATCACTGCTGATAATCAGATCAACAGTATTACTCCATAAGGTTGCCCCTTGAACATTCTGCTGTAGAAAACAATCCTCCAATAAATTCACATAAGTTTTGCTAGCATGTGAGTGACCAACCGACAAGTTCCAGTCTATATTTGGAAAGTTAAAATCCACCATTACAAGACAATCAAACAATATCAGCAATAAATTATAAGGATTTACTGCTGAAATTAAAATAATGTAACAGTTAGAACTGTATTGTTTCTGTAAATAAATATTTAATAAAACATTATTTAGGAATATTTTTAAAAGACCCATGCAATATTTACAGAGGATTGTTTGTTATTTGGTTTTTAGGAGCATTAGCAACTAAGGCCATATTGCTCCGGGATATGCGGTGGTCATTCCCTGACTTTTCCGCATCCTCCGTATTTGGTGGTGACGGGATTTACAGAGGATTAAAAGCTTGAATGTGATATAGAAAAAGGACTTTAAAATTTTAAGAGGAATAATGGTATGTTCTTAAATAAGAAATTCTGTTTCAAAAAAGATAAAAAAAAAAATCATTCCAATCTGAATAAAATACAAAAAATCAGGACCACAAAAGATTACAAATATTATGAAATGGATTAGTTTTATTTAAACAGTCAAACTTTGAGTAATTGAACTATTGTGCAACTTCATGCAGCATACTAAAGGCTCAAAAATTGGGTGTGCATGCATACTGTGATCTCTTTTAATTGTAGCCCAGGTGGTGGTGCTGATGTATGCAGGTTCCAACCAGCAGCAAATCTTTAAAGTATCATCTAACATGCTCTCATTACTTGGCACAAAGTATGACCTTTCTGCCAGTAATGCATGGGTACTGCTGACTGGGCAAAATTTGTTGCCTCAATAGCTTCAGAGTGGTCTTTAAGTCGATCTGACAGATCACCTTGCCAACAGAGGTTGCACTACAATCCCTACGGTAAACAACACCACTCTTCTTCATAAGCAGTATAAGTGGCTTTTTTTTTTTCTTTTTTTTTTCTTTGAAGGAGGTATTTGTCAAGGGTTCTGCCAAGTGTCTCTATAGCAAAAGCATTATAGGCTCATATGCTAATCATGGATACACCCTATGATTTTCTTGTGTAAAAAGGAATGCGAGCAACACCAGAAAGGCAGGTCTTCATGTCTAATGGGATGAATTGTATGTGATGTTTTTCACTGTGTAACTGAGTTAAAGACAGTCTCCAATAATTAAGAGTTTGTTCTGGGTAATTACATTTATCAAGATTGTTTGTTATTTGGTGTTTAGGAGCATTAGCAACTAAGGCCATATTGCTCCAGGATATGCGGTGGTCATTCCCTGATCTTTCCACATCCTCCGTATTTGGTGGTGACGGGCTCGAACCCCGGTCTAATCAAGAAGCGTGTGCTACGCACTGCTGCTTCTTCCCACCTGGCTACGGAGGCGCCACCCATTTATCAAGAGCTGCTCTAATCTTACTGATTTCCTGCTCCTTGTCTGGTTCATTGCAACAATGCAACCAAGATCTATTTGTGAATGCCTGGACAATACTGTATCACTGGGCAGCTGTCCAGCACATGTAAATCTGTGATAGACCAACATTAATAAATGTGGACCCACCCTCTTTACCATAACATCCAAGAAAGGGAGAGCCATGTCCTTCTTACTTTAAATGGTGAATTTTGAGAAATCGAATTTGCTATTAAGGTAAGCCAAAAATTCCCTTTTTTGTTGACTCATCATATGTTATACTTCTCCATAATGTAATAGGGAATTGAGAAGGGCATCAGACTCAAAGCCCTCCATGACAAGGTTTGCCACATTAATATCACTATTATTATTAGTAGTAGTAGTGGTGGTAAATGATGACAGAAAGCAAGCTCATACAGCATCAGCCAAAACTTCCCATTTCACCTATCCATCCTCTATAACAGTTTATCCAGTTGTTCTTCCTTGAAATTTGGCTAAAGGAAAATTTCTACATATCTGACCTGCAACCATCCTTCCTCAATTTGAATTTATACCCGTGTGTGTGTGTGTGTGTGTGTGTGTGTGTGTGTGTGTGTGTGTGTGTGTGTGTGTGTGTGTGTAGCCTGAGCAAGAGGAAGGATTCCATCAGCACTGTTTACTAAATCCATTCAAGGCCTTATACAGCAATTTTGTCTTGCTGGAAAAATTCTGTAAACCATTAACAAAACCCCATGAGCTGTGCTGGCAACCTGTCTGCACTGCTCAGAAAACTTCATATCTGACTGCACAATTATCTCCCACCCAGGTCTTTTTCGTTTTCCACTTTCCTCATATTAAATTGTCATGACAAATTAATATGGGCATATTAATTTGTCGGTATTAAACTTAAATTGCCACTTCAGTCCATCTACCTAATTTGTCTAAATATTGTTGCATTGGTACACCTTGATTACTGTGATTAACTACTTGTCAACCTTTGTATCATCTGCAAACTTAGACATTATGCTTGATATGCCTTCATCAATATTATTAATAAATACAGAAAACAAATTATTCCAACACAACAGACAAAAGTCCTGGAAGACTCTGCTAATAACATTAGTCTAAGAAGAGTGCCCATTAATAGCCACTCTGTCTTCTCTAACTCATCTATCCCTTTATCCATAGCAGCAACTTGTCTTTAATGCCACACACTGTTCCATACTTTGTACATAAGAAATAATTGAATTGAATTGAAGAAATAAATTGGTTTGCTTGTATATATCTTCAAACATAAATTTGTAATTATTTAAGCATATGAATAGTGCCCCATAGATGTCTGTAATGTTCAGTTTAGTTTTATTACTCAGGATATTGTCACTTTCCAGTCACCAGCAGATATAGTCTATTGTGCAGATAATAGGGATATAAGTATATAAGGAGGTGACAATACAGAAAATTCTGTTTGCTGATATTCAGATTTTTTTAAGTGGTCTATAAACTCCATGAACTAACCCTAAAAGTCAGTATTTTCCACATTTGATCTTAAGATGATAAGAGTGGATTTTCTTTTCTTCTTTATTATACTAGGCCAAACTTTGACAACCTCATCCATAAAAGTGTGGATATAAATGTGATTTCATGTATGAGAATGCTGATAATAGATATAACTGGGCATAGTGAAACTTCCTGTTTATGAATATTAGCCTGAAACACATTCCTAATTGCATCCCATAGTGTGTAGACTCCAGTATTATTTTTTAGTAACTATAAGACTTTGCCTACATCCAAGTTAAATTTTTTTTTTTTGGTAGTTGTTGGCACATAGGCTTCTGTGGCCACAATGCACCTCCCAAGGTTTTTGCAGTACTTTGATCCAAGCCCGAGGCGAGAATCGAACCCGCGACCTTTGGGTTGCCAGGCAGGCACTTTACCCACCCGGCTAGCCTGGTCGGCTCCAAGCTAAATTCATGCAGACTGTACAAAACAAGAGTGCATCACTATTAAGTTCAGAAGAGTACACATTTTTTATATTCTTTTCCCAATTATATTCTCCTATTAAATCGGCTAAGGATAACCAATTACTAGTATTTATAAAAAAACATTTATAAAAAACAATCTCATACAGTCAATATGAGTATAAACCAATTAAGTTGCTTAAGTCTTTTTTCTTTCTTCACTGTTCATAATGGCACAGTCTCAAAATGTATTGAGTGAACGAGAGAGAGAGAGAAAAAATTTTGAAAAGTGCATTATACTTAATATGCAAAAATCAATCTCTCTTTACATTATTCTTTTTATATAAGGAGGGAAGAACACCACTACATTATGCATCAGTATTAAATAATAACCAAAGCCTATATAGGACTCTGACAAATGCTGGAGCTGATGAAAGAATAGAAGATAAAGTGAGTATAAAATATATATTTTTAACATGTATATAAGGTGCTTAGCATCATAATACACAGCCATTTCTGAATAAACAGAAAATTTTTAAGGTGGCATCGTTTTAGGTTATATCTCATATTGTGAATACCTTCACAACGAGTTGCCATGATATTGCACTACTTCGAATAAGTAACGCTTCACCTAAGGAGAAGACTAATGTTACTTATTCTCAGATAGGTACCACCACCCAGACAGCACTGTTTCAGGACTATTTGGTCCTTCTTCAGTGAGTGGGTAGGTACCCAAGTGATGCAATGATGGCAGAAACAGTTATGAAGTATAACTCCACAATATGAGAGATGCCCGATGGTGTATGATATATTTAGACTAAGGCGCATTTAGGGCTAGAGCCTCAAGCTGCGAACAAATTTAGACTATGTATATAAGGTGCTTAGCATCATAATTCATAACTGTTTCTGCCATCATTGCATCACTTGGGTACCTACCCACTCACTGAAGAAGGACCAAATAGTCCTGAAACAGTGCTGTCTGGGTGGTGGTACCTATCTGAGAATAAGTAACATTAGTCTTCTCCTTAGGTGAAGCGTTACTTATTCGAAGTAGTGCAATATCATGGCAACTCGTTGTGAAGGTATTCACAATATGAGATATAACCTAAAACGATGCCACCTTAAAAATTTTCTGTTTATTCAGAAATGGCTGTGTATTATGATGCTAAGCACCTTATATACATAGTCTAAATTTGTTCGCAGCTTGAGGCTCTAGCCCTAAATGCGCCTTAGTCTAAATATATCATACACCATCGGGCATCTCTCATATTGTGGAGTTATACTTCATAACTGTTTCTGCCATCATTGCATCACTTGGGTACCTACCCACTCACTGAAGAAGGACCAAATAGTCCTGAAACAGTGCTGTCTGGGTGGTGGTACCTATCTGAGAATAAGTAACATTAGTCTTCTCCTTAGGTGAAGCGTTACTTATTCGAAGTAGTGCAATATCATGGCAACTCGTTGTGAAGGTATTCACAATATGAGATATAACCTAAAACGATGCCACCTTAAAAATTTTCTGTTTATTCAGAAATGGCTGTGTATTATGATGCTAAGCACCTTATATACATAGTCTAAATTTGTTCGCAGCTTGAGGCTCTAGCCCTAAATGCGCCTTAGTCTAAATATTTTTAACATTCAAGTGTAAAATAAAATATTATTCGGCAAAAATGAAATTTGTGAATTGCATTCTTATCTTAAGAGAGGAAAGTTATATAGTGAGACAGTCCAAACTAAGGTTATTTATTTATTTTGTAATTAAATTTGCATGCCAGCAGTTACTGTTAATCTCTGAAATAATGCAAAAACATTATAGCAAAAAGGATAGGTAAAAACCTATCCTTTTTGTGCAATATATTTCCCATTCTCCTGACAACAGAGTTACTGACAACAACTAGATCCTGTGGGAGCAGTGCATTTTGCCTTGGTAGTTGCCACTGTGTTGCTTAATGATTAAGTGCAAGCTATGGCATTGATGTGGGCAGCTGAGAGCTTGATGGGCTCCCAATTTAAATCCTTTAAGTACATCCACTCTGTTCTTCAAGCTCTCATAAAGGCTCATAACAATGCTGAGTTGGCACCCAATATTCTCATGCTCTTTACATCAAGCACACACAAAGAAATCCCCTTTGGCAATATCATGTCCCATTCCTGATAGCTTTGCAAACATTAAACAAGCAGTATATTTCATAAGGCTGTGATTCAGAGGACAATTTCCCCCTTCAGTTCTCCCGCCGAGCCACAGCACTCCCACCACCTTGAGCCTTTTGCTTTGCTGCTCGGGTCTGAGGCATGATTTCAGTTCAGATTCAGTATAATTAAAAATACTACCTAAACTTATATCCTATGCAGTAATAACACTATGCACTGGTTATGTTATAAAGTTTATGTTACTGAAAGTTTATACTATATTGCATTGTTGAGTTTACAGTATATGTATTTTGAATCTCCTACCAAGTTCATGTTATATATATTTCATAGCTCCTATCAAGTTTAATTTATGTGTATTATGCTATACCATTACGTTTTTAAAGTCTAAGTAGTTATAATAGATAATAAATATATATCTATCTATTGCCACATTATTTGAACTTTTGAGTGACCTAATTGTTATACTATATCTACGCCAAATTACCAATACTAACAGCTCTACGAATATTAATGTCATATGTTACGGACTACATGAAAAAGTTAAGTCAATTAAACCACATATGTAGTGCTACAACTTTTATTTTATAAGCCTCCTCTAATACTGATTGCACTGCTACAATGCTATGTAGAACCCTCCAAGTATCTCCTATATCAATCTAAAACAAAGGTGGCAAAATTCAAACATTCTTTTCGATACAACACAATGCTGGCAGAAGTAGACTGTGGTTTTTTAAGCAATTACAAGGGCCAAATAAAGAAAAACACACCAAATTAATCAGGGAGTTATAAACAAAATACTACACTACTAATTTTAAATCAAAAGTTAGAGATAAACAATAATTTCAAATAAATAAAGACCATCTAGTCAGTAGCCTCATCAACGTTCTTCTCGTAATCTTCTAGTTTTTAATATTCTTAGCATTAGCATTAGTAGAGGCATATGATGCAAGAAAGCAAGCTTATTCAGCATCAGCCAAAAAAAAAAAAAAAAAACCCTCTCCCATTTCACCCCTCCGTTCGTTCGAAATACCTGTCCAGTTGAGCTTTAAATTTGTTTAGGCTATCAACTTCAACAACAAGTGATGGAAGTCGGTTCCACCAACCAACCACCCGCTGGCCAAAGGCAAATTTCCGCACATCTATCCGACATCCGTCCTTCCTCAATTTGAATTTATGCCCTCTGAGGTGATTATTCTGAGAAAGATGAAGAATCCCATTGGCATTGAGCATGCTCAAACCATTCAAAGCCTTATACACCTCTATCAGATCACCTCGCCGGTGCCTAGTCTCCAGACTCTGTAATTTGCAAAACTTAAGCCTTTCTTCGTAAGAGCAACCCTTTGTTCCATTTACTAATCTTGTTGCCCTTCTCTGTACCCGTTCCAGCAGCTCTACATCCTTCTTGAAATGAGGCCTCCAGACCTGTATACAGTACTCAAGATGTGGCTTAACCATTGCCTTATACAAGGGAATAATCACCTCCTTATCCCTGCTAGAAAAATTCCTGTACACCTAATTCTGTTTTTACACGATAGATACGTTCCTGAAAAATACGTGTAAAAAAAATTCGTGTAAAAAAAGACATTGTATTTATGGAAGAAAAGAAGATTGGTTCCGAATCTAAAAAAATCAGTAAAAATAATTAAAAAAAACACATAAAATATTCGTTTTAAGCTTATTATTTTATTTCATCAAAATACACATGTAATTAAAATGTACTAAAACAAATTTGTATGCATATGAAATGAAAAAAAAATTCTTCATGAACAAAAAAAAATCTGTTTTACACATAAGATTTTATTCATTTTCACTTTCTGATAATAAACGGCGCATACGTTTGCGTACGACTGGAATATCACTGCCATCACTAGAAATGTTGTGGACATCGTCTTCTTCCTCTATTAATGAAATTCTTTCTGTGATCTCTTCAGCAAAATCAGCACGAGTCTCCTCTGGTGCTGATGTTACACCAGTTTTACGAACAAATTCAGTTATTAATCGTTGTGTTCGTGTTTTGGTTAGGCAGTTATATAATTCTCTGTAAGAGGCTGTCAACAACTTCAGTTCACGTTGAAACTTCCCAGCACGTTCCTCATTAGGGTCATGTTTGACAAAATGATTTCCTAATTTTCTGGCCAGTTCCAGACCTTCTTTTATTAAATATGCATTTAGAACAGGATCATTTTCTTCATTATCACTAAGTTCTGTGGGATAAGGAGTCCCAAGGACAACCTCTAATATTTCATCTTCGCTTAGGGCTTTGTCGGTTAACAATTCATCAATATCTTCAAACGATAGATCATCGAATCCTTCTCCACCAATTTTGTGTGCCATTGTAATGATGTTGGGAAATTCGGTCGTATTAGGGATGATAGGATCTTTGCTTTTTACACATTGTGGCCAAACCGCTTTCCAACACACATTTAAAGTTGCTGGTTTTAATTCAGTTAACGCTAATCCAACTTGATTGATACAATCCATAATTGAGATTTTCTTCCACACATCAATGACTGTTAGTGTTTCATCATTCAGTTTGTCCCAAACGTGTTGGAATGTTCGTTTTACGTAGTATGTTTTAATTGTCGCAATTATACCTTGGTCTAGCGGTTGTATCAAAGATGGCAGAAATAAAATTGTACGTTTGGGTGTTCCAAGACAGGATGGCCGTGTGCATTGTCAAGAATCAGAAGAACTTTAAATTCGAGACCTTTCAAATTCATATAACATCTGACTTCTGGGACGAAACATTTGTTGAACCATTCTGTAAAAATAGTAGTGGTCACCCAGGCCTTCTTGTTTGCCATCCAGTGAACAGGCAGTTTATTGATATCTACACCTTTCATTGAACGTGGGTTTAGGGCTCGATTTACCAGCAGTGGTTTCAACATACGATCTCCTGAAGCGTTGGAGGAAAATAATAAGGTCACACGATCCTTAGCTACCTTAAAACCACCAGCAGTTTTCTGCGATTTGGCTACATACGTTCTGTTCGGCATTCGTTTCCAGAAGAAACCAGTTTCATCTGCATTCCACACTTGATCAGGAGTGTATCCTCTATCTTCAATAATTTTTGCAAGTTCCTGCAAAAATACTTTAGCAGCCGATTCATCTGCAGATGCAGTTTCACCTTTAATTTTTATATTATGAAGAGCATTCCTTTTAAGAAACCCTATCATCCAACCTGTACTCGCAGAAAATTCATACTTTCTGTTTAACTGAGATGAAGTGCTTGGCTCCTTTTCTTTAATCTGTCTGTAAATTCTTAGTGCTGTTTGCTCGATGGCATTTCCATCTACTGGTACTCTTTTTTTGTGACTGATCTTCTATCCATATTACCAGGGCCTTTTCCATTTTTTCCTTGTCAATATCTCTTGTATATGATGATGAATTAACACTTACTTTTGTTCCAGAACATACCGACTTCCTAATTGCAGCTTCATTTTTCTTAATAGTTCTTACGGTAGCTTCATGTACACCAAAATGCTTTCCTACAGACGTAGCCCCTTGTCCAGTTGCAAGACGATCTAAAATTTGAATTTTAAGTTCCAAAGAAATCGCTTTCCTTTTCATTTTGGTAATAGGCGAATTATTCGACATTATATAAGGGCTACCGAAAAATATCTCAGTTATAATTAATAAAAAAAAGGTATGAAAATTTTGTAAACTTACAATTTATTGACTATCGGCAAAATTAATAAATTTATGTGCACAAATTTCACTAAAGATTCTTTCACTTTGATATAGAGCTTACTACTACATGTCTGCCGAAGATACAATGCACGAATACCGTACATGTGCACCAAATTCAATAAAAACGTTGATGATTCATAGATACCTAGACGTACACATTGGTAAGCAAAAGCACGCGTTTCAAAACGCATACACTAGCTGTTATCCAATCTATTGGTGCGTGTAATATAGAAATGATACTAATATGCCACAAATAAAAAAATTTTTCTTAGAATTTAGGCAAAAAAAAATTCATAGAAATCGTGTTAAATCAAAATGACTCGCGTAAAAAGAGAATGAAATATTTATTTTGAATTCGTGTTAAACCAAATTCGTGTAAAAACAGAATTAGGTGTATATCATTGACAAGACACCATGAGCTACTCTTGCAGCTCGTCTGCAGTGCTCAGAGAACTTCATATCTGCCTGCACAATTACCCCCAGGTCCTTTTCATTCTCCACCACTGTCAGTGTAGTACCGCAGAGTTGATACATTGCTCTGGGGTTACTGTTACCCATATGTAGTACTTTACATTTGTCAATGTTAAACTTCATTTGCCACATCTCAGCCCATCTGTTCAACCTTTCCAGATCCTGTTGCAGCAGCATAGCGTCAGTAGTGTCCTTAACGACCCTGCCAACCTTTGTATCATCTGCAAACTTAGACATTAAACTTGATATCCCATCATCAATATCATTCATAAACACCGAAAACAACAATGGACCCAACACTGAACCTTGAGGAACTCCACTAATAACATTAGTCCACATTGAGCAGTGTCCATTGATTACCACTCTCTGTCTTCTGCCACTCAACCATCCCCTTATCCATAGCAGCAATTTGCCTCCAATGCCACACTGCTCCAATTTGTGCAGCAGTCTTCCATGTGCAACAGTATCAAAAGCCTTTCTAAGATCCAAATATATAAAACCAAAGTTATTCCCTGCATCCAGTTCTTTTGTGACTACATCATAGTATCCAATCAAATTGGTCAGGCAAGACCTGCCCTTAACAAAACCATGCTGCGTCTGAGCTATAACTGAATTCTTGTCTAGATGATCCTGCAGTGCTTCTTTAACCAGTGCCTCCATTAATTTACCTGGAACAGAAGTTAAACTAACAGGTCTATAATTACTTGTGTCAGCCTTTGATCCTCCTTTGTGAATTGGGGTTACATTTGCACATCTCCAGTCTATGGGTACCTCCCCTGAGTCCAAAGAAGCTCTCATAATTATGGCTAGGGGTTTGCATACTTCCTTTGCTGCCTCCTTTAATATAACTGGATAGATCCCATCCACCCCAGGTGCCTTTTTTATGTTTATCCTCAACAATCTCTCCTCCACTTTCCTCTCAGTTATTACAAAATCATCCAGCTCACTGCCAATGTTTACTTTACCTACATCATTCTCCTTCCTGAATAACTCCTCATGCGTGAATGTAGATGCAAAATACTCGTTTAGATTGTTAGCCACCTGAGCAGGATCCTCAACTGTTGAACCATCAATATCCAGTGGACCAATCTGATTCATCCCTTTCCTTCTCGAGTTCAAGTATGTAAAGAACTCCTTTCTGTTTTTCTTTGCATCCTTTGCCAAGGATTTTTCGTAGTCTGCCTTTGCCTGCCTAACCTCCTTTGTGACTTGGTTACAGACCAACTTATATCTATCATAGGCTTCCATGTCACCCATTAATTTGTATGTATCCCATGCATTTTTCTTCTCTGCCACATGTCTCATTAGTCCATCTGACAACCATTTAGGCCTAAACCTTGAACAATATTTCTTAGTTGGTATGTAAAGCCTGGTAGCCACCAAGATTAGTTCCTTGAATGCTTCCCATTTTGAGTTTGCTGTTGGTAACATCATCAGTTGGTCCCACTGTATAGAATTTAAATACTGTCTCAGACCATCATAGTCGCCTTTACGAAAACAAAAACCCTTCCCTTTACCTCTGATGGTAGTTACCTCCTTGAGTAAATCCCACTTCAACACACTGTGATCACTGCCACCTAGTGGTTCATTTATCTGCAGGTTCTTAATGCATGAAGAATCACTACTGATAATCAGATCAAGAGTATTGCTCCCTCTTGTTGCCTCACGAACATGCTGATGTAGAAAACAATCATCCAATAAATCCACAAAAGCCTTGCTAGTGTGCGAGTGACCAACCCACAAATTCCAGTCAATATCTGGGAAATTAAAATCCCCCATTATAAGACTCTCTGATTTACTGGCCCACTCTATTTCCCTGTACAATATATTATTATACTCATCAGAGTCATTAGGCCTATAGTACACTCCTACTCTCAATTTTGATTTCCCTATGCTTATGTCACACCAAACTGACTCGACACTGCCCTGTCCATCGATGTCAACTGGCTTCACTTCCTTTGACTTTATGTGTTTCTTAATTAATAGCATAACCCCTCCTCCCCTCCTGTCCTGTCTATCCTTTCTATATACATTGTATTCCCCAAATTCCAGTTCCGCATTACTTATATCTGTGTGACACCACGTCTCTGATATCCCAACAATATCTGCCTTTGATGTTTTGAGTAATACCTCAAATTCATCAAATTTATTTACCAAACTCCTAGCATTGGTGTACACGCAGGTATACATGCACCTGTTTCTATTCTTAGCTACCCTAACACAACCCATGCGTTTACTTGTAACGCAATGACTACCAGCAGTCTCTGAAATATCCTGCATCTTGTTTTTCAGACTTCTGCTCATTTGAATAGAAGCAGTGCAAGAATCACTTCCACCTCTGCCAGTGGCTACTGTTAATCTATTAGAATCTGAATATTATATTTTAAAGGCTGTGAAGTAGGGTATAGATAGTACTGTATTTATGGTGCTATTACCTACTTAAACTAGGGTAATATGCCCTGAAATGAATTACCAGGGCATATTACCCTTACATTTACAAGAAAATAATCCTTGATATATGTCTTTTCATTAACATACACACCCTCTACAGTACTAATTACAGATGTAAATCAAGGGAAGCCTGTACATAAATAAGCAGGACCAAAAAGATAATTAAAAAGTTTACTTTTTAATTATCTTTTTCATTCTTTACTGGTAAAAATTTCAAGACTTTCAATCAGCTGCCCAAGAACATAACCTTTATTTATTAGCTTTGCAGTTTTCAGGAATGCATCTACAACATTAATCGAGACATCTTTGTAATTATAACATACTATCCTTTAATGAACTGTGCATCTAAAAAGGAGCATTCGATTCAAAATAAACACAGGCTTATTAAGTTTGTTTGCTTATTTTTTATGCCAAGGTGGCTAAGGCCAGAAGGCATCCAATATAGTGTGTTTATACTATAGTTTGCTTGTTTTGCTAGTTAAAAGCCCATATTTCCGGGGGGGGGGGGGGGATAATACAAAGATAAACCAGGTAGACTATAATGTGAAAGAAAGACCATAAAATTTTATTCTTCAAATCTAGATGAGACTTGAACCTGAGCCTTTTCTATAGAATTACCATAACCACTATGTTAGACATGCAAGAAGCTGATTAAGTAATAGTAATAATTGTTGGTATCGGTAAAGGTGGTATCGGCAGCAATTCTACTAATTAATTAGCCCATCAATATATTTATAATTAGTAAAATATTATTAAGTTAAGCTCCTTTACTTCTTTGTTACAAACGAGATTTTGAAGATGCACATATGTTTTTTGATTAAGTGCTGTTACCAAATGTATAATTTGTAAATCTATAGTGTGTTATTACCAAATGTATAATTTGTAAATCTATATTGTGCTGTTACCAAATGTATATAAATGTAGGAAAACTGCATGGTGGTGATCCTTCTACATATCAATCAAATGCACTTTAATAATCTTTCATTAGACAGTGTACTTTATTTGTTTTAAGAGATTTAACAACACTGCACTTCACATAAATTTTAAAGGCAAAAAATTCGAGCTAAGGATTAAACACTAGACTGCAGTGTTTTTTAATTTCTTATTACAATTAGTTAATTTCCATTGTATATCTTTCTCCCAAGAAATTAAATTATTAATGTTTTATTCTTTTATTGCTTGTGAAACTTAATTTTAGAAACCTATACTTATTAAAAGAATTAAACTTATGCTGCATTGCAAATATTTTTTAATTAATTATAATTAAGACTTTCAGTGAACCTTTTTACCAATCTTCATCTGGTACATCAAAATAAATATAATGAGAAAATGAATTTGAAACAAAAAAATAAACATCTCAATCAATGGGACTGAACATGAGGTGCACCTATGTACCTCATGTTCAGTCCCACTGATTGAGATGTTCTTACACAATAGTATAAGAACATCTCAATCAATACTGTATAAGAACACCTCGTGTTTTTTTACAATAGTCTATAAGAGAATGCTGAGTGTGTATTGAAGTTCATTCTCAACACATATTCAACTGTTGACCTCATAAACAAGATCTCCATTTCTTTTAATTCTTAAAAATCCCAGAGGCTCACATCTGGTGAGTATGGGCTTGGCACACCCAGAGTCCTGAGCTGGATATCATCATTCTTCTCTTTCTTGGTGATTTCCCCCCCCTCTCTCTCTCACAGGGTAACTTGGAAATTTTTTTTTGGTTGGTGCAGCATAAGCTTCAGGCTTTCTTGCACCATGTGGCTAATAATAACAATATAGTAATTTTGAAAACTGGATAAGAAAATTAAGTGGAGACAAAGATATAATTATATAGAAGCAGTGCAAGAATCACTTCCACCTCTGCCAGTGGCTACTGTTAATCTATTAGTCCTTGTATCCCCCCCAAGCTAGCAGTTTTCCGACCCACCTAACTCTGCCTCGACAGCATCAGCAAAAATTCTTGCACCCTTTCTATTTAAGTGTATCCCATCCCTGTAGAAGCAATCTCTCCTGTTAACAAGTACAGTCCAGGCTGAAAAAAATTCTACCCCTTGAGCCTTGCACAATCCCTCCAGGGCCGAATATATAAAATATATAATGTAAGATTAGTTTCTAGTTTAATTAAGATGTAATTTTTGAAATGCAGTGTGAAAAAAAATACAAGAAAATAATCTTCTGCTTTTTCATCATGCAGGAAATATTAATTATACAGTGAACTGTATAATTAATATTTCCTGCATGATGAAAAGCAGAAGATTATTTTCTTGTTTTTTTTTTATGAAAACCCCAAACACAGGAGGTATTAGAACCTATAGTACTTAGTACCATGTGTCGGTTGGAGGTTGAGAAGATGAAAGAAGATATTTGTTGACATGAGACTTGAACTTCTGTAGACCATAGTTTTCAGGAAATACGTACGAAGGAAGGTTGTTCCAGAAAATGGCAGTTGAATGAATAAACGAGGAAGATGAAAAGTAGGTTCTATGAGTTTGAAGTTGGACAGTAAATGGATGTTGGCTGGTGGTGGCACATGTTCAAACTGTTTTGAAAGAGAGAGCGGGAATAATAGAAGCCAATTCAGAAGAACAGTGCCCATGGAAGTATCTGTAGAAAAGGCATGCAACAGAAACAGTAAATCTATGAGACAGCGAGTGGAGAGACTCTATTAGAGAGGAGTCATTAATTAACCTAACTGCTCTCTTCTGAATGGAATCTAGAAGCCTGAGAGAGGTTTTGGGGGCACCGCCCCAGATGTGGGAACAATATTCCATGGTAGGGCGGATTTTCGATTTGTACAGAGTGAACAGCTGTTTGGAAGAGAAGTAACGCTGAGAACAAAAAAGAAAACCAAGTTTTTTAGATGCAGAGGAAGCAATATTTGTAATGTGCTTGTGCCAAGAGAGATTAGAAGTCAGGGTAATCCCCAAAAGAGACATATCATTTTGCCTAGAAATTGGAGTGTCACCAAAGATAAGCATAGGAGCAGAAGAATCCTTTTTGCAAGATATAAGACAAGACTGAGCTTCAGAAGGATTGAAATCAACTAAGTTGTCTTTGCCCCATTTGGTAGTGGATATTTGAGAAGTTGAAGCTGATTTAGCAGAGCAAGGTTTCTCAAAATGGAAAGTGGAATGCAAATGTGCTATCATCGGCAAAACTATGGATAGGATTTCCAGTCAATGGAAGAAGGTCATTAATAAACAAGAGGAAAAGAGTGGGGGAAAGAACTGAACCTTGGGGGACACCGGCATTAGTGGAGAAATTAGAAGACAGAGAGCCATCTACCATCAACCTCACTTACTGAGGGTGATGGTAGATGTGTGATCAGAGAGAAAACTGGATAACCAATTACAAAAAACAGTTGGCAAACCATAAGATGGAAGCTTGTTTAGAAGACCTTTATGCCAAATGCAATCGAAAGCCTTTGAGATGTCAAGAGCAACTGCTTGTGATTCACCAAACGTTTCCATTGAATTTGTCCATAAATGGGTAATATAGGCCAGAATATCACCAGTGGATCGACACTGATGGAATCCATACTGGCGATCATTGATCAAACAGAAGGTTTCTAGGTAGTTTAAGAGTTGGTTAATTGAACTGATTTCTCCATTACTTTAGAAAGAGTAGAAGTTTTTTTTTTTTTTTTTTTTTTTTTGATTTGGTAGTTGTTGGCGCATCAGCTTCTGTGACCATATTGCACCTCCCAAGGTTTTTGCAGTACTTTGATCCAAGCCCGAGGCGGGAATCGAACCCGCGACCTTTGGGTTGCCGGGCAGGTACTTTACCCACTCGGCTAGCCTGGTCGGCCAAGAGTAGAAGTAATTGCAATGGGATGATAATTGAATGGGAGGGATTTGTCACCCTTTTTGGGAACTGGCTGGATATGAGCAAATTTCCAAGCAAAAGGAAAAACACTTTTGGAATAAGAAAGTGAAAAAAGGCGGCAAAGAATAGGAGTAAGTTCAGGAGCACAGGTTTTGAGAACAAGTGGAGAAATACCATCGGGACCTGAAGCTTTCTTAGCATCAAGATTCATCAAAATCCTTCTGACATCCTTTTGACGGAACACTACAGGAGGCATTGAATGGAGCGTGTTGGGAATGGTGGGAGGTGTTTTGCCAAGATCATTAATATACGAGTTGGAAGAAAAATGGGATGCTAGCTGGTCAGCTTTATCCTTGGCTGAAGTGACAACAGAACTATTTAGTTTTGACAGAGGTGGGAAAATTTGCAGCCAATAGCTTTGGCAAGAGACCAGAATGCTCGGCTACCATTAGGGCAAGAAGTAAGTTTTATACTCTTAGTCTGTTCAAAATCTAGTTTGGACTGATTAATAATTAATATTTCCTGCATGATGAAAAGCAGAAGATTATTTTCTTGTATGATGTGTTATAAAGACTATATAATTAATTGAAACCTCCACAAAACTTTTTCTACATAAACTTTGATAAATATGGAAAATTAAACATTACTGTTGATATAATATTCCTATTGTCCACTAAATATTATATATTTATATTACAGGCAGGTCATACCCCAAAATTTTACTTCACACATCCAGGAGAATTAACAGTTCAAGAGCTTTTGCAACCATACAAAACTGGAGATGATGATCAGTGAAATATTTAAAGTGAATGCAGAAAAATAATAATGTCCAAACACGAACTTAAATTTGTGTCAAAAAGTTCAGAACAAAAAAGTCATATAGCCATAAAACATCATAACAAGTGATTAAAAAAAACTTGGAAAGCAATTTTCATTTTCAGAGCTCGATAAATACGAAAAAAAACTGATTAAAAAAACTAAACTTGAATTTAAATGAGATGTTAATCAGTATTTTTTTTATTTGTTTTTAATAAGTCTGAAGCTTGTAAATAGTTCCATGGGTTTCTATAGCAATTAGTTTTTTTTTTTTCAACTCAGCCATGATGTTATTTTGATTATCAGTATTACTATTGCTTCCAATGTACTATTTCAAGTACAAAGACACATGTAAAAATGGCATGTATTATTAAGCTCTAAGAGCTGAAATGTGTATTATCTATAATGTTGATATCCTTTGTTGCTTGTATATGTGGTACTTGATGTATACTTCTGCTTGTTAATTTTTTGTACAGCATCGTGTAAAATGGAGAAATATTTCATATTTTAATACATAAATATATCATACGATAGTATATATTTATCTGATTTAAATATCAGAGATAAATATATCATATGATTTGTTCTCATTGTTCTGGGTGCCATTATTTAATTACTAGTAGTTACAAATACCAGTACAGGGCCATGTAAAGGTACTTGGGGGCCCAGTTGCAATGGGGGTTAAGGAGCCTTGTTTATTTATGTTGAGACTCTGATGGCTCCCTCAATTGGCATCACCTAGATTGGGGGCCTCGGTGCTGCTTATCCAATGCAACCCCCCATTTGCATGGCCCTGAAGGTATCAAACAACTCAACTAAGAGATGCCAATTTTCAAACCCCTGAAGAACTTTGATTTTACTTACATACAGAATTAATTTCAGCATCAATTTCATAAAGAGAGGAAAATAATTAAGTTTCCATTTAATTCCAAAATAACAAGCAATGAAAAAAAAAAAAAACTTATTTTATATCTTTTTTAATCAATTCATGTATACTTCAAATATCATATTAATTTTAAAACATGATATAGTCAGCAATATTGCATTTAGTGAATATAATAATTACAGTCAAACTCGATTATAATGCGATCCAAGGGACTAAAGAATATTGCTCGTTATTACCATTACTTGTAATACTTCTGCTGTTACTGACTACATTTATCGTGCACACAAATATATACTTATGAAAAAGAGATAAAAACGACAATGAATAACCATAGCTCATGATTACACAATTAACAATTTATGTGATATATTTATGCACTATATAAACAATTCACAAGAAAAATAATTTCATTATTATTAAAAAATCTAGTGTAACACATACATTATTTTTATATTTTGAAGAAGTCTTCCAATGTAATTTTTTTCAAATTTCTTTTATTTAAGGTGCAATTTATGAGTAATGTCTTTCATTTTACTGAGATAAAACTAAAATTTGGGATTGATGTCACTGGTTTCATAAAACAAAGAAAAGTTTTTAAAGAAGTCTGTGCCTCCACACTCGACACTACATTAACTGGACACTCACCATCTTCTTCCTCACTGTCATCTTAAAAAGCTTCTTTTTTTTAACAGCTTCAAGTGTGTCCAAATATGTCGCTGTTTTGGCAGTCATAAGGTTGTTGTCCAAGATCTTGTAATTGTCCACATGTGCCAACCTAGTATCCAGGTTATGTTTCTTCAATCACATTATTAATAAAATAATCTCATCATTTTCTTCAGTGCCTTCATCAACTTCTGTGAGCTTTAGTTCTGCCTTATTAAAACAGTTTTTGATGGTCAGTGATGTGACCTTATCCCATGCCTCGCTCACGAATCGGATAGCATCAAGAACTGAAATCTGAAGTTTTTCCTTTCTTTCAGTGGAGCTATAGTTTTCAATATTAAAAGTCTTTTAAAATGCCATTTTAGAAATTATATTAAATTTCTAAAATAGCATTTAAAGCTTTTCCTTGATCCATAGGTTGGAGAATGGAAGTTGAGTTCAGTAGTAAAAATAGAAGTTTGACAGTGGTTAGACTGAGAAGGATGGGATGTGATGGCCAACTGTCTAAAATCATTAAAATTTTCCTATCTTTTTTTCTAAACTCTCCATCCCGGTTACATACTTCTTCAAAAATGGATGATGTCATCAAGCCTTTTTGTTAGCTCGGTATATTTTACTGGAAGATAGATTTTTAATGTTTTTAAAACATCTTGTATTTGCCTATTACTAAGAGTTTTCTTTTTTCAGTTCCACTCATGTTTGAACAAATTGGAACAGTCAGTTGTGCTTTGGATAATTTTCTACTTTTCTGCTGAATCACTTTTATCACACTTATGCTACTTTTTTTTGCAATGACGTTTTTTTTGAAAGCACTAGTTGTGTTTCCCCAATTTTACCAAATGGTTGACACAATTGATAAGTTTAGTCTTAACTTTTTGCAAATAGATGAATTCCTTGATCCATTCTCTATGTCATGAATAATTTTCATTTTCTTTCTTGCTGATTATCAAAATATTTCTTTTTTTACCTGCCATTTCAAGGTAAAAAAAGAACTGAATTTAACACAGCATAAAACCTAAACTATAGAAGAGAAATTGATTTTAATAATTCCAAGTGTTTCTCCTGAGTTTTAAAAAGACATGTTCATACACAAACATTTGAAATTTCACTGAATTCTTCAGTTTGATTGAATCTGAAAGCTGAATATTTTATACTGATACAGAAAAATTTCATTAGTTAGTTTGCCAGATAATTTCTCTCCCTAGGTCTTCTGAAAATCCATAACAATAGGAAAGAGATACAAAAGAGGATTAAGAGATTGGGGAAAGAAAACAAAACATGGATAATCATTCATTAGATTCCCCACACACACCTTCAGCATCCCCATCAGCCAGGGTTTTCAGGGATTTCCACTATACCACTGGAACAAGGATTACAGTATGCTCTTTGTGGTTGCATATTGCACTAAAAGAGATTCTGAGAATTGTTCCAATGGTTATAAATTGCTATCGGCAGGGAAAGAGATAAGGGGAATAATTTCATAAACAAGCAAAGCAATAATAGATCTTAGTCCTTTGTACAGCAGTTCAGCCCCTGCTTGTTATACCTGTGAAACCATCTTCTACCATGATTGCTTTAACTGTGAGATACTGTTCATAAAATACATAATTTCCAACCAACTCTTCCCTGTTTGCTGAAAATAGACAAAATTTCACTATAACTGTGCTTATTATGAGTTCGACTGTATATTAAACTTAACTGAGATAATGAAAATAATGACAAGGAGTAATTAATATTAGTCATATAATGTAAGAAATACTAGACTTCTGCTGCATTTGCAAAACTCAATAGTTAGATTTTATTTATTTATGTTTTTCTTGTGCAGCAGAAGCCTATTCCAATGATTAACAACTTGCTAGCTAAAAGAAACTGTCCTACAACCTATAATTATTCCTACTTAGTCTGAATTCATGCTACCTGGCACTAGCATCACTTAACACTATGAAAATTTCACCTTGATAGTTTAATATTTCCCCCCAGAAGTTTAATAAAATTCCATCTACAGTGTCCAGTTTCCAAGCCCTGTAGCCCACACACTGTCATTCCTAATGTCCAGGCCGCAGTCAGGACAGGTGCTCCCAAATGTACTTATACCACAATTTGCTTATGTATTTGAACAAAAATTATTTATATTACAAAAAAAAAAAAAAAAAGAAAAGAAAAGAAAAATAAATGAAAATTTAAAAAAAACAAAAGATATTAAAATCAATACTTAAATTATTAAAACCTGCTTGAAGTATTAATGCCATATACAGGATTATGTTTACCTACTGCATAATAAATGCCTTAATTGAAACAATTCCAAATAATCTCAAGTAGAGATGTCAAAACCAGAAGCACCTCACAGGTCGCACAAGCAGTTCTTGGGGACTTCCAGGTCATATTAACAGCTCTTAGTGCTGCATTAGTCTGTATACAGCACAACAGCATGGTACTTTTATTTTTATATAAATAAAAATTTTTATTTATTTCTTCTCCCTTGTATAAAAATGTAATCTTATGAACAGCGACGATTATGGTTTTTATAATTTATGAATTTTATTTAAATTTCATATTAGCCTATCAACCTTTAGGCATCACCATTGTTTCCATATAAGTTTAACACTGTTAACCTTTAACCAGGCCCTTGCTCATCATCAGTGTGTTATTTTTTATTTACTTTTTTCATTAGGTAGTTTGAATTTTTTTTTTTTTTTTTTTTTGTGCTTGTATGCAAGTAGCAGTTAACACCTCATCACCATTATTTGTTTCAGCAATTCCCATATGGTACAACAGTCAGTGTTTAATTTTGTAGATGATCATTTGAATACATCATATTTAGTTTATATTTTTAATGCATTTTAAAAACATAATTTGCAATTTTTGGACAGAAAAATAAGAAATACTAGTTCTCAAACTAATACTAATTTTCTCAAATACTAATTTTCTCAAACTTGTCAACAATTCACGTAAACCTGAAACACCTCTTATTTTGGAAAAGATAGCCTCTAATTCAGTTGCTATTCTCAATAGAGTGAAACACTCAAAATTTGTCAGTAAGCTTCTTTATCATCAAGTTTGCTAGTTTAGAAACATTAGGAAATGCTAAACATAATTCTTTTTTTTTTGTTCCCATATTACTTTGAGTTTTAAAGTAATGCTCAACAATACAGCTATTTGTCGAACTGTATATATATATATATATATAAAAACTCAAAACATAAGATGTAAAACAAAATACAGTCGATTCTGGTTGTTTGGGACACATCAGGACTAGTGCATTTTGGCCTGATTAAGCGGCTGCCCCAATTATCCACGTTACAAAAAGCGCAGGTCATTTTGATCACATTTGTGAATTGAAATTTAATTCTATTAAACAGTCATTCTAATTAGGGAAAAGGGAGGAATATTATCCACAGGCTATAAAAGCAAAGATATATTAAGCACAGATTTATCCATTATTACCTTACCAATTAAAAAATTAAATGATACGTGAAAATTGGAAGAATATACATGATAATCAGAATAATTAATACTTACTGTAATATGTACATACTAACTAGTTAACATTTCTGTTCACTGACATTTGTGGGTGGGGTTAAAATTTAAAACGGTAAAAAGATAAGCAATCAATAACAAAGAACAGGGCACACACAAATTGCAAGTAACACGATATGTGCAAGTGAGAATGGAGTAACAAGTTACGAAGCTTTAAAAATAGGAATGAAGAGAAGATTCTGAAAATTAAATTTTTTTATATGATTGAAGATTCCATGGAAGTGTAAACACATTTCACCATAATAACCCACAGAATTCCAGCTATCGGTATTATCGCAAATTCAATAAGATCGAGTTTATTATCCATTTATGATAGATTGCACTAACAGAAAAGCCCAATACCCAGGTGACTGCTAATTGCTTTTATTGTTTTATGGTTGTGACCTCCAGAAATCCGACTGAACCAGGTTGTACAGTCGGAGACAATCGTAGGGTAATCAGTGCTGCGGTCTCCTGCCCTGATTAAATGGCATGTTGTCCCAATTAAGTGAAGTAAACCCTGGCTATTTTCTCGATTGAGTTCTGTTTTTTAAGATTTTCCCCAAATAAACAGCTGCCCTGATTAACTGGTGGCCCAAATAACCGGAATCCACAGTATATATAGCCCAAAGAAAGCTTGTAACATATTTACAAAAAATGGCAAACTGAATATGCAGTGCTGTAGTAGTATATCATCTGACTTGTGTGATTTTACAATCACTCTGTACAAAACAAGGTTTGTGTCATTAGTGCACCCAATCATTTTAGCAAAACACTAGCACTATCCAAGTAATTTATGTTAAAACTGCCTATAGTCATATCAAAAGTGGAAAACAACCATCTTTTAAAAACAGAATTAGAAATCTAAATATGCAGTAGAAGGGTGAAAATGTAACTGCTTATGATCTTATAACCAGAAAATATCTAATAATACACAGGACTAAAAAATACAGGTCTAACAAGGTTACACATCAATGAATGCAAAGTAACATAAATTTTAACATAAATTTTATGTTAAAACATAAAAATAGGTAAAATTAAATATGTAAATTATACAAGCTGACTGGACTCTCTAACCATTCTTGATAATAACCATTCTTGAACTGCTTCTGTAGAAGAGTTTGGAAAACATCCACCAAAATTCAAAATAATCTTCACATAGGTACAACATTAAATATTGAATAAAAAAATTATGCTATTTTCTAAATGAACAAAAAAAATTGTTTCTTTAACATAATTCAACATTTAAAGTTCAAAATAATTTCATATTCTTATTGAAACTTATATTGCAATAAGAATAGGAAATTACCTTGACAGAAAACCTCTAATATGACTGGAATCAATATAAAAAGTCTGAGATGTTTGTTTATTTATTATATAAAATTAATCAATTCATTTTTCACTTACTCACTAAAACACCTCCAGTGTATCCATATGTACAGGGATTCCTCCTAGGCATAACAAATGGTTTCTTTTTAAACCAGTCCTGGAAAATCCCTTTATTATTCTTCTGATGTTTACTTGGCTCCTTTGTTGCAATTTTACTTTTTTCTCTAGCAGCTTTGTGTTCTAAACATAAAAATTAATCATATACATATGCCATTTGGTTCTGTAATCAATGAAAAGAAGAGAATAACAATAGCAAAAGAAGACTGTTACATACAATAAAAATTACATTACATACAAAAAATTACATACAAGAAAAATACAACAAAATAGCATCTCTCTCTCTCTCTCTCTCTTCTCCCCCCTTGAAGGGACATGTTCAAATCATTGTTGTTATTTGGTTTTTAGGAGCATTAGCAACTAAGGCCATATTGCTCCAGGGATATGCTGTGGTCATTCCCTGACCTTTCCGCATCCTCCATATTTGGTGGTCACTGGCTAGAACCCCAGTCTAATCAAGAAGCGTATGCTACGCACTGCTGCTCCTGCCAAACTGGCTACGAAGGCACCGTTCAAATCATTATGAAACAGCACAGCCTAGTTCTGATCATTAATCACTGTCCATGCTTCTTATTACATTAGATATCTTGGAAATAAGTGCAAGCTGCAACACACAATGATTTTGAACTTATAAAAGCAGGAAAGATGTGCTATTCAGTATTTAGTTTTCAGAAATAGCATATTACATTTGCTATACTAATAAAGTCTAATAAAAAAAAAAAAAAAGCATTAAGGCTTTATTTTTCTAAAAACATAAAAAAAGCCTGAATGCTCTTGCCACTTCTAAAAACAACACCGAAGCCTTTGACTGTAAGCTGATAGAATTTTGTTGTGTTCAGTTAGATGCCATAAAATCTTCATCCATTGTTTTGAGTTTTGCAGAGGGAAATAAATCATATAGGGCACGGTCACGTGAATATAGAGGTTCATACTTTTTCTTCTTTTTCTTTCAAAAAAAGAAAAAATATCAACCTCTTTTTTTCCTTTTCTCTTTCTGACTTTTTTTCATTTTCTTTAAGAACCAGTTCTTTTTCAGGCCAAAAGTTCTTGCTTGAGTGGAAAATACAGTGTATGCAAGAGCACTGTTATGATGGAGATACTGTCCATTATTTTAAAACAGCTGATGGTGTTTTTTCCTAATTTTTCCTCTCAATCCAATTAGAACATTTTTATAATAAATCTGGTGTATCATCTGACAATTCTGAACAAATTAATAATGATTAATACCGTGAATGCTGAAAAGACTAAATGACATAATTTTCATTGAAAACTTGAAATTTTTTTTTTGGAGGGGACAAATTTGGAAACTTCCACTGGGATAACTGGATTTTTTTGTTTCAGTGGTCAATGCTGCACACACATTTCATCACTGATAGCAATACAATTTATGAACTAAGGTCCAGTTTTATCCTTCTTTACAGCTTCTCACACAGTTCTTAATTGTGAATCTGCAGTATTAAATTTTAGTTTAGCATTAGCATTAGTAGAGGCATTTGATGCAAGAAAGCAAGCTTATGCAGCATCAGCCAAAAAAAAAAAAAAAAAAAAACCACTCCCAATTCACCCCACTGTTCGTTCAAAATACCTGTCCAGCTGAGCCTTAAACTTATTTAGGCTATCAACTTCCACGACAAGGGATGGAAGTCTGTTCCACCAACCAACCACTCGCTGGCTAAAGGCAAATTTCCGCACGTCTATCCTACATCTGTCTTTCCTCAATTTGAATTTATGCCCTCTCAGGTGATTATTCTGAGCGAAAGGAAGAATCCCATCAGCATTGAGCATGCTCAAACCATTCAATGCTTTATACACCTCTATCAGATCACCTCGCTGGTGCCTAGTCTCCAGACACTGTAATTTGCAAATCTTAAGCCTTTCTTCGTAAGAGCACCCCTTTGTTCCATTCACTAATCTTGTTGCCCTTCTCTGTACTCGTTCCAGCAGCTCTACATCCTTCTTGAAATGAGGCCTCCAGGCCTGTATACAGTACTCTAGGTGTGGCCTGACCATTGCCTTATACAAGGGAATAATCACCTCCTTATCCCTGCTAGAAAAATTCCTATATATCATTGACAATACACCATGAGCTACTCTTGCAGCCCGTCTGCACTGCTCAGAGAACTTCATATCCACCTGCACAACCACCCCCAGGTCCCTTTCATTCTCTACCACTGTCAGTGTAATACCACAGAGTTGATACGTTGCTCTGGGGTTGCTGTTTCCCATGTGTAGTACTTTACATTTGTCAATGTTAAACTTCATTTGCCACCTCTCAGCCCATCTGCTCAACCTTTCCAGATCCTGTTGCAGCAGCATAGTGTCAGTAGTGTCCTTGACAACCCTGCCTACCTTTGTATCGTCTGCAAACTTCGACATTAAGCTTGATATACCATCATCAATATCATTTATGAATACAGAAAACAATAATGGACCCAACACTGAGCCCTGAGGGACTCCACTAATAACATTAGTCCACGACGAGCAGTGTCCATTGATTACCACTCTCTGTCTTCTCCCCCTCAGCCACCCCTTTACCCACAGCAGCAATTTGCCTCCAATGTTACACTGCTCCAATTTGTGCAGCAGTCTTCCATGTGCAACAGTATCAAAAGCCTTTCTAAGATCCAAGTATATAATATCAAAGTTATTCCCTGCATCCAGTTCTTTTGTGACTGCATCATAGTATCCAATCAAATTGGTCAGGCAAGACTTCCCCTTAACAAAACCATGCTGAGTCCGAGCTATAACTGAAGTCTTGTCTAAATGATCCTGCAGTGCTTCTTTAACTAGTGCCTCCATTAATTTTCCTGGAACAGAAGTTAAACTCACAGGTCTATAATTGCTTGTGTCAGCTTTTGATCCTCCTTTGTGAATTGGGGTCACATTTGCACATCTCCAGTCTATGGGTACCTCCCCTGAGTCCAAGGAAGCTCTCATAATTATGGTTAAGGGTTTGCTTACTTCCTTTGCTGCCTCCTTTAATATAACTGGATAGATCCCATCCACCCCAGGTGCCTTTCTTGTGTTTATCTTCAACAATTTCTCCTCCACTTTACTCTCAGTTATTACAAGATTTTCTAGCTTACTGCTAGAGTTGAATACACCTCTGGCTTTCCCCTCGCTAAATAACTCTTCATGTGTGAATGTCGATGCAAAATATTCATTTAGTTTGTTAGCTACCTGAGCAGGATCATCAACAGTTGACCCATCGATATCAAGTGGACCAATCTGATTCATCCCCTTCCTTCTAGAGTTTACATAAGTAAAGAACTCTTTGCTGTTTTTCTTTGCATCCCTTGCCAAAGATTTCTCGTAATCTGCCTTCGCCTGCCTAACCTCCTTTGTAACTTGGTTACAGATCAACTTGTATCTATCATAGGCTTCTGTGTCATGTGTTAATTTGTATGTATCCCATGCATGTTTCTTCTCTGCCATATGCCTCATCAGTTCATCTGACATCCATTTAGGCCTAAACCTTGAACAATATTTCTTAATTGGTATGTAAAGTCTAGTAGCTTCCAAGATAAGTTCTTTGAATGCTTCCCATTTTGCATTTACTGTTGGTAACATCATCAGTTGGTCCCACTGTATAGAATTTAAATACTGTCTCAGTCCATCGTAGTCGCCTTTACGAAAGCAATAACCCTTCCCTTTACCCCTAATGGTAGTTACCTCTTTGAGTAAATCCCACTTCAGCACACTGTGATCACTGCCACCTAGTGGTTCATTTATCTGCAGATTCTTAATGCATGAAGAATCACTGCTGATAATCAAATCAAGAGTATTCCTCCCTCTAGTTGCCTCCCGAACATGCTGATGTAGAAAACAATCATCCAATAAATCCACAAAAGCCTTGCTAGTGTGTGAGTGACCAGCCCACAAATTCCAGTCAATATCTGAGAAATTAAAATCTCCCATTATAAGACTCTCTGATTTACTGGCCCACTCTATTTCCCTGTACAGTTTCTTATTATACTCATCAGAGTCATTAGGCCTATAGCACACTCCTACTCTCAATTTTGATCTCCCAATGCTTATGTCACACCAAACTGACTCGACACTGCACTGTCCAGCGATGTCCACTGGCTTCACTTCCTTGGATTTTATGTATTTCTTAACTAATAGCATAACCCCTCCTCCCTTCCTATCCAGTCTATCTTTTCTGTAGACGTTGTACTCCCCAAATTCCAGTTCTGCATTCCTTATATCTGTGTGACACCACGTCTCTGGAATCCCCACAATATCTGCCTTTGATGTTTTGAGCAATACCTCAAATTCATAAAATTTATTCACTAAACTCCTAGCATTGGTGTACACGCAAGTATACATGCACCTATTTCTATTCTTAGCTACCCTAACACAACCCATGTGTTTACTTGTACCGCAATGACTCCCAGCAGTCTCTGAAATATCCTGAATCTTGTTTTTCAGGCTTCTGCTCATTCCAATAGAAGCAGTGCAAGAATCTCTTTCACCTCTGCCAGTGGCTACTGTTAATCTATTTGTCTTTGTATCCCCCCAAGCTAGCAGTTTTCCGACCCACCTAACACTGCCTCGATAGCATCAGCAAATATTCTTGCACCCTTTCTATTTAAGTGTATCCCATCCCTGTAGAAGCAATCCCTCCTGTTAACAAGTACAGTCCAGGCTGAAAAAAATTCTACCCCTTGAGCCTTGCACAATCTTTCCAGGGCCGAATTGATCGACAAGGCTCTCATCATATACTCCCTCCTATCGTGTCTGGACAGAATTGCAGACACTTTCAAATTCAACCCAATTTCACGGCTTTTTTTCAACAGTGACCTGTACTTGTTAAGCAATTCTGCCGGTCTCCTACTCTTGATATCATTAGTGCCCACGTGTACAACTATATCACTTTTTGTGCCCTTAAAAGATGATATCTGCTCTACAACGTCATCAACCTTTGCCCCTGGCAGACATACCCTGGTCAGTTGCAATTTTTCAGATTATATCTGTAAGCAGTCCAAATCACTATGAAACAGCATGGCCTAGTTCTGATCTTTAATCACCATCTAGGCTTTTTGGCATCAACAAACTCAGACAACTTATCATGTACATCCTAATCATCATTAACGAAAATTAAAAATGGGAGAGGGTGGCCCTAGCACTAATGGTTTACTATTGCAAATGCTGCACATGGAGGGGCCCATGGTTGCAAGGGGGGGCTGACATGGATTTTGTATAAAAAATAAAAAGTAAATTTTGAACTAAATTTTGTTTCTCTGTTAAAGTGCCAATGATGAATGTAACATTAATGTATTCAGCAGCTATGTATGTGCTAAAAATAAACTTCTGAAACTCAATTTCTTATAAATATATATATATATATATATATATTATGTGAGGTAAAAGTTAAGCAAAAGTAATAAAAATAAATAAATATGGCTATGTAGCTATCATTAGAGGCAGCAAATGCACATCCTCCACATGATGCCTAATTATATCTGATAATTAAAATAAATATGATATATAAAATAAAACATCTGCCAGTAGTACGGCAATAATGCAGAGCGAAACGAAACGCAAAATAATATAAAATAAACAAACAGGGAAAGGAAAGTAGAGATAATAGGACAAAAAGGTAGTCGATAATCCCCTGTAAAAATTTTGTCAATTAAGTCATTAAACCCAATTAATAAAAAATGTAAATTTAAAATAATGCCAATTATAAATAATTTAGCGGTACCCCCCTCGAAGGTACCAGTTCCAAAAAACGTGAAATATCACCAAAAAAGGGGTTAAAGAAACTACCAAAAACTAAAATATCAAAATGATAGACTGACCATCATGCCCCACATCGACAGAGGACCACGAGGCCAATAATGGTCATGGAATCGCTGCATTTCAATCGTCATACAAATCATTGCAAAGGCAGAAATATCGAAGAACCAAACCACCCTTCCATTCTCCGATAGATCAACCAATGCAGAGGATTTGCATGGCGGTGGTCCTTATGCAGCGAAAAATAAACTACAGAACAGAGAACACTCTTGATCAGAGCCACACCACAGACATAATGCAAGCTTAACCAGCTTATATAATAGAAAGGAAAAGAATAGATGGCGGCACAGGCGCCGCTTATTTAGCATATCAACCCACTACTACCACTAATTTATATTATGTGAGGTAAAAGTTAAGCAAAAGTAATAAAAATAAATAAATATGGCTATGTAGCTATCATTAGAGGCAGTAAATTCACATCCTCCACATGATGCCTAATTATATCTGATAATTAAAATAAATATGATATTTAAAATAAAAACATCTTAAGCTTGCATTATGTCAGTGGTGTGGCTCTGATCAAGAGTGTTCTCTGTTCTGTAGTTTATTTTTCGCTGCAGAAGGACCACCGCCATGCAAATCCTCTGCATTGGTTGATCTATCGGAGAATGGAAGGGTGGTTTGGTTCTTCGATATTTCTGCCTTTGCGATGATTTGTATGACGATTGAAATGCAGCGATTCCATGACCATTACTGGCCTCGTGGTCCTCTGTCGATATGGGGCATGATGGTCAGTCTATCATTTTGATATTTTAGTTTTTGGTGGTTTCTTTAACCCCTTTTTTGGTGATATTTCACGTTTTTTGGAACTGGTACCTTCGAGGGGGGTACCGCTAAATTATTTATAATTGGCATTATTTTAAATTTACATTTTTTATTAATTGGGTTTAATGACTTAATTGACAAAATTTTTACAGGGGATTATCGACTACCTTTTTGTCCTATTATCTCTACTTTCCTTTCCCTGTTTGTTTATTTTATATTATTTTGCGTTTCGTTTTGCTCTGCATTATTGCCGTACTACTGGCAGATGTTTTTATTTTAAATATCATATTTATTTTAATTATCAGATATATATATATATATATATATTTTTTTTTTTTTTTTTAATTTATTTATATATTTACTGTACTCAGCAATTTCCAGCAAGTTTTGGCAACCCCACCACACATTAATATACAGACAATATCGTACAGGTTAATATTTGAAATATCAAACAGAAATGCTGACGTTGAGGTATAATAAAATGCAAACAATATCATGCAGGTAGTAGTAGTAGTGGCATGCGATGCAAGAAAGCAAGCGTATGAGCTTATGCAGCATCAGCCAAAAAAAAAAAAAAAAAAAATTTCACACAACCATTCCCTCCAAATGTTTGTCCAGTTCCTTCTTAAATTTATTTAACCTATCAACTTCCACGACAGATGAAAGTTTGTTCCAGCAATTAACCACCCACTGGATAAAGACAAATTTCCGCACATCTATTCTACATCTGTCCTTCCTAAATTTCGATTTACGGCCCCTTAGGTTCGTAATCTGAACAATTTGAAGAATCCCATCAGAAATCAGCGTGCTCAACCTATTGAGGCCTTATACACCTCAATAGGAGACTAGGCACCTCGCAGGTGCCTAGTCTCCAGCTGCTACAATTTGCAGAACTTAAGCCTCTCCTGGTAAGAGGATCCTTCATTCCCCTCACCAATCTTGTTGCCCTTCTCTGTACACGCTCAAGCAAATCTACATCCTTCCTAAAATGAGGCCTCCAGACCTGCATGCAGTACTCAAGGTGTGGCCTGACCATTGTCTTATACAGAGGGACAATCGCCTCCTTTTCCCTGCTAGCAAAATTCCTGTATATCATTGAAAAAACTATGACCTGCCCTAGCAGCCCATCTGCATTGCTCAGAAAACTTCATATCTGACTGCACAATTACTCCCAGGTCTTTTTCATTTTCCATCACCTCAAGTGTAGTACCACACAGTTGGTACATTTCTCTGGGGTTACTTCTACCCATATGCAGTACTTTGCATTTTTCAATGTTAAACTTCAGTTGCCACTTCTCAGCCCATCTGCCCAAATTTTCTGGACCCTGTTGCAGTAACACACTGCCATTACTGTTATTAATAACCCTGCCAATGTTTGTATCATCTGCAAACTTTGATACTAAGCCTGATATACCTTTATTAATATCATTGAAAAATATACAAAACATCAGTGGACCCAACACCGAACCCTGTGGGACTCCACTAATAACATTAGTCCACGAAGATACAGCTGTTTGTATGCGCGTGCGAGAGAGAGAGAGAGAGAGAGAGAGAGAGAGAGAGAGAGAGAGAGAGGGGGGGGGGGATCTATCTAGAGCAGCGTTTCCCAAACTTTTTTAGTTACGGACCCCTTTTCATCTCACAATATATTTGTGGAACACTTACGTAACGTATTTATGGAACAAGTTTAGCAGGATCCAAAGAACCATTTGCTAATACTTTATTACATACGACGCACTGTGTATCAGGATCATCTTTATTTCCAACACATGTAAAGCTGAAATTCAAATAACTGTCATCATACTTTCGTTTTGGTCTTTTATTAGATGGTTCCTGTTTTTTCACTTTGGATTTTTAGGGATCAAAAGGCTGCGATTGTTCATCCTCACTTTGAAGTATGACAATATTGTGTCCGTTTTCATCGACCACAGTTCCACTACCAGAAGCACTTGCTTCTCGTTTTAAAGTTCCTTTTTTCAACCACAAATCCATGGTCATTTATTTTAATAATAATATTTTGAAATACTAATAATTATCCAAAAAATATTTATACAAGTGTGTTTAGTTATGCTTACTAGTTTTCCGCACTACTACAGAACTAATCTCGCAATTGCGAAGACAGTCCACATCACACCACCAGCACTGTGTAAACATGCAAAAACGTGTCAGCAGAAGGCTACTTGGTTTCATACACCTAAACAATGCATGATATCAGTTCACTTCTCCCTCTCCCTCAACCCACATACTCCAGGCTAAACTGTATAACACATGCTTCTTAATTAGACTAGGGTTCGAGCCTGTCATCACCAAATAGGGAGGATGCGGAAAGGTCAGGAAATGACCACTGCATATTCTCGGAGCAATATGGCCTTAGTTGCTAATGCTCCTAAAAACCAAATAACCAACCAGGCTAAATCGCAGAAGAATGGCATACTGAATCACTATATTGCTACTTTTTCGTAGATATCATTACCTCTACATATACTTCTGTATGCAAAGCCCACCAAAATAGTGTTCTGTGGTCTATTTGATTATTAGTCAATGCCAGTACAGTACAATCAATAAACGAAAAAAAAATAATATTAAAAATTAGAATGATACAAAAGTGGTGTACATTACAAATATGCAAAATTTATTTATTTTATTTATTTTTTTTAATTATTAATTACGATTTTTGACAGAACACTTGTTCACACCTGATGAAACACTAGTGTTCTGTGGAACATGGTTTGGGAAACACTGATCTAGAGTATGCAAACTGCCATATGTTAGTGATACTGTACCCATCAAAGCTGATCAGTGTAATATTGAATATGTTTCTATAACATGACATAGACTTCTGTTCTGTTGGGTGCTCAGCCTAGGTCAGCATCGTGATCCTAAAGTCATAATTTGGTTATTTGTCAAGTTAAAAATTGGTTGCCAATTCAAAGTGTTCATCAAATGTCCAGCCAAGACACCCAAACGAATCCTAAGGATGCCAAAACAAATCCCTTTACCAAGGAAACACATTTTCAAATGAGAAATTGTTTGCAGAAATGCTAATTATAGTACCATGGTATAAACAGGGAATAAGAAACAGCTCAGCCCCTCAAATACACACAATATTAATATGACCAAAGTCAGATGGCCACCTTTGGCAAGTGTCAGTATCATTATTGGTATTAGTAGTGGCAAATTATACAAGAAAGCAAGCTTATACAGCATCAGCAAAAAAAAAAAAAAACTTCTCATTTCACCTATCCAACTGATCCAACAGTTTGTCTAGCTCTTCCTTTAATTTATTCAAGCTATCCACTTTGACAACAACAGATGGAAGATTGTTCCAGAAATCAACCACCTGCTGGCCAAAGGAAAAATTCTGCACCCATCCTTCCTCAATTTGAATTTATGCCCCCTCATGTGTGTAGTCTTGACTAAGAGGAAGAATCCCATCAGTAGTGAGCTTGCTCAATCCATTTAAAGCCTTAAACACTACAATCAGATCACACTACAAGTGCCTAGACTCCAGATGCTGCAATTTGCAGAACTGAAGCCTTTCTTGGTAAGAGCAAGAAAAGCTCAGCCCCTTTGCTCTCTTTACCAATCCTGCTGCCATTCTCTGTACCAATTTCAGGAGCTGTATATCGTTCCTAAAATGAAGCCTCCAGACCTGTACTCAAGATGAGGCCTCCAGACCTGTACTCAAGATGAGGCCTGACCATTGCATTATACAGTGGGATAATCACCTCCTTATACCTGCTAGCAAAATTCTGTATATCATTGACAAAATCCCATGAGAAGTCCTGGCAGCCTGTGTGCACTGCTCAAAGAACTTCATATCTGACTGCACAATTATCCCCAGGTGTATTCCATTTTCCCCTACTGTGAGTATAGTACCACACAGTTGGTACATTAATTTGGGATTAATGCTACCCAACTGCAGTACTTTGCATTTTTCAATGTTAAACTTCAATTGTCAGCTCATGTGCCTAATGTTGCTAGACCGTGTTACAATAACATCCCATCATCATTGTGATTAACCACCCTGCTAAGTTTTTGTGAGCTTCTCAGTAAATGAGTACAGTAACTACATTTAAGCTTATTGCTTTCTTTAAAGTTTACTGTATAGTAATTGAATATTAAAAATAGAAACAGCTTTTTTTAAGTAATTAACCTAAGGCGAGTTATTTAAAAAAAAACACTTGCTATTTTTAGATACTGCAACAAGACCTAGAAAAATTAGGCAGATGGGCTGAGAAACTGGCAGTTGAGGCTTAACATTGACAAATCCAAGGTACTGCATATTAGTTAGTTAGTTATTTGGTTTTTTAGGAGCATTAGCAACTAAGGCCATATTGCTCCGGGATATGCGGTGGTCATTCCCTGACCTTTCCACATCCTCCGTATTTGGTGGTGACGGGCTCGAACCCCGATCTAATCAAGAAGCGTGTGCTATGCACTGCTGCTCCTTCCCACCTGGCTACAGAGGCACCAAGGTACTGCATATGGGTAACAGTAATCTCACATTAATGTACCGATTGTGTGGTACTATACTAAGGGTGGTGGAAAATGAAAAAGACTTGGGAGTAATTGTGCATTTAGATATGAATTTCTCTGGACAATGCACACAGGCTGTCAGGGCAGCTCATGGGGTTTTGTCAATGGTATACAGGAACTTTGCTAGCATAAATAAGGAAGTGATTATCTCACTGTACAAAGCAATGGTTAGGCGAAATCTTGAGTACAGAATACAGGTGTGGAGACCCTATTTTAGGAAGGATATAAATCTGTTGGAAGAGGTGCAGAGAAGGGCAGTGAGATTGGTGAAGAGAACGAAAGTCTTACCAAGAAACGCTTCAGTTCTACAAATTGCAGAATCTGGAGACTGGGAACCTGTTAGGTGATCTGATAGGGATTTTTAAAGCTTTGAATGGAGTCAGCAAGCTCAGTGTAGATGTCATTCTTCCTCTTGCTCAGGCTACACACATGAGGGGGCATAAATTGAAATGAAGAAGGATGGTTGTAGGACAGATGTGTGGAGGATTGCCTTCAGCCAGCAGGTGTTTGATTGTTGGAATAAACATCCATCTATTGTTGCGAAAGTGGATAGTCTGAATAAATTTGAGTGAAAACTATACAAATTAATGAAGGGGATGGACAGGTAATGTGGGAATTTTTTTATTTTTTGGCTGATGCTTTATAAGCTTGCTTTCTTGCATCATAAGCCACTATTGCTAATAATAATAATAATAATAATAATAATTAAAACTTAACTGAAAATATTATAGCTGAGCAGTTTTACTCTGCAATGTGCAGCAAAAAGCAACTGCCTATTAGACATACAACAGTTCTTAAAGATAAGTTTTTTAAACAATTTCAATAAACTTCATTTAACTAGAATTGAAATGAGCACTCCCATCCCCATAATTCTGCTAAGAAGGATAAGGTGTGTTTTTCTGTAATATGCGAGAAACTGCATGTACCTGCTTTGATATATTTTCAATAAATAGCACTGAACCACAAGCACAGAAATGTGTTCCAGTATAAACAGCTTCAGAAAACTAACACAAATAATTCAATTACTCGTGGACACCAAAAATAACTTTTAGAGCAATAAACAGACAGCTTTCAAAATTTATTCTTGTCACAAATTGGAAATGCTACAAATTAGTAACCATTTAAGTTTACTGCTTTCTTTAAAGTTTACTGTGTAGTAACTGAATATTAAAAATAGAAACAGTTTTTTTTAAAAGTAATTAACCTAAGGTGAGTTAATTAAAAAAACACTCACAATTTTTAGATACTGCAACAAAACCTAGAAAAATTAGGCAGATGGGCTGGGCTGAGAAACTGGCAGTTGAGACTTAACATTGGCAAATTTCTGCAAAATTGGCGAAGTTCTGCAAACTGCAGCTTCAGAAGACTAGGCACCTGTGAAGCGATATGAGTGAGGCATATAAGGCCTTGAATGGATTCAGCAGGCTCAATGCTGATGGGATTCTTCCTCTTGCTCAGATTACAAACCTGAGGGGGCATAGATTCAAAGTGAGGAAAGACAGTTGTAGAATAAATGTGCAGAAGTTTGCCTTTAGCCAGTGGGTAGTTGACTGCTGGAACAAACTTCCTTCTGTTGTTGTGGAAGTTGATTGCTTAGATAAATTCAAGGCAGAACTAGACAAATATTTGGAATGAATGGATCAGTGAAATGGGAAGGGTTTTTTTTTTTTTTTTGGCAGATGCTGTATAAGCTTGCTTTCTTGCATCATGTGCCTCTACTAATGCTAAATCCAAGCTACTCAGATTAACGTTGATTGAAAACCAAATTGGAGAATATTAAATTTTTTTTTTCAACAGGGAGCCTCTTAAGCACTCAAATACTTGCTAATGGTTACCTCTTCTCCCAAGGCATTTGGAACAGTCCTATTTAGGGTAATAGACAGCAACTCAGAGGGAGGTGGGGTATGGTATAACAAATGTACGCGGGTGTATCAAAAAGTTTGTACTCTTACCTAGAAATAATAGCCCTAGAAAGGTGAAACTTCACGGGAACTTTAATCCTTTTCTATGTACTCTCCAGGAATAGTAACACATTTCTCCCATCTATGGATCACTTGTTTAATGCCTTGATCATAGAAGTCTGCACTTTTTGCCTGAAACCACGATTCCACTTCATTGATGACTTCCTGAGATGAATCAAAGTGGCATCCACGCAATGGTTTCTTCATTTCTCGAAACAAGTAGTCTGACAGTGCTAGGTCAGGATAACAGGGTGAGTGCTGCAGTAGTTCGAAGCCGCACTGGTCAACAAAGTTGTTGGTGGCAACAGCCATGTGAGTCTGTGCATTGTCTAGAAAATGGACATCTCAGGTTAACATTCCATGCCCTTTCACCTTCAAAGCATTGTGTAACTTTTTCAAAAGATTTCTGTAGTATTCTCCGGTAAGTGTGGAACCATGAGGTAAGTAATCTGTCAGGATAACCCCTTTTCTGTCCCAAAACACAGACAACATCACCTTCTTCACAGATGGAGTGGTCTTTGCCTTTTTTGGGAGGTGGGGAGGAAGTGTGCTTCCACTGCTTTGACTTGTCTTTAGTCTCCAGGTCATACTGGTACACCTAGCATTCGTCATTTGTCACCAACTGATCAAAAAAGCTCTCAACATCCGCATTACACAAATCCAATAGTTGGCAAGAACATTGCATTTGACATTGCTTCCACAAAGGTGTCAGCAATCTTGGAACCCATAATGCAGAGACCTTAAACATGTGCAGATGGCCATGTAAAATGCTGTGAGCAGACCCATAACTAATTCCCACTGCATTTGCGATGAAATGAATTGTCACACATCTGTCACTCAGCACCAGCTGCTCAACCTTTGCAACCGTCTCACTGTCTGTGGATGTTGATGGCCTTCCTTCTCTTGGCTTGTCAAAAGGACAACACTGGAACTCCTCTTTCCACTTTTTTACAGTGTCATAGGATGGACAATTCTGCCCATACACAACTTTCATTTCCTCATCAATTTCCAGCTTTCATGCCCTGCAAATGCAGGAACTTTATCACTGCTCAATACTCCACTTTGTCAACCATAGTGTCCTTCCTCAGATTCCAGGCTCCATTGGTGTATGATCACCTACGGTAATGAAATTTCACATGTTAGTTATTGAATATGTAGACAAATATTAAAAACGGCATCTTCCTACTAATGTTTTATCTAGTTCAGGATACAAACTTTTTGATATTCCCTCATATTCCATCCAAAGAAAGCAATTTTAATAAAATAGTTAACCATGTTAAAGAGGGGGAAAACTGTACACAGTTGGCCAAGGCCAAGTTGCTGGTGTAACGTCAGAAGTAGGATTCCTCAAAAATTGGTTCTTATCATTAGCCAGAATGATGGATTGGATGGAAAGAGGAAATTATGCAGGAATTAAAAGGAAAGCACAAGATAGAGAAGCATGGTGTCAATAGAGCCCTGAGCATGCCTGAGGGCAGAGAATTTGAAGAAGAAGATTATTAGCCACAGGCTTTTGCTGCATTAGGCAAAAAATCAAATAAAGATAGATAAGAAAATACAAATTATGCACTTCCCTCCTCACATAGGTAATGATCCATTTAACTTTGAATTTCTTCAAACTGTTAGCCTCAACTACCTGCAGTAGCAACCTGTTCCAGTAATCAGCAACTCACTGGCTAAAAGAAAACTTCCTATAATCTAGGCTAAACTCTGTAATTTGAATTTATGGTCCCCCTAGTTCTGGAATTCTTTATAACAGTGAAAATTTTGCCTTCATTTTACTAACTCCTCTCAGAATCTTATAAACCTCAATGAGGTCCAATCTAAGGTGCATGGTTGCCAAGCTCTGTAGCCCACATAACCAAAGTCTTTCCTCATATGGTTGCCCTTTGCCAATCCCACCATGAGAGTTGCCCACCTTTGAATCTTTCAAAAAGGTCAACGTAATTTTCAGATATGGACTCCATATTTGGCATTCCAAGTGTGGTCTTACAACTGCCTTATATAGTAAGATTATGATACTACCCCTATCTCTACAAGCCATTAGTCAATAAATAATCAATAGGGCACTATGGGCTTTCCTGGCTGCCTGTTTGCACTACTTAAAGAACTGCACAGTGGGTAGTTGAATGGTGCAACAGACTTCCATCTTTTGTTGTGGAAGTTGATAGCCTAAATAAATTTAAAGCTGAGCTGGACAGGCATTTGGAACAAATGGAGGGGTGAAATGGGAGGGTTTTTTTTATCGTATGCCTCTGCTAATGCATATCTGCCCATATCATAACTTCCAGATCCCTTTCTTCCTCTACTGTTTTTAAATTCAACCCAACCAAGTGAATAAGTTATTTTGAGGATGCTATGCCATGAGTGGAAGACACTGCATTTTGCTGCATTAAAACATAGCTGCCACTTTTCTGACCATCCAGAAGCCTATTCAAGTTATGCTGAAGAAGTATTGCTTGGCACTGATCATTAACAACTCTTTCAATCTTTACATCATCTGCACATTCTGACATCATGCCTTTATCCCTTCATTGATATCATTTATGAAAATCAGAAAAAAACAGGGATCCATGAACTGATCCTTGGGAACCCCACTTCTGACTTTATACTAATTTGAAGAATATCTATTAATCACAACCCTTTTCCTTCTGTCCTGCAGCCACCCTGCAATCCATCTTAGGGTCTATCCAGTAATCCCAATATGTTTCAGTTTATACAGTAACCTCTCATGAGGTTACTGTAAAAGCTCATGAGGTAACCTCTCATGAGTCAAATGCCTTGCTAAAATTCAATTAAACTATATAAAAATTGTTCTCTACATCCAGTTCATGAGTAGTTGTGTCAAAATAACTTAAACAAAAAAATTTCTATCTAAATGCCCCTGAATTGCACTCTTAATCTGGAAGTAGATAGCTTAAATAAATTCAAGGCACAATTAGACAAACATTTGGAACAAATGGATCCGTAAAATGGGAAGGTTTTTTTTTTTCGTTTTTTTTTGGCTGATGCTGAATAAGCTTGCATCATTTGCCATTACTACTACTGCTATTTTCACTAGCAATGAAGTTAAACTAATAGGGCTATAGCTGCCAACTTTGCGCTAAGAACAGCTTTTATACACTGGTAATACATTGGCCTTTCTCCAATCTCAAGGAATCTTTCCAGAGTCAAACAATGCCATCATAATTAACCTCAATAGTTCAATACACTTTCTAGCCATCTCTCTCAAAACTACTGGGTATGCCATCAACTCTAAGAGCCTTACTTGCCTTTAAGCTTGAAAGTTTTCCTAATAGTCATCTGCAGTTTTGATGTGACATATGGCCGTGTGAGTGATGATGATGAGACACATATAGTTTTGATGTGACATATGGCCATGTGAGTGATGATGAGACATGAAATTCATGATTTTTTCAAAAGGTGATATAGTTGTACACATTGGCACTAATGATATTAAGAGTAGGAGACCGGCAGAATTACTTAACAAGTACAGGTCACTGTTGAACAAAAGCCAAGAATTAGGATTGAATTTGAAAGTGTCTGCAATTCTGCACAGACACGATAGAAGGGAGTATATGATGAGAGCCTTGTCGATCAATTTGGACCTGGAAAGATTGTGCAAGGCTCAAGGGGTAGAATTTTTTTCAGCCTCGTCTGTACTTGTTAACAGGCGAGACTGTTTCTACACGGATGGGATATACTTAAATAGAAAGGGTGCAAGAATATTTGCTGATGCTATCGAGGCAGTGTTAAGGGTAAGTTGCTACAATGGATAAAAGGATGGTTGAGTGGGAGAAGACAGAGGGTGGTAATCAATGGGTGCTGCTCTTCGTGGACTAATGTTATTAGTGGAGTCCCACAGGGTTCGGTGTTGGATCCACTGTTGTTTTGTATATTTATCAATGGTATTGATGAAAGTATATCAGGCTTAATGTCGAAGTTTGCAGATGATACAAAGGTTGGCAGGGTTGTTAATGACAGTAATGGCAGTGTGCTACTGCAACAGGATCTAGATAATTTGGGCAGATGGGCAAAGAAGTGGCAACTGAAGTTTAACCTTGACAAATAAAAAGTACTGCATAAGGGTAGAAGTAACCCTGGAGAAACGTACTAACTTTGTGGTACTACACTTGAGTTGGTAGAAAATGAAAAAGACCTGGGAGTAATTGTGCAAGCAGATATGACGTTTTCTGAGCAATGGAGACAGGCTGCCAGGGCAGGTCATGGGGTTTTGTCAATGATATACAGGAATTTTGCTAGCAGGGAAAAGGAGGTGATTATCCCTCTGTATAAGGCAATGGTCAGGCCACGCCTAGAGTACTGCGTACAGGTCTGGAGGCTTCATTTTAGGAAGGATGTAGATTTACTTGAGCGTGTACAGAGAAGGGCAACAGGTTGTTGACGTTGCAGAGCGGATATCATCTTTTAAGGGCACAAAAGGTGATATAGTTGTACATGTTGGCACTAATGATATTAAGAGTAGGAGACCGGCGGAATTACTTAACTTAAGGATTTAATTTTTGTTTTAAATTTTATTGAATTAAATTGGAATCATGACTCTGACCAGAGCAGCAAAGCAAAAGGCTCAAGCTAATGGGAGTGCTGTGGTTCAGGGGAGAACTGAGGGGGGCAGTTGCCCTCTGAATCACAGTCTATTAAAATGCACTGTTTGCTTGATGTTTGCGGAGCAGTTGGGTACGGGACATGATACTGCCAAGAGGGATGTCTTTGTGTGTGCACGATGTAAGGAGTGCAAGGAAATCAGGCGACAACTCATAATTTTGTTATGGGCCTTTATGAGACCTTGAAGGACAGGGTGGATGCCCTCGAAGGAAATAAATTGAGGGGCCCATCAAGCTCTCAGCTGCCCACATCAACGCCAGAGCTTGCACTTGGTCATCGGGCAACACAGGGGCAGCCCCCTAGGCAGAATGCGCTGGTCCCACAGGAACTAGTAGTTGTTGGTAACTCTATTGTCGGGGAAACGGGGAACATGCTTTGTAAAAAGGATAGGTGGAATAGGACCAGGGTATGTCTGCCAGGGGCAAAGGTTGATGACGTTGTAGAGCGGATATCATCTTTTAAGGGCACAAAAGGTGATATAGTTGTACACGTTGGCACTAATGATATTAAGAGTAGGAGACCGGCGGAGTTACTTAGCAAGTACAGGTCACTGTTGAAAAAAAGCCGTGAATTAGGGTTGAACTTGAAAGTGTCTGCAATTCTGCCCAGACACGATAGGAGGGAGTATATGATGAGAGCCTTGTCGATCAATTCGGCCCTGGAGGGATTGTGCAAGGCTCAAGGGGTAGAATTTTTTTCAGCCTGGACTGTACTTGTTAACAGGAGAGATTGCTTCTACAGGGATGGGATACACTTAAGTAGAAAGGGTGCAAGAATTTTTGCTGATGCTGTCGAGGCAGTGTTAGGTGGGTCGGAAAACTGCTAGTTGGGGGGGATACAAGGACTAATAGATTAACAGTAGCCACTGGCAGAGGTGGAAGTGATTCTTGCACTGCTTCTATTCAAATGAGCAGAAGTCTGAAAAACAAGATGCAGGATATTTCAGAGACTGCTGGTAGTCATTGCGTTACAAGTAAACACATGGGTTGTGTTAGGGTAGCTAAGAATAGAAACAGGTGCATGAATACCTGCGTGTACACCAATGCTAGGAGTTTGGTAAATAAATTTGATGAACTTGAGGTATTGCTCAAAACATCAAAGGCAGATATTGTTGGGATATCAGAGACGTGGTGTCACACAGATATAAGTAATACGGAACTGGAATTTGGGGAATACAATGTATATAGAAAGGATAGACAGGACAGGAGGGGAGGAGGGGTTATGCTATTAATTAAGAAACACATAAAGTCAAAGGAAGTGAAGCCAGTTGACATCGATGGACAGGGCAGTGTCGAGTCAGTTTGGTGTGATATAAGCATACAGAAATCAAAATTGAGAGTAGGAGTGTGCTATAGGCCTAATGACTCTGATGAGTATAATAATATATTGTACAGGGAAATAGAGTGGGCCAGTAAATCAGAGAGTCTTATAATGGGGGATTTTAATTTCCCAGATATTGACTGGAATTTGTGGGTTGGTCACTCGCACACTAGCAAGGCTTTTGTGGATTTATTGGATGATTGTTTTCTACATCAGCATGTTCGTGAGGCAACAAGAGGGAGCAATACTCTTGATCTGATTATCAGTAGTGATTCTTCATGCATTAAGAACCTGCAGATAAATGAACCACTAGGTGGCAGTGATCACAGTGTGTTGAAGTGGGATTTACTCAAGGAGGTAACTACCATCAGAGGTAAAGGGAAGGGTTTTTGTTTTCGTAAAGGCGACTATGATGGTCTGAGACAGTATTTAAATTCTATACAGTGGGACCAACTGATGATGTTACCAACAGCAAACTCAAAATGGGAAGAATTCAAGGAACTAATCTTGGTGGCTACCAGGCTTTACATACCAACTAAGAAATATTGTTCAAGGTTTAGGCCTAAATGGTTGTCAGATGGACTAATGAGACATGTGGCAGAGAAGAAAAATGCATGGGATACATACAAATTAATGGGTGACATGGAAGCCTATGATAGATATAAGTTGGTCTGTAACCAAGTCACAAAGGAGATTAGGCAGGCAAAGGCAGACTACGAAAAATCCTTGGCAAAGGATGCAAAGAAAAACAGAAAGGAGTTCTTTACATACTTGAACTCGAGAAGGAAAGGGATGAATCAGATTGGTCCACTGGATATTGATGGTTCAACAGTTGAGGATCCTGCTCAGGTGGCTAACAATCTAAACGAGTATTTTGCATCTACATTCACGCATGAGGAGTTATTCAGGAAGGAGAATGATGTACGTAAAGTAAACATTGGCAGTGAGCTGGATGATTTTGTAATAACTGAGAGGAAAGTGGAGGAGAGATTGTTGAGGATAAACATAAAAAAGGCACCTGGGGTGGATGGGATCTATCCAGTTATATTAAAGGAGGCAGCAAAGGAAGTATGCAAACCCCTAGCCATAATTATGAGAACTTCTTTGGACTCAGGGGAGGTACCCATAGACTGGAGATGTGCAAATGTAACCCCAATTCACAAAGGAGGATCAAAGGCTGACACAAGTAATTATAGACCTGTTAGTTTAACTTCTGTTCCAGGTAAATTAATGGAGGCACTGGTTAAAGAAGCACTGCAGGATCATCTAGACAAGAATTCAGTTATAGCTCAGACGCAGCATGGTTTTGTTAAGGGCAGGTCTTGCCTGACCAATTTGATTGGATACTATGATGTAGTCACAAAAGAACTGGATGCAGGGAATAACTTTGATATTATATATTTGGATCTTAGAAAGGCTTTTGATACTGTTGCACATGGAAGACTGCTGCACAAATTGGAGCAGTGTGGCATTGGAGGCAAATTGCTGCTATGGATAAGGGGATGGTTGAGTGGCAGAAGACAGAGAGTGGTAATCAATGGACACTGCTCAACGTGGACTAATGTTATTAGTGGAGTTCCTCAAGGTTCAGTGTTGGGTCCATTGTTGTTTTCGGTGTTTATGAATGATATTGATGATGGGATATCAAGTTTAATGTCTAAGTTTGCAGATGATACAAAGGTTGGCAGGGTCGTTAAGGACACTACTGACGCTATGCTGCTGCAACAGGATCTGGAAAGGTTGAACAGATGGGCTGAGAGGTGGCAAATGAAGTTTAACATTGACAAATGTAAAGTACTACATATGGGTAACAGTAACCCCAGAGCAATGTATCAACTCTGCGGTACTACACTGACAGTGGTGGAGAATGAAAAGGACCTGGGGGTAATTGTGCAGGCAGATATGAAGTTCTCTGAGCAGTGCAGCGAAGCTGCAAGAGTAGCTCATGGTGTCTTGTCAATGATATACAGGAATTTTTCTAGCAGGGATAAGGAGGTGATTATTCCCTTGTATAAGGCAATGGTTAGGCCACATCTTGAGTACTGTATACAGGTCTGGAGGCCTCATTTCAAGAAGGATGTAGAGCTGCTGGAACGGGTACAGAGAAGGGCAACAAGATTAGTAAATGGAACAAAGGGTTGCTCTTACGAAGAAAGGCTTAAGTTTTGCAAATTACAGAGTCTGGAGACTAGGCACCGGCGAGGTGATCTGATAGAGGTGTATAAGGCTTTGAATGGTTTGAGCATGCTCAATGCCAATGGGATTCTTCATCTTTCTCAGAATAATCACCTCAGAGGGCATAAATTCAAATTGAGGAAGGACGGATGTCGGATAGATGTGCGGAAATTTGCCTTTGGCCAGCGGGTGGTTGGTTGGTGGAACCGACTTCCATCACTTGTTGTTAAAGTTGATAGCCTAAACAAATTTAAAGCTCAACTGGACAGGTATTTCGAACGAACGGAGGGGTGAAATGGGAGAGGGTTTTTTTTTTTTTTTTTTTTTGGCTGATGCTGAATAAGCTTGCTTTCTTGCATCATATGCCACTACTAATGCTAATGCTAAAGTACAGGTCACTGTTGAATAAAAGCCGTGAATTAGGGTTGAATTTGAAAGTGTCTGCAATTCTGCCCAGACACGATAGGAGGGAGTATATGATGAGAGCCCTGTCGATTAATTCGGTCCTGGAAAGATTGTGCAAGGCTCAAGGGGTAGAATTTTTTTCAGCCTGGTCTGTACTTGTTAACAGGCGAGACTGTTTCTACACGGATGGGATACACTTAAATAGAAAGAATGCAAGAATGTTTGCTGATGCTATCAAGGCAGTGTTAGGTGGGTCGGAAAACTGCTAGCTTGGGGGGGATACAAGGACTAATAGATTAACAGTAGCCACTGGCAGAGGAGAAAGTGATTCTTGCACTGCTTCTATTGGAATGAGCCGAAGCCTGGAAAATAAGATGCAGGATATTTCAGACACTGCTGGGAATCATTGGGGTACAAGTAAACACATGGGTTGTGTTAGGGTAGCTAAGAAAAAGAACAGGTGCATGTATACTTGCATGTACACCAATGCTAGGAGTTTAGTAAATAAATTTGATGAATTAGAGGTATTGCTCAAAATATCAAAGGCAGATATTGTGGGGATTCCAGAGACGTGGTGTCACACAGATATAAGGAATGCAGAACTGGAATTTGGGGAGTACAATGTCTACAGAAGGGATAGACAGGATAGGAAGGGAGGAGGGGTTATGCTATTAGTTAAGAAATACATAAAATCCAAGGAAGTGAAGCCAGTCGACATCACTGGACAGTGCAGTATTGAGTCAGTTTGGTGTGACATAAGCATTGGAAGATCAAAATTGAGAGTAGGAGTGTGCTATGGGCCTAATGACTCTGATGAGTATAATAAGAAACTGTACAGGGAAATAAGAGTGGGCCAGTAAATCAGAGAGTCTTATAATGGGGAGCTTTTAATTTCCCAGATATTGACTGGAATTTTTAGGGCTGGTCACTCACACACTAGCAAGGCTTTTGTGGATTTATTGGATGATTGTTTTCTACATCAGCATGTTTGGGAGGCAACTAGAGGGAGTAATACTCTTGATTTGATTATCAGTAGTGATTCTTCATGCATTAAGAATCTGCAGGTAAATGAACCACTAGGTGGCAGTGATCACAGTGTGCTGAAGTGGGATTTACTCAAAGAGGTAACTACCATTAGGGGTAAAGGGAAGGGTTATTGCTTTCGTAAAGGCGACTACGATCGACTGAGACAGTATTTAAATTCTATACAGTGGAACCAACAGATGATGTTACCAACAGCAAATTCAAAATGGGAAGCATTCAAAGAACTTATCTTGGAAGTTACTAGACTTTACATACCAACTAAGAAATATTGTTCAAGGTTTAGGCCTAAGTGGATGTCAGATGAACTAATGAGACATATGGCAGTGAAGAAAAATGCATGGGATACATACAAATTAACACGTGACACAGAAGCCTATAATAGATACAAGTTGATCTGTAAACAAGTTACAAAGGAGGTTAGGCAGGCGAATGCAGATTACGAGAAATCTTTGGCAAGGGATGCAAAGAAAAACAGCAAAGAGTTCTTTTCTTATGTAAACTCTAGAAGGAAGGGGATGAATCAGATTGGTCCACTTGATATCGATGGGTTAACTGTTGATGATCCTGCTCAGGTAGCTAACAAACTAAATGAATATTTTGTATCGACATTCACACATGAGGCGTTATTCAGCGAAGGGAATGCCAGAGGTGTATTCAACTCTGGCAGTAAGCTAGATAATCTTGTAATAACTGAGAGTAAAGTGGAGGAGAAATTGTTGAAGATAAACACAAGAAAGGCACCTGGGGTGGATGGCATCTATCCAGTTATATTAAAGGAGGCAGCAAAGGAAGTAAGCAAACCCTTAACCATAATTATGAGAGCTTCCATGGACTCAGGGGAAGTACCCATGGACTGGAGATGTGCAAATGTGACCCCAATTCACAAAGGAAGATCAAAGGGCGACACAAGTAATTATAGACCTGTTAGTTTAACTTCTGTTCCCAGAAACTTAATGGAGGCATTGGTTAAAGAAGCACTGCAGGATCATCTAGACAAGACTTCAGTTATAGCTCGGACACAGCATGGTTTTGTTAAGGGGAAGTCTTGCCTGACCAATTTGATTGGATACTATGATGCAGTCACAAAAGAACTGGATGCAGGGAATAACCTTGATATTATATACTTGGATCTTAGAAAGGCTTTTGATACTGTTGCACATGGAAGACTGCTGCACAAATTGGAGCAGTGTGGCATTGGAGGCAAATTGCTGCTATGGATAAAGGGGTGGTTGAGGGGGAGAAGACAGAGAGTGGTAATCAATGGACACTGCTCATAGTGGACTAGTGTTATTAGTGGAGTCCCTCAGGGTTCAATATTGGGTCCATTATTGTTTTCTGTATTTATAAATGATATTGATGATAGTATATCAAGCTTAATGTCCAAGTTTGCAGACGATAAGAAGGTTGGCAGGGTTGTCAAGGACACTACTGACACTATGCTACTGCAACAGGATCTGGAAAAAATGAGCAGATGGGCTGAGAGGTGGCAAATGAAGTTAAAATTGACAAATGTAAAGTACTACATATGGGAAACAGCAACCCCAACGCAACGTATCAACTCTGTGGTACTACTCTGACAGTGGTAGAGAATGAAAGGGACCTGGGGGTGGTTGTGCTGGCAGATAAGAAGTTTTCTGAGCAGTGCAGATGGGCTGCAAGAGTAGCTCATGGTGTATTGTCGATGATATATAGGAATTTTTCTAGCAGGGATAAGGAGGTGATTATTCCCTTGTAGTAGTAGTAGTAGTAGTAGTAGTAGTAGTGGCATGTGATGCAAGAAAGCAAATGTATGAGCTTATGCAGCATCAGCCAAAAAAAAAAAAAAAAAAATCACACCATTCCCTCCAAATGCCTGTCCAGTTCCTCCTTAAATTTATTCAACCTATCAACTTCCATAACGACAGATGGACGTTTGTTCCAGCAATTAACCACCCGCTGGCTAAAGGCAAATTTCCGCACATCTATTCTACATCTGTCTTTTCGTAATTTGAATTTATGCCCCCTTAGGTTCGTAATCTGAACAAGTGGAAGGATCTCATCAGAATTCAGCATGCTCAACCCATTCAAGGCCTTATATACCTCAATCAGATCACCGCGCAGGTGCCTAGTCTCCAGCCACTGCAATTTGCAGAATTTAAGCCTCTCTTGGTAAGAGGATCCCTTCATTCCCCTCACCAATCTTGTTGCCCTTCTCTGTACACGCTCAAGTAAATCTACATCCTTCTTAAAATGAGGCCTCCAGATCTGTACGCAGTACTCAAGGCGTGGCCTGACCATTGCCTTATACAGAGGGATAATCACCTCCTTTTCCCTGCTAGCAAAATTCCTATATATCATTGACAAAACCCCATGACCTGCCCTGGCAGCCTGTCTACATTGCTCAGAGAACTTCATATCTGACTGCACAATTACTCGCAGGTCTTTTTCATTTTCTACCACCTTAAGTGTAGTACCACACAGTTCGTACGTTTCTCTGGGGTTACTCCTACCCCAGTACTTTGCATTTGTCAAGGTTAAACTTCAGTTGCCACTTCTTAACCCATCTGCCCAAATTATCTAGATCCTGTTTCAGTAGCACACTGCCATTACTGTCATTAACAACCCTGCCAACCTTTGTATCATCTGCAAACTTTGACATTAAGCCTGATATACCTTCATCAATATCATTGATAAATATACAAAACAACAGTGGACCCAACACCGAACCCTGTGGGACTCCACTAATAACATTAGTCCAAGAAGAGCAGCACCCATTGATTACCACCCTCTGTCTTCTCCCACTTAACCATCCTTTTATCCATTGTAGCAACTTACCCTTAATACCATTCTGCTCCAATTTGTACAATAGTCTTCCATGCGCAACAGTGTCAAAAGCTTTCCTGAAATCCAAATATATGATATCAAAATTATTTTTTGCATCCAGTTCCTTTGTAACCACATCATAATATCCTATCAAATTTTTCAGACAAGACTTTCCCTTAACAAACCCATGCTGTGTCTGAATTATTGCTGCAGTCTTGTCTAGATGATCCTGCAATGCATCTTTAACCAGCGACTCCATTATTTTACCCGGAACAGAAGTTGTATAAGGCAATGGTCAGGCCACACCTAGAGTACTGTATACAGGTCTGGAGGCCTCATTTCAAGAAGGATGTAGAGATGCTGGAACAAGTACAGAGAAGGGCAACAAGATTAGTGAATGGAACAAAGGGGTGCTCTTACGAAGAAAGGATTAAGTTTTGCAAATTACAGTATCTGGAGACTAGGCACCAGCGAGGTAATCTGATAGAGGTGTATAAAGCCTTGAATGGTTTGAGCATGCTCAATGCTGATGGGATTCTTCCTCTTGCTCAGAATAATCACCTGAGAGGGCATAAATTCAAATTGAGGAAAGACAGATATAGGATAGACGTGAGGAAATTTGCCTTTAGCCAGCGGGTGGTTGGTAGAACAGACTTCCATCCCTTGTCGTGGAAGTTGACAGCCTAAATAAGTTTAAGGCTCAGCTGGACAGGTATTTCGAACGAACAGAGAGATGAAGTGGAAGTGGTTATTTTTATTTATTCATTTATTATTTATTTATTTTTTTTTTTTTTGGCTGATGCTGCATAAGCTTGCTTTCTTGCATCAAATTCCTCTACTAATTGTTGTTGTTGTTGTGATGGGGGTTTAATGGCGCACGAGCTGCTGGGTTTTTTTTTTTTTTTTTTTTTTGGTTTTTAGGAGCATTAGCAACTAAGGCCATATTGCTCCGGGAATATGCGGTGGTCATTCCCTAACCTTTCCGCATCCTCCGTATTTGGTGGTGACGGGCTCGAACCCCGGTCTAATCAAGAAGCATGTGCTACGCACTGCTGCTCCTTCCCACCTGGCTACGGAGGCGCCCGAGCTGCTGGGGCTATAGTGCGCCTATTCATAGGAAAATAATAAAAATCAAATTTCAGATAGAATCAATTTATGGTTTAATAGAGTGATGTTTTAAAATTTATGATACAATCCAATTTTTTTCAAAAAAGAGAAGAATTCGTTGATGTTTGCATCGTCACCTATAATATTTTTTAATGTCTTCGGTTCCGGAAGATTTTTTAGGGAAAAGAGGATGGATATTCTGTCCTGATCATAGTGAGGGCAGTCAACGAGAATGTGTTTGACTGATAAGTGCGAGGAACAGTGTGGACAATGAGAAGGATCCTCTCCTGTTAGTAGGTGAAGGTGAGTCAGATATGTATGTCCTATCCGTGCTCGTGCAAGCACTACTTCTTCTCTTCGTACTGTTTTGGTGCTAGAGCGCCAAAGCTGTGGATCCTGTTTCAACTGATAAAGTTTATTATTGCTTTGGGTGTGCCATAACTCTTTCCACATCGCAAGACATGTTGTTTGTATCATATGATTATAGTCATAGATTGGAATAGGAGCAAAGGTTAAATCATAAGTTGTTGGATTTGTGGCAGTTTTGTCAGCGAGTTCATTCCCTTTTATCCCTGCATGGGCTGGGATCCAGCAAAAGGTCACTGATTGATGACGTTCCTCAATTTTTAATAATAGGCTTCTGATTTGGTTTAATATAGGATGAACCTTATAAGAAAAGTTTTGTATTGCTGTAATTGAGCTTGGAGAGTCAGTGTATACAATATATTTTAAAGATGGGTAAAGATTCAGGTTTTCTAAAGCTAACTTTATTGCTTGAAGTTCTGCAGAGAAGCTGCTATACTCAGGTGGAAGGGAAGCAGAAATGATTGTAGAGGGAAATACTGCTGCTGCTCCAACAGCTGAGTGTGATTTGGAGCCATCAGTATATATTGGCAATAAACTAGCATATTTCTGAATATGGCTTGCATGGAGTTGTTTCATGGTGAGTGACAGTAGAAGATTCTTTCCCCATTTTTTAAGATAAGTATCACAAGTTAATTGTGGATGAGGTGTCTAAGGTAGGTGAAGGCATTTCACTACGTCTAGCCTGTTGACATTAGGAATATTCCAACTCTGTGTTATTTCAATTAGGCGTAAGCCTGCCGGTCTTATTTTACTGGGTTTGTTTCTATAAAGGTTTTGCAGTGGTGGATTAAAGAGATACGGCCCAATAGGATGCTGGCAGCAGTTTTGTATTCGGGCTGCATACTTAAGAAGTAGTGTTTTCCTGCGGAGACAAAGAGGGGGCTCATGTGCTTCAATATATAAACTTTGGGTAGGGGATGTCCTGAATGCGCCAAGGGCAATCTGCAGTGCACTATGCTGTATAGGGTCTAACCAGCGTAGTGTACTCTTTCGGGCAGAATCGTAGATTGGAGCACCATAATCCAAACGGGATCTGATCAATGCTCTATATAGCAGAAGCAAAGATGTACGGTCTGCTCCCCAAGACATTGCAGATAAAGCTATCAGTATGTTCAGTTTTTTAAGGCAGGAAGTACGTAGCGATTTAATGTGCTCAAAGAAATTTAATTTTCTGTCAAGGATTAATCCCAAGAATCTGATATTGTTGGTCACTGGAATGGTAAAATTTGACATCTGAAGTTCAGGATCTGTATGCATTTTTCGTTGATTACAAAAGTGGACTGCAACAGTTTTCTGCTGAGATAGACGGTAGCCATTGAGTCCTGCCCACGTTTGCACCTTGTTCAAGGATAACTGCAGTTGCCGTTCAATGGATCTCATATTCTGAGAATGGCAAGAAATGGATAGATCATCCGCATAAAGATAGGTCTCAACTGTATTTGGGAGTTCTTTTGTTATAGAATCAATTTTAAGGGCGAAGAGGGTTGCACTCAATACAGAACCTTGTGGCACTCCTTCTTCCTGTAAAAATGTCATAGAAAGCGAGTTGTGGTATCGAACTTGGAACGAACGATTCTGGAGAAAGTTTCTGATGAATATAGGAAGGTTGCCTCGTAGACCCAGGGCATGGAGGTCGCTGAGTATGCCATGACGCCAGGTAGTGTCAAATGCCTTCTCTATGTCAATGGAAACCAAAACGAGATGTTCATTTTTTAAGAAGGCATTGCGAATTGCAGACTCTGCCTTAATCATGAGATCTAAGGAGGACCTGTTCTTATGAAAGCCATGCTGATTATTACTCATTAGGTGTTGTGTTTCGATGGTCCAAACAAGTCGATTATGAATAATTTTTTCAAGTAATTTACCGAGGCAACTGAAGAGGGAAATTGGTCGGTAATTGTATGGCCTTGTAGGGTCTTTTTCAGGTTTCAAAAAGGCAAGAACTGTGGCATGATGCCAAGAGATGGGATAAATGTTTTCCATAAATATTCTGTTATAGTAGACCAGTAGTATTTGTAAATTTTTGTCTCCAAGGTTTTGTAACATGATATAAGATATTCCATCTGGCCCAGCAGCACCGTTGTGTGTCATTTTCATGGCATGTAGAAGTTCGTGATATTGAAGAGGCTGGTTATACGGAAGTAAAACTGAGGTTCGAAAGTTTATGGCTCGTTCTTCTGTCTTGGTCTTTATTTTCTGAAAATCCGCAGAATAATTTGAGGCCGCTGAAACTTTAGCAAATGTTTTGCCCAAAGCATTTGCTATGTCCTCAGGAGCAGAGAGTTCCTGCCCATTCCATGAAAGAATTGGTGAAGGGGTTGTTGGGAATTTTCCAGAAATCTGTCTGATTTTCTTCCATATTAACCTGGAGTTAGTGTTTCTGTTTATGGTAGATGCAAAATGAATCCAAGAATTCTTCTTGGCTTGCCTTTGAATGAGACGTGCTTTCGCTCTTAGCTTCTTGTAATTGATTAGATTAGTCGTGGTTGGTGATCTGGGAAATAGATTCCATGCTTTATTTTTTAACTTCTTTGCTTTAGTGCAGTCTTCATTCCACCAATAGTTATGGTGCCGTCGGGAATGAGGATTCGACAATGGAATTGAACACTTAGCTGCAGATAGTATGTGTGAAATGATATAATCTGTGGCTTCGTCTATCGACTGTGAACGTATATATTGCTCATCCAGGGTGACAAAAGATTGAAATTTGACCCAGTTGGCTTGAGAGAACTTCCATTTCCTGCAGGGATTGACTAATGGTGGTTGTGCAGTGAGCAGATCACAAATAATGGGAAAATGATCACTGCCCAAGGGGTCATCTAAAACAGACCATTCTATGATTGGAAACAGAATCGGGGAACATACTGACAGATCGATTGCAGAAGTTTGTCCAGTTGGTAATTGTATGTGAGTGGGTGCACCAGTATTAAGAACAGTAAGGTTTTGTTTGTCTAGAAAAGTTTCAATTAGTCGGCCATGTGTATCTACTTTTGTTGATCCCCATAAGGGATGGTGGCTATTGAAATCACCCAATAGACAGACCGGGGGTGACAATTGCATTAGCAGGTTTTCAAGATCTTGGTAAGAGAAAGTATGACTTGGTGGGAGATAGACTGATGCTAGTGTTAACGCAATCTGGGTTATTAAACGTACAGCAACAACTTCAATATCAGTTTGCAAAACAATTTGTTTGGTCGGGATCTTTGAGCTGATGAAGATGGCCACACCTCCACGGGCAGCATTTTAAGTATTACGATCTTGTCGATAGATGACATAGTTCTTTATGTTGGTGGAAATTTGTGGAGTTAGGTAGGTTTCCTGTAGACAGAAACCAACTGGAGAATAGCGGTGAATTAGGACTTGAATATCATTAAGGTTGCTATGATATCCTCTGCAATTCCATTGTAGAATATAAGGCATTATTGGTGTTTAGTAGAAGGAGCTGTATCTGACTGCTTTTTTAATGTGGTTGGCTTGTGACGTTCAGGCTTTGGTCTGTCTTTTTTGGAGAAGAATGGTCGACCGGTGTCCATTTCTTCTTCCGCATGTAATTCTAATATAGTTTCTTGTCTAGATGAGTCAAATGTATCCATAGATGTTTCTTGGATATTCTTTTTTAAATGTGAGCTCCGATTATTTGATGTAGAAGCAATCACTGTGGGAGGAGAAGGAGATGTTGCTGGTACTGTAATTGCAGTATTATTTGCCTGGTTCATCTGCTTAGGGGTATTGGACTGTTGCTGGGAGAGAACAGCCCGAGCCCAGTCAGAGATTGAAGTGTTTGTAGGTACTGTAACATCGGTTTGGGTGCCCACTGATTGATACTTTTGCGCAATACTGGCGTATGTACGCTTAGTCATACTGGGAGCAATTACTTTCCTTGCTTCTTGAAAACTTACTTTATTTTCAATCTTATATGTCACAATTTTCTTTTCAGTTTTCCATTTCTCGCATGACCTGGAATAAGCAGGATGGTTGCCTTTACAGTTGGGACAGGCCATTTCTTTTGCTGAGCAATCACTTTGAGTGTGTTCAGAGGACCCACAACTGGGGCAAACTTGATTTCCTCTGCATGCCATTTGAGAGTGACCATACTTTTGGCACTTAAAACATCTCAAAGGATTAGGGATGTAGGGCCTAATGCGACAATGTAGATAGCCTGCTTTTATCGATGTTGGTAGATTTGGCGTATTGAAAGTGAGGATAATGTTCCTTGTAGGTGCAAGTATATTGTCTTTTTTAGTCATAATCCTTTTGACTGCAATGACATTTTGGTCTTGCAGTTCTTGCATTATCTCCTCCTCCGTGACATTCAAAAGATCCCAGCTGGATATAATCCCTTTGGATGTATTTAGGGTAGCATGAGGAGAAACCTTTACTGGAATTCCAGCAAAGTTGGCAAGGTTTAGTAGTTTCTGCGAATGTCCATGGTTTATTGTCTCCACTAGTAGGTCGCCTGATTGCAGTCTCTTGACTGTCTTAGGCGATCCTGCCAGACTTTCCAGATGTTTTTGGATGACAAACGGAGAGAGCTTACTGAGAGGCTGATCTCCAAGAGAGTGCATTATTAGAAATGCAGGACAATTTGTCGCTGAGGAAGTGGTTTTCATCCTCTTGGGTTGCGACGTGTTATGCTCGTTGTCTAACTCTGGCCGAGAGCTTGTCGGCTCGAGAGGCGGAAAGGCATGTTGATCCATGTTTGCTCCTTTTAGCCCTTGGCAGATTAGCTTTTCTGCCAAGACTTCCGGCCCCGCCACGGGGAGGCAGGAGCAGTGCCCAGTGTGACCAAGCGTAAAGTATTAAGTGTTAGTAAAAGAAGTATGAAAAATAAAGAAAGGTAGCTTTTCTTTCTTGCTCTGTACAAATACTTTTTGTGACAGTAGCTGATATAAAAAATAAATTTCTTAAGGACAGTAACTTAATATAACTTTAAATCGCTTTTAGATAATCACTTTTTAAGCACAGAGAAAACGCTCGATCACATTCGCTTGGCACCCGGGGCCTCCTCTACTAATGCTAAGATTGGTGAGGGGAATGAAGGGATTCTCTTACCAAGAGAGGCTTAAGTTCTGCAAATTGCAGTGGCTGGAGACTAGGCACCTGCACGGTGATCTGATCGAGGTGTATAAGGCCTTGAACGGGTTGAACACACTGAATTCTGATGGGATCCTTCAACTTGTTCAGATTACAAAGCTAAGGTTGCATAAATTCAAATTAAGAAAAGACAAATGTAGAATAGATGTGCGGAAATTTGCCTTTAGCCAGCAGGTGGTTAATTGCTGGAACAAACTTCCATCTGTCATTGTGGAAGTTGATAGTTTGAATAAATTTAAGGAGGAACTGGACAGGCATTTGGAGGGAATAGTGTGATTTTTTTTTTTTTTTTTTTTGGTTGATGCTGCATAAGCTCATACACATGCTTTCTTGCATCACATGCCACTACTACTACTACATCCTTTGTGACTTGATTACAGACTATCTACCATAGGCATCTGTGTCTCCTCATAATTTATATGTGTCCCATGCATTTTTCTTCTCTGCAACAAGTCTCACTAGTGCGTCTGACATCCATTTTGGCCTAAACCTTGAACAGTATTTATTAATTGGTATGAAAAGCCTAGTAGCTTCTAAGATTAATTCCTTGAATGATTCCCATTTAGAATTTGCTGTTGGTAACATCATCAATTGGTCCACTGTATAGAATTAAAAAAATCTCTGAAACCACTGTCTTTCTTGCTTCTAGTAAGAAAGATTTTCTTCTACTATTCTTACTCCTAGTAAGAATACTTTTACTCCTCTAACATGCTGGTACAAATAATCATCATCTAGTTTACTTAAAAATTTTGTTCCCCATGGTAAGTTTCCTTCCCACTTATTCCAATCAATTAAGGGCTGACTGACATCACCCATAATAAGACAAGGTTGTTTGTCCATTCCATCTGCATGTAGACTCATCATACTCTTCACAATATTTGGTCTGTAGATTAACTCACATGAAACATTTTGCTTTTGATAAGAAACACAACCCTGCTACCCATTTTATCTTCCCTAAATAAATTATAAATACCACAGTGGAACTCATCATCCCCAATTTCCAGGTGTTGCCATGTTTCCAATAGAGCTTTATTATGTGAGAATTAATTGTCCTAACCAGGAGTTCAAATTCATCCATTTTATTGACAACACTCCTGGCATTACTGTAGATGCAGTTAACACTAAGTATTCTTCTATTTTATCACACCCCTTGAAGTTATTTAGGCTTGTTTCTCTAGCTTTATTTTCCTGCTCATTTGAAACACTGCCACCTCAGAACATCTTGCCAACGTCAGTTGTTGTGGCAACAAACCAGAATTCTTGAGATGTGTGCGAGCATTACTATTTCCATATCATCAGATAAATGTTTGTCTATTTGATAAGGTATCCTCAATGATACTGGCAAAAACCCTTGTGCTACCTTTGTTCAAATGAATACTGTCTCTACAAAACAGATTCTTTCTACATACTGGTGCAGGCCAGGCTTATAAAAATTTTCTTTCTTGCAGAATCCCTTAAGTTGTGAGTTAATCCACCAGGCTTTGAGCTTATAATCCCTCCTATCATGTCTGGACACATACATATTCTGACCTAACTCACAACATTTTTTAAAACATCCTCTATTTGTTGTTTAGGGATTTTTGACACAAAAGCTACTTTGGCTATAATGCACCTGTTATTTTGCTATTAGCACATTCAAATCTATATTAGATATGTTATTCATCAGACAGCATGGGTTCATTGGTTTGTTAAGGGGTATTCTTGTCTGACCAATTTGATGGAGCATGATAAAGTGGACATTCTATGAGAATATACTTTACTGTCAATTAAGAATGGCATCTGTGACACTGGGAGGATCAGCTTTCATTGGGAGAAAACTGTGTCAGGTATGTATGCCTAATACATAACCTGGAAAGGATGACTTCAGCTTTCATCAGTAGACAACTGTGTCAGGTAAGTATGCCTAATATGTAGCCTGACAAGGATTACTTCATGTCTGTTTGAGTGAAGGCTTGATGTCCATTGTATGGGTTCTTGTTTTATTTGATATATAGGGGATCCTTGTTGTCCGAGGATAATTGGTTCCAGAAAATTCCACTTAAAATAGGGGCCAAATTTTCATAATGTTTATTATGTACATATTATGTACGACTGTATATAGTAAAAAATGGATGAAGGAACTGAAAATGAGAAAATTATTTTATTAGACTTTTTTTATTATAATATGTTGCACAATGTAAGGTTAAGTAAAGTTTAAAGTTTATTGAAGTTACACTATTTTTCAGTTGTAGAATAAAGGATGAATCCAGAGTTGTTTGTGGTTTTTTTTTTTTTTTTTTTCGGTATTTTTTCAGATAAAATCGTGCCGTAGCATTTAGTTATGTCTAACTTTGTGCTTAACTTTTGTTGCACGATCATGAAGAAGATCGTTCTCACAAAAATTAATCAAGTGGTTGGTCAATTTTCTCAAGGGAAAAAGTTTTAATTCTTTAATTTTCAAATCCTAGTAACTGCAGGGACTCAGATAATGAATACTTGGATACAAATTACAGGGGACCCTCTGTAATTTGTTATTTGTTTGGTTTTTCCAGATTTTAATTCTTTCAGTTTTGCTGGCTTGTCTAATTACAGAGATGTAGTCGTTACATAGTAGCTGGTAGTTTATTATAAAATACAATTGACAGGCTTTTTGCAAATTGGTCAGCTCACTCATATTTTGAAATTCCAGAATGTCCCAGAATCCAGCAGAATCTAACCAGTTGCTGTTTATCACTAAGATGAGATAAATAGGAGAGAATTTGTCTGTGAGGAGCAATCATCTTGCTGTAAGGTATATGTAGCACTTAAAGAGTCTGTGAAGAGGATGCTTTTTGCAAGGTGATATGTATCAATATGCTTTAAAGATAGCAGTATGGCAAACAGTTTAGCAGTATATATATATAAATATATGCTGCATTCTACTGAGAACTCCTTCATCTTGAACAAATTTTCAGGGCAGAATATGGTTAAACTAGACTTAGAAGATTCCTTTACTTAAGGAATTAATCTTACTGGCAAAAGCCATCCAAGATTCTTTCTGACATTTCTGCCTGATATAATGCATCTTTAGCTCTTGTCCTCATATATATTAAGAGACTGGCCATGGTACAGTGCTTTCAGAGTTGATTCCATGCCTTGTTTTTCTCTGTTTTTCATAATGCATTTATCCACCAGTGTTTGTACTGTTTATGATATTTACTGGATGCCTCTGGAATTGCAATGTCTGCTGTGGAGATTATTTGATTTGTGACATACCCAACTTACACTTTTAATATGCGAGTATATTATGATTTCTTGATCTAAATGTGCATACATTATGTTTTAATCTAAATCTAATCACAGCATATCCTATTGTAGTCTACCTGGGTCTAAAAGACCCAGATAGACTGCAATAGGATATGCTGTGACCTATACTATTATCAAAATGGCTTCACTATAATAGTCTTACTGAGGCATTTCAATTTGTTAAGCTTACTGAAGTCTGGACACATATTAAATGAGTGGATAATTCATGTCTATGAATAATTACTCCCAAAGCTAGCTTTAATGTCCTAACATATTCCTTTATTAATACCAACATAAATCACCTTCAGTCTTTCCGATATGGTCCAAAATATTACTGTGCATTAGAATGCTTCATTAAAGAATAAATTATTTAAACATTTTATAAGTTTCAAATTTCATAACAGAGATTAATTATATTAATTAATAATAATAAATATTAAAGAGAGTATTAATAATAATAATATGCTAACTGCATTTCTTAACCAAGGGCCAAACATATATAAACGGAGATCAACATAAATAAATAAAATCAGTGTACCTATGAGATAATCTGATTGAGGTGTTTAAGGCATTGAATGGATTCAAGCAAGCTTAATGCAGATGGCATTCTTCCTCTTACTCAGTCTACACACAATGAGGGGACATAAATTCAAATTGAGGACGAATGGTTGCAGGACAAATTCACAAATGTTTGCCTTCAAATAGCAGGTAGCTATTTAGAGTAGTCAGAACAAACTTCCAACTGTTATTGTGAAAGTGGGTAGTTTATTATTGGAGAGGATGGATAGGTGATGTGAGAAAGTTTTTTTTTTTTTTTTTTTGGTTGATGCTTTTATAAGCTTGCTTTCTTGCATCATTTGCTATTACTATAATAAGATATCCCTATATGCTATCAAAACTATGAATCTCCTATAGCAGCAGTTCCAAAACTGGGATCCGTACACCAGTTCCAGGGGGTCCACGAAACGACCCACTGGAACTGGTCAAATTATTTCTTTTATGTATAGCAAATTTATGATAAATAAAGTTATTATTATATATTTATGTAAAAATAAGAATAAAATTGAGTTGTTTTAAACATAAAGCTTTGAATTTTCTTTTCAGAAAACCCAGTGTTCACACACACACACACACACACACACACACACACACACACACACACACACACACACACACACACACACACACATGCATAGGAAATAATAATAACGTATATATCCAGTAAAATATCTAACTTTAATTATAAATACTTTGGAGCTTTCAAGGCTGAATGTGCCTCTTTATTAACAAATAGAATGGAAACTTTAGAGATAAAAAAATTATTTTAACAGACACAGAGTTGTGCATGCAGTGAGGCGTGCGAGGGCACGAGGTAGGCCATTCAACCATTAAACTGGTGTTCATTGTTGCTGCACGGACGTGCGTAGTTTTGCCTCCAGCACTTAGCTAGACTTAAAACAGTTGCCTCCAAGATGGGGTGTAGTCTCATGCCTTTGCGGTGGTTCACTGCGGGGGTTCTCGAATTACACACAATATATTAAGTGACTCTAACTAGAGGCAGTGGTGAATGTTATGTATATATACATAACATATATATAGGGGGTCCGTGAACTTTTTTTTCATTTTTTAAGGGGTTCGTAGATCTCAGTAGTTTGGGAACCACTGCTCTATAGGTATTACAGAAATCAGTATCTAATAAACTAACATTTAAATGATATTTATTTACTAACCTTCTTCTTCTTTTGCTTTTCTTTCCTTCCATGATTTATATTTTTGTCTAGAGAGTTCCTGAATGTGTTTACTGGTTTCTTCCATAACCCTTCTCTCGATTTGCTTTTGATTTTCTTCAAATTTCTTTTTCTCTCTAATTTCTTTATTTTTTTTTGCCAGCCATATTTCATATATAGATTCTGAAAGTTGCTTTTGGTAATTTTTTTCTTTCTCAATGCATAATGACTCCAACTCATTTTGTCTCCTAAGTTTTTCCTTTTCTATAGATAGTTTTCTCCTTTCTTTCTCCTTTAAAAGAAGCCATTTCTCCCATGGAGACAAAGTGTATTCATCTAGGCATATATCTTCTATAGCTTTCTCTTCTTCCTGAATGAAAGTATCAGACTGGCTATCCAGATTTGTAAGCAAATAAAAAAAAATAAATAAATAAGATGAAGAAAATTATTTACTTTTGCATGTTATATGAATATACATATGCATTACACTAAGAATATGAACAGCTTTAAAGCAACAAGAAATTTTTACATTTAGAAACTGTAAGTGAGATCTTGTGCATTATTATTAGATGCATAAATAGAGCTGCCTAATAAATTATGAAAATGTTTAAGTTACTGGTTGATGATTCTTATATTATAAAAACAATTTATCCATATTGTTTAATGTGCATTTTAAAACATAAATAAAATCATTGTACTTAAAAATAAATTCCTACAGAAATTCCTTGCATAAATAATCTACTCAAAAAAAGGGTCTAGACTATGATATAGTGACAGTAAGCTTACTTAGAGTGTATGCTTAAAGTGCTTGGCAGGAGATTTAATCCCCTTCAAAATAGTGTCCTTCTGAGGTGATATACTTGGCCCAATGATTTTCCACTTCTGGAAAAGCAATTTCCAAAATTGTTGAAAGCTGGACCAATGAATTATTCTCTGCTTGAACATCATCAAATCGGTGACTTTTAATCATCATCATCAGCCATTTTCAATCCACTGCAGGATGAAGGCCTCTCCAACAACTTTCCAGTTCCTTCTGTTTCGTGTAATGGACCTCCATTTACTACCCACGAACTCATGAATTCCATCTGTCCATCTCTGTCGTTGCCTTACAGGTTTTCTTCTAGCTCCTCTTGGGTACCATTCTGTTATTTTCTTAGTCCATCTGTCATCATGTCTTCAAGCTATGTGTCCTGCCAAAGACCATTTTAGTTATTTAGTTTTGATAGAATGTTCTTTACTTGAGTTTGCTGACTAATCCATGTTTCTCTTCTTATCTAATGGTCTGATTCCAAATATAATTCATTCCATTCTTCTCTGTGTAGTTTTAAGCTTCTCTTCCATTCTTTTGGTGAGTGCCCAAGTTTCACTTCCATAAGTCATGGTGGGGAGTATACACTGGTTCATTATTTTACTTTTCAGACAAATTTGGATATTGCTCCTCAGTACTATATTTCCTGAATGCTATCCATCTTTCCAGTTCCTTCTGTTTCGTGTAATGGACCTCCATTTACTACCCACGAACTCATGAATTCCATCTGTCCATCTCTGTCGTTGCCTTACAGGTTTTCTTCTAGCTACTCTTGGGTACCATTCTGTTATTTTCTTAGTCCATCTGTCATCATGTCTTCAAGCTATGTGTCCTGCCAAAGACCATTTTAGTTATTTAGTTTTGATAAGAATGTTCTTTACTTGAGTTTGCTGACTAATCCATGTGTTTCTCTTCTTATCTAATGGTCTGATTCCAAATATAATTCATTCCATTCTTCGCTGTGTAGTTTTAAGCTTCTCTTCCATTCTTTTGGTGAGTGCCCAAGTTTCACTTCCATAAGTCATGGTGGGGAGTATACACTGGTTCATTATTTTACTTTTCAGACAAATTTGGATATTGCTCCTCAGTACTATATTTCCTGAATGCTATCCATCCAAAATTTATTCTTCTTTTGACTTCCACCCATTTATCATTATTACAGCTAACGACTTGTCCCAGATAAGTATATGAATCCACCTTTTCAATTACTGCTCCTTCAATCATTATATCCCTTTCTGTGCCATACTTGTTCATCATTACTTTTGCTTTTGCCATATTAACCTTTAGTCCAAAATCCTTACTAACTCTGTATAGCTGATTAATATTTTCCTCTAATTCTTTGGGATCATGGCTTATGATCATTAGCATTAGCATTAGTAGAGGCATATGATGCAAGAAAGCAAGCTTATTCAGCATCAGCCAAAAAAAAAAAAAAAACAAACACAACCACTACTCCTATTTCACTCCTACGTTCGTTCGAAATACCTGTCCAGCTGAGCCTTAAATTTGTTTAGGCTATCAACTTCAACAACAAGTGATGGAAGTCTATTCCACAAACCAACTGCCCGCTGGCTAAAGGCAAATTTCCGCACATCTATCCGACATCCATCCTTCCTCAATTTGAATTTATGCCCTCTCAGGTGATTATTCTCAGCAAGAGGAAGAATCCCATCGGCATGCATGCTCAAGCCATTCGAATGGCTTGAGCATGCTCAAGCCATTCAAAGCCTTATACACCTCTATCAGATCACCTCGCCGATGCCTAGTCTCCAGACTCTGTAATTTGCAAAACTTAAGCCTTTCTTCGTAAGAGCAACCCTTTGTTCCATTCACTAATCTTGTTGCCCTTCTCTGTACTCGTTCCAGCAGCTCTACATCCTTCTTGAAATGAGGCCTCCAGACCTGTATACAGTACTCAAGGTGTGGCCTGACCAATGCCTTATACAAGGGAATAATCACATCCCTGTCCCTGCTAGAAAAATTCCTGTATATCATTGACAAGACACCATGAGCTACTCTTGCTGCTCGTCTGCACTGCTCAGAGAACTTCATATCTGCCTGCACAATTACCCCTAGGTCCTTTTCATTCTCTACCACTGTCAGCGTAGTACCACAGAGTTGATACGTTCATCTGGGGTTACTGTTTCCCCATATGTAGTACTTTACATTTATCAATGTTAAAATTCATTTGCCACCTCCCAGCTGAGAGGTGGCAAATGAAGTAGCAATGAAGTGGCAAATGAAGCAGCATAGCATCAGTAGTGTCCTTAACAACCCTGCCAACCTTTGTATCGTCTGCAAACTTGGACATTAAGCTTGATATACCATCATCAATATCATTTATAAATACAGAAAACAACAATGGACCCAACACTGAACCCTGAGGATCTCCACTAATAACATTAGTCCACGTTGAGCAGTGTCCATTGATTACCACTCTGTCTTCTGCCACTCAACCATCCCTTTATCCATAGCAGCAATTTGCCTCCAATGCCACACTGCTCCAATTTGTGCAGCAGTCTTCCGTGTGCAACAGTATTAAAAGCCTTTCTAAGATCCAAATATATAATATCAAAGTTATTCCCTGCATCCAGTTCTTTTGTGACTACATCATAATATCCATCAAATTGGTCAGACAAGACCTGCCCTTAACAAAACCATGCTGTGTCTGGGGTATAACTGAATTGTTGTCCAGATGATCCTGTAGTGCTTCTTTAACCAGTGCCTCCATTAATTTTCCTGGAACCGAAGTTAAACTCACAGGTCTATAATTACTTGTGTCAGCCTTTGATCCTCCTTTGTGAATTGGGGTTATATTTGCACATCTCCAGTCTATGGGTACCTCCCTTGAGTCCAAAGAAGCTCTCATAATTATGGCTAGGGGTTTGCTTACTTCCTTTGCTGCCTCCTTTAATATAACTGGATAGATCCCATCCACCCCGGGTGCCTTTTTTATGTTTATCCTCAACAATTTCTCCTCCACTTTCCTCTCAGTTATTAGAAAATCATCTAGCTCACTGCCAATGTTTACTTCACCTACGACATTCCCCTTCCTGAATAACTCCTCATCACAATGTCATCTGAAAATTGTAAATGGCTTAGGTACTCTACATTCACACTATCTCCTTTCTGCGACCAATCTAATCTTCTGAAAGCTTGCTCAAGAGCAGCAGTAAACAACTTTGGAGATATTGTCTCCCTTTGTCGAACTCCTTTCTCAATTTTAAATTTGCTACTGTCTTCGTCTAGTCCAATAAAGGAGGTAGCATTCTCATATACTTTCTTCAAAATGGGGTATCTATGTCTTGTCTTTCCAGTGCCTGTAACATTGCCTTATGCTGTATGGCATAAATGCCTTTTCATAATCCACAAATGCCAGGCATAATGGTGTTTTATATTCATTTGCTTTCTCCATTAGCTGTGATATTATATGAAGGTGATCCATAGTTGAGAATCCTGTCAGCTTGCTCTTTTGGTTGATTCTCATCAAGTATTCTTTTTAATCTGTTAGTAATGACCCTTATGAACAACTTGTAGATGTGAGATAACAAGCTAACTGGTCTATAATTTCCAATTTCTGATTTATTTCCTTTCTTATGCAGGCAAAACTATGACTGCATTATTCCAATCCTTAGGCATCATGCCTTTTCTGATGCATTTTGTGATGAGTCTTGCCAGTTTCTGTGTCACATCTCTTCCTCCCAATTTTAACAACTCTATAGTAACTTCATCTTCCCCTGGGGCTTTCTGATTCTTCATTTTCTTCAACACACGTTCTACCTCATCAGGAAGGATATTGGGTATGTCGCATGTGTTACTAATTTGTGATCCATCTTCCCCACTGCTGGCATCATTTCCTCGCTCCTTGTATAATTCGCTATAGTAGTCTTCTGCTATTTGAATTATGCCTTCTCTGCTATTTATAAGTACACCATCGCTATTCTTCAGTTTCAGTATCATTTGCCTTTCTGTATTACTGCTCATAGCTGCTGATTTAAGTCCTTTGTTTTCCCTTAATGCTTGTTCTACTTTTCTTGTATTAAATCTTCTTATGTCCTCTCTGAGTCTCTTTCTAATGGCTTTGCATAACTCAGTATACTCAATCTTGTCCATGTCAGTATTTATCTTGCTCTTCATTTGTCATCTTCGATTCATCATGACAAGTGTTTCTTGACTAATTTTTATTTCTTTGGATTTATTTTTCCTATAGGTTTCTTGGACTTTATCACTTTCAGAAAGTTGTTGTATTCCTCATCGATATCTTGGTCCTGAACAGGCTGCAGAAGCTCAAACATGTTGTTAAGTTCCAGTACATACTGCTTTTTCTCCTCTTCTGTTATCTCAAAGACCATATTATTTACTCGAGTCAGTTTTTCCTTTCTTTTCTTACATCTATATCAAGTGTGCATCTTACCATTCTGTGATCACTTCCAACATTTACCTTGTTCAGGATGGTAACATCATTCATGATATATCTTCTGTTAGTGACGATGAAGTCGATTTCATTAGTTGCTAATCCATTTGGACTCTTCCATGTCCACTTTCTGTTCACCCTCTTCTTGAAATCTCTGACATTCCTCAATATTCTGCAAATTCCACAAGTCTTTCACCCCTTTCATTTCTTTAACCAATTCCAAAATTTCCTATAGTTCCCCTTTCTGCACTGTTTTGTCTCTTTCCAACCTTAGCATTGAATTCCTCCATAATGATAGTGTAGTGGGTTTTCTGCTCATCTAGAAGACTCTCAATTTCGGTGTACATTTCTTCAACCTCTTCATCATCATGGCTCGATGTTGGTGCATAAATCATTATAACCTTTAGCTTGTACCTCTTAGAAATCCTGAGTAGTCTTGACACCCTTTTGAATTCAAAAATGTTGTTTTTTTATATCTTTATGGACCAGAAAGCCAACTCCACCTTCACTCTGTTCACTGTTTCCATTAGTAAGTGATTCATTTCTTCTTCTTCTTTCAGCTAAACCAATGATATTCCAATTCACATTTTCTAATTCCTTTTCCAGCTCTAATATCCTATCTTCCTTCACCAATGAGCGATCTTACGTTGTAATGGGCCAAGTTCAGAGTCTGTGCATGGCAGCCTGGTCATACCCAGAGATTCTTAGCACCCTCTGCTTCCACTCTGATCCTCTCGCTGCCTTAAGAGGGGGGAGTGAAAGCTGCTGGGGACTGAGGCCATTTGTTTTGTCATGCTGTCATGTGCTGGAGGGTTTGGTCTTTTCCTCTTCACGCTGACCAGGTGTCTTGAAGAGAACCGTTTTATATGTTCGCTGCCACCTAAGTGATGTAACAGGGGTTACCATCAAGCAGGTGTGCGTGAGTGGATTTTAGGGAGGCAGGCCAAACAGACTTCTCCTAAATCTTCTGAAATAGAAAAATATTGGGCCCATCAGTGTTTTAGACTGAGCATCTGATAACACTCAGAATGCCTGTTTCCCCTCTAAGCCCCCCCTTTAATAGGTTTTACTTTACAGTCTAGGAAACAACAATAAAAAAAAATCACATGGAGCTATATCTCATGAATGGCTGCTGAACTTAATCAATTCAAAGTTTAGCCTAAAAAAAAAAAAGTGAAAGTGCATTATCATGGTGAATGTAACCTGTATTTGAAGTTCAATTTTCTGGTATTTTTCTTCACAAGGTGTCCCAGAACTTTAATGCAGAACTCTTTATTAACTGTTTGTCCCATTGGGGCATATTCATAATGGACAACACCCTCACACTAAAAAAATGCTAGAAAAATGGCCTTTGTATTTTGCTTACTTGCTGCACTTCTATGCATCAGGGGAAGACCAAGTCTTCCACTAGGAGAACTGTTGTTTAGTTTTGGGATCACACCCATGAAATTATGTTTTGCATCCAGTTATAAGTTCAAAAATGGGTTGTCATTAGTTGCACATTCAAGCATATCAGAAGCAACTGTTGGTAGTTTTCATGTTATTCCTCTTTTAACAGCCACGACACAATCACACCTCATGTTCAAAGTTTTCATTAAAATTGAAAGCCACGATCTGATAAAGATAAGTTTATTCAGAGATTTCATGAACAGTTAATCTTTGGCCATTTCTCATACTAGAGTTCACACTTTAGACACAATTTTGTCATTAGTTGAAGTTAGAGGCAATTCAGACCACAGATCACTTCTCATGGACTCCCTTCCTTCTCTGAAACAATAGTGCCAGTTGAAAACTTATGCAGGCCATTGCTGAATCCCCATATGCTATTTTAAGAGGCTCAAATGTTTTACTTATGATTTTTCCAATTTTAGAGAAAAATTTAACACACAACATGCTGTTCAGTGCACTCTGACATTTTGAAATATGACAAGACGACGTGAACATACATCTTTGTTATTTAGGCATATTATAAAAATATGCCTAAATTTAGGAAGGTACAGAAAACCATATCCTCTCTGGAATGTGTACTGGCTAAAAAATAGGAGAGAGTGGTCATAAATGAACATTTTTAGGGATAAAAGTTCATTTATGCCTGGTCACCTGGCTTTGCATTAAACAGGAGGCCAAGTGTCCAGTCTATGATTCACAGAACCTTAGCAAACAGAGTAAAGGATGTTATTAACCATCTGTATAAGAAATGGTGAGATTGCATTTGGACATTATACACAGGTGGAGTCACACCTAAAAAAGACACGACTTTTGGTGAGGATTCAAAGAATGCCCAAATTGGTGAAGGTTGCTAATCAATGTGCACATGAAGAACAACTTAGAAGGTGCAGACAACAAAGCTCAGGAACCAAGTATCACAGCAAAGACCTTGGAGGATAATATGTAAAATGAATATGTGGGAGAGAATATGTTCTTACTAGAAGGTGAAACATGAACCAGGAGAAGTACAAATATAAAATCTCAGGAAGTAAAAAAACTGGATCTTGTAAAATTTACTTGGGAAACAAGTTGTAGCCAGAATAAATAACTTTGGAATATGGCCAAGGAAGGAATTTAGCAAATTAAGTGGAGTTGGATTGTAAATTTTTTGGTGCTGGGAAAATTATGGATGATTGGGAAAGTGTTTTTCTGTTATTTATTATTTATTTTTTTTATTATTATAATTAGTTATATTTTTTAGTGGGTGCAGAGAAAAGTAATGAGATTAGTGAGGAGAACAAAAGGAAGTTCTTATCAGGAAAGACTTCAGTTCTGCAAATTGCAGCATCTGGAAATTAGGCATCTTTGGGAAGATCTGATTGAGACATTTAGTCTATGAATGGATTGAATAAGCTAAATGCTGATGGCATCCTTATGCTTGCTCAGACAATACATATGACCAAGCATAAATTTAAATTGAGGAAAGATAAATACGGGGAAATTTGCTTTCAGCCAGTGGGTAGTTGATTGTCAGAGCTACCTTTCATCTAATGTTGTGGAAGTGGGGAGTGGCTCTGATATAGTTTAAAATTTTGAGTTCGGTTCATTATTTTTTGTCTGGGTTGGGATTATACTGAGAAATCCACTGACACTATGCGGAATAGTGGTCGAAAACTGAAATACGATCCTTGTTGAAGTTCAAAACTGCTGATGTCCCCTTTCTGAAGAAGTAGCGCCTGTGAGTTCCTATTTATCTATTTGTTAAAGAAGTGGAACTTGTTCTTTGGTGGGTGTGCATCTCACTAGGTGGTCAGGTTGTGCACTCATGCTGTTAAAGGTGAGAGTTGCTTTGTCTTTTCTTATTTATTTTATTTTGCATATTAGGTGGCTTACTACATAGGAGCAAAATCATACCATGTGCCAAGTTCAGCCTTAATTGTATTGACAAAATATTTATCATATTTTACTCCCAACCTCTTGAAAAAGGGCCCATTGCTGACTTCATTGTGTGGTTTAATGTTTGGGCTTGGCAAACCCAAGGTCCTGAGCTGGATATCATCATTCTTCTCTTTCTTGGTGATTCATTTCTTTCTCTCTCTCTCTCTCTCTCTCTCTCTCTCTCTCTCTCTCTCTCTCTCTCTCTCTCTCTCTCTCTCTCAGGGTAAGTCGGAATTTTTTTTTTTTTGGCTGGTGCAGCATAAGCCTCAGGCTTCCTTGTACCATATGGCTAATAATAATAATAATAATTTTGTCAGAAGTCTTAGCGATGTTAGCATGCTGGTCCCTATACTAAAGTTATACAGAGTCTACATTTATGTTTTTAGATTTAAATGTAAATCATACCAAAAAGCCTTGTCCACTAAGCATTTTTATTGTTCAGTATTTTATTAGATTTGATCTTATTTACAGATAAAAACATCTTACACTGAGTGGACAGAAATCATGGGATACCTACCTAGTAACGGGTAGGCCCACCTTTCACCCAGATAAGGGCAGTCACACTGTGAGGCATTGAGTCCACTAGTTCATGAAAGCATTCCGCAAGTATTTCCATCCATGCTTCCTGCACCACTGTTCATAATTCTGTCATATTCCTGGGTGGCTGATCCAAAGGTCGAATGGATCTTTCCACAGCATCCCAAAGAAGCACCACAGGGTTCGTGTCAGGTGAATAGAGAGGCCATTTCATGGTCATAAAATCTGTGGACTGCTCTTTGAACCATGTTCTATCCACCACACCTCTGTGGGGGGAGGCACACTGTCCTGTTGGAAGAGTCCATTGCCCTGTAGGTGTACGATGACCATGAAGGGATGCAGATGGTCTGCAAGGGTGGACACATAAGCTGGACTGTTCAGAGCCGTACCAGAGGTCCCAACATGTGCCAGTTAAACATGCCCCAGACCATTACCGACCATCCACCTGCCTCAACAGTTCTTTGTTGACATGACAGGTGCACAGCTTCGTGTGGTTTCTGCCAGATACGCACCCTCCTGTCCACTCAAAATAACTGGAAATGGGACTCACTGGATCAGAAGACCTGTCTACAATCATCCAAGATCCAGTGTCAATGTTCTTTCGCCCAGTTGAGGCGTAGAGTCCTGTGTCGTGGTGTTAGAAATGGGACTCTGGTGGGTCGGCAGTTCCCATAACCTATCACAGCTCATGATTGCCGGATGTCTTGGTGGAGACATTTCTGGCACATCCCTTGTTGAAGTCGGCGATGATTTCTGCCACTGTCGCTTACCTGTTGTGGAGGATGAACGGCCACGTTCATCCACCACCTTTCTCCACCCACAATGCTGTCCACTATGAGATGTTATTCCAAAAATGCAAGACAAATGTTGACGGCCTGTGTCGTGGTGTTAGCAATGGGACTCTGGTGGGTCGGCAGTTCCCATAACCTATTGCAGCTCATGATTGCCGGATGTCTTGGTGGAGACGTTTCTGGCACATCCCTTGTTGAAGTCGGCGGTGATTTGTGCTGCTGTCGCTTTCCTGTTGGCTGAAACAATGCAAGACAAATGTTGACGGCCAGGTTCATCCACCACCTTTCTTCACCCACAATGCTGTCCACTATGAGATGTTATTCCAAAAATGGCATATTCCTGATACACTCTTGATACTGTCGAATGGGGATAGTGCAATTTCTGTAACACCTTTGTGATAGAGTGACCCATGCGTTGGACATACACTATAATTCCTCTTTCAAAGTCGGTTAACTCATGCCATTTATCCATATTGACATCAAGTTACCATCTACTTTAATGCAGTGATGTAGTGTATCTATATACCTGCCAAGTGGTGGGTTCATCCACTAGCGAGAGTGTCACATTGTCGCCCCTCTTTTATTTTGTGATCTGAAAATTTAATATTTCAGTGTATAATTCTACTTAATGTTCTTATTCCTGTTATATCAAACTTATTATTTCTTGTTTATATATATATTATATATATATATATATATATAATAGAAATCCTCTAAATACTATCAAAAGCTCCACATACTTATTTTGCATCTGTTCTTACTGAGTTATTGCACACATTACTGTACCTCTTAATTACTGTACCTCTTAACAAAGGATTTTTATATACGTTACACAAAAGCAGCTATATGTGAACAGGTATCGTAATATACAAGATAATCTGTATATTAACCCTTCATTGGTTGCTATGTATCTCTCTGATATATATGTCATATCTTTCTTTATTTCTGGGAACAAGGTGTCGCTGTGCAGATCTCTTATACCCAAGTAATGCAAATGATGCCGAAATTATTCGTGCCCTGCTGTTTTCTGAGGAAATGACGAAAGCATTGATGACAGGACAGAATCTGATGAGGATTATGTTGAAACAAGAGAAGACAACTCGAAGAGTGCACAAGATACTACACCAGAGGAGGAAAGCTGTAACAAAGAGGATGACACTGAGTTTTTTCATAGGAAAGGATAAATCAACAAAGTGGAGGAAAGTCAACAGATCAACAAAAATTCGAGGCAGATCTCAAAATCTTCTGACAAAATTGCCTGGAGTTACTGGTCAAGCAAGAAACGCCAGCACACCCTCCAAAGCATGGAACTGCCTTATTACAAACCAGATTTTAGATAAAATTGTTGAATACACAAATCAGTATATTCAAACTATTCAGTCAAACTATGCCCGGGTTGGTTGGTTGATTTTTATTGGCGTATTAGCAACTAATACGCCAATTTTGTTGGCGTATTGGCATATCTTTCCCGGCACTATGGCCGGGAAAGATATGCCAAATTTACAGACAAATTTGAGATCAAAGCTTTTGTTGGCCTTCTTTATTTAGCTGGAGCACTTCGAAGTAACAAGCAAAGATTGGAAGAGTTATGGGGAACTGATGGAAATGGCGCTGAAAAATTTTACTTAGTAATGAACCAGAGATGCTTCGAGTTCCTCATTTATTTTACATAAATTTTTATTAAAAAATTTATGTAAAAATAAAAATTGATTAATAAATAAACATTTGAAACTCTTGTATATGTTATTTATGAATAAACTAGAGTGATTTTTAAACATAGTCTTTAATTTTTTGATATGAAACCTAGTATGTATCTGAGAGATACATTGTGACTGACTATGTTTGTTTTGCTGGTACGTCCAACGAAGGGACAATGAAACCATATAGCAAACCAATTTCTATACAACAAACAAATATACATTCATTAATAATTTTAGTGGAATAACAAACAGAACTTACATTTCCTGATCACTGCTACTACTCTCATTCTTATCAGTTTTCAAACTGCTAGGAGGTTCAAAAGTATCATCCACTGTAGAGTAATCTTTCTGGAGTAGGCTAATGTTTGTAGATATATGTACTACATTTCTGTTTTTTATAGGAGTACTGTGGAATGGTATATCATCACTACTGAAACTTGAATTTTTATTATCTGAAGGGTTCATAGAAGAATGAAAATTTCTGTCAAAATCAAGAAACAGAAAAGTGAAAACTAAATTTATAGAAAATTAATGGAAAGACAATATTTTATATTGTCTTTCCATTAATTAATTAAGACAATATTAGATAATATTTTACCACAATACTGACTATACAAAATTGTAAATAATACCAAATTTTATTGTAACATGCAATAAATGTAACATAATGGGTACACCAAGGCACACATTTTACATCCATCCTATTGGCCACGAATTTGTCCAAAATGGCCCACCATTTCAAATTATTTTAAACTTAATTATTTAATTCTTAAATTAAATAATTAATTTTACAATAATTAAATAAAACTATTCAATAGTTTGCATTTTAATTAATTACAATTCATTATTGTTTGCATTGAACATTATGTATTCACTATTCATTGTGCTGTATTTATTCTTGGTGCTCCATCACAGTGGTTATTTGTATCATAATTGCCTTCCTAATCCTGTGCATCTTGCAATGAGGATAGTCTGGGTTTGCTGATTGTCTCCTTGGTATTGACTCTTTTTTTTTGTTTGTTTGTTTTTTTATGAAAACCCCAAGCATGAAAGGTATTAGAATCTATAGTACTTCGCACAGTCAGTCCTCATATAACACGGTAGTTGTGTTCCTAGAAAGCCGCGTGTAATGCAAAATCATACAATATAAATAACAGGCCTTACCGTGAAAAATAGGGTTAGGTGCCGAACACCCAAGACTGAGCACACCAAACAATAAATAATCGTAAAAAAATACATAAGTAGTTGTACAATAATAAAATACGTAAGTATTTTATTACAATTATTATGTACTGTAATAAAATATTGCTAATCCTTTTGCTTCTATCACAAGCAAACTTATTCTGTTTGATCTTTCCACACAAATAACAGACGATGCATCTCTTCCAATTCTTTGTGTCTTGATCTAATATAGATGGTTTGGCTATTGATGATCATACTCAGGTAGCTTATAAACTGAATGAGTATTTTGCATCTACATTCAGGAGGAGTTATTCAAGGAGGAGAATACCAGTTTATCAAACTCTAACAGGGAGCTAAGTGATTTTGTAATAACTGAGAGCAAAGTGAAGGAAAAATTGTTAAAGTTAAACATATAGAAAACACCTGGGGTGGATGGGATATATCCAGTTATATTAAAGGAGGCAGCAAAGGAAGTAAGCAAACCCTTAGTCATAATTATCAGATGCTTCCTTGGACCCAGGGGAGGTCTCTGTGGACTAGAGGTGTGCAAACATATCCCCAATTCACAAAGGGGATTCAAAACGTGACACAAGTAACTATAGACTTTTTAGTTTGACTTGTGTTCCGGGGAAAATAATGGAGTCAATGGTTAAAGGAGCATTGCAGGATCATCTAGACAAGACTGCAGCAATAATTCAGACACAGCATGGGTTTGTTGAGGGGAGGTCTTGTCTGACCAATTTGATTGGATACTATGATGTGGTCACAAAGGAACTGGATGAAAGAAATAATTTTGATATCATATACAACAATTGGTCCTTGACCTTCTGGAATGTCCATAAAGAATTTAAAAAATACCTTTTAAATAACTTTTTAACTGTATATAATGTAAAAGATAATGAAAATAATTATGGAATTAAATGTTTATTGCATAAAACAGCGGTTCTTAAACTGTGCGCCACAGAATATTTTAAATTTTCAAGGGAAACAGTGATACTCGACATCTGTCGGACACAGCGCAAACTACTAGCTCGAGGTAATTCAAAGTTTCAGCATTTCTTATTAAGTTGTTTGGACCTAACTACTAAACAAAACTGTTAGGTATTTCTTTTGGGTGCACCTTGAAAAAATTACTGAGACATTAAAGGCGCCGTGAAACGAGAAACTTTGGGAACCTATGACATAAAATACACAATGAAGAAATTACTGTTGCAGAAATATTTGAACAGTGTTGACTTTCTCTTTTCATCAATCAATTTCCAATAGCTGACAACAATCTTCTCTGGGCCCTGGCGAAATAAATATCGCAGAGAACATCAAACCTTTTGTTTGAGATTCTATGCGATACGAAAGATTTCATCTAATTCTTTTACCGTTATCTCCTTCGCGGTAACATCTTCATCTGGCTCAATTAAAAATTTGAATTTTTAAATGCAAGTCTGCATTGACTTTATTAGCAGGAGACAAACACATCGAGACGGACAGCAGGCAAACGTTTGTTTATTGACCATACGACTCGTGGTAAGCTTAACGCACGATTCAAATCTTTTTCAACTATTGCATAAAAAAAAAGGTCGCGTTAACTGGAAATTTGCATCGTGTAAAGTGAAAAGTGGTATCATTTTTCAAATAGCGTTAACTGAATATCGCGATAATCAAACTCGCGTTATGCGAGGCCTAGCTGAACTTGGATTTCAGAAAAACTTTTGATACATTTGCACATGGAAGACTGCTATACAAATTGGAGCAGTATGGCATTAAGGGCAAGTTGCTACAGTGGATAAAGGGATGGTTGAGTGGGAGACGACAGAGAGTGATAATCAATGGAGATATGTTATTAGTGGAGTTCCCCAGGGTTTGGTGCTGGGCCCATTGTTGTTTTGTGAATTTATCAATGATATCAATGAAGGTATATCAGGCTTAATGTCCAAGTTTGCAGATGATACAAAAATTGGTAGGGTTGTTTACAACAGTTAAGACAGTATGCTAATATCCAAGTTTGCAGATGATACAAAGATTGGTAGGGTTGTTTACGACAGTAAAGACAGAATGCTATTGCAACTGGATCTAGATAAGTTGGGCAAATGGGCTGAGAGAGGCAACTGAATTTTAACATTGACAAATGCTAACACAGACAGTTCTCGCTTTACTCGAGTTCCCGGGTTTACGAGTTTTTTTTCCCAGTATCAAGTATCAACAAAATCAAAAATATGAACATTAATTGCAAAAAATGTATGTTAAACATTCATAAATACCGCATTCTAAACCATGTGCATAGCTATACAATACAGTATACTCCTCTTTGCGATATTAATCAGTTCCAGCGACAGCATCGTAATGTGAACCCAATAACACATTGTTTTTTGGTAATTTGTTTCAAGATCTCGGAAGTTGAAATTTTCACTGTTTAACTAAGCTCATTTGTCTTTATAAAATGTCATTTTTAAGATCACGAACTTGACCTTAAGGCCATATAAAAGGTTGTGAGTGTGGTTTGTAAATTTTATTAGTTACCAACTCAAATCATTAAAAACACTACACTTTCATCGTTATCATATGTTATAAGAACCAATTTTGAACAGCTTTGTGATATTTTTCGAAAACACATTTCTGGAAGTCACGACCATAAAACAATTTGCACTTTCCAGTTTTTGGGTTTTTCTGTTACTGCAAGCAATTATAAAGGGCAGTAAACTCGATCTTATTTGTGAAATAAGATCAAGTTTACTGCCCATGATCGAGTTTATCGCATTTGTGAAAATATCGATAGCTGGAATTGTGTGGCTTTTTGCGTTATTATGGTGAAATGTGTTTCCCCTTTACTGAAATCTTCAATCGTATAAAAAACGAATAAATTTTCAGAATCTTCTCTTCATTCCTTTTTTTTTAAAGCTTCGTAAACTTGTAACTCCACACAAATGAATCGTGTGAGTTGCAATTTGTATGTGCCATTAAAAAATGCTTATGCATGCAATCGTGAAATTTATAATTAAGAGAGAAGATTATCTTGGAACCAAGGTCATTGATATTCAAGAGGAAAAGAGTGGGGGGAAAGAACTGACCCTTGGGGGACACCGGCATTAGTGGAGAAGTCAGAAGACAGAGAGCCATCTACCATCACCCTCAGTGAGCGATCAGAGAGAAAACTGGATAACCAATTACTAAAAACAGTTGGCAAACCATAAGATGGAAGCTTGTTTAGAAGACCTTTATGCCAAACACGATCAAAAGCCTTTGAGATGTCAACAGCAACTACTTGTGTTTCACCGAACCTTTCCATTGAATTAGTCCATAAATGGGTAACATAAGCCAGAATATCACCAGTGGATCGACACTGATGGAATCCATACTGGCGATCGTTGATCAGACGGAAGGTTTCTAGGTAGTTTAAGAGTTGGTGGTTAATTGATTTCTCCATTACTTTAGAAAGAGTAGAAGTAATTGCAATGGGATGATAATTGGATGGGAGGGATTTGTCACCCTTTTTAGGAACTGGCTGGATATGAGCAAATTTCCAAGCAGAAGGAAAAACACCTTTGGAATAAGAAAGTGAAAAAAGGCGGCAAAGAATAGGAGTAAGTTCAGGAGCACAGGTTTTGAGAACAAGTGGAGAAATACCATCAGGACCTGGAGCTTTCTCAGCATTAATATTCATCAAAATCCTTCTGATATCCTTTTGACGGAAGACCACAGGAGGCATTGAATGGAGCGTGTTAGGAATGGTGGGAGGTGTTTTACCAAGATCATTAATACATGAGCTCGAAGAAAAATGGGATGCTAGCAGGTCAGCTTTATCCTTGGCTGAAGTGACAACAGAACCATCTGGTTTGGACAGAGGTGGGAGCAGAGATGGGCAAAAGTTGCGGCCAATAGCTTTGGCAAGAGACCAGAATGCTCGGCTACCATTAGGGCAAGAAGCAAGTTTTCTACTCTTAGCCTGTTCAAACTCTAGTTTGGACTGATTAATAACTGCTTTACAATTGTTGCGAGCTTTGGTGTAGGCAGAAAATGAAACTGAAGAATTAGAAACAAGCCAATTACGATATGCAACGTTCTTCTCATGGACAGCCTTAGCACATTTATTGGAAAACCAAGGTTTAGATAAAGGACGAGATTTTAAAGTGGAGTGTGGGATAAAGGATTCCATTCCTGCAAGAATAATTTCACTGACACGATCTGAGCAAACATTGACATCAGAAGTTTTGAAACAGTAATGAGACCAAGGAAAAGAAGAAAAGAAGTCTCGCAGGTCATCGCATTTTGCATTCTTGTAATGCCAAACAATACGAGGTTGGGAATAGCCATGAGTTAAAGGTTCCATTGGAGAAAAGACAATCACCAAGCTGTGATCTAAAGTGCCTAAAGGACCTCTCACTTCGAATGTGTACTTAGAAGGGTTGTTTGTGAGAAAAAGATCAAGCGTATTGGCTGTATGATTAGGATTGTCCGGTATTCTTGTAGGTAAATGAACACTCTGTGCTAGGTCATTAGTAATTGCAAAAGCCTCAGCATCTCGACCTGCTCGGTCGGTGTGACTAGAAAACAGAAGCCAGCTGGAGTTTTGAAAGTTAAAATTACCAAGGAAAATTACCTCACTGTTAGGAAAGCTGGACTGGAGAAAGTCAAGTTGCAAAGAGAGGAAGTCAAAGAGCTCCAAGTGATTAGTGGAGTTGGGAGAACGGTAGAGAGACAACAGATGAATTTGACACAATGAGGTAGAGAGATTTTAAGCCAGAGAAGATCAAAGAGAGGAGATTCCAAATTGCCAAGTCTCTGACAGGGAATATCAGAACGGACATATGCACAGGTACCACATTTGAGGCGAAGGGAATCATACAGCAAATAATTTGGACATCTGAGATGAGCAGTAGTTGAATCAACTGATAACTGAGATTCAGTCAGAAAAAGTACATGGGGTTTGGATGACTGCAAGTGGAAATGGACATCGTTGAGATTGGAATTGAGACCACGTATATTTGTGAAATGAATTAGGAAGTCCTTGGGAGGTTTAGATCTTTTCGCAGATAAGCTTGCTCTATTAGTTTGACAATTCATGGTGTATTCAATAGTAAGAAAAAGTGGGTGGGACATGCTGTATGAAGTAATGAAATTTTTGGATATGGCGTACATGTGGTAAGAATATACCCAGATCCTTGACATAACGTGGCCTCGACAATGCTCCCCGCACACACACACTACTCGGACTCCCTCCAGCCACTATCTGGCAGAGTAGAGGTAGCAAGATTATACACTAGCTGATCCGGAAGCCTCCTAGAGAGTTACCAATAGGTTTGGTCCGGTGTACTATCTAGCGGCCGGCCTGCGAACACCGTTTTAGAGCTGTACCCTCGAAATGTAAGGAATATTGGATCTCGCCACGACATTCATCATAACCTCAAAAATCATCAATCATACTGCATGATGGAAGAGATAGGGAAGGGTTGGCCAGAACTTAGCTCTAGAGACTAAACATGGGTTCCACCACTTCAAGCCTCCAATAAGCAAAGTGGTAGTATTTCACCGGTTGATGAGAGTCATCTACCACCTAGTACTGCCTGGTAACATAGAGGGGTGGCGTTCCTCCATGTGGTGTGGGGGCCAAACCTCGACCCCTGCTTACGTTGGTTCACACCTGGGTGGTCACCCACCATGTACTTGTGCATGAAGGTTATACCCAGGATTACTAACAGTCCCACCATCGTGAAGGTGCAAGCAGAGGATTTGGCTGTCATAGACCGTCCGGACTTCGCCGAAATTGGGTCCACTTGACTTGAGTGTCACCTGAATATCAGTTCCATCAGCGTTTTAGACTCCCAGGTAGCAAGAACAGCTTGTCTGGCATATCTGAGAGAATGTCTGTGACAACCTCAAGGACATGTTCATTCATTTCACAATTTCGTATTTTTACTCTATCAATATTGCTTTTCTCTCTGAATCTGTAGTATCTTCACTAGTACACTTCCTTTTCTTACTTTTTTTTCAAGTATTTTATTCATTTTTTAGGGAATAAAGCACAATTACAGTATAAAAAGAACAAAAATGATGAGGCATACTTGATACACATAAAGAAACCAGCGCATGTGTAGGAACTGAATAAACAATGCAGTAAAGGCAGAAACACTATTTTCTTTCACATGCTCACATTTTACTAAAATACATTTCTGGAGTACTTTGGATTTTTCAATGCAGAGTACTGCTTATGGGTAGAAGTAACCCCAGAGAAACATACCAACTGTGTAGTACTACACTTAAGGAGGTAGAAAATGAAAAAGACCTGGGAGTAATTGTGCAGTCAGATATGAAGTTTTCTGAGCAATGCAGATAGGCTGCCAGGGCCGGTAATGGGGTGTTGTCAATGATATACAGGAATTTTGTTAGCAGGGAAAAGGAGGTGATTGTCCCTCTGTATAAGGCAATGGTCAGGCCACGCCTTGAGCACTGCGTGCAGGTCTGGAGGCCTCATTTTAGGAAGGATGTAGATTTGCTTTAGCGTGTACAGAGAAGGGCAACAAGATTGGTCAGGGGAATGAAGGCATCTTCTTACCAGGAGAGGCTTAAGTTCTGCAAATTTCAGCAGCTGGAAACTAGGCACCTGCGAGGTGTATAAGGCTTGAATGGGTTGAGCATGCTGAATTCTGATGGGATTCTCCCACTTGTTCGTTCAGGTTACGAACCTAAGGGAGCATAAATTGAAATTGAGGAAGGACAGATGTAGAACAGATGTGCGGAAATTTGCCTTTAGTCAACAGGTGGTTAATTGCTGTAACAAACTTCCATCTGTCGTTGTGGAAGTTGATAGGTTAAATAAATTTAAGGAGGAACTGGACAAATATTTAGAGGAGATTGTTTTGTAATTTTTTTTTTTTTTTTTTTTTGGCTGATGCTGCATAAGCTCATACGCTTGCTTTCTTCCATCACATGCCACTACTACTACTACTACTAAACCTTGAACAGTGTTTCTTAGTTGAAAAGCCTAGTAGCCTCCAAGATTAAGTTCCTGAATTAAGTTCCCATTTAGAATGCACTGTTCGTAACATCATCAGTTGATCCCACTGTATAGAATTTAAAAACTATCTGAGACTACTGCAGTCACCTTTATGAAAGCAAAAACCCTTCCCTTTACCCTTGATGGTAGTTACATCTTTGAGTAAATCCCACATTAGTACATTGTGATCACTGTCTCCTAGTGGTTCCTTTATCTGCAGATTCTTAATCACGAATAATCACTGCTGCTAATCAGATCAAGAATATTAGTCCCTCTTGTTGCCTCTCAAGCATGCTGCTGTAGAAAATGGTCATCCAATAATTCTGCAAAAGTCTTGCTAGTGTGTGAGCGACCAACTCACAAGTACCAGTCTATATCTAGGAAGTTAAAATCCCCCATTATAAGACAATCTGATTTACTGGCACATTCTATTTCTCTGTATAGTTATTCATTGTACTTATCAGGGTCATTAGGCCTATAAACACACTCCTACTTTCAACTTTGCTTTTCCAATGATTATGTCAAATTAGCATTAGTAAAGGCATATGATGCAAGAAAGCAAGCTTATTCAGCATCAGCCAAAAAAAAAAAAACACCACTCCCATTTCACCCCTCCATTCATTCGAAATACCTGTCCAGCTGAGCCTTAAATTTGTTTAGGCTATCAACTTCAACAACAAGTGATGGAAGTCTGTTCCACCAACCAACTACCCGCTGGCTAAAGGCAAATTTCCGCACATCTATCCTACATCTGTCATTCCTCAATTTGAATTTATGCCCTCTCAGGTGATTATTCTGAGCAAGAAGAAGAATCCCATTGGCATTGAGCACGCTCAAACCATTCAAGGCCTTATACACCTCTATCAGATCACCTCGCCGGTGGCTAGTCTCCAGACTCTAATTTGCAAAACTTAAGCCTTTCTTCGTAAGAGCAACCATTTGTTCCATTCATTAATCTTGTTGCCCTTCTCTGTACTCGTTCCAGCAGCTCTACATCCTTCTTGAAAGTGACACCAAACTGACTCAAAACTGCACTGTCCACCCACGTCAACTGTATGCATTTTCTTAGATTTTATATTTCTGAACTAACACGACCTCCCCTTCTATCCTATCTATCCTTTCTGTACACATTGTAGTTCCCAAATTCCAATTCTGCATTCCTTATCTCTGTGTGACACCATGTTTCTGATATCCCTTTGATGGCCTCACCAGCACCTCAAATTGAACAAATTAATTTACTATACTCCTATCATTGGTGTACATGCAATACACATGTACCTATTCTTATTCTTAGTTACCCTAACACAATCCATGTATTTACTTGTTCCATGATGGCTCCCAGCAGTCCTTGAAATCCCCAGCACCTCACTTTCCAGGCTGCTGCTTATTCCAATAGAAGCAGTGCAAGATTCACTTTTTCCACTGCTTGTGGCTACTGTTAATCTATTAATCTGTGAATCTCTCCCCCAAAGCTAGCAGTTTTCCAACCCATCTAACAATGCCTCAATAGCATCAGAAAATATTCTTGCACCATTTCTATTTAAGTGTATCCCATCCCTGTAGAACAGGGGTTAGCAACCTTTTTGAGTAAAGAGCCATTTTTGATCTAATTAAAAAAAAGAGAGAATCTGAAGAGCCACACTTCAGCTCAAGCTAGGAAAGTTTTTTAAGAAATAGAATAAAGTAGGAAGGTGTTTTATTAAAAATATATATATTTTTAAATATTATTTATTAATAATATTTCTAATTAATATGACTTTTGCTGCTGAACTTCTTGAGCGAGTCTCTCAACATCAGAGAAGTATGCCGCGATTTTCATTCTTAAGCATGCTGAGAGACTCACATTGTTCAGACAGTTTCTTGATTTATTTTTAATATAGTTCATGTCTGAAAATATTTGCCCGCAGAAATTCTTCGAACCAAAAACTGAGAGAAATGCAAACGCAAATATTTTCAAATTTATATACGTGTCCAGTAAGCTACAGCACACATCGAACACAATTTGGTCTTGCTTTTTCAACTCATCTATCGGCATCCATTTATGTAGAATTGCAAGGGCAGCCTTTTGCCTCTCCAAATCCTCAATTTCAGTTTTAAGGCATTTTAGTCTTGCACGCCACATTTTTAAGTCCTTCATTTTTAAGTCTTCTAACTCCATTTCAAACTTTGCTTCATGTGGGCTAAAAGTTAAAGAGTCGCAGGTTACCGACCCTGCTGTAGAACAATCTCTCCTGTTAACAAGCATAGACCACGCTGAAAAAAAATTTTACCCCATGAGCCTTGCACAATCTCTCCAGGGCCGAATTGACTGACAAGGCTCCATCATATACTCCCTCCTAACGTGTCTTGGCAGAATTGCAGACACTTTCAAATTTAACCCTATCTCATTACTTTTTTTTTTCGAATTGACCTGAACTTGTTAAGTATGTCTGCAGATCTCCTACTCTTAATATCATTAGTGCCAAAATGTACAACAATATCACCTTTTGTGCCCTTAAAAGATATCTGCTCTACGTCATCAACTTTTGTCCCTGACAGATATACCTTGATCCTATTCCACCTATTCTTTTTGCACAATATATTTCCCATCTCCCTGAGAATAGAGTCACCTACAATAACTAGCATCTGTGGGACCAGTGCATTCTGCCCTGATAGTTGCTGCTGCTGTGCTGTAGCTGTGTGTACAGAATAGGGTTTATCAAAATGAAAAGTAGAATGTAGTATATTAAAATCAAAAGGAGAAGCAATCATTAGAAGAAATTTATTATACAGGAAGAACAGAGTGGGTGAAAGAACAGAATGATTAGTTGACAATGTAGAAGACAGAGAATCATCTATAAACATGCACAGCACGCAGTCAGTAAGGAAACTAGCTAGCAGTTTCCTTTGCAAAGAAGGCAGACCATAAAGTGGAAGCTTGTTTAGAAATTTACAACAAACATAATTAAAAGCCTTAGAAATATCAAGAGTAACTGCTTGAATTTCTCTAAGCTTTTTCAAAGAATTTATCCACAAATGAAAAATATTAAGCAATAATATCACCAGTGGATGAACAGAATCCACATTGGCAATCACTAATCAGATTGTTCTTCCATTAGTTTGGAAAAAATTGAGGTAACTGCAATAGTATTAGTAAGGTAAATATGCAAGAAAGCATACTTATAAAACATCAACCAAAGGAAAAAAAAAAAAAAAAAACACTTCCCAAATTACCCATCTATCCTCTCTAATAATCTGTCTAGTTCTTCCTTGAATTTATTCGAACTACCTTATAGTAGTTTGAACTACCTACCTCCACAACAACAACAGATGGAAGTTTGAATCAACAATCAACAACCTGCTGGTTGAAGGCAAACTACTGCAAATCTACTCTATAAATAAATAGGGAAATAATTAGGAGGGGGATTTGACAACCTTTTCTTTTTATAAACTGGCTGGTAACACAAAACTTCAAGCAGAAGTAAAAAACCAACTGAATAACAAAGTGTAAAAAATCAACAAAAAACAGGAATTAACTATGAAACAGGTTTTAAGAAACAGAATGGCTAAAAATCCATCTCAATCTCAATATCACTTCTTGATACTGAGGTGGTTTAGGATTCTAATCTCTTTCTGTACAAAAAACCAAAGGAAGGAAGGAACAGAATGTGCTTGATATGGTTGGAAAACATTTACCAACATCATTAACAGAAGAGATGGGAGAAAAGTGGAATACTAATAAGACAGTTTCATCTTTAGATAAAGGTGCAACAAAACCATCAGGATGTAATGGACATAGGAACATGATGGACAGAAGTTGTGGCCAATGAAACAGACCAGAAGGCTCAACTATAACTGGACAAATCCAGGTCACTGTTGAAAAAAAGCCGTGAATTAGGGTTGAATTTGAAAGTGTCTGCAATTCTGCCCAGACACGATAGGAGGGAGTATATGATGAGAGCCCTGTCGATCAATTCGGCCCTGGAAAGATTGTGCAAGGCTCAAGGGGTAGAATTTTTTTCAGCCTGGTCTGTACTTGTTAACAGGCGAGACTGTTTCTACACGGATGGGATACACTTAAATAGAAAGAATGCAAGAATGTTTGCTGATGCTATCAAGGCAGTGTTAGGTGGGTCGGAAAACTGCTAGCTTGGGGGAGATACAAGGACTAATAGATTAACAGTAGCCACTGGCAGAGGAGAAAGTGATTCTTGCACTGCTTCTATTGGAATGAGCCACAGCCTGGAAAATAAGATGCAGGGTATTTCAGAGACCGCTAGGAATCATTGGGGTACAAATAAACATATAAGTTGTGTTAGGGTAGCTAAGAAAAAGAAGAGCTGCATGTATACTTGTGTGTACACCAATGCTAGGAGTTTAGTAAATAAATTTGATGAATTTAAGGTATTGCTCAAAACATCAAAGGCAGATATTCTGAGGATTTCAGAGACGTGGTGTCACACAGATATAAGGAATAAAGAACTGGAATTTGGGGAGTACAATGTCTACAGAAAGGATAGACAGGGTAGAAAGGGAGGAGGGATTATGCTATTAGTTAAGAAATACATAAAATCCATTAGCATTAGCATTAGTAGAGGCATTTGATGCAAGAAAGCAAGCTTATGCAGCATCAGCCAAAAAAAAACCCACTTCCACTTCACCCCTCTGTTCGTTCAAAATACCTGTCCAGCTCAGCCTTAAACTTATTTAGGCTATCAACCTCCACCACAAGGGATGGAAGTCTGTTCCACCAACCAACCACCCGCTGGCTAAAGGCAAATTTCCGCACTTATATCCTACATCTGTCTTTCCTCAATTTGAATTTATGCCCTCTCAGGTGATTTTTCTGAGCTAGAGGAAGAATCCCATCAGCATTGAGCATGCTTAAACCAGTCAAGGCTTTAGCATTAGCATTAGTAGAGGCATATGATGCAAGAAAGCAAGCTTATTCAGCATCAGCCAAAAAAAAAAAAAAAAACCACTCCCATTTCACCCCTCCGTTCGTTCGAAATACCTGTCCAGTTGAGCTTTAAATTTGTTTAGGCTATCAACTTCAACAACAAGTGATGGAAGTCGGTTCCACCAACCAACCACCCGCTGGCCAAAGGCAAATTTCCGCACATCTATCCGACATCCGTCCTTCCTCAATTTGAATTTATGCCCTCTGAGGTGATTATTCTGAGCAAGATGAAGATTCCCATTGGCATTGAGCATGCTCAAACCATTCAAAGCCTTATACACCTCTATCAGATCACCTCGCCGGTGCCTAGTCTCCAGACATTGTAATTTGCAAAACTTAAGCCTTTCTTCGTAAGAGCACCTATTTGTTCCATTCACTAATCTTGTTGCCCTTCTCTGTACTCGTTCCAGCAGCTCTACATCCTTCTTAAAATGAGGCCTCCAGACCTGTATACATTACTCTAGGTGTGGCCTGACCATTGCCTTATACAATGGAATAATCACCTCCTTATCCCTGCTGGAAAAATTCCTGTATATCATTGACAATACTCCATGAGCTACTCTTGCAGCCCGTCTGCACTGCTCAGAGAACTTCATATCTGCCTGCACAACCACCCCCAAGTCCCTTTCATTCTCTACCACTGTCAGTGTAGTACCACAGAATTGATATGTTGCTCTGGGGTTGCTGTTTCCCATGTGTAGTACTTTACATTTGTCAATGTTAAACTTCATTTGCCACCTCGAAGCCCATCTGCTCAACCTTTCCAGATCCTGTTGCAGCAGCATAGTGTCATTAGTGTCCTTGACAACAATGCCTACCTTTGTATCATCTGCAAACTTGGACATTAAGCTTGATATACCATCATCAATATCATTTATAAATACAGAAAACAACAATGTACCCAACACTGAGCCCTGAGGGACTCCACTAATAACATTAGTCCACGATGAGCAGTGTCCATTGATTACCACTCTGTGTCTTCTCCCCCTCAACCACCCCTTTATCCATAGCAGCAATTTGCCTCCAATGTCACACTGCTCCAATTTGTGTAGCAGTCTTCCATGTGCAACAGTATCAAAAGCCTTTCTAAGATCCAAGTATATAATATCAAAGTTATTCCCTGCATCCAGTTCTTTTGTGACTGCATCATAGTATCCAATCAAGTTGGTCAGGCAAGACCTGCCCTTAACAATACCATGCTGTGTCTGAGCTATAACTGAAGTCTTGTCTAAATGATCTTGCAGTCCTTCTTTAACCAGTGCCTCCATTAATTTTCCTGGAACAGAAGTTAAGCTCACAGGTCTATAATTACTTGTGTCAGCCTTTGATCCTCCTTTGTGAATTGGGGTCACATTTGCACATTTCCAGTCTATGGGTACCTCCCCTGAGTCCAAGGAAGCTCTCATAATTATGGCTAGGGGTGTGCTTACTTCCTTTGCTGCCTCCTTTAATATAACTGGATAGATCCCATCCACCCCGGGTGCCTTTCTTGGGTTTATCTTCAACAGTTTCTCCTCCACTTTACTCCAAGTTATTTCAAGATTCTGTAGCTTACTGCTAGAGTTGAATACACCTCTGGCATTCCCCTTGCTGAATAACTCCTCATGTGTGAATGTCAATGAAAAATATTCATTTAGTTTGTTAGCTACCTGAGCAGGATCATCAACAGTTGACCCATCAATATCAAGTGGACCAATCTGATTCATCCCCTTCCTTCTAGAGTTTACATAAGTAAAGAACTCTTTGCTGTTTTTCTTTGCATCCCTTGCCAAGGATTTCTCGTAATCTGCCTTTGCCTGCATAACCTCCTTTGTAACTTGGTTGTATATCAACTTGTATCTATCATAGGCTTCTGTGTCATGTGTTAATTTGTAAGTATCCCATGCATTTTTCTTCTCTGCCATATGCCTCATTAGTTCATCTGATCCAAGGAAGTGAAGCCAGTCGACATTGCTGGACAGTGCAGTGTCGAGTCAGTTTGGTGTGACATTACATTGGGAGATCAAAATTGAGAGCAGGAGTGTGCTATAGGCCTAATGACTCTAATGAGTATAATATGAAACTGTACGGGGAAATAGAGTATGCCAGTAAATCAGAGTCTTATAATGGGGGATTTTAATTTCCCAGATATTGACTGGAATTTGGGGGCTGGTTACTCACACACTAGCAAGGCTTTTGCAGATTTATTGGATGATTGTTTTCTACATCAGCATGTTCGGGAGGCAACTAGAGGGAGTAATACTCTTTATTTGATTATCAGTAGTGATTCTTCATGCATTAAGAATCTGCAGGCAAATGAACCACTAGGTGGCAGTGATCACAGTGTGCTGAAGTGGGATTTACTCAAAGAGGTAACAACCATCAGGGGTAAAGGGAAGGGTTATTGCTTTTGTAAAGTCAACTACGATGGACTGAGACAGTATTTAAATTCTATACAGTGGGACAACTGATGATGTTACCAACAGCAAATTCAAAATGGGAAGCATACAAAGAACTTATCTTGGAAGCTACTAGGCTTTACATACCAACTAAGAAATATTGTTCAACGTTTCGGCCTAAGTGGATGTCAGATGAACTAATGAGACATATGGCAGAGAAGAAAAATGCATGGGATACATACAAATTAACACGTGACACAGAAGCCTATGATAGATACAAGTTAATCTGTAACCAAGTTACAAAGGAGATTAGGCAAGCGAAGGCAGATTACGAGAAATCTTTGGCATGGAATGCAAAGAAAAACAGCAAAGAGTTCTTTACTTATGTAAACTCTAGAAGGAAAGGGATGTATCAGATTGGTCCACTTGATATCGATGGGTCAACTGTTGATGATCTTGCTCAGGTAGCTAACAAACTGAATGTATATTTTGCATCGACATTCACACATGAGGAGTTATTCAGCGAGGGGAATGCCAGAGGTGTATTCAACTCTGGCAGTAAGCTAGAGAATCTTGTAATAACTGAGAGTAAAGTGAAGGAGAAATTGTTGAAGATAAATACAAGAAAGGCACCTGGGGTGGATGGGATCTATCCAGTTATACTAAAGGAGGCAGCAAAGGAAGTAAGCAAACCCTTAACCATAATTATGAGAGCTTCCTTGGACTCAGGGGAAGTACCCATGGACTGGAGAGGTGCAAATGTGACCCCAATTCACAAAGGAGGTTCAAAGGGCGACACAAGTAATTATAGACCTGTCAGTTTAACTTCTGTTCCTGGAAAATTAATGGAGGCACTGGTTAAAGAAGCACTGCTGGATCATCTAGACAAGACTTCAGTTATAGCTCAGACACAGCATGGTTTTGTTAAGGGGAAGTCTTGCCTGACCAATTTGATTTAATACTATGATGCAGTCACAAAAGAACTGGATGCAGGGAATAACTTTGATATTATATACTTGGATCTTAGAAAGGCTTTTGATACTGTTGCACATGGAAGACTGCTGCACAAATTGGAGCAGTGTGGCATTGGAGGCAAATTGCTGCTATGGATATAGGGGTGGTTGAGGGGGAAAAGACAGAGAGTGGTAATCAATGGGCACTGCTCATAGTGGACTAGTGTTATTAGTGGAGTCCTTCAGGGTTCAATATTGGGTCCATTATTGTTTTCTGTATTTATAAATGATATTGATGATGGTATATCAACCTTAATGTCCAAGTTTGCAGACGATAAGAAGGTTGGCGGGGTTGTCAAGGACACTACTGACACTATGCTACTGCAACAGGATCTGGAAAGGTTGAGCAGATGGGCTGAGAGGTGGCAAATGAAGTTTAACATTGACAAATGTAAAGTACCACATATGGGAAACAGCAACCCCAGAGCAACGTATCAACTCTGTGGTACTACACTGACAGTGGGAGAGAATGAAAGGGACCTGGGGGTGGTTGTGCAGGCAGATATGAAGTTACGGGCTGCAAGAGTAGCTCATGGTGTATTGTCGATGATATATAGGAATTTTTCTAGCAGGGATAAGGAGGTGATTATTCCCTTGTATAAGGCAATGGTCAGACCACACCTAGAGTACTGTATACAGGTCTGGAGGCCTCATTTCAAGAAGGATGTAGAGATGGTGGAACGAGTACAGAGAAGGGCAACAAGATTAGTGAATAGAACATAGGGGTGCTCTTACGAAGAAAGGCTTAAGTTTTGCAAATTACAGGGTCTGGAGACTAGGCACCTGTGGGATGATCTGATTGAGGTGTATAAAGCCTTGAATAGTTTGAACATGCTCAATGCTGATGGGATTCTTCCTCTTGCTCAGAATAATCACCTGAGAGGGCATAAATTCAAATTGAGGAAAGGAAGATGTAGGATAGATGTGCAGAAATTTGCCTTTAGCCAGCGGGTAGTTGGCTGGTGGAACAGACTTCCGTCCTTTGTTGTGGACGTTGATAGCCTAAATAAATCTAAGGCTGAGCTGGATAGGTATATGGATCAAACAGAGGGGTGAAATGGGAGCGTTTTTTTTTTTTTTTTTTTTTTTTTTTTGGGTGATTCTGCATAAGCATGCTTTCTTGCATCATATGCCTCTGTGCTAGTATCCAACAGAAGATGACTAGTTGGTGGCATTCTTCAATCTTCAGTAATAATTTTCTAATTTCTGTTATAGCAGAGTGAAATTTATCTGAGTAATTACACAATGTCTTGATTGAGAATCAGTGTAAATTACTGATTTTAAAGAGAGTCAGCAGAGAGATTTTTTAAAGTTAGTTTAATTGCAAATAATTCAGCTGAAAAGATACTGAATTCAGAAGGAAGGGCTGCTGATAAAATTGTACATATATCAACATTACATTGTATCTATATACATACATATATATAGTGTTATAACTGCATTGGGATATAGGTTTATGGTTATATTTTATATTGGAATTTTATTGAACTTGAATAGAAATCATGACTCAGACCAGAGCAGCAAAGCAAAAGGCTCAAACTAGTGGAAGTGCTGTGGTTCAGGGGAGAACTGTGGGGGTGGTTGTGTTCTGAATCAGTCTATTGAAATGCACTGTTTGTTTGATGTTTGTGGGGTGATCAGGAACAGGACATGATATTACCAAGGGGAATGTCTTTGTGTGTGAGTGATGTAAGGAGTGCGAGGAAATCAGGCACCAACTCGGCATTGTTATGGGCTTATATGAGAGCTTGAAGGACAGGGTGGATGCCTCAAAAGATTTAAATTGAGGGGCCCATCAAGCTCTCATTGATGGGGCCCCTTGATGGGCCCCATCAAGGGGCCCATCAACCCCATCAAGCCCACCAATCCTTGGCAAGGGATGCAAAGAAAAACAGCAAAGAGTTCTTTACTTATGTAAACTCTAGAAGGAAGGGGATGAATCAGATTGGTCCACTTGATATTGATCGGTCAAGTGTTGATGATCCTGCTCAGGTAGCTAACAAACTAAATGAATATTTTGCATCGACATTCACACATGAGGAGTTATTCAGCGAGGGGAATGCCAGAGGTGTATTCAACTCTTGCAGTAAGCTACAGAATCTTGAAATAACTGGGAGTAAAGTGGAGGAAAAACTGTTAAAGATAAACACAAGAAAGGCACCCGGGGTGGATGGGATCTATCCAGTTATATTAAAGGAGGCAGCAAAGGAAGTAAGCAAACCCTTAGCCATAATTATGAGAGCTTCCTTGGACTCAGGGGAGGTACCCATAGACTGGAAATGTGCAAATGTGACCCCAATTCACAAAGGAGGATCAAAGGCTGACACAAGTAATTATAGACCTGTGAGCTTAACTTCTGTTCCAGGAAAATTAATGGAGGCACTGGTTAAAGAAGCACTGCAGGATCATTTAGACAAGACTTCAGTTATAGCTCAGACACAGCATGGTTTTGTTAAGGGGAAGTCTTGCCTGACCAACTTATAAATAAATTTGATGAATTTGAGGTATTGCTCAAAACATCAAAGGCAGATATTGTTGGGATATCAGAGACTTGGTGTCACACAGATATAAGGAATGCAGAACTGGAATTTGGGGAGTACGTCTACAGAAAAGATAGACTGGATAGGAAGGGAGGAGGGGTTATGCTATTAGTTAAGAAATACATAAAATCCAAGGAAGTGAAGCCAGTGGACATCGCTGGACAGTGCAGTGTTGAGTCAGTTTGGTGTGACATAAGCACTGGGAGATCAAAATTGAGAGTAGGAGTGTGCTATAGGCCTAATGACTCTTATGAGTATAATAAGAAACTGTACAGGGAAATAGAGTGGGCCAGTAAATCAGAGAGTCTTATAATGGGAGATTTTAATTTCCCAGATATTGACTGGAATTTGTGGGCTGGTCACTCACACACTAGCAAGGCTTTTGTGGATTTATTGGATGATTGTTTTCTACATCAGCATGTTCGGGAGGCAACTAGAGGGAGGAATACTCTTGATTTGATTATCAGCAGTGATTCTTCATGCATTAAGAATTTGCAGATAAATGAACCACTAGGTGGCAGTGATCACAGTGTGCTGAAGTGGGATTTACTCAAAGAGGTAACTACCATTAGGGGTAAAGGGAAGGGTTATTGCTTTCGTAAAGGCGACTACGATGGACTGAGACAGTATTTAAATTCTATACAGTGGGACCAACTGATGATGTTACCAACAGTAAATGCAAAATGGGAAGCATTCAAAGAACTTATCTTGGAAGCTACTAGACTTTACATACCAACTAAGAAATATTGTTCACGGTTTAGGCCTAAATGGATGTCAGATGAACTGATGAGGCATATGGCAGAGAAGAAAAATGCATGGGATACATACAAATTAACACATGACACAGAAGCCTATGATATATACAAGTTGATCTGTAATCAAGTTACAAAGGAGGTTAGGCAGGCGAAGGCAGATTACGAGAAATCTTTGGCAAGGGATGCAAAGAAAAACAGCAAAGAGTTCTTTACTTATGTAAACTCTAGAAGGAAGGGGATGAATCAGATTGGTCCACTTGATATCGATGGGTCAACTGTTGATGATCCTGCTCAGGTAGCTAACAAACTAAATGAATATTTTCCATCGACATTCACACATTAGGAGTTATTTATCGAGGGGAATGCCAGAGGTGTATTCAACTCTAGCAGTAAGCTAGAGAATCTTGTAATAACTGAGAGTAAAGTGGAGGAGAAATTGTTGAAGATAAACACAAGAAAGGCACCTGGGGTAGATGGGATCTATCCAGTTATATTAAAGGAGGCAGCAAAGGAAGTAAGCAAACCCTTAGCCATAATTATGAGAGCTTCCTTGGACTCAGGGGAGGTACCCATAGACTGGAGATGTGCAAATGTAACCCCAAAAATTCACAAAGGAGGATCAAAGGCTGACACAAGCAATTATAGACCTGTGAGTTTAACTTCTGTTCCAGGAAAATTAATGGAGGCACTAGTTAAAGAAGCACTGCAGGATCATTTAGACAAGACTTCAGTTATAGCTCGGACACAGCATGGTTTTGTTAAGGGGAAGTCTTGCCTGACCAATTTGATTGGATACTATGATGCAGTCACAAAGGAACTGGATGCAGGGAATAACTTTGATATTATATACTTGGATCTTAGAAAGGCTTTTGATACTGTTGCACATGGAAGACTGCTGCACAAATTGGAGCAGTGTAACATTGGAGGCAAATGGCTGCTGTGGGTAAAGGGGTGGCTGAGGGGGAGAAGACAGGGAGTGGTAATCAATGGACACTGCTCGTCGTGGACTAACGTTATTAGTGGAGTCCCGCAGGGCTCAGTGTTGGGTCCATTATTGTTTTCTGTATTCATAAATGATATTGATGATGGTATATCAAGCTTAATGTCGAAGTTTGCAGATGATACAAAGGTAGGCAGGGTTGTCAAGGAAACTACTGACACTATGCTGCTGCAACAGGATCTGGAAAGGTTGAGCAGATGGGCTGAGAGGTGGCAAATGAAATTTAACATTGACAAATGTAAAGTACTACACATGGGAAACAGCAACCCCAGAGCAACGTATCAACTCTGTGGTATTACACTGACAGTGGTAGAGAATGAAAGGGACCTGGGGGTGGTTGTGCAGGCAGATATGAAGTTCTCTGAGCAGTGCAGACGGGCTGCAAGAGTAGCTCATGGTGTATTGTCAATGATATATAGGAATATTTCTAGTAGGGATAAGGAGGTTATTGTTCCCTTGTATAAGGCAATGGTCAGGCCACACCTAGAGTACTGTATACAGGCCTGGAGGCCTCATTTCAAGAAGGATGTAGAGCTGCTGGAACGAGTACAGAGAAGGGCAACAAGGTTAGTGAATGGAACAAAGGGGTGCTCTTACGAAGAAAGGCTTAAGATTTGCAAATTACAGTGTCTGGAGACTAGGCACAAGCGAGGTGATCTGATAAAGGTGTATAAAGCATTGAATGGTTTGAGCATGCTCAATGCTGATGGGATTCTACCTCTCGCTAGGAATAATCACCTGAGAGGGCATAAATTCAAATTGAGGAAAGACAGATGTAGGATAGATGTGCGGAAATTTGCCTTTAGCCAGAGAGTGGTTGGTTGGTGGAACAGACTTCCATCCCTTGTCGTGGAAGTTGATAGCCTAAATAAGTTTAAGGCTCAGCTGGACAGGTATTTTGAACGAACAGAGGGGTGAAGTGGAAGTGGGTTTTTTTTTTTTTTTTTTTGGCTGATGCTGCATAAGCTTGCTTTCTTGCATCAAATGCCTCTACTAATGCTAATGCTAATGCTCTCAGCTGCCCACATCAATGCTAGAGCTTGCACTTGAACATCCCGCAACACAGAGGCAACCCCAAGGCAGAATGCGCTGGGTCCAAAGGAACTAGTTGTTGTAGGTGACTCTATTGTCAGGGAAACGGGGAACATATAGTGGAAAACAGAAAGATGGAACAGGACCAGGGTATGTCTGCCAGGGGCAAAGGCTGATGACTTTGTAGGGCAGATACAAAGCTTTAAGAGCACAAAGGGTGATTTGTTGTACACGTTGGCACTAATGATATTAAGAGTAGGAGACCAGCAGAATTACTTAAAAAGTACAAGACATTGATGAAAAAAACCCGTGAGTTAGGGCTGAATTTTACAGGGTCTGCAATTCTGCCCAGACATGATAGGAGGGAGTATATGATGAGAGCTTTGTCGATCAATTTGGTCCTGGAGAGATTGTGCAAGGCTCAAGGGGTAGAATTTTTCTCAGCCTGGTCTGTGCTTGTTAACAGGAGAGACTGCTTCTACAGGGATGGGATACACTTAAATAGAAAGGGAGTAAGAATATTTGCTGATTCTATTGAGGCAGAGTTAGGTGGGTCAAAAAACTGCTAGCTTGGGGGATATACAGACTATCAGATGAACAGTAGCCACTGGCAGAGGTAAAAGTGATTCTTGCACTACTTCTATTGAAATGCAATCGAGCAGCAGCCTGGAAAGCAAGGAAATGGGAATTTCAAGGACTGCTGGGAGTCATAGTGGAACAAATTAGCATTAGCATTAGTAGAGGCATTTGATGCAAGAAAGCAAGCTTATGCAGCATCAGCCAAAAGAAAAAAAAAAAAAAAAAACTACTTCCACTTCACCCCTCTGTTCATTCAAAATACCTGTCCAACTGAGCCTTAAACTTATTTAGGCTATCAACTTCCACGCAAGGGATGGAAGTCTGTTCCACCAACCAACCACCCGCTGGCTAAAGGCAAATTTCCGCACATCTATCCTACATCTGTCTTTCTTCAATTTGAATTTACGCCCTCTCAGGTGATTATTCTGAGGGAGAGGAAGAATCCCATCAGCATTGAGCATGCTCAAACCATTCAAGGCCTTATACACCTCTATCAGATCACCTCGCTGGTGCCTAGTCTCCAGACACTGTAATTTGCAAAACTTAAGCCTTTCTTCGTAAGAGCACCCCCTTTGTTCAATTCACTAATCTTGTTGCCCTTCTCTGTACTCGTTCCAGCAGTTCCACATCCTTCTTGAAATAAGGCCTCCAGACCTGTATACAGTACTCTAGGTGTGGCCGTACCATTGCCTTATACAAGGGAATAATCACCTCCTTATCCCTGCTAGAAAAATTCCTATATATCATTGACAATACACCATGAGCTATTCTTGAAGCCCATCTGCACTGCTCAGAGAAATTCATATCTCCCAGAACAACCACCCCCAGGTCCCTTTCATTCTCTACCACTGTCAGTGTAGTACCACAGAGTTGATACGTTGCTCTGGGGTTGCTGTTTCCCATGTGTAGTACTTTACATTTGTCAATGTTAAACTTCATTTGCCACCTCTCAGCCCATCTGCTCAACCTTTCCAGATCCTGTTGCAGCAGCATAGTGTCAGTAGTGTCCTTGACAACCCTGCCTACCTTTGTATCGTCTGCAAACTTCGACATTACGCTTGATATACCCTCATCAATATCATTTATGAATACAGAAAACAATAATGGACCCAACACTGAGCCCTGCGAGACTCCACTAATAACATTAGTCCACGACGAGCAGTGTCCATTGATTACCACTCTCTGTCTTCTCCCCCTCAACCACCCCTTTATCCACAGCAGCAATTTGCCTCCAATGCCACACTGCTCTAATTTGTGTAGCAGTCTTCCATGTGCAACAGTATCAAAAGCCTTTCTAAGATCCAAGTATATAATATCAAAGTTATTCCCTGCATCCAGTTCCTTTGTAACTGCATCATAGTATCCAATCAAATTGGTCAGGCATGACTTCCCCTTAACAAAACCACGCTGTGTCCGAGCTATAGCTGGAGTCTTGTCTAAATGATCCTGCAGTGCTTCTTTAACTAGTGCCTCCATTAATTTTTCCTGGAACAGAAGTTAAACTCACAGGTCTATAATTACTCGTGTCAGCCTTTGATCCTCCTTTGTGAATTGGGGTGACATTTGCCCATCTCCAGTCTGTGGGTACCTCCCATGAGTCCAAGGAAGCTCTCATAATTATGGCTAAGGGTTTGCTTACTTCCTTTGCTGCCTCCTTTAATATAACTGGATAGATCCCATCCACCCCGGGTGCCTTTCTTGTGTTTATCTTCAACAATTTCTCCTCCACTTTACTCTCAGTTATTAAAAGATTCTCTAGCTTACTGCTAGAATTGAATACACCTCTGGCTTTCCCCTCGCTAAATAACTCCTCAGGTGTGAATGTCGATGCAAAATATTCATTTAGTTTGTTAGCTACCTGAGCAGGATCATCAACAGTTGACCCATCGATATCAAGTGGACCAATCTGATTCATCCCCTTCCTTCTAGAGTTTATATAAGTAAAGAACTCTTTGCTGTTTTTCTTTGCATCCCTTGCCAAAGATTTCTCGTAATCTGCCTTCGCCTGCCTAACCTCCTTTGTAACTTGGTTACACATCAACTTGTATCTATCATAGGCTTCTGTGTCATGTGTTAATTTGTATGTATCCCATGCATGTTTCTTCTCTGCCATATGCCTCATCAGTTCATCTGACATCCATTTAGGCCTAAACATTGAACAATATTTCTTAGTTGGTATGTAAAGCCTAGTAGCTTCCAAGATAAGTTCTTCGAATGCTTCCCATTTTGCATTTGCTGTTGGTAACATCATCAGTTGGTCCCACTGTATAGACTTTAAATACCGTCTCAGTCCATCATAGTCGCCTTTACGAAAGCAATAACCCTTCACTTTACCCCTAATGTTAGTTACCTCTTTGAGTAAATCCCACTTCAGCACACTGTGAATCCCACTTCAGCACAAATAAATACATGGGCTGTGTTAGGATAATTAAGAGTAGAAACAGGTGCATGTATACTTGCATGTACACCAATGCTAGGAGTATAATTAATAAATTCGATGAGCTTGAAGTGCTAGTCAAGACATCAAAGGCAGATATTGTTGGGATATCAGAGACATTGTGTCACACAGACATAAACAGTGCAGAACTGGAATTTGGGGAGTACAATGTGTACATAAAGGATAGACAGGGTAGGAAGGGAGTAGGGATTATCCTGTTAGTTAAGAAACACATAAAATCTAATGAAGTGCATCCAATTGATGTTGGTGGACAATGCAGTGTTGAGGTTGTCTGGTGTGAAATAAGCACTGGGAAAGGAAAAATGAGAGTAGGTATGTGTGTCATAGGCCTAATAAATCTGATAAGTATAATGAGCAATTGTGCAGAGAAATAGAGCGGACCAGTAAATTAGAGTGTTTTATAATGCAGAATTTTAATTTCCCAGATGTTGACTGGAATTTGTCGGTTGGTCAATCACACACTAGCAAGGCTTTTGTGGATTTATTGGATGATTGTTTTCTACAGCAGCATGTTCAGGAGACAACTAGAGGGAGTAATACTCTTAATCTGATTATCAGTAATGATTCTTCGTGCATCAAGAATCTGCAGATAAAGGAACCACTAGATGGCAGTGATCACAGTGTGCTGAAGTGGGATTTACTCAAAGAGGTAACTACCATCAGGGGTAAAGGGAAGGGTTATTGCTTTCGTAAAGGCGACTACAATGGTCTGAGACAGTATTTAAATTCTATACAGTGGGACCAACTGATGATGTTACCAACAGCGAACTCAAAATGAGAAGCATTCAAATGGGAAGCTGGGAAGCTACAAGGCTTTACATACCAACTAAGAAATCTAAATCTAAATTTAGATCTAAATGGATGTCAGATGAACTAATGAGACATACGGCAGACAAGAAAAATGCATGGGATACATATAATTTAACATGTGACACAGAAGCGTATGATAGATATAAGCTGGTCTATAACCAAGTTACAAAGGTGGTTAGGCAGGCAAAGGCATATTACGAGAAATCTTTGGCAAAGGATGCAAAGAGTTCTTTACTTATGTAAACTCTAGAAGGAAGGGGATGAATCAGATTGGTCCACTTGATATCGATAGCTGAACTGTTGATGATCCTGCTCAGGTAGCTAACAAACTAAATGAATATTTTGCATTGACATTTACACATAGAGTTATTCAGCGAGGCGAATGCCAGAGGTGTATTCAACTTTGGCAGTAAGCTGGATAATCTTGTAATAACTGAGAGTAAAGTGGAGAAGAAATTGTTGAAGATAAATACAAGAAAGGCACCTGGGGTGGATGGGATCTATCCAGTTATATTATAGGAGGTGGCAAAGGAAGTAAGCAAACCCTTAGCCATAATTACAAGTGCTTCCCTGGACTCGGTACCTCCCCTGAGTCCAGGGAAGCTCTCATATTCACATGCTTGCACAACAAAGACCTTTTACACACAGAAGTTACACTGTGTAATATTCTTCTAAAACTTCAGTTTCAATTGTTAAGTTCTACAGCATAGGTCTAACTGATTTACACAGACTACAAATTATTGCATAACTATCATTTATTCTTAAATATTGTATTACAATACATTTTCTGTATGTCACACAACGCTCTTATACAACATGATAGATGTTCTATAAGAGCATTGTGTGACATGATGAAAAAGAATATTGCAGGTTTCAACTGATGATGCCTTCAATTAGTGTCCATTATGGAATCCATCTTTACAAATAATCTAACACAATCAATGCACATCCCTACATGAACTGGTGAGGAATCATAGAAAACAAAACTCCAAAATCCTGCTTTTCAATGTTTCTTTCAATCTTTGCATTCAATGGACTACATTCAATAGCTGGGCAATGGGATACATTCAATAGCTGAAAGCTTCTATGTATGTTCCATATTTGCTAAATTTAATACATGTTATCTCCTAAATATCTGTGCCTTGTGTCAACTTTTTATGTGTTACTGTGTCTCTCACTTACGAATTAAGTTCTTTTCACTTGGTTGGTGCAAGCAAGAAATCACTATGCATTCAAATCCTGACCTCACAGGGTTCTTAGCATTAGTAGAGGCATTTGATGCAAGAAAGCAAGCTTATGCAACATCAGCCAAAAGAAAAACCCACTTCCACTTCACCCCTCTGTTCGTTCAAAATACCCGTCCAGCTGAGCCTTAAACTTATTTAGGCTATCAACCTCCACTACAAGGGATGGAAGTCTGTTCCACCAACCAACCACCCGCTGGCTAAAGGCAAATTTCCGCACGTCTATCCTACATCTGTCTTTCCTCAATTTGAATTTATGCCCTCTCAGGTGATTATTCTGAGCTAGAGGAAGAATCCCATCAGCATTGAGCATGCTCAAACCATTCAAGGCTTTATACACCTCTATCAGATCACCTCGCTGGTGCCTAGTCTCCAGACACTGTAATTTGCAAAACATAAGCCTTTCTTCGTAAGAGCACCCCTTTGTTCCATTCACTAATCTTGTTGCCCTTCTCTGTACTCGTTCCAGCAGCTCTACATCCTTCTTGAAATGAGGCCTCCACACCTGTATACAGTACTCTAGGTGTGGCCTGACCATTGCCTTATACAAGGGAATAATCACCTCCTTATCCCTGCTGGAAAAATTCCTGTATATCATTGACAATACTCCATGAGCTACTCTTGCAGCTCGTCTGCACTGCTCAGAGAACTTCATATCTGCCTGCACAACCACCCCCAAGTCCCTTTCACTCTCTACCACTGTCAGTGTAGTACCACAGAGTTGATACGTTGCTCTGGGGTTTCTGTTTCCCATATGTAGTACTTTACATTTGTCAATGCTAAACTTCATTTGCCACCTCTCAGCCCATCTGCTCAACCTTTCCAGATCCTGTTGCAGCAGCATAGTGTCAGTAGTGACCTTGACAACCCTGCCAACCTTTGTATCGTCTGCAAACTTGGACATTAAGCTTGATGTCAATCATCTTCAATAGGAATGAGGTTAAGCTACTGCCACACCTGTAGAAATTCTGCAGATGATCTGTGAAATGGCAAATGAAGTTTAACATTGGCAAATACAAGGTACTGCACTTGTCTAGCAGTAATCCAGAAGAATATACCAATTCAGTAGTAACACAATCAAAGAAATGAACAAAAGAGGGAGAGAGAGAGAGAGAGAGACAGAAAGAGAAAAAAAAAAAAAAAAAAAGGAATAATGCATAATCCTACAAAAAAAGTTCTCTTAGGCAGTGCTGACAAGCAGTTTATAGGTATGTAGGTATATAAATTGAATTTTGCCAGCAAGGGATAGGCACCATTTTATTTTACCGAAATAATTATACCAGTGATAATCTTCACCAGATTATACCAGATAATCTTCAAATACTACAAGTACAATCTTCATATAAAGCACCCAAATGAATGTTTCATATGCAGATCTAAATATATCGATAAGACACTTTAAACTCACTTACATTTTTTTTTTTTAAGAAATCATTCGTTGCTGAAAGCTATCTAATTTTGTTAAATTTCGAAATTTTAAACTAATCCATCGAAATAAACATCAAAAATTTACATCACAAAATCGTAAACCGTCTGCTATTAATATGATCTTAACGCCACCTATTAAATGTATGTTCTATCAGATCTCAGGAGAAAGTAATTAATTCTTTAAAAAATCTTTCTATACATGTACATTAAAATAATTTTCCTCCTAGTGATATTTCTTCCGCCAATGGGAGAAGGGAGATGCGGGTTAAATGTATTACGTAACAAATTTCTACATGCTTGATTTTCATATGAAAAGTATTTATGCAGTTAAATTTATGGGTAAGCTATGGTGTATTTACACCGTTATTATACAAAGGGTACTAGGAAAGTTTTGCAATATGACGCAACAATGAATCACAGGAAGCTGCTTGTTGCTGCATGTTGAGACATGTTCATACGTGCATAGTAGCCGCCGCGCCAAGTCGATGGGCTCAGTTATTCATTAGTAGTGAGAGTGTAAAGTGCTTGCGATGGCATCGTGGTCACGAAATGAGATAAGGACAGTTTTGCGGTATAATTTCGTGCGTGGTTTAACCATAGACCAGTGCTTAGAAGAAATGACTCTTGCACTAGATGATGATTGTCCACATCGTACAACGATATTCAGGTGGTATAGAGAATTCCAAAGGGGAAATTTCACTCTGGAGGATTCGGAGAAGCCGGGAAGGCCACGAACGTCAGTTACGGAGGAAAAATCGTTACTGCTGTGAGGAAAATGCTTGACGAAAACAGGCGAGCGACCTACCAACAGATAGAGGATACTTTGGGCCTAAATGCACCAGCAATTCGTTCGATTCTGCAAGATCATTTGCACGTGAAGAAACTTTGTTCTCTCTGGGTGCCGCATCAACTGACTGAAGAGCAGATGACACGACGTGTGACTTGGTGCCGGGAGATGTTAAAAAAGTTTGATAAGGGACAATCTCGGTATGTGAACAACATCGTGACAGGTGACGAGACTTGGCTGTACTATTACGATCTGCCGACCAAGGCTCAAAACAAAGTTTGGGTCTTTGATGATGACGACACACCCGTAATTGTCAGAAAATCCCGATCTGTAAAGAAGAAAATGATAGCTGTATTTTTCAAATCAAGTGGAACTGTGGAACGTGTCGTTTTGGACACGCAGAAGACAGTCACAGCTAAGTGGTGTACTGAACAACGCCTGCCTAAAGTCATTGAATCTATGAAGAACCTGCGGCCAAAGTCAAGAATGGATACCTGGTACCTCCATCACGATAATGCTCATTTCACCGCGCCAAAGCCTGCACCGAATATTTGACCACTACAGGACTGAAACTTCTCGAGCACCCTCCCTACAGGCCAGACCTTGCTCCCTGCGACTTTGCAGTGTTCCCGCATGTGAAAATGAAGCTAAAAGGGAGGCGGTTTTCCAGTGATGAGGACCTTCTACGGGCTTGGGACAACGAGTGTGCTTTACTCCCTAGTGAAACTTGGCAGAACTGGTTTAAAGATTGGTTTCGGAGGATGGAGAGGTGTATTGAATGTAGAGGAAATTACTTTGAAAAAATTAAATAAACAAAGCTGTATTGCAAACCTTTCCTAGTACCCTTTGTATAGTAACGTATTTATGTATTCATAGCTCCCGAAGAGACGCACATAGTGTCGAAACCTTCTGTAAGTATTTTATTTTATTTTATCAAGAGAAGCGAGCAAGAGGCGAAGTCCCCTAGTTATTATTATTATAAAAACTTTTTCTCCTTTTTTTATGGGATTTGTTTCTTCCCTGTGATGAGTACTGGTACCAAGGGCATGGGGTAGTGGTTGCTTCGGTTACGGTTACACTGGTGTGCAAAACTTAAGTACCAACACTATTTCTAAAGGTTGCAACGACAAAATCTTTATTTAAAGTACTCTTTACTGATGAGAGTAGATTCGGTCTCAGCAGCAATTCTGGACGTCAGCTAATCTGGCGAGAGGTTGGCACACGGTATCACAGCCCACAAATATCAGTGAAAGGGATCGATATGGCGGTCGAGGTGGTTCTCGTCTGGGGAGGCATTATCTTGGATGGACGTACACAACTCCAGATACTGGAAGGCAGTACTGTAACCGGTGCAGGCTACTGTACTGAAGTAATCCTTCCCCATGTGCGTCTGTTCCGAGGTGCACCCATTAGCCCCAAGTTCGTGTTTATGGATGATAACGCCACACCCCCCCATCGCACTGCAGCTGTTGATATGCTTTTGGAAAGTGAGGACATTGTTCCTATGGATTAGCCTGCCCGTTATATCGATCTAAATCCCATCAAACACATACGGGATGGTCTGGGAAGACGCTTAGCGACATGTCCACACCCACCAGAAAATGTTCACCAGCTGAAGATGTCGCTGACAGAGGAATGGATGATGTTACCCAAGAACGTATCAACAACATTGTTCTAAGTATGGACAGGCGGTGCAAGCCTGCATCCACATTAGGGGGTGGCCATAACTCCTACTGAGGACCACCTCTTCCCTTTGTTCCAACTTTGGCAGTGATGCATCTATATTATGGCAGCCAGTGCTGTGTTGCCATTTTTGAATAAAGTCCCTCTGTACCGTTTTGTTTCCGTTGTTGTGTCTGTGTTGATTTCTTCTTCATTCCTGTACCTCACGAGGTTCCTTTGGTATGCTTTTCCCATGTCCAGGCCGCTCCTGTGAGAAGCTACAGGTGAAAAGCTGACTGGTCCTTAAATTTTACACACCAGTGTATTATTACAAGTGCTTTCCGACTTGGATTACCGTTCCGGAAACTGTCCGTAAATCGAAATGTTACGTAACTCAAAAACCACCTAAAATCTGTATATAAACGTAAACATAAGTCACGATTTAAAGAAAAACAAATCACTACATTTATGTCCAACAGCATTTTTATATTACAATTACATACTCTAACCCCAGAGGCTCACATCTGGTGAGTATGGGCTTGGCACACCCAGGGTCCCAAGCTGGATATCATCATTCTTCTCTTTCTTGATGATTCCTTATTACTTTTGACTCTCTCTCTCTCTCTCTCTCTCTCTCTCTCTCTCTCTCTCTCTCTCAGGGTAACTCGAGAATTTTTTTTTTTTTTTTTTTTGCTGGTGCAGCATAAGCTTCAGACTTCCTTGCACCATATGGCTAATAATAATAATAATAATATATTAAGAGTAGGAGAGCGGCAGAATTACTTAACAAGTACAGGTCACTGTTGAACAAAAGCCGAGAATTAGGGTTGAATTTGAAAGTGTCTGCAATTCTGCCCAGACACGATAGGAGGGAGTATATGATGAGAGCCTTGTCGATCAATTCGGCCCTGGAAAGATTGTGCAAGGCTCAAGGGGTAGAAGTTTTTTCAGCCTGGACTGTACTTGTTAACAGGAGAGATAGCTTCTAAAGGGATGGGATACACTTAAATAGAAAGGGTGCAAGAATATTTGCTGATGCTTTCGAGGCAGTATTAGGTGGGTCGGAAAACTGCTAGCTTGGGGGGTATAAAGACCAATAGATTGACAGTAGCCACTGGCAGAGGTGAAAGAGATTCTTGCACTGCTTCTATTAGAATGAGCAGAAGCCTGAAAAACAAGATGCATGATATTTCAGAGACTGCTGGGAGCCATTGCGGTACAAGTAAACACATGGGTTGTGTTAGGGTAGCTAAGAATGGAAACAGGTGCAGGTATACTTGCGTGTACACCAATACTAGGAGTTTGGTAAATAAATTTGATGAATTTGAGGTATTGCTCAAAACATCAAAGGCAGATATTCTGAGGATTTCAGAGACGTGGTGTCACACAGATATAAGGAATAAAGAACTGGAATTTGGGGAGTACAATGTCTACAGAAAGGATAGACAGGGTAGGAAGGGAGGAGGGGTTATGCTATTAGTTAAGAAATACATAAAAACCAAGGAAGTGAAGCCAGTGGACAGTGCAGTGTTGATTCAGTTTGGTGTGGCATAAGCATTGGGAGATCAAAATTGAGAGTAGGAGTGTGCTATAGGCATAATGACTCTGATGAGTATAATAAGAAACTGTACAGGGAAATAGAGTGGGCCAGTAAATCAGAGAGTCTTATAATGGGAGATTTTAATTTCCCAGATATTGACTGGAATTTGGGGGCTGGTCACTCACACACTAGCAAGGCTTTTGTGGATTTATTGGATGATTGTTTCCTACATCAGCATGTTCGGGAGGCAACTAGAGGGAGTAATTCTCTTGATTTGATTATCAGCAGTGATTCTTCATGCATTAAGAATCTGCAGATAAATGAACCACTAGGTGGCAGTGATCACAGTGTGCTGAAGTAGGATTTACTCAAAGAGGTAACTACCATTAGGGGTAAAGGGAAGGGTTATTGCTTTCGTAAAGGCGACTACGATGGACTGAGACAGTATTTAAATTCTATACAGTGGGACCAACTGATGATGTTACCAACAGCAAATTCAAAATGGGAAGCATTCAAAGAACTTATCTTGGAAGCTACTAGGCTTTACATACCAACTAAGAAATATTATTCCACGTTTAGGCCAAAATGTATGTCAGATGAACTAATGAGGCATATGGCAGAGAAGAAAAATGCATGGGATACTTAAAAATTAACACATGACACAGAAGCCTATGATAGATACAAGTTGATATGCAACCAAGTTACAAAGGAGGTTAGGCAGGCGAAGGCAGATTACGAGAAATCCTTGGCAAGGGATGCAAAGAAAAACAGCAAAGAGTTCTTTACTTATGTAAACTCTAGAAGGAAGAGGATGAATCAGATTGGTCCACTTGATATTGATGGGTCAACTGTTGATGATCGCGCTCAGGTAGCTAACAAACTAAATGAATATTTTGCATCGACTTTCACACATGAGGAGTTATTCAGCGAGGGGAATGCCAGAGGTGTGTTGAACTCTAGCAGTAAACTACAGAATCTTGAAATAACTGAGGGTAAAGTGGAGGAGAAACTGTTGAAGATAAACACAAGAAAGGCACCCGGGGTGGATGGGATATATCCAGTTATATTAAAGGAAGTAAGCAAACCCTTAGCCATAATTATGAGAGCTTCCATGGACTCAGGGGTGGTACCCGTAGACTGGAAATGGGCAAATGTGACCCCAATTCACAAAGGAGGATCAAAGGCTGACGCAAGTAAATATAGACCTGTGAGCTTAACTTCTGTTCCAGGAAAATTAATGGAGGCACTGGTTAAAGAAGCACTGCAGGATCATTTAGACAAGACTTCAGTTATAGCTCGTACACAGCATGGTTTTGTTAAGAGGAAGTCATGCCTGACCAATTTGATTGGATACTATGATGCAGTCACAAAAGAACTGGATGCAGGGAATAGCTTTGATATTATAAAGTTGGATCTTAGAAAGGCTTTTGATACTGTTTCACATGGAAGACTGCTACACAAATTGGAGCAGTGTGACATTGGAGGCAAATTGCCGCTATGGCTAAAGCGGTGGTTGAGGGGGAGAAGATAGAGTGGTAATCAATGGATACTGGTCATCGTGGACTAATGTTATTAGTGGAGTCCCTCAGGGCTCAGTGTTGGGTCCATTATTGTTTTCTGTATTTATAAATGATATTGATGATGGTATATCAAGCTTAATGTCCAAGTTTGCAGGTGATACAAAGGTTGGCAGGGTTGTCAAGGACACTACTGACACTATAATGCTGCAACAGGATCTCGAAAGGTTGAGCAGATGGGCTGAGAGGTGGCAAATGAAGTTTAACATTGACAAATGTAAAGTACTACACATGGGAAACAGCAACCCCAGAGCAACGTATCAACTCTGTGGTACTACCCTGACAGTGGTAGAGAATGAAAGGGACTTGGGGGTGGTTGTGCAGGCAGATATGAAGTTCTCTGAGCAGTGCAGACGGGTTGCAAGAGTAGCTCATGGAGTATTGTTAATGATATACAGGAATTTTTCCAGCAGGGATAAGGAGGTGATTATTCCATTGTATAAGGCAATGGTCAGGCCACACCTAGAGTACTAGAGGCCTCATTTCAAGAAGGATGTAGAGCTGCTGGAACGAGTACAGAGAAGGGCAACAAGATTAGTGAATGGAACAAAGGGGTGCTCTTACGAAGAAAGGCTTAAGTTTTGCAAATTACAGTGTCTGGAGACTAGGCACCAGCGAGATGATCTGATAGAGGTGTATAAAGCCTTGAATGGTTTAGGCATGCTCAATGCTGATGGGATTCTTCCTCTAGCTCAGAAAAATCACCTGAGAGGGCATAAATTCAAATTGAGGAAAGACAGATGTAGGATAGACGTGCGGAAATTTGCCTTTAGCCAGCGGGTGGTTGGTTGGTGGAACAGACTTCCATCCCTTGTGGTGGAGGTTGATAGCCTAAATAAGTTTAAGGCTCAGCTGGACAGGTATTTTGAACGAACAGAGGGGTGAAGTGGAAGTGGGTTTTTTTTTTTTTTTTTTTTTTTTTGGCTGATGCTGCATAAGCTTGCTTTCTTTCATCAAATGCCTCTACTAATGCTAATGCTAATATGCAAGGATTAGAATATTATTTTAAAAAACAATACTTTGCAAGTACATACAACTTAATTCTGGTGTAGGTGGGGAAGGGTAAATATGACTCGGATATTACCCCAGGGGCTCACATCTGGTGAGTTTGGGCTTGGCACACCCAGGGTCCTGAGCTGGATATCATCATTCTTCTCTTTCTTGGCGATTCCTTTCTACTTCTCTCTCTCTCTCTCTCTCTCTCTCTCTCTCTCTCTCTCTCTCTCTCTCTCTCTCTCTCAGGGTAATAGGGAAATTTTTTTTTTTTTGGCCGGTGCAGCATATGCCTCAGGCTTCCTTGCACCATATGGCTATTAATAATGATAATGAATGAATGATAATTAGCTGGAAGAGGACGAGGTTGAAGAGACAGCTATCACATCATCGATATCAGGCTCCTCTTCCAGCTCTAAAATAAATGGAAGGCCAGCATAACCATTGTGATGAAAGACAGATATAGCACTGAAGTCGGAGTCAGAGAATCTGCAAGTTGAGGAGGTGGCTCAATCTTTCGCACGAATTTATGTACGGAGGTTTGAACTAATGCCTTCTTTTTCTCACAGTAGACTGTATAGGAGCAGAATTTTTGCATGTTTTTGTATTTGTTATTTATCTTTCAATATTGTATATGGAAGAAAAACAAAACTTCAAGAGCCAAGCTGTCTTACTCTTTAAAATAGGACATCCAGCGAGCAGCAAATTACATCTGAATTCAACAAAGCCCGGAAGAACCTTTTTCAACCCGTACCATGTGCAGGGAATTGACGAAATCGGGAACTGGGAGTCTGCTGCCTATTAAGAAAACACTTGTTTTAGACGAAAATAGAAAAATCCTCTTGCAGTGGTACCGAGAATGTCGTGATTCGACAGTGGTAAAATGGAAGAAACTCGTGAAGTCCCGTGTCTAGAACCGATGGATTCTGCTTGCCTTGTTAAGAAAACTCAAGAATTTCGGGGTGGAATCAGAGTATGGGGAATTTTTTTTTGGTATAACTACTTCCGTTTTACTGGGTCGACTGTCACCCAGGGCTTGAATTTTGCATCAGCTCTACTGCGCTATGCAATGTTACACAATTATCCCAAAGGTGATGGCCATTTTATGGATGACAATTAAACAACACTTTGTGTCAGAATCGTGAAAGAAAGGTTTGGAGAAAATGACACGGATTTCTACCATCTTTCCTGGCTCCAACATTAACCTTATTTCAGCCCTATTGAGAATGCGTGGTAGCGTGGGATATGGTGGAGAGCGATATTCGGCGACAAAAGCAGCTTCTTTCAACTTCGTCTCATGTCTCCTTCGCAGTATGGCTTCACCCAAGGTTTGTTTGTTGTTTGTTTGTTATTTGGTTTTTAGGAGCATTAGCAACTAAGGCCATATTGCTCCGGGATATGCGGTGGTCATTCCCTGACCTTTCCGCATCCTCCGTATTTGGTGGTGACGGGCTCGAACCCCGGTCTAATCAAGAAGCGTGTGCTACGCACTGCTGCTCCTTCCCACCTGGCTACGGAGGCGCCACCTTCACCCAAGGAAGGTCGTGTGAGGAGGCACTTACCGATCTTGCCTTCTACATAGAAATTTCTCTGTCTAAATACGAATTAGCGATCTTCATTGACTTCGAGGGGGCCTTTGATAATTTATGGTGGGAGAGCGTCCTCGACCGCCTCTGGGCAGCTGGATGTTTCCTCGACTTGTACAAACTGTTCAGATCCTATTTCCCCAACAGAACAGTAATAGTAAAGTCAAGACATCACCAAGTGCAGCGGTCCATCTGCCAGGGACGCCCCCAAGGTTCCGTCCTGGTGCCCCTGATATGGCCTTACAAAACTGGCTACATAATACCTTTGACACCACAAAAATCCAAGCCTTTGCTTTAACCATCATAGTCTCAGGAAGGTCTCGATCTGCAATAGAAACAAATGCCCAACCGGTAATTAATTATCTCACGACCTGAACCCTGCCAAATCAAGCATGGTCTTATTCAAAACTACACTAGATATCAGGTTCCCCCCCAGGTCAAGATCAACAGTGTCCAACTTCTCCTGGTACTACAAAGCAAAGTCTGAGGAGTGGTAATTGACCACAAGCTGTCTTTCCTGTGGCACCTGTAGCACAGTTAAGAGTTTCACCACAGCCATTGTTAGAGTATCCAGAAGTGACTGGGACCTCTCTAAAAGAACACTCCTGGTGTACTATAACGCGGTTTTTCTACCTATTGTATCATACGCTGCAGGAGCATGGTTTCACCGAGAAGCCTTGGAAAGAATGAGAAATAAACTCCATACCATCCAGAGAATATGATTCTGGCCACCCTCAAGATCTGTCACACTGTATCCATGGCTGCCATCCAGGTAATTACAGGGACACTTTCCCTAGATCTTTTGATTAACTACTAATGGCTCTGTTTTAGACTCAAGAAAAGAATCCCCACTTCCATTCTGGATATGCAGATCTCCCTTGAAGAAGATATAACTAAAGAAAAATATTCGATGTTTCAACGAGCTCATCAATGTGTGGCAGGTTAGATGGGACAGCTGAAACCTCGGAACTGTGACTAAAAGATTCCTCCCAGACGTAACGTTTATAATGACTAAAGTAGTGGGAAGGAGGTTCTCACTGGGCCTTGAACCATCTTTCCTGGTAACGGGGCATGGCTTCTTTAATCAGAAGCTATTTCAGCTGGGACTCTCAAACACGGATCGATGCAGATGCGGGGAAAAAGAGAACTAGTTTCATACAATCTTCGATTGCACTCAATATGAAGAACAATAAACACAACTGAAAACTATTGTGACAAACCTTGACCCTATACATATTGACCAACTTATTACGACTAACAATCTGAGGGCCTTCCAAACATTTTCCAAGCAAGTTTTCACCAGACGCAGACATCTAAACCTGACTAGAACTATTGACCACCAACCTAGGACACTTTTTATCTGATTTTGATCTAACTGAAAAATGATAAATGTCCTATCATAAATTTTTCTTTTTCTTTCCTTTTTTTTTTTTTTGCTCTCTCTCTCTCTCTCTCTCTCTCTCTCTCTCTTCGCATTCTGGACTAGTTCCTGGATCCAGAGTAGCAATAGCACTGTCCTACTAATCTTTACCTGTCTGTCCCGCACAAGATAAAAATCCTAGTGCGGATGAAAAACTTTTATTTATTATTAATATTATTTATTTTTTAATTTTTTCCCACCCTATCTACCTGTTGCTGGCACCCGATCGATTCTCCTATCCTTTCTGAGATCAGCGTGTGGCATTTAAAGAATTATTTTTTTTTTTTGTTCTCACATTCCCCAGGTCAGACTAGCAACCTCTCACCCACTCTCGGTTTATTTTTTTCCTAACAGTTTATCCTGGACTGAGGCTTCCCTGGGCTGGGGGAGTCCCCCTCCTCTTTCATCCCTTCCCCTCACCCTAGTTTTCTTTTCCTCCCTTGGAAACTCGTTCCCCAGGGAGAAGGGCGATCAGATAGTGGGGAAGGCCTTGCTTCCAGCGGCTAGAGACGAGTACCGGGAAGCAGAACTATAGGTGATCACTGCATCCAGATAGCCAAAAGGCCAATACACATCATTACACTATAGAACGCATATACAAGCTCACAGACAAAATTTTTCTATCCAATCACTTTCTCCCATGCGGGAGGAAAAAAAAATATTTTCTTTTTTTTTTTTTTTTTTTTTTTTCTTTTTTTTTTCTCACTCTTTCTTTTCCCCTATCCCAGTTCAACTGGCACAGGAGCCTCCATCCTGTGCGGGATGGAATTTTATTTTTTTTTATTACACGACACACACTAGCTTTACCTTGACACGATAAGAGGGAGTATACACTGAGAACCTTCACAATCAATTTGTGAAGACAGAGAGTGGTAATCAATGGACACTGCTTGTCGTGGACTAATGTTATTAGTGGAGTCCCTCAGGGCTCAGTGTTGGGTCCATTATTCTTTTCTGTATTCATAAATGATATTGATGATGGTATATCAAGCTTAATGTCGAAGTTTGCAGACGATACAAAGGTAGGCAGGGTTGTCAAGGACACTACTGACACTATGCTGCTGCAACAGGATCTGGAAAGGTTGAGCAGATGGGCTGAGAGGTGGCAAATGAAGTTTAACATTGACAAATGTAAAGTACTACACATGGGAAACAGCAACCCCAGAGCAACGTATCAACTCAGTGGTATTACACTGACAGTGGTAGAGAATGAAAGGGACCTGGGGGTGGTTGTGCAGGCAGATATGAAGTTCTCTGAGCAGTGCAGACGGGCTGCAAGAGTAGCTCATGGTGTATTGTCAATGATATATAGGAATTTTTCTAGCAGGGATAAGGAGGTGATTATTCCCTTGTATAAGGCAATGGTCAGGCCACACCTAGAGTACTGTATACAGGCCTGGAGGCCTCATTTCAAGAAGGATGTAGAGCTGCTGGAACGAGTACAGAGAAGGGCAACAAGATTAGTGAATGGAACAAAGGGGTGCTCTTACGAAGAAAGGCTTGAGATTTGCAAATTACAGTGTCTGGAGACTAGGCACCAGCGAGGTGATTTGATAGAGGTATATAAAGCATTGAATGGTTTGAGCATGCTCAATGCTGATGGGATTCTTCCTCTCGCTCAGAATAATCACCTGAGAGGGCATAACGAGTGGGTAAAGTACCTGCCCGGCAACCCAAAGGTCGCGGGTTCGATTCCCGCCTCGGGCTTGGATCAAAGTACTGCAAAAACCTTGGGAGGTGCAATATGGCCACAGAAGCCGATGCGCCAACAACTACCAAATCAAAAAAAAAAAAAAAAAAAAAAAGAGAGGGCATAAATTCAAATTGATTGAGGAAAGACAGATGTAGGATAGACGTGCGGAAATTTGCCTTTAGCCAGCGAGTGGTTGGTTGGTGGAACAGACTTCCATCCCTTGTCGTGGAAGTTGATAGCCTAAATAAGTTTAAGGCTCAGCTGGACAGGTATTTTGAACGAACAGAGGGGCGAAGTGGGAGTGGTTTTTTTTTTTTTTTTTGGCTGATGCTGCATAAACTTGCTTTCTTGCATCAAATGCCTCTACTAATGCTAATTTAGCCATGGGCACATTGTCCAAGGCTTGTTGGGTAGGCTATTTCTCAGTGTGGTCTGTACTTGTTAACAGGAGAAACTGTTTCTACAAGGAAGGGATAGACTTAAACAGAAAGGATGCAAAAATATTTGCTGATCCTATCGAGGCGGTGTTAAGGGGAACAGAAAACTGATACACACAGACTAACAGATCAACAGTAGCCACTGGAAGAGGTGAAAGTGATTCTTCCACTGCTTCTATTGGAATGAGCAACAGCCTGGAAAACAAGGTGCACTGGATTTCAGATAGTGCTGGGAGTCATTACAGTACAAGTAAATACATTGGCTGTGTTAGGGTAACTAAGAATAAAAACAGATGCCTGTCTACTTGTGTGTACACCAATGCTAGGAGTTTGGTAAATAAATTTGATGAATCTGTGGTGTTGATCCAAACATCAAAGGCAGATATTGTTGCAATATCAGAGACATGGTGTCACACAGATATAGGGAATGCAGAATTCGAATTTGGGGAGTACAATGTGTACAGGAAGGATAAATAGGGTATGAAGGGAGGAGTGGTTATGATATTAGTTAAGAAACACATAAAATGTAAGGAAATGCAGCCAGTTGACATGGGTTGACAATGCATTGTCGAGTCAGTTTGGTGTGACATAAGCACTAAGAAAGAAAATTTGAGAGTAACAGTGTGTCATAGGCCTGACACTGATGGATATAATGAAAAACTGTATAGAGAAACAGCGTGTGCCAGTAAATCCCTGTGCCATAATGGGGCATTTTAATTTCCCAGATATTGACTGGAATTTGTAATTGGTCACTCTCACACTGGCAAGGCTTTCATGGATATATTTGATGATTGTTTTCTACAGTAGCATGGTCTGGTAGTAACTAGAGAGAGAGTAATACTCTTGATCTGAATATCAGTAGTGATTCTTCATGCATGAAGAATCTGAAGATAAAGGACCCATTAGTTGGCACTGATCACAGTGCTGATGTGAGATTTAATCAAAGAAGTAACTACCATCAAGGGTAAAGGGAAGCGTTTTTGCTTTCACAAAGGTAACTACAGTGGTCTGAGAGAATTTTTAAATTCTATATACAGTGGGACCAACTGGTGTCACGAAGAGCGAATTCTAAATGAGTAGCGTACAAAGAATTAATCTTGGAAGATACTAGGCTTTTCATACTGACTAAGAAATATTGTTCAAGTTTTAGGCATAAATGGATGTCAGATGAACTAATGAGACAAGCGGTGGAGAAGAAAAATGCATGGGATTCAAATAAATTAACAGGTAACACAAAAGCCCATGGTAGATATAAGCTGGTCTGTAATCAAGTCACAAAGGAGGTTAGGCAGATCACTAGAAATCTTTGGCAAAGGATAAAAAGAAAAACAGCAATGAGTTCTTTACTCATGTAAACTCTAGAAAGAAGCGGATGAATCTGATTGGTCCAATTGATATCAATGGTTCTACCGTTGATGATCCTGCTCAGGTAGCTAACAAACTGAATATATTTTACACACATTCACAGGTTCCTCCGTAGCCAGGAGCAGCAGTGAATAGCACATGCTTCTTGATTAGACCGGGTTCGAGCCCATGACCACAAAATACAGAGGATGCGGAAAGGTCAGGGAATGACCACTGCATATCCCTGGAGCAATATGGCCTTAATTGCTAATGCTAAAAACCAAAAATAACAAATAACACATTCACAGATGAGAAATTCTGTAGGGAAGCAGTGTCCAGAAGTTTATTAAAGAAAAACATCTGTTATTACAAAAGCATTGAGGAAGTTAAATGATTTTTTAGTAATAATGATCAGGAAAGCTGGAGAGAAACTGTTGAAATTAAACAAAAGAAAGGCACCTGGGGTGGACGGGATTTATCCAAGATGGAACAGTTCCTTCCTGATTGTATCCTCCCAACAATGAAGTTTGGCGGAGGCAGTGTCATGGTATTGGACTGCTTTCATGGTTTGGCTGGGCCCATTAGTCGTTATCGACAAAATCATGAATGCAGTGCAAAACCAGGACAGCTTGGACAATTATGCACTTCCAACATTATGGCAATACTTTGGGGAAGGCCCATAACTGTATCAGCAAGACAACGTGCTATGCCATGCCATGCCATACTGCTAGGTCGTAACAGTGGTTTGAGGACATGGGTGTGGAAAAGTTGGATTGGCCAACCCAGAGCACTGATCTGAATCCGATCTAGCATCTTTGGGATGTATTGGATCTTCGGGGACGAACATGTCGAGATTGCCCAAAGAACAAGGCCAAAATCATGGCTGTGTTAAAGGCCGAGGGGTGGAATATATCACATGACATTTATAAAAAGCTGGTTGAGAGTATGCAGTGAAGATTGAAGGCAGTCATAAAAGTAAAAGGTTTCGGCACAAAATATTCAATGACACAATAAAAGCCCTTTTTTGTCTAGCATTAGCATTCATCAAGCCACATTAAGTGGCAACTGAAGTTTAACATTGATAAGTCCAAAGTACTGCATATGGGTAGCAGTAACCTAAGAGATATGTACCAACTTTGTGGTACTAACCTCAGGGAGGTGGAGAATGAAAAAGGCCAGGGGGTAATTCTGGCATTCTTCTCCTTGAATAATTCCTCATGTGTGAATGTAGATGCAAAATACTCATTCAGTTCATCAACTACTTCAGCAGGATCATCAATAGTCAAACCATCAATGCAGTAGCATAGCTACCCTTTTTCAGGTCCAGAGGCAAATAACGTGTTCGGGTCCCTACTTAATAAATTAAAATTGCAAAAAGAGGAGGGAGAGCCAAAGACGCCGGGCACCTAAAGGGCCTGGGCTCGCAGGTAATTGCTTTACCTGCCTACATGGTAGCTACGCCACTGCATCTATGTTAAATGGACCAATCTCATTCATCCCCTTCCTTCTAGAGTTTAGATAATTAAAGAACTTAACAGGAGAGACTGCTTCTACAGGGATGGGATACACTTAAATAAAAAAGGGTGCAAGAATATTTCCTGATGCTATTGAGGCAGTGTTAGGTGGGTCGGAAAACTGCTAGCTTGGGGAGATACAAGGACTAATAGATTAACAGTAGCCACTGGCAGAGGTGAAAGTGATTCTTCCACGGCTGCTATTGGAATGACCAGGAGCCTGGAAAACAAGATGCAGGGCATTTTAGAGACTGCTGGGAGTCATTGCGTTACAAGTAAACACATGGGTTGTGTTAGGGTAGCTAAGAATAGAAACAGGTGCATGTATACCTGCGTGTACACCAATGCTAGGAGTTTGGTAAATAAATTTGATGAACTTGAGGTATTGCTCAAAACATCAAAGGCAGATATTGTTGGGATATCAAAGATATAGTGTCACGCAGATATAACGAATGCAGAACTGGAATTTGGGGAGTACAATGTGTACAGAAAGGATAGACAGGATAGGAAGGGAGGAGGGGTTATGTTATTAGTTACGAAACACAAAATCCAAGGAAGTGAAGCCAGTTTACATCACTGGACAGTGCAGTGTCGAGTCAGTTTGGTGTGACATAAGCATTGGGAGATCAAAATTGAGAGTAGGAGTGTGCTATAGGCCTAATGACTCTGATGAGTATAATAAGAAACTGTACAGAGAAATAGAGTGGGCCAGTAAATCAGAGAGTCTTATAATGGGGGATTTTAATTTTCCAGATATTGACTGGAATTTGTGGGTTGGTCACTCACATTTTGTGGATTTATTGGATGATTGTTTTCTACATCGGCATGTTCGGGAGGCAACTAGAGGGAGTAATACTCTTGATCTGATTATTATTATTATTAGCTATATGGTGCAAGGAAGCCTGAGGCGTATGCTGCACCAGCAAAAAAAAAATTTCTGAATTACCCCAAGAGAGAGAGAGAGAGAGAGAGAGAGAGAGAGAGAGAGAGAAAATAGAAGAGAATCAACAAGAAAGAGAAGAATGATGATATCCAGCTCAGGACCCTGGGTGTGCCAAGCCCATACTCACCAGATGTCACTCCCTGATTATCAGTAGAGATTCTTCATGCATTAAGAATCTGCAGATAAAGAAACCCCTAGGTGGCAGTGATCACAATGTGCTGAAGTGGGATTTACTCAAAGAGGTAACTACCATCAGGGGTAAAGGGAAGGGTTTTTGTTTTCGTAAATGCGACTACAATGGTCTGAGACAGCATTTAAATTCTATACAGTGGGCCCAACTGATGATGTTACCAACAGCAAATTCAAAAATCAGGCAGCTACTAAACGTTCAAAGAATTTATCTTGGAAGCTACTAGGCTTTACATACCAAATAAGAAATATTATTCAAAGTTTAGGCCTAAATGGATGTCAGAAGAACTAATGAGACGTACGGCAGAGAAGAAAAATGCATGGGATATATATAAATTATTGGGTGATATGGAAGCCTATGATAGATATAAGCTGGTCTGTAACAAAGTCACAAAGAAAATTATGCAGGCAAAGGCAGATTGTGAGAAATCTTTGACAAAGGATCCAAAGAAAAACAGAAAAGAGTTCTTTACCTATGTAAAATCTAGAAGGAAAGGGATGAATCAGATTGGTCCACTGTTGATGATCCTGCTCATGTAGCTAACAAACTAAATGAATATTTTGCATCAAAATTCAGACATGGAGTTAATAAGGGAGGGGAATACCAGAGGTGTATTCAACTTTGGCAGTAAGCTAGATAATCTTGTAATAACTGAGAGTAAAATGGAGGAAAAATTGTTGAAGATAAACACAAGAAAGACACCTGGGGTGGATGGAATCTATCCAGTTATATTAAAGGAGGCAACAAAGGAAGTAAGCAAACCCTTAGCCATAATTATGAGAGCTTCTTTGGAGTCAGGGGAGGTACCCATAGACTGGAGATTATTACTATTATTATTATTATTATTATTAATATCCATATGATGCAAGGAAGCCTGAGGCTTATGCTGCACCAGAAATAAAAAAAGTTCCCGAGTAACCCAGAGAGAGAGAGAGAGAGAGAGAGTTAAAAGTAGAAAGGAATCACCAAGAAAGAGAAGAATGATGATATCCAGCTTAGGACCCTGAGTGTTGACTTACCATCGACCATATAACATAATAAACTGACAATTTTCTAGTTCCATTTACATTGGGGTGCATAGAGGTTTTTATTGCTGTTGTTGTTTGGTTTTTAGGAGCATTAGCAACTAAGGCCATATTGCTCCGGAATATGCGGTGGTTATTCCCTGACCTTTCCGCATACTCCATATTTGGTGGTGATGGGCTCAAACCCCGGTCTAATCAAGAAGCGTGTGGTACGCACTGCTGCTCCTTCCCACCTGGCTACGGAGACGCCGTTTTTATTGCATCCAGGTATTGGATGCAATATAAACCTCTTATGTACCCAGGTGTAAATTGCCATTAGCACCTGGTAATTACCAGGTGTTAATGGTAATTAACCATTAACACTAATTGCGACTACTATTTTGATATACTACGCTCTCTGTTCTTGCATATGAAATATATGAAAAGATAATCTTATATTACATATAAAATATTACTTTTTATAGGATAATATTTTACTACTTATCATTTAATATCGTATTATGTAATACATGTACGAAAATTCATAAAATTCCGAAATGTGCAAATGTGACCCCAATTCACAAAGAAGGATCAAAGGCTGACACAAGTAATTATAGACCTGTGAGTTTAACTTCTGTTCCAGGAAAATTAATGGAGGCACTGGTTAAAGAACCACTGCAGGATCATCTAGACAAGACTTCAGTTATAGCTTGGACACAGCATGGTTTTGTTAAAGGAAAGTCTTGCCTGACCAACTTGATTGGATACTATGGTGCATTCACAAAAGAACTGGATGCAGGGAATAGCTTTGATGTTATATATTTGGATCACAGAAAGGCTTTTAGCATTAGTATTAACATTAGTAGAGGCATATGATGCAAGAAAGCAAGCTAATGCAGCATCAGCCAAAAAAAAAAAAAAAAAAAAAAAAATCCACTCCCATTTTACCCCTCCGTTTGTTCGAAATACCTGTCCAGCTGAACTTTCAATTTATTTAGGCTATCAACTTCCACAACAAGGGATGGAAGTCTGTTCCACCAACCAACTACCCACTAGCTAAAGGCAAATTTCTGCACATCTATTCTACATCTGTCTTTCTTTAATTTATGCCCTCTCAGGTGAGTATTCTGAGCAAGAGGAAGAATCCCATCGGCATTGAGCATACTCAAACCATTCAAGGCTTCATACACCTCTATCAGATCACCTCGCCGGTGCCTAGTTGCTAGACACTGTAATTTGCAAAACTTAAGCCTTTCTTCATAAGAGCAACCCTTTGTTTCATTCACTAATCTTGTTGCCCTTCTCTGTACTCATTCCAGCAGCTCTATATCCTTCTTGAAATGAGGTCTCCAGACCTGTATACAATACTCAAGGTGTGGCCTGACCATTGCCTTATACAAGGGAATAATCACCTCCTTATCACTGCTAGAAAAATTCCTGTATATCATTGACAAGACACCACGAGCTACTCTTGCTGCCCATCTGCACTGCTCAGAGAACTTCATATCTGCCTGCACAACCACCCCCAGGTCCCTTTCATTCTCTACCACTGTCAGTGTAGTACCACAGAGTTGATAAGTTGCTCTGGGGTTGCTGTTTCCCATGTGTAGTACTTTACATTTGTCAATGTTAAACTTCATTTGCCACCTCTCAGCCCATCTGCTCAACCTTTCCAGATCCTGTTGCAGCAGCACAGTGTTAGTGTCACTATGCTGCTGCAACAGCATAGTGTCAGTAGTGTCCTTGACAACCCTGCCTACCTTTGTATCGTCTGCAAACTTCGACATTAAGCTTGATATACCCTCATCAATATCATTTATGAATACAGAAAACAATAATGGACCCAACACTGAACCCTGAGGGACTCCACTAATAACATTAGTCCATGATGAGAGTGTCCACTGATTACCACTCTCTGTCTTCTCCCCCTCAACCATCCCTTTATCCATAGCAGCAATTTGCCTCCAATGACACACACTGCTCCAATTTGTGCAGCAGTATTCTTCTTTAGCGCCTCCGTAGCCAGGTGGGCAGGAGCAGCAGTGCGTAGCACATGCTTCTTGATTAGACCGGGGTTCGAGCCCCACACACACCTAGAAGTTGCGTTGGTCATCTGATTGGTTAACGTTTACCAGTATTCGACAAGGCAGGCAAATAATTCATTTGAAATAAATATAGTACATGAAGTTGCAGACTTCCGTTAATTTTCTGAACACAGATCCTTATTATCTGGATCTGTGTTCGGTGCTGGATTAAGGTACGGGTGAGCAGGGTCCTTGCCTGGAACACCGAAAACAGAAGAACAATGAGGCAAAAAATATATATCCTTAGTAAAGGGCGCCAAAAATCTTTTTGTTGAAGGCACGGAAATATCTTGGTCTGGTGCTGTGTGTGTTTCATATTTATATTTCGCAGTGTTATACTCCAGTACATGGCGACAACCCCGTACTTTGGCGAGAAAGCGGGGAAGAAAGCAGTGATAGGACATAAAGGCAACTCCCACTCACTGCTATTCACCTCTTTTCCTCACCTGCATGTTACTGCAGAATGTCACGTGACATCACAATATGTTGGAGCTGAAATGAAGGAAAAAAACAACAAAATGGCAATTTTTTTAAACGACAAAAATTACCACCACATACAACTACTGCCACTCATTCTTCTTCTCCATACATTCTAGATGAGTTCACGTGCATTAACAATGAGAATTGCTCGTGCATGTCAACAGAAATGTTTCTTTGGGGGCTGCTGTCCCCACTAATATAAAGAGAACTTGATACAATTCGTATGTACAATTACTGTGAAAAACATAAAATCGTCAAGAAACAACTTGAAAGCAAAAAAAAAAAAAAAAAAAAATCTAACCTCATCAGTCCTTGCATGCCAGTACGCTTCATTAACACAGGTTCAAATCCTGTCGATGGCATGAGGAACTTTAATGGGCTTTTTTCACTCCATGGCTGAGTTAGTTGGTCTCAGGCATAGATAGCAATGTTTTTTACCCCCAGAAACTGGGATTTTTTTCATCCAGCAAAACATCAAATCGACCAGAGAACACATGCAATTTACAGACACAAATACATATATCGGTATATACAGTATTAGAAATAATAAGTTGCCCTAATATAATAGTTTGAGTACACTTCATCAAAATTACACACTGAAACATGTATTCTGAAGGTATCAAATTCACACTCATACACCATTCAGTTACAGTCTTACATCCATCCTTTTGCAAACAGAATAACACGAAATAACAATAACACACAATAACCGAGGGCAGTAGAGCAGCACAATGACTAAACAACGGCCCAATAATTCCACATTTCCCACTAAAATTAGAAAAATCAATCAATCAGAAATGCAAAATGAGGTAAATTATGCAATTCCAATAATCAGCCAATTACAGAACTCGACTGGATAATGCTTCCTTTCTTTGGCCATGCCCACAATGGTACCGAGGATCCCCATGTTCTAGAGTTCAGCCAGAATAATATATATGATACTATTTTTAGCAAGGCAATGTATAGCATTCAGGGAATCTACAAAAGATTTATATTATTATTATTATTATTATTATTAGCCATATGGTGCAAGGAAGCCTGAGGCTTATGTTGCGCCAGCCAAAAGAGAGAGAGAGTCAAAAGTAGAAAGAAATCGCCAAGAAAGAGAAGAATGATGATGATATCCAGCACAGGACCCTGAGTGTGCCAAGCCAGGCTCCTCAGCTGGATATCATCATTCTTCTCTTTGACAATGGAGACTTTTGAAATTTACTGAAACAACTGCTAAATTTGATTCAGTTATAGAAGAACATATTCACCATATTCAGAAATCCAAATCGAAAAATATCAGCATTATTTGGGTGATCAAATACAAAATGAAATTATTGAAATAATTTCACAAAATATTACAAATAAAATATGATATGGATACAAGGAATCATGCTAAATCAATAGCCTAAATATAACATTTTATAAGTTTCTTTGTTCAATTATAATTTGGCATAATATTTTAAATAAAATTAATCCGATAAGTAAAATGCTCCAAAAAAAAAAAAAAAAAAAAAAAAAAAGGGTTCTATATATTATATGAAGCTCATGAATGTCTACAAAATATCGCCGAATATTTAAAAAAAAAAAAAATAAAAAAAATAGAACAAAGGAAGCAGTCCAAAAAGTTCTCAATTCGGCTAATAATATGGCTACTATCATTGGCATTGAAGCTTTGTTTCCAGAAATTAGAACTGCAAGGAAAAGATCGAAAGAGTCATTTCGATTTCATAATCGAAGTAGAGATGAAGCTATTCAGGATCCACAACAAAATTTCAAAATTAATTTTTTTCTTTCAAACTATGGACACAACAATTTTCTCTGAAAATTTTCGAAATATGAAAGAACATGTAGAAATATTTAAAATGTTTTATAATATTACTGAATATAAAAAATGGTCAGATGACAATTAAATCATTGCAAAGATTTACATATTAAGTTAAGTGACATTGATCGTAATGAGTCCAATATTGATAGTTTAGCATTATCTGAAGAACTTAGAGTACAGTACATCAGATTTATATTAAACATATTACTCCATTTGAAGTGTTACAATATATGTTTAAAACAGATTTCACAGATATTTTTACAAATTTAGCAGTTGAATTAAGAATTTTTTTAACTTTACCAGTTTCAGTTGCCTCAGGTGATCGGATTTTTCAAAATTAATCAAAAATTATTTAAGATCGTAAATGTCTCAATAACGACTCTCTACTTTGCCAATAATTTCAATAGAAAATGATCTTTTGGAACAAATAAACATAAATGAAATAATTAATAAATTCACATCTCTTAAAGCAAAGAAACATAAATTTGTATAATTTTCCTTTTATTTTATTATTGTACAATTACTGTGATTTAGAATTTAAAGTTTATTTCCAGAATTTCAGTATGATTTTGTTATTTCTGTTTGTTGTTTCATTATATTATATGTGAGATTTTGATGTTTACCTTTTGACGTTGTAATTCTTTTCTTTTTCAATAATTAATAATAATTATTTACAACTTATTTTATTATTTAATCCAAATATTTTGGGGTGGCAAATTTGATTTTGCTTACTGGTAGCAACATAGGGTTGCAGCGGCCCTGCTCTTAATAATTAATGAGATCATTCCCTGTTAATAATCAATTACATCACCTACTGTATTACTACATTTTAGATGGTGTATATAAAAGGAACTGCCCATATGAGATCATAACAAATTATTCAGTAAGTAAACATTTTTATTGAAATAACAGAGATACAGAATCAGTGTGAGAAAGGTATAAAAGGGTGGCAATATTATTATACACTGAACGAATCAGGACAAAAGGAAAGAAGGTCCTCTGCAAAAGGGACGTGTTTTTGAATGTATTCCATAAATACAATTTTTATTCTCAAACATTAACAATGAGTAACATCAGCTTTTATACTCTTGATAACAGAAACAAAACTGAAATTATAATGGTCTGCACATACCAGCAGGTTGAGAGCAGCTGTTCACAGATCAAAAAAACAAATGAAAATAAAGTAAAGTATTCTAATAATATAAAAACATAAAATAGTGAATTATTTTTGAACAGTTCATAAAAGATCAAAATTAACATTTTGTTTATACAACTGGTTTTTGTTTTAAAATTTTTGATTTTTTTTATGACTCTAAATTAGATTTAGGTAAAAGGTGTATATAAACAGAGAAATTTCTCAGTCACAGCATTATCATGGCAATCATATATTTATTCTATTTCAAATAAAAAAAATATACTTTTTCCTTTCAAAAACTGGCTTTTGTTACTTATCTGATAATAATAATAAGCTATAGTACAAAGCTGCAATTCTTCCTTTACAATTTTTTAAAGCATGAAATACATTCAGATAATAGTTTTTAACAGGTAATCTGAAAAAATATATCTATAAAATGAAACTACCGAACTTTTGCATTTCTTATATTTCAACAAACAACAATTTGTTGCATAATTTTATTTAAACAGTTAAAGCCTTCAAATAATCTTTTGAAACAAATAAATTACTTTTGATGTAAATTACTTACCAAAAAAATAAAATAAATAAAATAAATAAACAAACAAACAAACTGTGGTTTTGACATCAAAGAAAAAAATCGAGATTGTTGTCGTCACCCATATAATCAGTTTTTATATGATATAATGTACTGAGATTTTGTGATGAAAATGTGACCTCTCTAGATAATAGTAATGAAATGCTTCAGTGACCACATTATCCAAGAACAATGGTGCATATTAAGCATTTAATACTATCAGGCAAAGCTATTAGTCACAGTAGTGAGTGAAATTTATGATAACCTATAGCTGCAGAACCCCAAGATTTGGACTGTGTGAAAGACTCAAAATCCAGAAGGAAGCACTAAAATGATCTTTACATAGAAGGGGATGGGAGGGGAAGAGAATGGGAATAAGACTAGCAATCAAACTTGGCCAACTTACTATGATGCTGAAACAGACTCATAACAATTTTCTTCTAAAATGAAGAAACCTTCTGATATATGATTAATATAACTCTCTCTCTAAAGAAGCTGTATCATACTTTTAATTCTGTTTCTAGTTTCAATGAGAAAAGGCATAAGCCCAAGCAGTAATGAAAAGACATTTCTTCATACATTACAACTATGAAAGTTTAAATAATTTCGGCTTGTAAGTGGCAGTTGTTTATTACAATATATACTGCCATACAACACACGTAAGAAATGTCTATGATACACAATACTTCTAATTTTACTGAGAAAAGACTTGTGGTTTTCTTTTTCTTCACAAAACCTATAACCACCCTTTGAAAAAACGAAATTGTAAAGAAATTGTAAGGATAAGCAATGCTGAAATAGACAGTGTACCATATTACACTAGAATAATTCCAGTTAGAAGCACCATTATAGCAACAGTTCACTAAAATATATGCAAAAAGTTAACAAACAGTATTATTACAATAATAAAATTTCTGATCATCCTAAACCATCAAAGGTGGCAAGTAAAAAAAAAAAGCAATACTTTACTAAATGCAATATTCACTGCCAAGTAATCTCTATGAATTGAACGTTAAAAAAATTTAGCTTTCAGATTATAGGAAAGAGCAAATGGAATGTTTAAAGATGGAGAAAACTCACAAAATTCATTATATGATAATTAGAGTAATCAACATCTGTTAGCTGCCTTTCTTATATTATTTAATACATAGCAAAGGGAAAGAGAAAGGCAAAAGGACAGACACATGCAAATTACATAAAAAAAAGAAATTTATCCAAATAAATTTTTTGTAAAATATGAGATGACCAAAAAAATGTTTATTAAAAATGGTCAAGAAGTAAAGCATGCCAACAAAATCCACATGGTATTGTTGGTAAATAGAGAAATCTAATCAAAAATCAGTGGCACAAACTTGGTTTAATAAAAAAAACATACATAAAATTAGCACAGTCATTACTTAACAAAACTGTTGGAAACTGATGGTAACTGAAATATATTTGTCAATTGTGCATTATTTAAAATGCCAATAAATAATACTTTGTTAACGCTCATTTACAAATATTCGGTCTTGAAGAGCAATATCCACAGTTTAAATGAAATAAGAAATGCATTGTTCACTATTAGAAAAACATTTTCATCGAAAAAAAAAAAAAAATTAAACAGAAAAATTCTTATAAAAGAGGCAAAAGAGCATACATAAGAGATGCAGGTACAAATAACATTTTAAAATTTCTAACAAAAAAAAAAAAAAAAAAACATTTTTGCAATCTTATAATATCAGGTATCTTAGGCCAAACTGTATTTAATATCTGTTAATAATACAAAACAGAAAATGTTTTAAAGAATTCGGCTGCGAAAAAAATCATTTACAGTTCACATTTTGTAAATTACAAAAAATATACGTCTATGAAACAAGAAAGATGGATAGATTTTACATCTTTTTTTTTTCACATCAAGTTCATCATATCTGTTACTAATTTAGAAACATGAATAATTCAAAGCTAAGTTACAATTATCTACTTGTTTGTGAAGATTATGCTAAAATTTTAATATTTGAGAATTTTTTTTAATGATTTTCATACTGTTAATTAGAAGAAAATACATAATTAACAGTATAGAGTAACAACAGCCCTTATTATGCATACATACATGCCTTGGAAATATCAATATCTTAAAAATCAATTCATCAAAGATTTAACAAGTAGTGATGTGCAACAAACTGCAATTTGACAATCTTGTTTCTGACTTTTCTGACCTGCAGATGGTGTCAGCTTCCCATTCAAGTGTATATATTGATGGTATGAAATTATGAACTTCTAATTCGCATTACTTGTTTATATCGAACTTCTTACAATAAAGAAGATACGAAATGCTTTTAGTAGTGAAAACTGACACTATACTTTCTTTCCCAGTGTCTTACTGATAATTGTAATGATTATGAAAATGTTAATTACAACAATGAACGGATAAAAATAACATGAAGGTAGACCAAGTGAATGAGAGATGACTCTGAAGACAAAAACAATGCAACAGAATAATGACCACTGCTCAATAATACTTTTTCTTTATTCACATCTCATCTTCCTTACATCTTCCATCCATTCAGAATTTTCAGCAATGTCACAGAAGCAATATCATCTTACTGTATGACTAGAAAGTTTACACTGTGGTCATGTTTTTCCTTACATTAGTCACCGGCCAAAATATTTAATATACTTAGAATGAGAAGGAATTTTACAAAGAATATGACGATATATATATCTTTATATGTATATACATATAGACACATATACATACTCTGACAATAAACCAATAAAAACACATTCATGCGAGCAATTTACAGCATCCATCAATATTGCCAAATACCAATGGAAATTGTAAAATATAGGTACAATCAACTTTGGACAATGTTAATTCTGGTCCATCATCAAAAAACATCCAAATATTACACAAACAGTGGTTGTACAATAAGTTGAACTCTGGCAGACAAACATGACATTACTGACAAGATTGAATTCTTATATATAAATGGCACAAATTAAGAACAAGGTGGCATTGCCAATAGTAATAAGTATATTGTGATGTACCATGTGTAACACACAAATGCAGTCAAACAAGGCTAATATTTGGCTACACAAGCATGTAGAAATGCTACAAGAAATGCCAGACAAATAATCCACCACTAATGTTATGGATCGGGAGTTAATTCAAGTATTGGTCGAAGTCAAAAAACCAATACAAAAACTTGCCATCTAACTCCTCAAAAGTAATCATAAAGAACGGGAAATGACACCAAAGAAAACTCGACAGTTACAAGTTTAAACACCCAAATTCAAGTTACCAAGTTGAAAAATACCACATTTCTTACACGGGGTTGGGATGGGAGAGAAGAGAAAGGAGGGGGAAATAATGTGTAGAAAATCCAAGAGGGGGAGAGGGGGGGAGAAACAGAGAGAGGGGGGAGAAACACAGAGAGAGAGAGAGAGAGAGAGAGAGAATACAACATAGATTTTGGGAAAGGCGGGGTAAAACAAAGTCATTCCAGTTCATCAGTGCCATACCATCAGAAAAGGAGTAGCAAGTATGCTAATCTTCATCATCCTAGAATACACAAATTAGTGACTCTGTTAATTTAACACTCAACTGCTTCCTCTCACCTCAGAGCTTGATGTCGTGGCTCAGTAATGGACAGAGTAGTCATGGTAACTTTTACAAAGAAACCAACTCTTGCTTACAGCCGAGAACAGATTGTGCGCAAAGCACAATCTTGGTAAGTCTGCCAGGAGTAGAGCTGGTAGGGTGCCAACTATGTGGCTGATAATATGCAGGCTATCACCTGTATTCTTCCCCTTATTCAGTGGAGACTCCTATGAATACTAAATAGTTTTCAAGCGATCTTCACTTTTCTTGATCTTCATCCATAGGTTCCCCAGGAAGTTCTTCTGCTATGTCTGACTTTGGGCTTCTAGATAATGAAAAAAACATTATCATTAGCAACTGCATTACCAATATGCTATTTTAATCAGCGTTTCAGATTACTGACTATTATGAAATCATTTTACAAAAATTCTATTAGAGAATCTACTAGAAAATTTAACTGAATTAACTGAAATTATATCATCCTTTTATGCAATTAAAAAGGACTGGACCAAGACCGGGTTCCTAGAATCTGTTATACAGAGTAATTCAAAGGACATAGTATATTTTCAATTTTATTTCAATTATTATTATACTTCTAATTATAACAGAGTTTACAATAAGTTACACAGTAAGCACCAGCTATAGTGATCACTGGTTATTAGAATCAACCACTTTAGAGAATCAAATTTCAAATAACCAAATCAAATCAATAAAATCCACTACACATTCATTGTTTATTAGAATCACATCGGTTATAAGAATCAATTTCAAACACCTCTCCCTGGTACTTTTCTAAAGCACATTTCTGGAGGCCGGTCACAACAATAAAACAATAAAAACAATTTGCAGTTTTTGGTTTATTGAGACTTTTTGTGTTTTGTTTTTTTATTTGTCTGTTATAAATGTGTAATTATAAATGCAAACTACAGCTTTAACAGAAGAAATTGCCAAGTCTGTTACTGATAATTTCACAAAGGAGGACGAAATTAAAGATAAACTCGAATAAATTCCAGTTACCAACTGATGCAAAAAAATGCAAACAAACAAATTACAAACTACAAAGTTACAAACAAATGCAAACTCATGAAGCTATAGCCGTCCTGAGGTGAGTCTGGGAAGAAACTGGGATCTGGTACAAGTAATCATGAATATAGACTATTAGGCAATATTGAAAACTCTATAAATAGACTCTGTAGTGATAATTTAAAGTAATCTAAAATAATTGACTACTTAAAATTATAATAAATATTACAAAATGTTATGTTTAATTAATATATTTTAATTAAATTCTGTACGTAAATATCAATTTATTTTTTTTTGGTAACCTGTATCCTTCTGATTTTCACACATCATTTAATGGATAATAAAGTGTAAATTTATTTTTATAGCATTAGCATTAGTAGAGGCATATACAATGCAAGAAAGCAAGCTTATGCAGCATCAGCCAAAAAAAAAAAAAAAAACCCCTCCCATTTCACCCCTCCATTCATTACAAATGCCTGTCCAGCTCAGCCTTAAATTTATTTAGGCTATCAACTTCCACAACAAAAGATGGAAGTCTGTTCCACCAATCAACCACCCACTGGCTAAAGGCAAATTTCTGCACATCTATTCTACAACTGTCTTTCCTCAATTTGAATCTATGCCCCCCTCAGGTACTTAATCTGAGTAAGAGGAAGAATCCCATCAGCATTCAACTTGCTCAACCCATTCAAGGCCTTATAAACCTCAATCAGATCACCTAGCAGGTGCCTACTCTCCAGGTGCTGCAATTTGCAGAAATTAAGCCTTTCTCAGTAATAGCACCCCTTTATTCCCTCACCAATCTTGTTGCCTTTCTTTATACTTATTCTAGCAACTCTACATTCTTCCTAAAATGAGGCTTCCAGACCTGTACACAGTACTCTAGGTGTGGCCTGACAATTGCCGTGTACAATAAGATAATCACCTGCCTGTCCCTGCTAGCAAATTTCCTATATATCATTGAGAAGACTCCATGACCTTCCCTGGTAGCCTGTCTGCACTACTCAGCAAACTTCATATTTCACTGCACAATTACCTCCAGGTCTTTTTCACTTTCCACTTCCCTGAGTGTAGTACCACACAGTTGGTATGTTTCTCTTCGGTTATTGCTACCCATATGCAGTACTTTGCATTTGTCAATGTTAAACTTCAGTTGCCACTTCTCAGCCCATTTGTCGAACTTATCTAGGTCTACTTGGAGTAGCATACTGTCTTTACTGTCGTTAACAACCCTGCCAACCTTTGTATTATCTGCAAACTTGGACATTAATCCTGATATACTTTCAATTTTTGTATTCATCAATGATCAAAATCATTGATGAATACAAAAAACAACAATGGACCCAGCATAGAACCCTAGGGAACTCCACTAATAACATTTGTCCACAAAAAGCAGTGTCCATTGATTACCACTCTCTGTTGTCTCCCACTCAACCATCCCTTTATCCATTGTAGCAACTTACCCTTAATGCCATACCTCTCCAATTTGTACAGTAGTGTTCCATGTGCAACAGTATCAAAGGCTTTCCTGAAATCTAAATATATGATATCAATATTATTTTTGGCATTCAGTTCCTTTGTGACCACATCATAGTATCCAATCAAACTGGTCAGACAAGACCTCCCTTTAAAAAAACCATGTTGTGTGTCTTAACTATTACTGCAGTCTTGTCTAGATGATCCTGCAATGCTTCTTTAACCAATGATTCCATTATTTTCCCTGGAACACAAGTTAAACTAACAGGTCTATAGTTACTTGTGTCACCTTTTGAACCCCTTTTGTGAATTGGTGATACATCTGCACACCAGTCCATGGGGATCTCTCTTGAGTTCAAGGAAGTGCTCATAATTATGACTAAGGGTTTGCTTACTTTCTTTGTTGCCTCCTTTAATATAACTGGATAGATCCAGTCCATCCAAGGTGCCTTTCTTATGTTTAACTTCAACAATTTCTCCTCCACTTTGCTCTCAGTTATTACAAAATCACTTGGCTCCCTGTTAGAGATTGATAAACTTCTGGCATTTCCCTCATTGAATTACTCCTAATGTGTGAATGTAAATGCAAAATACTCATTCAGTTTATCAGCTACCTCACCATGATCATCAATAGTCAACCCATCTATGTTAAGTGGTCCAATATGATTCATCCCTTTCCTTTGAGAGTTTACATAAGTAAAGAACTCTTTGCTGTTTTTCTTTGCTTCCTGTGCCAAAGATTTCTTGTAATCTGCTTATATCTGCCATAGGCTTCTGTGTCAAATGATAATTTATATGCATCCCATACATTTTCTTCTCTGCCACGAGCCTCATTAATTCATCCAACATCCATTTAGGCCTGAACTTTGAACAGTATTTCTTAGTTGGAATGAAAAGACTAGTAGCCTTCAAGATTAAGTCCCTGAAGGCTTCCCATTTAGAATTCAACGTTGGTAACATCATGAGTTGATTCCACTGTACAGAATTTAAAAATTGTCTGAGATCTCTGTAGTCACCTTTATGAAAGCAAAAGTCCTTCCCTTTAGCCTTGATGGTAGTTACATCTTTAAGTAATTCTAATATAAGTACATTGTGATTACTGCCACCCGGTGGTTCCTTCAACTGCAAATTCTTAAAGCATGAATAATCACTGCGGATAATCAGATCAAGAGTATTACTCCCTCCGGTTACCTCTCGAACATGCTGCTGTAGAAAACCGTCATCCAATGAACCCAAAAAGGTCTTGCTAGTGTGCAAGTGACCCACGAGTTCCAGTCAATATCTGAAGAGTTAAAATCCCCCATTATAAGACATTCTGATTTAATGGCCAACTCTATTTCTCTGCACAATTGCTCATTATACTCATCTTATTCATTAGGCCTATAACACACACCTACTCTCATTTTTCCTTTCCCAGTGCTTAGGTCACACCAAAAAGACTCAACATTGCATTGTCCACCAACATCAATTGGATGCACTGAGCATTAGCATTAGTAGAGCCATATGATGCAAGAAAGCAAGCTTATTCAGCATTAGCCAAAAAAAAAAAAAAAAAACCCACTCCCATTTCACCCCTCCATTCATTCGAAATACCTGTCCAGCTGAGCCTTAAATTTATTTAGGCTATCAACTTCCACAACAAGGGATTGAAGTCTGTTCCACCAACCAACTACCCACTGGCTAAAGGCACATCTATCCTACATCTATCCTTCCTCAATTTGATTTTATGCCCTCTCAGGTGATTATTCTGAGCAAGAGGAAGAATACCATCAGCATTGAGCATGCTCGAACCATTCAAGGCTTTACACAACTCTATCAGATCACCTTGCCAGTGCCTAGTCTCCAGACACTCTAATTTGCAAAACTTTAGCCTTTCTTCATAAGAGTACCCCTTTGTTCCAGTCACTAATCTTGTTGCCCTTCTCTGTACTCGTTCTGGCAGCTCTACATCCTTCTTGAAATTAGGCCTCCAGACCAGTATACAGTACTCAAGGTGTGGCCTGACCATTGCCTTATACAAGGGAATAATCGCCTCGTTATCCTGCTAGAAAAATTCCTGTATATAATTGACAAGACACCATGAGCTACTCTTGCTGCACATCTGCACTGCTCAGAAAACTTCATATCTGCCTGCACAAAAAACCTCAGGTCCTTTTCATTCTTTACCACTGTCAGTGTAGTACCACAGAGTTGATACGTTGCTCTGGGGTTGCTGTTTTCCATATGTAGTACTTTACATTTGTCAATGTTAAACTTCATTTGCCACCTCTCAGCCCATCTGCTCAACCTTTCCAGATCCTGTTGCAGCAGCATACTGTCAGTAGTGTCCTTAACAACTATGCCAACCTTTGTATCGTCTGCAAACTTGGACATTAAGCTTGATATACCATCATCAATATCATTTATAAATACAGAAAACAACAATGGACTCAACACTGAACCTTGATAGACTCCACTAATAACATTAGTCCACGATGAGCAGTGTCCATTGATTGCCACTCTCTGTCTTCTCTCCCTCAACCATCCCTTTATCCATAGCAGCAATTTGCCTCCAGTGCCACACTGCTCCAATTTGTGCAGCAGTCTTCCATGTGCAACAGTATCAAAAGCCTTTCTAAGATCCAAATATATAATATCAAAGTTATTCCCTGCATCCAGTTCTTTTGTGACTGCATCATAGTATCCAATCAAGTTGGTCGGGCAAGACTAACCTTTACAAAACCATGCTGTGTCCGAGCTATAACTGAAGTCTTGTCTAGATGATCTTGCAGTGCTTCTTTAACCACTCCTCCATTAATTTTCCTGGAACTGAAATTAAACTAACAGGTCTATAATTACTTGTGTCAGCCTTTGATCCTCCTTTGTGAATTGGGGTCACATTTGCACATATCCAGTCTATGGGTACCCCCCCCCCCCGAGTCCAAAGAAGCTCTCATAATTATGGCTAAGGGTTTGCTAACTAATTTGCTGCCTCCTTTAATATAACTGAATAGATCCCATCCACTCCAGGTGCCTTTCTTGTATTTATCTTCAACAATTTCTCCTCCACTTTACTCTCAGTTATTACGAAATTATCAAGCTCACTGCCAGAGTTTACTTCACCTCTGGCATTCCCCTTCCTGAATAACTCCTCATGTGTGAATGTAGATGAAAAATACGCGTTTAGTTTGTTAGCCACCTGAGCAGGATCATCAACAGTTGAACTTTTTAAGTAAATCCCACTTCAGCACACTGTGATCACTGCCACCTAGTGGTTAGTTTATCTGCAGATTCTGAATGCATGAAGAATCACTACCGATAATCAGATCAAGAGTAGTACTCCCTCTAGTTGCCTCCTGAACATGCTTATGTAGAAAAAAATCATCCAATAATCCACAAAAGCCTTGCTAGTGTGTGTGACCAACCCACAAATTCCAGTCAATATCTGGGAAATTAAAATCCCCCATTATAAGACTCTGATTTACTGGCCCACTCTATTTCCTTGTACAGTTTCTTATTATACTCATCGGAGTCATTATGCCTATAGCACACTCCTACTCTCAATTTTGATCTCCCAATGCTTATGTCACACCAAACTGACTTGACACTGCACTGTCCAGCGATGTCATCTGGCTTCACTTCCTTGGATTTTGTGTGTTTCTAAACTAATAGCATAACCCCTCCTCCCTTCCTATCCTTTCTGTACACATTGTACTCCCCAAATTCTAATTTTGCACTGTTTATATCTGTGTGACACCACATCTCTGATATCCTAACAATATCTGCCTTTGATGTCTTAACTAGCACTTCAAGCTCATCAAATTTATTAACTATACTCCTAGTATTGTTGTACATGCAAGTATACATGCACCTGTTTCTACTCTTAGTTACCCTAACACAGCCCATGTATTTATTTGTTCCACTATGACTCCCAACAGTCCTGAAAATTTCCATTGCTTTACTTTCCATGCTGCTGTTCATTCTAATAGAAGCAGTGCAAGAATCACTTTTGCCTCTGCCTGTGGCCACTGTTAACCTTTTAAATAAATAAATTCTTTATTGCTAATAAGTACAGGACATGTACTAGAGACAATAATACTCAACACGGCGACATGGCCAGGAGGGGGCTCACATCTGGTGAGTATGGGCTTGGCACACCCAGGGTCCTGAGCTGGATATCATCATCTTCTCTTTCTTGGTGATTCCCTTCTACTTTTGTCTCTCTCTCTCTCTCTCAGGGTAACTTTGGAATTTTTTTTTGTTTCTTGGTGCAGCATAAGTCTCAGGCTTCCTTGCACCATATGGGTATTAATAATAATAATTAATAATTATAAATGAAATTATAAATGAAATTAATTGGCAAAAAAGAAAAAAATTACCGTTACATGGAAATTAAGAGTTACAAACATGTAAATTATGAGTTACAAACATGTAAATTGTAATAATGAAAAATGAGGACTAAACGTCATATGGAGGAAATTATCCCAGTTCCACAGATGGAATCCACTCGAAGAGCATGTGACGGTATTTGTAGTCGGTAGCTAATTTCTGAAGGTTGACTCCAAGACGGAGCAGTGCCTGAATTTTGGGGAGTGCCTGGGCAGGTAGGAACCGACTACACAGTTTCAACCGGTTGTATTTGAGGATTAGTGTGGGCTCTGACCTCAAGGATGGCGTAGGATTGTGCCACTGACAGAAATCCCAGATGTTTGGGGCGTTTATTACTCCTGTGTACATTTTTACTGAAGTCATTAAACGCCTGCTGTCAATTAACCTCGGGATCCTGGGTACATTTAGCTGCTCAGCCATGTCAGTTGTTCTCAATTGAGGGGGTCGGCGATGCTTATTTGTGGCCCATTTCAGGGTCCAGTATTCACACGAGAACACCGGTTTTTGAAGTGAAGGCGACGCAGATGCCCAAATTTCAGCAGCATATAAAATAGCCGGATAAACGGTGGCTTGAAGATATCTGGTAGTGGTTGCGGCATCGTTGGAATGAAGTAAGTGTTGTTTTGCGCTCCAGCGTAGGGTGTTAAAACGCTTCCGGAGGTATTCTGTGTGATCATTAAATTTCAGCTTCGGATCAAAATATACCCCGAGATCTTTATGGCAGGTAACCACTGGAATTAGAGTACCTAAAACTGAAGGTTGAATTATTGTTGGTTGCTGTTTCAATGAGTAAGTCATTATTGCAGATTTTGACGGGTTAAGGTTTAATCCAAACATCTTCAAGTAAGTTGAAAGAGTGGTCAAGTTCTCTGTGATGGAAGACGTAATTTCCATTGGGTTTGCAGACGGTGGGATTAAGGTAAGAAACTTTATATCGTCGGCATATATTAGAGCATCATCACGATGACTCATGAAAGGAATCAGAATCGCTGAGAAGAGAAGGCCAGACAGGACACCACCTTGAGGGACTCCTGCATTAATTTTTCTTGTAAAGTGGGTTTTCTTCAAAGTGAGGTGGACACTTCTATTTTTCAATAAGGCGGTGAGGAAAGCTAGTAGGTCTCCATTAATCCTGAAGAAGAATTGCAGGAGTCTGAGAAGGGCTGTGACGTCTAGGCTGTCAAAAGCAGCTTCAATGTCAGCGTATACTATAGCTAATTCAGATTTAGTTTCGAAGGCTTGAAGAATTGATGTCTGTGCGGCCATGAGGTTTGTTATGGTGGATCTATTTTCAACTGCGAAATGGAACTGTTTCGGCTTCTGTGGCATCAACTGTTTGTTTAATGCCGGAAGGAGTACCTTTTCTAGAAGTTTGAGGAGGGTGGAAGAAGTTGAGATTGTTTTAGTCTGTGTAGCCCCCTAAGTTAGCAGTTTTCTGACCCACCTAACACTGCCTCGATAGCATCAGCAAATATCCTTGCACCCTTTCTATTTAAGTGTACCCCATCCCTATAGAACCAGTCTCTCCTGTCAACAAGCACAGACTAGGCTGAAAAAAATTGTATCCCTTGAGCCTTGCACAATCTCTCCAGGGCCGGATTGATCGACAAAGCTCTCATCATATATTCCCTCCTATCGTGTCTGGGCAGAATTGCAGATACTTTTACATTCAACCCTAACTTGCGACTGTTTTTCAACATTGACCTGTACTTGTTAAGTAAATATGCAGATCTCTTACTCTTAATGTCATTAGTTCCAACATGTACAACAATATCACCTTTTGTGCCCTTAAAAGATGATATCTACTCTACAACATCAACTTTTGCCCCTTGCAGATATACCTTGGTCCTGTTCCACCTATCCTCCTTGCATAATATATTCCTCATCTCTCTGACAATAGAGTCAACAACTCTAACTAGTTCCTGCAGGACCAGCACATTCTGCCTTAAAGATTGCCTCTGTGTTGCCTGATGCACAGGAGTGAGCTCTGCCGTTGAGCTGGGTAGCTGAGAGCTTGATGGGCCCCTCATTAATTTCTTCGAGGGCATTTACCCTACACCTGAAGCTCTCATAGATGCCCATCAGAACGTTGAGTTGGCACCTAATTTCTTGACACTCTAGGCATCTAGCACACACAAAGACATACTCCTTGGCTAGATCATGTTCTGTTTTAGAAAGTTCAGCAAACATTTCGCACATTTTTTGAGATGGTGATCTGTTGGAGAATTGCTCACTTCATTTCTCCTCCGAGTCACAGCACTGTGGCTAGTCTGTGATCTTTGATTCACAACTCTAGTCTGGGTCATAATTTCCATTTAAATACAGTTTAATTAACAATGAAATTTAATAAGATTAATAAATATTTTTGATTAATTGATAATGCTATAGTAAGCTAACAGATTCCTAATGCAGTGCTTCGTATTACGTTATACCTTATGCGCTATTTTTTTTTTTTTTTTTTTTTTTAATCGATTACGAAATTGCAGCTAGTTCAACAATATTGGCGCCAACACTGGGAGTCATAACTTACAAAAATCACTAGTTAAGTTCAAAATAAGAAGCTATTGAATGCTACTAAACCTATTTAATATCTTTGTAAAACATAATGTGGTATGTTAATTAACAAATAATACGGTAAAACTATCAAAAATACTTATCCCTTTACAGAGCCAAAAATCCACCGACTGTTCTCTTCTGCGACCAGAGCACCCTTCATAGCCTGTGGATAATATTCATTGATTTTCACTTATTAGAATTGCCATTTATTATAATCAAAATTCAATTTGCAAATGTGATCACTATAACCCGTGCTTTCTGTATTTCAATTATTATTATAAATATAATTGAAATGTAAATTGGAATAAATATCGAAGTTTTCCAAATGTAAGCGCAAACTCTTTTCACCATGTTTGATGAGACTTGACAGTGTAAATGGTATAAATAGTGACAGTTTAAAAGACAAAAACTACAGGGATCATGGATGTTAAAAATACGAATGTATGCATCCATGAGGCATCAGTGTGTTTTGCCTGTAAATTGCACATATCCTTTATTTGTTGGTTTGCTATTTTCCAGGTGAAAACCTGAATTTTTTGAAGGAGAGATCATGCAACTCTCAAAGCTCTTCAGAGTGCATTCTGCAGATCATAAATTTTTTATTGTGATAAGCTGATGCCATCTTCTCTATTTTAATACTTTTTGTTCATAGATGCCCAGAAGATTAAAATTGCACTTGAAATAATATGGGAATATTACCAACTTAAGGGTTATCCAAAAAGATTCATTAGTAATAATTTAAATACAGAGCAAATTAGTTTACTATACTTTAAAAGTTTTAAAATTACTGTACAATTACAGTAATGTGCAAACATAATTTCTTCAAACAATCAAAACTACCATTTGCACAATGTAAACACAACTTGACACTGACTTAGATCACTCTTTCTGAACAGTTTCTAATTTTCACTCAGTATTATGATGATATATTGCACCCTGTGGTCACTGGTTGAACTAATGAGTTAATTCACTCTCAAAATAAAAGGAAGCAAGGTTAAAGGAACATTTAGGTGGGTGCAAGCCTTTTTTTCTTAAAAAAATTATGACTTACCACTCTGATTCTCACTGGCTCACTTACTAATTTGCCTTACTAAATTAGACAGAATATCAATAAATTAGAGTAATTTGTTTACCATCAAAATTCTTTAATATGAAAGTTTTCCAAAAAAATAATGCACCACATTTTTTCCCCTAGTCAATTCATTCAAAAAATGTGAAACTCACAAATAACGTAAGAGGGTGTATTTTCAACATGTTTTTTTTTTTTTTTTTCACGGATATTTTTCTACATATTCTGAAAGCAATGGCAGGTATCACATAGAATTTTCTAGTACCAATCATTGTCCTGTACATATAGCCATGTCATCACTTACTGTCACTTATTATCATCACCTCATGAATCACAATACCATCATCCTCTAACCTAATACTGCAGACTACATCCTTCAGTCCTTCAAACAGATGCATGTTGGAAGGAGCAAGAGCTGAATTATAGGATGGACAAGGCAGTGAAGACCAAACAAGTTTTGAGATTGCTTCCCGAGTCCTTAAATTTTGGTGAAGTCATGAAATGTAATGCTGAAGCAAAAGCATTGCAAAATTTTTGTGGTAGTGAACTTTCCAGAAATGCTTCAGTTTGTGCTTCATTTCAATATAAACTTCCAAGTTGATGGTCTGCCCTCCTGGCAAACTGTCAACTTGGAAGAACCACATCTATCAAAATCACTCCTTTCTAATCCCAAAGCACAATAATCTTGCCAGATGAGGGAGTCACTTTAAATTCTTCATTCAAGAAGAGGTAGGATGATGACTGCCTTTTCTTTCTGGCTGAAAACAGTAAATCATGTTTCATCATATATAAAATTCAGGACCAGAAGGCATCTTCCCCATCAGCTTCATAAAACTATAGCAAATCTGAACTGTCTAATCAACAATAATATTGTTGATTAGACAGTTCAGTACTCAGTACAGAACTCACAATAATATTGTGAAGAGTTTTGTTTCGTTGTGTGAGGTTTTCAGGACCTAAATTGCACATACCTTGTTGGTGTTCACATGTTGATATGGATGTTCATATTTTTCAATGATAACTAGGGTGCCAACTGCTTATTTATGATGTGTCAATATTTACAAATATTGTCACTAATAGATTTCACTTTGTAGTGGCAACTGTCACAGGGCAGCCAGAGTGTGGAAAATCTCCCCTTGTCCTATTGGTACAGTCATTCACTTAGTCTGATGAATGACTAATGGTGCTTCTGTTGATTCATTTCTGCCATGAGAGAAAAAAAAAAAAAATCAGCTTCTAACAGATGCCATAGTGACTCACTACAATAGCACTGTCTATAGAGCTATTGTAGTGAATAGAATGCTTTTCAACTGGATACCTAAATGTGGAAATTAATTTTGTAGAAAAAGAATATTTGAAATTTGTATTTGTAAAATACATTTTAACCAAGAAAAAAAAAATGTGATGCCTGTATTAGTATATAATTGATGTCATTAATACTTGTTAACAAAATCCCTGCAAGTCATACTTACTGTAAATGACCATGGGGAGCAGCCATAGAGAGAGATGCAAGAGCTGTAACAGTCTCTGTTTCCTCCTTCTCTTTCTGTTGAGCTTCTACAAGTGAGTATCCAATGGTGTGAGCCCAGCGTTTAATGCAAGGCCAGTGAGGAGCTGAAAAGAGTAAATACATGTAGGTATAAAAATATGCAAATTTTCTTCCAATAGAAACAAAGAATTCCTAAAATCCTGAAGTGAATCTTGAAACTTCAAGATTCAATATATCAGGTAATGATCATCAATAACACATTAGCATTAGTAGAGGATATGGTGCAAGAAAGCAAGCTTATACAACATCAGCCTAAAAAAAAAAAAACTTCCCATTTCACCCATTCATTTGCTCTCCAAACGTTTGTCCAGTTCTTTCTTAAATCTATTTAAGCTATCAACTTTCACAACGACCAATGGAAGTTTGTTCCAGTGATCAACTATCTGCTGGATAAAGGCAAACTTCTGCACATCTATTCTGCAACTGTCTTTCCTCAATTTGAATCTATGTCTCCTCAAGCCCAGCCAGGGAGGCAATGTTTTTTTATAGGCGCCTCCATAGCCAGGTGGGAAGGAGCAGCAGTGCGTAGCACACGCTTCTTGATTAGACCGGGGTTCGAGCCCGTCACCACCAAATACGGAGCATGCGGAAAGGTCAGGGAATGACCACCGCACCGGAGCAATATAGCCTTAGTTGCTAATGCTCCTAAAAACCTAACAACAACAGCAATGTTTTCCAGTAATCAACAACTCTTAACCAAAAGGATGGTTGAGTGGGAGAAGACTAATGTTATTAGTCCTCTACGTGGACTAATGTTATTAGTGGTGTCCCTCAGGGTTCGGTGTTCAGCCCATTGCCGTTTTGTATGTCTGTTTTGCATATTGATGAAGGTATATCAAGCTTAATGTCTAAGTTTGCAGATGATACAAAGGTTGGCAGGGTTGTTAATAACAGTAATGACAGTACGCTGCTGCAACAGGATCTGGAAAAGTTGGGTAGATGGGCTAAGAAGTGGCAACTGAAGTTTAACATTGACAAATGCAAAATACTGCATATGGGTAGCAGTAACCCCAGAGAAGTATACCAACTGTGTGGCATTACACTCAGAGTAGTGGAGAATGAAAGAGACCTGGGGATAATTGTGCAGTCAGATATGAAGTTTTCTGAGCAGTGCAGACAGGCTGCTAGAGTAGGTCATGGGGTTTTGTCAATGATATACAAGAATTTTGCGAGCAGGGATAAGGAGATGATTATCACCTTGTATTTAACCCCAGGGGCTCACATCTGATAATTATGGGCTTGGCAAACCCAGGGTCCTGATCTGGATATCATCATTCTTCTCTTTCTTGGTGATTCATTTCTACTTTCTCTCTCTCTCTCTCTCTCTCTCTCTCTCTCTCACAGGGTAACCTGGGAATTTTTTTTTTGGCTGGTGCAGCATAATCCTCAGGCTTTCTTGTACCATATGGCTGATAATAATAATAAGGCAATGGTCACTACACCTTGAGTACTGAGTACAGGTCTGGAAGTCTCATTTTAGGAAGGATGTAGAATTGCTAGAACGAGTGCAGAGAAGGGCAACAAGACTGGTTAAGGGAACAAATGAGTGCTCTTATGAAGAAAAGCTTAAGTTCTGCAAATTGCAGCTTCTGGAGACTAGACACCTATGAGGCGATCTGATTGAGATGTATAAGGTCTTCAATGGATTGAGCAGGCTCAATGCTGATGGGATTCTTCCTCTTGCTCAGATTACAAACCTGAGGGGGCATAGATTCAAACTGAGGAAAGACAGTTGTAGAATAGATGTGCAGAAGTTTGCCTTTAGCCAGTGGGTAGTTGATTGCTGGAACAAACTTCCATTTGTTATTGTGGAAGTTGATAACTTAAATAAATTTAAGGCAGAACTAGACAAACATTTGGAATGAATGGATCAGTGAAATGGGAAGGTTTTTTTTTTTTTTTTTTGTTTTTGGCTGATGCTTGCTTCTTTGCATCATGTGCCTATGCTAATGCTGAACTCATTGGCAAAAAGAAAATTCCTGCAATTCAGTCTAAATCTCTTCCCTCATAATTTGGATTTATATGCCCTAGTTTTGAAATCTTTTTAACAGTGAAAATTTTACTCTCCTTCATTTTACTTTCTCCTCTCAGAGCCTTATAAACCTCAATCAACTCTCCTCTGATGTGTCTAGTTATCATGTTCTGCAGCCCATATATTTGAAGTCTTTCCACATACAAATGCTCCTTTGCTGATCTTACCAGGTGAATTGCCTGCCTCTCTAGACTCTTTCAAGAAGCCTGTGTAAAGTTGAGGCTGAATGTTTTTTTTCAGGTGCAGTCTCTATTCTTGAACACAGTATTCCAAATGTGGTCTTATAATTGCCTTATACAGTGGAATTATAGCTTCCCTATTTCTACAAGCAAATATTTGATAAATTATTAATAAGACACTATGGGTCTTCTTTACCACCAAAACATCACATTTCTTTGCTCAGAGAACTTCATGTTCAACTGTATCATAACTTCCAAATCCCTTTCTTCCTTTACTTTTTTTTAGTTCAACCACACCAAGTTTATAATTATTTTGGGGTTTTTCTTTCCCAAGTTGTGCCAGAGGTGTATTCAGCTCTGGCAGTAAGCTAGAGAATCTTGTAATAACTGAGAGTAAAGTGGAGGAGAAATTGTTGAAGATAAACACAAGAAAGGCACCTGGGGTGGATGGGATCTATCCAGTTATATTAAAGGAGGCAGCAAAGGAAGTAAGCAAACCCTTAGCCATAATTATGACAGCTTCCTTGGACTCAGGGGAGGTACCCATGGACTGGAGATGTGACCCCAATTCACAAAGGAGGATCAAAGGCTGACACAAGTAATTATAGACCTGTGAGTTTAACTTCTGTTCCCGGAAAATGAATGGAGGCACTGGTTAAAGAAGCACTGCAGGATCATCTAGACAAGACTTCAGTTATAGCTCGGACACAGCATGGTTTTGTTAAGGAGAAGTCTTGCCTGACCAATTTTATTGGATACTATGATGCAGTCACAAAAGAACTGGATGCAGGGAATAACTTTGATATTATATACTTGGATCTTAGAAAGGCATTTGATACTGTTGCATATGGAAGACTGCTGCACAAATTGGAGCAGTGTGGCATTGGAGGCAAATTGCTGCTATGGATAAAGGGGTAGTTGAGGGGGAGAAGACAGAGTGGTAATCAATGGACACTGCTCATTGTGGACTAATGTTATTAGTGGAGTCCCTCAGGGTTCAGTATTGGGTCCATTATTGTTTTCTGTATTTATAAATGATATTGATGATGGTATATCAAGCTTAATGTCCAAGTTTGCAGACGATACGAAGGTTGGCAGGGTTGTCAAGGACACTACTGACACTATGCTGCTGCAACAGGATCTGGAAAGGTTGAGCAGATGGGCTGAGAGGTGGCAAATGAAGTTTAACATTGACAAACGTAAAGTACTACATATGGGAAACAGCAACCCCAGAGCAATCTCAACTCTGTATCAACTCTGTGGTACTACACTGACAGTGGTAGAGAATGAAAGGAACCTGGGATGGTTGTGCAGGCAGATATGAAGTTCTCTGAACAGTGCAGACGGGCTGCAAGAGTAGCTCATGGTGTATTGTCAATGATATATAGGAATTTTTCTAGCAGGGATAAGGAGGTGATTATTCCCTTGTATAAGGCAATAATCAGGCCACACCTAGAGTACTGTATACAGGCCTGGAGGCCTCATTTCAAGAAGGATGTAGAGCTGCTGGAATGAGTACAGAGAAGGGCAACAAGATTAGTGAATGGAACAAACGGGTGCTCTTACGAAGAAAGGCTTAAGTTTTGCAAATTACAGTGTCTGGAGACTAGGAAACAGCGAGGTGATCTGATAGAGGTGTATAAAGCCTTGAATGGTTTGAGCATGCTCAATGCTGATGGGATTCTTCCTTTTGCTCAGAATAATCACCTGAGAGGGCATAAATTCAAATTGAGGAAAGACAGATGTAGGATAGACGTGCGGAAATTTGCCTTTAGCCAGCGGGTGGGTGGTTGGTGGAACAGACTTCCATCTCTTGTCGTGAAGTTGATAGCCTAAATAAGTTTAAGGCTCAGCTGGACAGGTATTTCGAACGAACAGAGGGGTGAAGTGGAAGTGGTTATTTTTTATTTATTTATTTTTTTTTTTTTGGCTGATGCTGCATAAGCTTGCTTTTTTGCATCAAATGCCTCTACTAATGCTAATGCTAAGTTTATTCCTTAAGCTTTGCTGCATGAAAACATAGTTGCCACTTGTCTGACCATTCACCCCAAACAAGCTTGGTCATTAACTACTCTACCAATCTTGACACTATCTGACTTCCTTGCATGAACTTGCCTTTATTTATACTAAATGCAATACATTATGCACATTTCCTAACTTGTTTTCTGTTATTATGTTATTACTTTACCCACATATCCTTGTGTATAAGTCAACTTTATTGCAGTTATCTTTCGCACTTTGTGCAGCGATATATTAATTAAAGTTAATTAAATTATTTCTGTGCTTTCTTTTAAATTTTATCACAAATATAAAATTTTATATTTATGACATTTAATTACACAGAAAACTGTAAATCAAGTGATAAGCATATATAGTATCATCTTATACTACCCACAAGGGCCACTCCTTTATGTAGTTGTTTGTTTAGGCTTAATTGTGAAAGGGCAACTGGACCATAATGCACTTAATCTGTGGTGTCCTTTATGAAAGTTGTGAAACAAAAAACCTACAGGCTTATGTGGTGATGCAACATCAGTTTTACTGATACTATATGTATTATGGGAGGCTTTGATTATGTAACCCAGCAATTTCTGTTTAGTGCTGTACTAAATATGCAAGATAATGTATATTTGCATAAAAAATTCCTCAGTGTAGGAATGCATTTGTTATAAGAAATTTTTTTGGGTTTATGTTTCAAGTTCTTGAAAAGTAAACATGAAAACATAACTCCCAAAGAATTACTTGAACTGTTTTCATATGAAGACGAAGAAGTTGAGTTTTAAGAGGTCAACAACACTCTATATTTGTGTAAAAATAGATGTGATAAATTGTGTATATATTGGAATCAGTGCATGTATTTCTAACCCTAAGCATGTGCCTTTAATTCAAGTTTAGGATTTTATACCTGAGGATGAAGAGTCAACCTCAAAATTTTAAACATTTTTTTTTCTCAAAATTTTTTCCTCAATTTTTTTACTATTTAAAAAGGTTCATACTTATATCAGTATTAACCACAGAGTGCAAGGAAACTTTAGACTTGCTAAATTTTTATTACTAAAGAGGTCAACTTATTGGAACATACAGTAATTTTTCTCCATGTAAATCACTGTGACAAATTATATCACTGTGATAAAACACTTTATTATTAAAAATTAATTTATTCAGTTAAAAAATTCTTGCTAAAATCTTTTTACAACATTTTTTCATATGAAAACTTGATGAAAAGAACATTAATTACTATCTAATATAACAATCCAGTAATGGGCACTTCACAATCAAAAATTAGTCACAGTCATGCTGCTTTGCACATCAGTCTATAAATTGCCTTAATAAATGCTTTAAACTGATTAAGTGAATTATTTCTAAAAGTATTTTGGAGTTTTAAAAAAAACCTCTAGGCAAGGCACTACATGCATTATATGAGGCTTCTTCGAAAAATACTTTTAACATTCTGCAAAGTTTTTTGGTGAAAAATGAACACTACTGACTATAGTGATCAACCAATGGAAAATACTCTGAGGACTCAAAATTCTGATGCAAACAAAGGTTAATTTAGGTGTGTGTTAAGCACAGGCACAAATATGGCTATGGAGGTGTCAGTATACTATGCTCATAATTGTATTCTTCAGTAGGTTTACTGGATTAAAAACCATGCAATCCTCATCTGAGACTGACTAACTCAACCATATTGTTAAAAAAAAATGACCATAAAAATTTCTCATATCATTGACAGGATTTAAACTTAGACCCTTTGAATCCAAAAAAAAAAACATGCAAAATTTGGTTGTAGTTTATAAGCCTTCTAGTTTATAAGACATGAAATTTTTTAAAAAATTGCACTTGCATATTTTACACGTTTCCCTTACCTTGGATGGCAACAGTATGCTGTAAAACTTCGATAGCTGCTTGACAAGGCTTCCGAGTTATTTCATCCTCTTTTAATGATACACCTTCATCACCAAGAAGAGCAGCTACACATTCCTGAGAACAGTCACAAATGGCAGGCAAATCATATCTGAACAAAGAAAAAAAAAAAAAAAGAAGCAATTTAGTGATAAATATTAACAAAATGCAACTCACATGCTTGAATTTATTATAAAAAAATTCCAATAATATATTTCCATCTTCCCTGTGTTTTGATTACACTTTACAATTAAAATTTTAATGTATTTCATTTTAATGATTATATTTAGATAATAAATATTTCTTTGGAACCAATTTAAAAATCTATAATTAAAAGGCTTACTGCAAAATTTCATATTTTATAGTTTCAAGGAGTACAAAAAACCATAGCATGAACTAAAAACATCAAGAATGATTTGAATATGCTATTAGTTAACACCTCTAGTGTTCAAAAGTAATGCAGTAATGCAGCAAAATGCAAGGTCTTACACTTGAGGAATAATTACTCCAAATAATTTATATGTTGGTGGGTTGAATTAAAAATAGTAGAGGAAGAAAGGGGGTTATTATGCAGGCAGATATAAAGTTCTCTGTGCAGTAACAGACTTATGGTTAGAGTTAGCTCTAACCATAAGGGCTTATGGTTAGAGTTAGCTCAGACCAAACATCCCAATTTTCCAGGATTATTCCCAATTTGGGTGTAATGTTCTGGTGTCCTCAAAGTTTTGGGAACACTGCTTTGTCCCAATTTTCATGTAAAGCTATTTTTCTACTTATTTTTAGCAATTCAAGCTAAAAAAAATTTAAGCATAAAAAATTCCAAAACTCCATATTCTACCTGTGCCATTTCAAAGTACCCAACATCCAATTTTAAACTACAAAATTGTACCTACTGACAGGTCAGGTTAAAGATTTTATTGCTCTTTTGAATTTATAGTTTTGAATGGATGTGATAATCAACATAACTCTGATTATGCTAAATGTGCGCAAAAATCATAAAAAATAAGATTCCATTGCATTTGTCAGAATGAGAATGCAAAATGCTTAGTCAATTGTAGATTTTACTCCATGGGATGTCTTCTATGATGAAGAGTTAAAATTAAACTCAATACTATCAAACTTAATTCATAATTTAACTCAGTATTATACTGAAATGTTTAAATTTTTATAGTGGAGCTATGTCAGTTGGTCTGGCAATTTTGTATGTCCACGATTTTGTCTGCTAATCTACATCCAAAGGACATTAATCGATATATAGACCAAGTTAGTAAATTCGATTTTATAAATTTTTATATAATTATCACTATATTTAATGTATTTTCTACATTCATCACAAATTCTGATAGGTTAAATTATTTTAATGTGTTATGTCACTCTGAATGGAATGGTGGCAGCCAATAATATCTCAAATTACATCTGATATTAACATGAAAAGTTAGTTCCCCTGATATTGTCAAATATGTAGGAGTAATCCTCAATGCAAACCTATTTAACTGCACTCGAAAACCTTGGGAGTTTTCTAGGGTATTAAATTACATTTTTGAAAAAATTATAATAGAGATCTTTATGAAACACTAAAACTTACTAAGTAGTGTGCTGTTCAGTAGTGTGCTGTTATGCTGTAGAAATCTGGTCTGCCATTCAATCAAAGTTGGCTTTTTTTTCCTTTTTTTTTTGTTGCTGGAATCTATTGAATGAGTTCTAGATGTTTATCTGTTTTTATTAATTTATTTGTATTTATTATTATTTTTTAAAATTAATTTTATTCTGCCTGTAATGGTGGTACAATTTTACTATTCTGACATTATGTATTTGTTGTAAGATTCTTCTGGACATTGTGCAAAATCATTGCTGTATCTAACTTAACTTAATAAATAATCCTATTATTATTTATATTTATTGTTAAGAAGGAGCTATTCGTTTCAGTACTTAGTAGAAGAGGCATACGATGCAAGAAAGCAAGCTTATGTTAGACAAAAAAAAACAAAACATCTCACACATCCATTTCCTCTAAAAGTTTGTCCAGTTCCTCCTTGAATTTATTTAAGCTATCAACTTCCACAACATAAGGGCAGTAATTCATAAGGGCAATGGATTTGTGAGTAATGGAAGTCCTATGTAAAATAGGTGTTGCAATAATTCTAGACACATTTAATAAATTCATTGTTCAAATTTTGTTCTAAACAAACAGGAAATTTTCAGGATTTCTCTGCACTACATGGAAAGTGTGTAGTCATTTATTCCAATCAATTAACTATGAACATCCCTATTCAGTAGCAGATTAAGGTGGGTTGAGGCCCTGGGCGCAGAAGAAAATATTGGGCCCCTTAAAAAAAGAGAGAGACAGGGAAAATAAAAATACATGTTAACTTAACCATTTTTTTAAATAAATAAAAAATATTATGTACTATTAATGTTTTATTTCCAATAAAATTTGAATATAATATATGTGTAATATAATTAATAATAGCATAATAATAATCACAAAGTTTTGAACTAATAGTTGAACATATGTAAAAGTATAATTAATGATAGTATACATATAATAGGAGTAACAATCAGAAATTTGAACAAAAAAAAAAAATCATAGAATTTTACTTGAAATTAAAATTACAAATGTGAAAATATTTAAATAAATTTTTTTATTTATTAATTTTATCTTAATATAATTTCAACAATATATGATATATATATGCGTATTTCATAAGTCTGTACTGCAGGAGAACCTTTGTAAGTACAAAGTAGCAAATAAGATTCTATTGCTCTGATGAGCGGAAGCGCAGCCACGCGGGGCCTATGCAGCGTAGTATGTGTATAGTATGCAGCGTAGTAATGAAATAATGAAAATAAGCGAATATAAACATACTATCAGGTTTTACCGCCGATTGTAAACTTGTACGTAATTAAAATTGCACATATGAAACTAAACTTGGTGTCATTAGAAAAAGTGTAAAGTTGGGGTTTTGCGGGGCCCTTCAGAAGTCGGGGCCCAGGGCGCATGCCCGGTGTGCCCACCGTTAAATCCGCCTCTGTCCCTATTAATAAATAGCAATTACCTTGGTAAAATTTGGGAATGGGAGAGGAACAGAATTACATATTTTTAATGAATTAATGTATCATTTCACCAAGTGAGGTTGGAAAAAGATTCAAAAAAAGGAGTTTCCTTGTTAAGATGTAGTTTTAAAATTTGCACAAAAATTGTGATTTCAGTACTTACCCTCCTTCTAAAGCCAGTACTACTCTTCCTTTAGCCAGCTGCATCAGCTGTTTGGTCATGTAGCTGAAACCTGCAAATAAAATTTTTCTTCATGTACATTTTAAAATAAATATATATAATATTAACCATTCTAATTGACTATTCCTTTTTTTTATTCCTTAGGATAACTATCATTTGAAAATCCTTAAAGACAGGGTCTCATAAAATCATTCTGAGGTTTGTTATTGGAAAGTGGTATGTTAATGTTTATAATGTATGTATGTATGGCTGATTGCTTGGGGGGATTTCTTGATGCAGAAACCACTCTGACCATAGTACACCAGTTCATTTAGTAATAGGTGTGACTAATTTTATTGTGTGACTTTTATAAAGTGATTAGGGCGTATCATCTACAGAAATATCCTAACGTGTTTCTTTGTGTATTAGCATTATTCACAAAAGAACTGGATTAATAACACTACTGACTAGCAGAATGGAAAGTGTTATATTTTTATGCATCATAAAAATTATTGAATATGTTAAGATCAAAAGTAATGCAATAAACATCATAAGAGCAGCATAAAAAATTAAAGTCACTAACGTTGTCACTTTAGTTGTAAATTATATATGACCATAGAAAACTTTGCCATAGCTTTAGGAAGTACAATTTTTCTGATGTGAATCAAACTCATTCTATGATGTGATTGGATTGTTCATCGATAATCAAAATCTACATAAAATGTGATGCCAGAAACTGCCTTGGCAACTTTAATATGTGTATGTTTCTTTGAATGTAACCTTCACAATTATAGCATATTGTTCACTTTGAAAAACCTTCCACTGCCAACCAAAGCAACAGCCACAAAAAAAGTTGTTTCCCTAAGCATCACATTCCAAGCTTGCTTTAAAAGTTAATATGACATATAGTTTGAATGGCAGTAACTGTCCGATGTGATTATGAGCAAACTAATGAGAGATATATATCATACAGTTTGATAATCAATGAAAATCCCTATGATATCACAACATGAGTTTGACCGACAATGAGAAACATGCAGTGGCGTAGCTACCCTTTTTCGGGCCTGGAGGCAAAGAACATGTTCAGGCCCCTACTTAATTAATGAAAATTGCAAAAAACAGGAGTAAAAAATATAAACACGAGAAGATTAAAAAAATTGAAACCATCATAATTCTTCCTCTGCCTCTGTAGACACTGTAATAAATATCGAATTTATATCAAGCCCTATTTTTTATTATTGTAAAACAAAACCCAATAGCTTTAATTACAGAATAAGATCAACAGAAATACATACAAAATGATCACAAAATATATCTATTGATATACAAAACATATCTACAAAGTAAATAAAGTTAACTAGGTAGTAAGCAATCTTTATTCACATTAACAAAAATTCAAGCCTTAAGTAAATTAATAATATCTATAAATAATAAGATTTGAATTAAAATATGCATGAACATAAAACCTCAGTAACAATAATAAATATATACATGACATGTATTACATGCAGATATAAATGACAAAAAAAAAAAAAACATAATAAAATATACAGAAACTGTGTATTTTAGTGCAATTGCATCATTTATACACATCTAAATATAGATTAGCACATTTGCAATAGTGGCATCGTTTAAGTTACATCTCATATTGTGAATACCTTCATGACGAGTTGCCATGACATTGCACTACTTTGAATAAGTAATGCGTCACCCGAAGGAGAAGACTGTTCACAGTTATATCTTCACAACTGTTTTGCCATCATTACATCACTTGGGTACCTACCCACCCACCCACCGAAGAAGGGCCAAATAGCCCTGAAACAGTGCCGTCTGTGTGGTGGTATCCACTGAGAATAAGTAACAACAGTCTTCTCCTTTGGGTGAAGCATTACTTATTCGAAGTAGTGCAATGTCATGGCAACTCATCATGAAGGTATTCACAATATGAGATGTAACTTAAACGATGCCGCTATTGCAAATTTGCTAATCTATATTTAGCTGTATATAAATGATGCAATTGCACTAAAATACACATAGTCTAATCTCTTTCGCAGCTTGAGGCTTTAAGCCCTAATGCATTAGAATATACATAAACGTAAATAAATACTGCAGGAAAAAAAAAATACACATACATACATATAATAGTTTTACAGTAATTTTAAAACAAATCATTGTAATAAGTAACCAACTGTATATGTTAAATCTAGTCTATATACACAAAAAAAGTTTTATAACAAATATTTTAAACTTTAATCAAAATTTTGTCTCCTAGCCTTTTCAGTCGAAAAAAATATCTATAATTTTGTTGAAATCAACAGAATTCGCTACACCATTTTCTATGCTTAAGACAGACAAATCGCTAAGTTGATCTTGGCCTATTGTGTTCCTTATATATGTTTTAATGTTGAAAAACTCCTTTCAGCACCAGCCACAATAACCGGCAAGGTCAAGAATATAAAACATGCCGTTATAATGTTTGTAACAAATACAGATAACGACGTGTTTTTTAGTTAAAATAAGGTTGCACAAGTCCCGAATTGAATTAATTTTTGAAATTTCTTGTCCTAAAGATGATCTTAAATTTAATAGCTGCTGTGGAAAGTTATCAGAAATATCTTTATTGTATTGGTTTTGAAATTCTACAGCCACTTGTTGCAGAGCTTCATTGCTAAAAGATAAGAATGTTTCTGGTTGCAAAATTTTAAAACTATCTACAACATTTTTTATATTAAGAAATCTAGATTTTAATTGATGTATCACAATGTCTATTGTTGCATAGTATATATCAACTTTAAACTGTCTTTCAGAATCTTGAAGTCAAGATTCTGAAAGAAAGTCTTGAGCTAAATCTTCAAACATTTTTTTTAACTTTCCTATTGCGTTTGTTACTAAAATTTCAATTTATTCTCCAAGATCTTGCTAAAGAAAACGCAAAACTTTTACTTTCTTCATAATTATCTCTTGGCAAAACCATAGAATTTAAAGATGCCTGACTGAGATCTAGATTTTTTTGTTGCAGTAACTTTGAAGTTAAATTAATTGATTCCAATATTTTGTAATTTAATACCAAAAGGAAAACAAATTCTAACGTTTCCATTTTTTTTTTGCAAGCCAATTGCCTGGCATATTTCAGCTTTTTTTTTAGACACTAATATTATTTTTGCTAACGTTTTTAGGACATCTGTAAATCTATAGCACAATGCTAGTAAACAATCAAATCTTGATGACCAACACGTTGGACACAATTTCTTTAGAGTAATTGCTGATATAGCGCTATCATTTGCATCTACATTCTGTTTCTGATTCAATAGATCCCATCGTACAATACTGCAAAAACTGAGTAAATATTTTCAATTATGTCATAAAATAAAGACACGTCAGCTACTTTTTTCACAGCATCATTAATTACTAAGTTTAAGTTATGCACCATGCAATGAACATAGTAGGCATTTGGAACTTTTTGTAATATTCTTGATTGCACACCGCTATATGCCCCACTCATTGTTGCGGCACCATCATATCCTTGACCTTGGCAGTTCTGTAAATGTTAGTTTCACTGTAACAAAAACCACTACCCTTTGGATTCTATACAGTAAATAATGTCACTTTCAATTTTGCTAGCTGATTGATCTTTTATACTATAAAATCCCAAAAAATCACTCATTTATAATGATTTCTGATGGTATATCATTTTCGTTTTTACAGTAACATAACGAAATATTTGCCTCATCTGATCAGTTTTTGTGACATTCTGGGTAGTGTCCATGATTACGGAGAAAAATGGCGGGGACTTTATTTCATCAATAATAACGTTTTTGACTTCCTCAGATAAAAGACAAATAATTTCATTTTGAATAGTTGGACTCAAATATGTTGACTGGTAATTACATTTTGAAATTAATTCCTTTCATATGGGATCATAGTTTGATAGAGGCTCAATTATAGACAAAAAAAATTCCACTTTTTATATTTTTATCATTCAGATTTTCTGAATGATCTCTGAATGCCATGCTGCAACTGCTTAATACTAATGTAACATGAATAATGTGTTTCAAAACTTATCTCCAGAAATTTTTTTTTTAGTTATACTGGTTACTAAATCAGCATCAACTGTTTTATTTGTGCACCAAAGATCGTATGTTATACAAGCAGAAATGTGAACAGAGGAAGCTTCATGTCTTTTAATTTTATTAGATAAATTTTTCCAGTCAGATATGCTGTTTATCCAAGATTTTTTTAAATCTGCATTAGAGTGATCTCCAAATAACCAACATGGTTCACAATACACAAAATCTGATTTCTAAGAATAACATAGCCATGTAACTTGTACTTTAAGACCAGCTTTTGTTGTTTTACTATAATAAAATTCAGAAAATGACCTCGACCTATTATTTTGTACAGTAATCGGAAAGGGACCTTTAGGTTGGCATGGACCTGAAGCTATTATCATACTTTTGTCTGCATCAGAAATATTTTCTGAAAAATTTGCACAGTCTGTTGGATACTGTTGTGAAATAACTGAGGGATCTAATCTTGAACCTTCGTAAACAAATGAGTTTGTTTCTGGACTTACTGCTTCATTTTCCATAACTTGATGGTCATGATCGTCATTTGTTCTTGCCAGATCCAATGAAGCAGGGCGATCTTCACTCAATTCAGCTGGTACCTTATGTGGATTGGCTTGCGGTTGTTGTTGGAAAAAATTATCTATCTTCTGCATTTTGTTTAATTTTTCGGTGGTTTCCCTTACTTTTTTTCATTTTTCTGCACCACTAAGGTATTTATATACATGGCCAGACATCTGCAATTTATGGAGTAAAGTAAAAAAAGAATACAACAACTGTAAAAGTATGCATGTTTTACCATAAAAGTTTCAGCCGTATTATTTTATTTTTAACACTATGAATAAAACACTTTACATTAAAAATTCAGTAAATCCCCCCCCCAAATAACAAAACCACTACAAAAAATTATTTAACACCCCTTTAATAAAAAAATAATTAAATTTTTGTTCTATAAATAAAAATGATTTAACAACCCCCATTTAAAAAAAAAAAAACGACTGTAAAACATTTATGTTCACCCGGTATCCCCTGGGGGAAGGGCTTACCGAAAATTCAAATGAATAAAATAGATATTGTTATTTGTGATACACATACAGTGTTACAGTGAAACTAGCATAAATAATTACTATTTCAATAATTACATTAATTAATAATAAATCATGGTGTATCAAATTACACTGACAAAGTGATATTTAAATATTTAAATTATAGAAAAAAAAATGAACATTAGATTTTTTTAAGTAGGTATGTGAAACTTCATGCGTAAATTGATTAAAATGGCTGGTTGCACCAATGTAACTTAAATTTTAAGTGTTCCTTGAATTGACAATATTGTATCGAAATGGCAAATGAGTTATTGAGTGTTGAGTCAAAATTTTGATGTGCAGTTTTTTGTTTAATTCTAGCTTAAAATTTAAGTCTCATTGGTGCAACTGGGCATAAAAATAATAACTTACCCTGTTAAGTGTGAAGTGTTTCGAAAACAGCTTCAAAAGGGTGAATAATAATAATTGAAATCATATAAGATAAGATTCAATAACGTCACTAAAGCCTATTTGGTTTAAAGTGCAGCATAGCTTGGTATAGGGTGCAAAATTTGATGGCTTGTGATTGGTGTAGATGCAAGACAGATGCAGACTGTCCCAATGTTTATATTTATGTTAACCACTGTTGACACTGATCAATCCGACTTACGTCCTTCGCTTACTGCACACGATTTATGGTTATGACATATTGGTCTTCTTTCCTGAATAAGAGTTTCCTATGGCGTCTCTGTAGCCAGGTGAGAAGGAGCAGCAATGCATAGCACACGCTTCTTGATTAGACCAGGGTTCGAGCCCGTCACCACCAAATACGGAGGATGCGGAAAGGTCAGGGAATGACCACCACATATCCCGGAGCAATATGGCCTTAGTTGCTACTGCTCCTAAAAACCAAATAACAACAACAACAACGAGTTTCCTGAATTACGTCCGTGCCCGAAACTCTAATTTTTAACCCTAACTTGAAAGTTGTCCCCACCGAGAAAAAAACTAATAATTTCTATAATTTCTACTCAATTTACAACATTGAAACTTTCAATATACAAAAACAGAAGTATATTCTTTCATTTCCCACCTTTAAATTGCAGCAAAAACTATTAATTCACTCAAGCTTATGTCACTAGCATTACCAAGGTGATTCAAGGAGAAAATAAAAATGTAAGCAACTTTCTTGGAAAACTTTCTTCTGAAAGTTGAGCATCATTATTTGCGAACAATATTTTGCATTGTTGCTCCGTTACAACATTTTTCTTTTACTGCTTTTCGTAATTGTTGTACAAAAGAATTGCAATGAATTGTTTTTGGAAAACAAAAATATCATATTTCATTTCTTCAATATGTATTGTATCTACTAACAAAAAGTCAAGGAAATTCATCTATTGAAAGCCACAGTGGAAACAGAAGGAAAAAAAAAAAAAACTGTTGTAAAACTGATAACACACAATGCGCATTTGATAAAAAAAAAAAAAAAAAAAAGTTTGCTTTACTGTAATTGTTTTTAGAGGACTATACCGGAACAGCAGTTTCCTGGATGTATATTTGATCTTCTTACGAAATTTCAAGAAAATATTTCTATTGATAGCTACGTTATAAACTTCGAAAACTAATGTCCAAGGAACTTCGTATGCATCTCACCTGGTGTGCAAACGAAAAAAAAAAATGCTATGAGTAATGGATTGTTTTCACAATCCGTTACTCATAATGACAGAATGGAAGATTGTAATTGTTACTGAATACTTCGATATTTCCTTGATATGCATTTGATACAATCAAAAAATTTCAAGAGAAAAACTGAATTTTCATTATCACACACACGCCAGAAAGACTCACCATAAAGTATCATATGTTTGGATGCCTGAATTTCATTCTGAGCTGCAAGTATAATTTCACTTCTCTTGTGCTGACAGAGTAGCTGTTTGCCAAATGAAGGAAAACAGGGTTCATTTTTCTGAAATTTCCAGTTCCTTTCAGTCACTTGGGAAAAAAAAAACTCCATAGGGGAGGGAGTTCGCCCTTTCTAGTCCGACCCTAGAGAGCGAGAGAGAGAGAGAGAAATAAAAATACCCCAGGGTATGTCTGCCAGGGGCAAAGGTTGATGACGTTGTAGAGCGAATATCATCTTTTAAGGGCACAAAAGGTGATATAGTTGTACACGTTGGCACTAATGATATTAAGAATAGGAGACCGGCAGAATTACTTAACAAGTACAGGTCACTGTTGAACAAAAGCCGAGAATTAGGGTTGAAATTGAAAGTGTCTGCAATTCTGCCCAGACACGATAGGAGGGAGTATATGATGAGAGCCTTGTCGATCAATTCGGCCCTGGAAAGATTGTGCAAGGCTCAAGGGGTAGAATTTTTTTCAGCCTGGACTGTACTTGTTAACAGGAGAGATTGCTTCTACAGGGATGGGATACACTTAAATAGAAAGGGTGCAAGAATATTTGCTGATGCTATCGAGGCAGTGTTAGGTGGGTCGGAAAACTGATAGCTTGGGGGGAGACAAAGACCAATAGATTGACAGTAGCCACTGGCAGAGGTGAAAGAGATTCTTGCACTGCTTCTATTAGAATGAGCAGAAGCCTGAAAAACAATATGCATGATATTTCAGAGACTGCTGGGAGCCACTGCGGTACAAGTAAACACATGGGTTGTGTTAGGGTAGCTAAGAATAGAAACAGGTGCAGGTATACTTGCGTGTACACCAATGCTAGGAGTTTAGTAAATAAATTTGATGAATTTGAGGTATTGCTCAAAACATCAAAGGCAGATATTGTTGGGATATCAGAGACGTGGTGTCACACAGATATAAGGAATGCAGAACTGGAATTTGGGGAGTACAACGTCTACAGAAAGGATAGACAGGATAGGAAGGGGGGGAGGGGTTATGCTATTAGTTAAGAAACACATAAAAACCAAGGAAGTGAAGCCAGTCGACATCGCTGGACAGTGCAGTGTTGAGTCAGTTTGGTGTGACATAAGCATTGGGAGATCAAAATTGAGAGTAGGAGTGTGCTATAGGCCTAATGACTCTGATGAGTATAATAAGAAACTGTACAGGGAAATAGAGTGGGCCAGTAAATCAGACAGTCTTATAATGGGGGATTTTAATTTCCCAGATATTGACTGGAATTTGGGGGCTGGTCACTCACACACTAGCAGGGCTTTTGTGGATTTATTGGATGATTGTTTTCTACATCAGCATGTTTGGGAGGCAACTAGAGGGAGTAATACTCTTGATTTGATTATCAGCAGTGATTCTTCATGCATTAAGAATCTGCAGATAAATGAACCACTAGGTGGCAGTGATCACAGTGTGCTGAAGTAGGATTTACTCAAACAGGTAACTACCATTAGGGGTAAAGGGAAGGGTTATTACTTCCGTAAAGGCGACTACGATGGACTGAGACAGTATTTAAATTCTATACAGTGGGACCAACTGATGATGTTACCAACAGCAAATTCAAAATGGGAAGCATTCAAAGAACTTATCTTGAAAGCTACTAGGCTTTACATACCAACTAAGAAATACTGTTCAAGGTTTAGGCCAAAATGGATGTCAGATGAACTAATGAGGCATATGGCAGAGAAGAAAAATGCATGGGCTACTTACAAATTAACACGACACAGAAGACTATGACAGATACAAGTTGATATGCAACAAGTTACAAAGGAGGTTAGGCAGGCGAAGGCAGATTACGAGAAATCCTTGGCAAGGGATGCAAAGAAAAACAGCAAAGAGTTCTTTACTTATGTAAACTCTAGAAGGAAGGGGATGAATCAGATTGGTCCACTTGATATTGATGGGTCAACTGTTGATGATCCTGCTCAGGTAGCTAACAAACTAAATGAATATTTTGCATCGACATTCACACATGAGGAGTTATTCAGCGAGGGGAATGCCAGAGGTGTATTCAACTCTAGCAGTAAGCTACAGAATCTTGAAATAACTGGGAGTAAAGTGGAGGAGAAACTGTTGAAGATAAACACAAGAAAGGCACCCGGGGTGGATGGGATCTATCCAGTTATATTAAAGGAGGCAGCAAAGGAAGTAAGCAAACCCTTAGCCATAATTATGAGAGCTTCCTTGGACTCGGGGGAGGTACCCATAGACTGGAGATGTGCAAATGTGACCCCAATTCACAAAGGAGGATCAAAGGCTGACACAAGTAATTATAGACCTGTGAGCTTAACTTCTGTTCCAGGAAAATTAATGGAGGCACTGGTTAAAGAAGCACTGCAGGACCATTTAGACAAGACTTCAGTTATAGCTCGGACACAGCATGGTTTTGTTAAGGGGAAGTCTTGCCTGACCAATTTGATTGGATACTATGATGCAGTCACAAAAGAACTGGATGCAGGGAATAGCTTTGATATTATATACTTGGATCTTAGAAAGGATTTTGATACTGTTGCACATGGAAGACTGCTACACAAATTGGAGCAGTGTGACATTGGAGGCAAATTGCTGCTATGGATAAAGGGGTGGTTGAGGGGGAGAAGACAGAGAGTGGTAATCAATGGACACTGCTCATCGTGGACTAATGTTATTAGTGGAGTCCCTCAGGGCTCAGTGTTGGGTCCATTATTGTTTTCTGTATTTATAAATGATATTGATGATGGTATATCAAGCTTAATGTCCAAGTTTGCAGACGATACAAAGGTTGGCAGGGTTGTCAAGGACACTACTGACACTATGCTGCTGCAACAGGATCTGGAAAGATTGAGCAGATGGGCTGAGAGGTGGCAAATGAAGTTTAACATTGACAAGTGTAAAGTACTACACATGGGAAACAGCAACCCCAGAGCAACGTATCAACTCTGTGGTACTACACTGACAGTGGCAGAGAATGAAAGGCACTTGGGGGTGGTTGTGCAGGCAGATATGAAGTTCTCTGAGCAGTGCAGATGGGCTGCAAGAGTAGCTCATGGAGTATTGTCAATGATATACAGGAATTTTTCCAGCAGGGATAAGGAGGTGATTATTCCCTTGTATAAGGCAATGGTCAGGCCACACCTAGAGTACTGTATACAGGTCTGGAGGCCTCATTTCAAGAAGGATGTAGAGCTGTTGGAACAAGTACAGAGAAGGGCAACAAGATTAGTGAATGGAACAAAGGGGTGCTCTTAGGAAGAAAGGCTTAAGTTTTGCAAATTACAGTGTCTGGAGACTAGGCACCAGCGAGGTGATCTGATAGAGGTGTATAAAGCCTTGAATGGTTTGAGCATGCTCAATGCTGATGGGATTCTTCCTCTAGCTCAGAATAATCACCTGAGAGGGCATAAATTCAAATTGAGGAAAGACAGATGTAGGATAGACGTGCGGAAATTTGCCTTTAGCCAGCGGGTGGTTGGTTGGTGGAACAGACTTCCATCCCTTGTAGTGGAAGTTGATAGCCTAAATAAGTTTAAGGCTCAGCTGGACAGGTATTTTGAATGAACAGAGGGGTGAAGTGGAAGTGGGTTTTTTATTTTATTTTATTTTTTTTTTTGGCTGATGCTGCATAAGCTTGCTTTCTTGCATCAAATGCCTCTACTAATGCTAATGCTTTTGGTGGGAAGAAGGCCAGGAGATTGTCAAAGCTCCACAGCTCTAACTTTCATCAGAGATGCTGAAGTTCTAATAAGCCAGTTTCATCGCGGACGAGGAAGTTCTAGTGTATATTTCTTTATTGCATTCAGTTTCACAACAGATGCTAAAAGTTCTAATAAGTCAGCTTCATCCTAGAATTAGGGTGTGACTCCCCATACCAGGCCAGCTCCTCTCTCACACTATATGTTTTATTTATTTATTTTTTCATTTATTTCATTTATTGTTATTATTTTTTTTAATTTAATTTTATTTTTTGCTTGTGTTGTTGTTCTAGCAATCCATTCTGGATTGGGGCTTCTCTGGGCTGGGATAGTCCTTCTCTTTACTCCTTCCCTCTCTTCATCTTATACAAGTTTTTCTTTCCTCCCTGGGAAACTCGTTCCCCAGGGAGGAGGGCACTGATCACTGCTTCCAGGTAGCCAAAAGGCCAAAACACAACATCACACTGCAGAACACATACATAAGCTCACAAACACAGTTTTTCTTTCCTGTCACTTTTTCCCATGCCGGATGAAATTTTTTTTTTTTCTCTCACTCTCTCTCTCTTGCCTTCCTTTTCATCTATCTTCATCCAGCATGGGATATTCCTATGTGCTATGTGGAATGAAATTCTTTTTTTATTTTTATTTTACACAACTCTCACTGGCCTTACCTTGACAGAGTCTGTAAAAACTGAACAGAGCAACGAAGCGGAGATGAACTTTTGTTCTAGGAGCCACCCATACAAAAATAAAAATAATAAAAAAAATTAGCATTATAGTTCTAAGTCAGCTTCATCGTAGGATGCCGAAGTTCTAATAAGGTTGATTTTGGTCCGATGTGAATTTGAGAAAAAAATCCGCTTTGCTTTACTGTAATTGTTTCAGGGGACAATATTTAGCATTCTTACTTTCTAACAATATTTTACATTATTGCTCTGTTACAATGTTTCGCTTTGTTGCTTTACGTAATTGCTGCAGGCAACAATGTCGGTGTGCAGGATGTTTCATCACAGATGCTGAAGTTCGAATTAGTCAGTTTATCCTGTGATGTGGAAGTACTAATAAGTCCGATTTTGGTCTGGTGCGAATTTGAGAAAAAATCCACAATAATCCCTCTGGAAATATTAGCGAGTGAACTGCATTATAAATTTCAAGCATTGCTGTATAGCTTGTCCTTGAATGCAAATGACTACAGTTACTTTCTTTCGAGTGACCGCATGTTTTCGTCTTGTGCAAATATTTTATTGTGGATAATTCCTTTCAGTAAAATCATTAGTAGTAGTGCTTTATTGTACTAAAGTAATTTGTTATGTTGGGGGAAACAGTTTTTGCTCCTAATTGATGTAGCACTTTCGAATTTTCACAAAGTGGATCATCTGAACACAATGTAAATTAGAAGGATAGTAAAAGAGTTGATAATTGGTGCCATTGGTGGGCAGCATTCTGACAAACAAATTTTCTATTTATACTCTGGGACGACCCCGGTCAGAGGAGATCCCAAAACAGAGAGAGAATACAAGAAACTGCACCGTGTTTAGCAGTCATGGATTGATTGTGTGAAATTACACATCTACCAAAAACCACAGTAAAACAAGAGAAGTTATGGGGAGAAAATCTATTTTTCAGCAGGGTTTATCTTTTTATTGCAGTTCAGAACAGCATATGACCACGGATGGTGAATTTATTCGGCTTCTGAACTAAAACAGAATTTCTCCCTTTGTGATAACATTAAAGCGTAACAAGCAAATATTTTCTAAGAACACTTTTTGAGCAGCCGTTAGTCGCAATCTGTTAGCTTTGTATTGTTAGAAATATTGCAGTTTTGTGAAGAATACACATTTCAAGAAACAATCCGTTATTCATAGCGGATGATTTTTTTTTTTTTCTTCTTTTGCACACCAGTGTTCGAAGTTTATAACGCACCTATAAATAGAAATATTAAATATTTTCTTGAAATTTCGTTAGAAGATCAAATATACATCCAAGGAAACTGCTGTTCTGATATTGTTCCATAAAAATAATTACAATAAAGCAAACTTTTTTTTTTTTTTTATCAAATGTGCATTGCAGTGTGATCAGTTTTACACCAGTTTTTTTCCCGTTTCCAGTGTCTTCCAGTAGATGAATTTGCTTGATTTTCTATTAAATACCTTTCCTATTTGTTTTCCACACACAAACACATAACTAAGGAGGTCACAAATTAATATGAAAACAATTAAATAAAATTAGCCAAAGACGCCAGGCCCCTAAACAGCCCGGGCCCGGAGGCAATTGCCTTGCCTGCCTACATGGTAGCTACGCCACTGGAAACATGTTGTTTTGGAAACCTATGCCAAAGTTTTCTATCATAACATAATTTATATAAATGCACACTATAGCCATAGCAGCTAATGCACCAATAAACAACCATACCACATAATTTATATCTGTCATATTTTTTTGGCAAAATCCTAGTATCCTAGACTCTTACAGCAGATATATACTAATAGTAGAGCTTAAGAGAAATCGCTTTTGCTAAACTAGCAAGGCATTCTACAGTGGCTGGAATTAGAGCTTGACTTTATTTATTAATGTTTTTGCTATTTTTATTTGTTGATCAGAAAATTATCACAAAGTGAATGCTATGCTATAATTGCAAGAGTGGTAATACTGCTTTGACATTCTGTCAGAATACTGCATAATCTTTCGACAACTGTGCACTTCACTACAATGTTCTATAGTATTAGGTTTCAAAAATCAAGCAGAGACTAATTCCCAATGTGGCTGGATTTATGAGGTTCAGTGCAATACTGCATTTTAAAGTTTAGGAAATCTGAAAGTATGACAATTCAGATGTTAAACTAAGTTCAGAGGTTGAGGTTATGCCTAAAGCACCAATTACCAACTTGGTATGTACACTAATGATGATATGTGCATTGTTGTAAAATGTTACATGGAAAAAAAATATGCAGCATTTATCTAATTACAAAAAAAAAGTCTGTTTGCAAGAAAACTATAAAAACCTTTTCAAGTTAGAAAAGTTTAGGAATTCCTCAAGTTGTAAAAGTTTGGAACTCAAGATGCACAAAAGATTTGGCTGGTTTGAAGAAGCCAGGGAAACATCAAAAAATGATCTGTGAACTAGACATCCAAGTGATTAAAATGTTCATGGCACAAGTGGCCTAGTTTATTTGGACAGTTTGTAACTTTGTGCCTCATTGCCAAAGAGTAAAAAGCAATGAAAGAAATTTTTAGGACTTTGTAGTTTAAAATAATTTGCTTAATTAAGAAAATAATTACTTTTGTAATGGATCTAATATATAGACACACCTAGACAAGTTTTATATATTTAACAAAAAATAGACATAAAAAACTTACATGCTGGTGTTACAGTATATCCACCTAATGGCGCCGGATGTCCATGTGCAGCATCAAATCCAGCAGAAACTAAAATTATTTCTGGGTCAAAGTCTCTTGCTATTGGCATTACAATTGTTCTGAAAATTCATAGCATTATTATTCACTGCTTGAGAAAAATGATAATACTACATGAATCAAAATAGAGAAAATGTATTGACACATTAAACTAGATATGAAGCAACATATGAAATACCTAGTTTTAACATAAACTTACAAGGTATAACGAGCACTGAAACTTTGACATATATTTTAAAAGTTAGCATTACCATTAGTAGAGGCATATGATGTAAGAAAGTATTGTTTGTTTGTTTGTTATTTGGAGCATTAGCAACTAAGGCCATATTGCTCGGGGATATGCAATGGTCATTCCCTGACCTTTCCGCATCCTCTGTATTTGGTTGTGACGGGCTCGAACCCCGGTCTAATCAAGAAGCGTGTGCTATGCACTGCTGCTCCTTCCCACCTGGCTACGGAGGCGCCAGATGACGTAAGAAAGCAAGCTTATTTAGCATCAGCCAAAAAAAAAAAAAAAAAAAAAAAACCCTTCCTGTTTCATCCATTCACTCCAAAAGTTTGTCTAGTTCAGCCTTAAATTTATTTAAGCTGTCAACTTCCACAATAACAGATGGAAGCTTGTTCTAGCAATTAACCACATGCTGACTAAAGCCAAATTTTTGTACATCTATTCTACACCCGTCTTTCCTCAATTTGAATTTATGTCCCCTCAGGTGCAGAATCTGAGCAAGAAGAAGCATCCCATCAGCATTGAGCTTGCTCAAACTATTCAAGGCCTTATACACCTCAATCAGATCACCTCGCAGGTGCCTAGTCTCCAAATGCTGCAGTGTGCAGAAGTTAAGCCTATCTTTGTAACAACAACCCTTTGTTCCACTCACTAATCTCATTGCCCTTCTCTGTACTTGTTCTAGTAGCTCAACATAATTCCTAAAATGAGGCCTCCAGACCTGTATGCAGTACTCAAGGCATGGCCTGACCATTGCACAAGGGGATAATCACCTCCTTATCACTGCTAGCAAAATTCCTATATATCAGTGACAAGGTCCCATGAGCTACTCTTGCAGCCTGTCTGCACTGCTAAAAAAACTTCATATCTGACTGCACAATTACCCCTAGGTCTTTTTCATTCTCCACTACCCTGAGTGTAGTACCACACAGTGGTTATGCTAAAGTTGGTATCTAAGTTAAACAAGAACACAAAAGTAAGAAAGAAACCACATTATAGATGGCGGTATGAACATTGTATTTGCATCCCAATCCACTACTACCATATAACATATGTTTATAAATAAATCATATAATAAAGAAAAGAATACTGGAAAAAGGTACTGAAAGGTATTAAGAAAAGCATGTATTGTACCAGCCAATGCTCTGACTATCTTTCTGCGCTTTCTTCCTTATTTTTTTCATTATTATATTATTTATTCAAATTTATTTATTTATTAAAGTATATTATATAGTAGCAGTGGTAGGCTGAGGTGCAAATGTGCCATCTGCTCATACTATGATTTTTTCTTACTTTCAAGTTCTTATTTAACATTGCTCTGCTAGTGGCTTGGATGAATGAGCACTCGCTTTGTGAGTGCTCATTCACCTGCTGCACTTTAATTTTTCATCACATAAGGGCCACAATTACTCCAAATCTATTGTATAGGCACACTGATTTGTTTACTGCTCAGTTCACTAATACACCAATTTGTTTATTGGACAATTCACTAATAACACCGATATGTTTAATGTTTGAAATGAAGTGATTCCATTGCCATCACTGTCTTGTGATCTGACAATAACTTAAAGTAGACCAACCGCTGGGGCTCATGAGATGGGGTTACAATTAGTGATCTGCTTTATTTTATTTCTGCTTCATATTAATCATTTTGTTGTGGTTTTCTGTTATAGGAAATAGATATAGGAAAATAAAAAGCATGAAAAAGTAATTCTGTTAAGGATGCCATCAAGGGGGTGCTGATATATTTGTTTTAATTGGATATCTGCTAATGTTTTCTTAATTTACCATCAATCTCTACCATTTAAGCTTATAAAACTGTTAAGCAAGCAAAAATTATGCGAGTGCATGTATTTCTGCTTATACAGTATGTAAATTTAAAAAAAACATGCACCCACATCCACACAGTAGATATATATATATATATATATATATATATATATATACTGTGTGGATGTGGGTGCATGTTTTTTTTAAATTTACATACTTTCAGGTAAACATATATATGTTTATAAATAAAAATTTATAAAAAAAATTTTTAAAATAATTTATTTATTTATAAATAAAAAATTTATAAATATATATATTTATTTATAAATATTTTTTTGGACAACACTTGTAAAGGGTTGCAATTGTGGTCTTGCTGCACTTAATAGGGGTTTTCACAAAATTGCACTAGGAAAATAAAAAGCATGAAAAAGTAAGTAGATAAATAGAATAGAATAAGAAATTACTTAGGTAATAGCAAAATAAAAAAACATGAAAAAGAAAATAGATAAATAGAAAAGAATAGGAAATTATTTCTATAGAGGATATTTAAATTGCATAAACTTTTACTTGAAAAACTACTCTGGTAAAACTAATATATATATATTTAGGAAGGCAGAAAAAGTTTCAGTCATTAACTTTCAACCAAAACTTTTGTACAAAGATTTTCTTCATGTTACACCTTTCAGGTGTACTAAAACCAAACTATGTATGCATACCACAATCATCACTACTAGGTTAATAATACTTGTAGCTTCCAATTAAAGTATAACAAAGCAAAAACCTTACCTAAAAGCTGCAATATATTCTGCATCTCCTAGTGGAGGATTAAGTGAACCAGACCATGCTATGTTTACATTAAAACCAATCCCATCATCAGCACCAACCTATTAAAAAAAATGCAAAATTAAGAAGTAATCAGAAAAGGGTACAGTACTTAGGTTACCAACATTATAAGGTAATAGCAAAATAAAAAACATGAAAAAGAAAATAGATAAATAGAACAGAATAGGAAATTATTTCTATAGAGGATATTTAAATTGCATAAATCAGGAACGAATTAATGGTTGGACATGCATTAATGTATGGAAACAACACATGACTTCTGAAAATCATAAAATTAAAGATTTAGGCAAGACTAAAAGAATGGGAATGTATTAAAATAATAGAGTACATTAATACAACAGAATTAAAAAGATAATTGTGATGGCCATTACAATTCATCCATTGTTATTTGGTTTTTAGGAGCATTAGCAACTAAGGCCATATTGCTCCGGGGATATGCGGTGGTCATTCCCTGACCTTTCCGCATCCTCCATATTTGGTGGTCACGGGCTCGAATCCAGGTCTAATCAAGAAGTGTGTGCTACGCACTGCTGCTCCTGCCCACCTGGCTACAGAGGTGCCCACAATTCATCCTAACTCAGGAGCAGAGTTAAGATGTCCATGATACAGCAGATAATGAGAAGTGGATTGAGTTACTGATGGCTCAATGACCTGGTATTAAATTCCTGAAAAGAAGAAAAAGAGAAAAAAATGTAAAGATAGAGATAAAGATAGGAATGAATATGACAAGAAGCAAATACCTCTTGAGGATCTCCAGTTCCTGGGAAGAAATTACCATCATCATGGCGGTGAAGAGAAATATAAAGAACGTGGGAGTCATCATAAAATATTTGCTGAAGACCATTCCCATGATGAACATCCTAGAAAAATAAATTAAACATGGTGATTCAAAAAGAAGTATATATACTTTCAGATGTTTGAAAATGTATATACTTTCAGATGTTCACAAAACACTAACCACACATTAATTGTCAAATACCAAATAGTTAAATTCTGTAAATAAATTAAACATGGTGATTCAAAAAGAAGTATATATACTTTCAGATGTTCACAAAACACTAACCACACATTAATTGTCAAATACCAAATAGTTAAATTCTGCAAAAAATTTTTAATCACTAGAAACAGGATCAATCCATGATATTTGCTGCCAGTGTGCAAAAAAAAAAAAAAGACTCACAACCCCCAATTCTCCAACAAAAATTTTGTATCATTACCTCTCATTTGTGTGTAAGGAAGAACATGAAAATTACATTTTTTACTACAAATACATATATTTATTAAATTACTTGAAAATGAACGTTATATAACTATTACAATATATGTATTAGTGATGTTAAGAAAAACATAGTACAATAAAATTAACAGAATTCAAAATTTTACAAAAATTGCGCTTTTCTGGTTTTTGCAAACATTATTTTATCTATACCAATTTCACTAATATTTCATGTTCAATAATCATCTACATCAATTTCATTTAATACTTTGTGCATGCTAGACCTGGATGTCTGTTAGTCACAGCAGATGTCTAGATCTAGTGTGTCCCTATCATGCTGATGGTATTTCCATGGAGATACCATCAGCCATTGTATCTCCACGGAAAAAAGTATTCTATATCATCTAGTTCCAAAGAAAGCTCCAGTGACCAGAGTATAATGTAATTTTATTATTAGTAGTGACAAATGATGCAAAAAAGCAAGCTTATTACAGCATCAGCAAAAAAAAAAAAAAAAACCTGCCATAGCACCAATCATTCAATTTATGAGTGGTTAAGCAGTTTTAAAGAAAATGCTGTTATCTGCAAGAGTAAGAATCTAGTTTGCTACTGATGAAATGACACAGTGCAACATGTAAGAGAAGCAAGTGCAACATGCAACTTTCAAAGCCTAAAAAAGGTTTGCCAACAGATGTAGCCACAAGGTCATATGCTTCACACAACAGTCTAGTCTGGAAGCATTCACTTTGGAAAACTTACAAGTTGTAATTACAACTGAACAACAACACGAGCCATGTGAGTTTTTCCTGCAACTTTGAACAAAATAGAAGAGGATGATGTGGCAGTAAGGCCTGTTTTCAGTGGTGGTTCACTTTTTGCTCCAGCAAGAAAGTTAGCCAATACAAGACTGAGGTGGGGTACTGAAAATCTTCACCAAGTCATTGGAGATAAAACAACTCACCAAAAATAACCATGTTTTGAAGTATTTTGCATTAGAAAGTTTATGGCCATTTCCTTGTTTATGGAAAATATGATCAACTGGAAGACTTACCTGGACATCTTAACTGGCTTATGCCTCAATTTTTTAGTAGTGGCAAATGAAACAAGAAAGCAAGCTTATACAGCATCAGCCAAAAAAAAAAAAAAAAAAACATCACATCTGACCACCCTTTCCAATAGTTTGTCTGGTTCTTTCTTGAATTTATTCAATTACTCACTTCCATAACAACAGATGGAAGTTTGTTCCAACAATCAACAACCCACTGAATGAAGGTAAACTTCTACATATCTATTCCGCAACCTTCCTTCCTCATTTGAATTTATGTCCCCTCGTGTGTGTAGTCTGAGAAAGAGGAAATCATTAAGGGGATTCTCCTAATTTCATTATATGTTAAAATGGTTTCCTTCCCTTTTGAGTGGATATGTGAAGATATTTCAATAACACACTACTTCAGTGATGTTTAAGATAAGATACTAAAAAAGATATGTAGTGTTACTTCTCATTCCACTCTGAAGACCTAATCTTTTCATGGTTATATACTGTAAATCAGCCATATTTCAAGATTGCTACTCTATTCTGTGAGATGTGATTAGAAGTTTAGTTTAGTTTGTAAAACATAAGTAAGCTGATTATACTCCATTTTCCATCTTGAAAATAGGATTTAGTAGAGATTCTGAAATGTTCAAATTAAATTAACTTTTTTTTCCCCATGAGTGAATTTTCTGCTAACTGCAATAAGTTATGCTTGTGAGTGCTGCCACTATCTCACCTACACTAATTTAAATAAAGAAACTAAACAATACAAAAACAAAATTAAAGCAACTTTCTTTTGTGTTATTTTTCACCTTGGAAAATATGTTGGTATTTACTTTGGAATTTGTGCATGGAATTCAGTCTTTACATCATTCTGGCTGCAGCTGAACCTTTCTTTGCAGGATTCTATGTTGCTGTACTTCTCTGAATGAGCATCAGCTCTTGCAGGTTAATTTTAAGCAAGCATAAGCTTGCTTTCTTGCATCAAATGCCTCTACTAATGCTAATGCTAATGCTAATTTAATTTCTTCTTGTATTGTTTATTATTATTATTAGTCATAAGGTGCAAGGAAGCCTGAGGCTTATGCCGCACCAGCCAAAAAAAAATTTCTGAGTTACCCTGAGAGAGAGAGAGAGAGAGAGAGAGAGAGAGAGAGGAGAGAGAGAGAGAGAGAGAGAGAGAGAGAGAGAGAGAGAGAGTCAAAAGTAGAAGGGAATCACCAAGAAAGAAGAATGATGATATCCAGCTCAGGACCCCGGGTGTGCCAAGCCCATACTCACCAGATGTGAGCCCCTGGGGTATAGTTTGTTTATTTAAGTACAGCATAACAAGAATGGCTGTTCAAATTTAAGTTGTTGCAGAGACAGAGGAATGTATAAATACTTCATTAGTAAAAGATAAAGTCTAAAAAATTATTTATGAGGGGACAGCCCTTTTTTATTTAATTATTAATTACCATGTACATTTTATTGATGTTTAGTAAATTAAAATATGATCTGAAAAAGTAGCAAATAATTTAATATTAATGGGGAACAGGTTTGGACAATTTGTTTCTCAACATAACCCTGTAAGGCTTTAAATTCCCAGTCTTGCAGGCAAATTATAAATCTCCTCATATCCTAACTTTGGAATAAGAAACATTTAGTCTGTAACAAAAAAAAAATTATAAGACTGACAGTATTAGTATTAGTAGTGGCAAGTATTAGCATTAGTAGATGCAAAAAAAGCAAGCTTTTATAAAGCATCAGCCAAAAAAAATCAAATCAAGAAACTTCTTACATCACTTGTTCATGCCCTCCAATACAATAATTTGTCTCATTCCTCCTTGAAATTATTCAAACTACTCACTTCCATGACAACAGATTAGCATTACCATTAGTAGAGGCATTTGATGCAAGAAAGCAAGCTTATGCAGCATCAGCCAAAAAAAAAAAAAAAAAAAAAAACCCACTACCACTTCACCCCTCTGTTCGTTCAAAATACCTGTCCAGCTGAGCCTTAAACTTATTTAGGCTATCAACCTCCACCACAAGGGATGGCAGTCTGTTCCACCAACCAACCACTTGCTGGCTAAAGGCAAATTTCCGCACGTCTATCCTACATCTGTCTTTCCTCAATTTGAATTTATGCCCTCTCAGGTGATTTTTCTGAGCTAGAGGAAGAATCCCATCAGCATTGAGCATGCTTAAACCAATCAAGGCTTTATACACCTCTATCAGATCACCTCGCTGGTGCCTAGTCTCCAGACACTGTAATTTGCAAAACTTAAGCCTTTCTTCGTAAGAGCACCCCTTTGTTCCATTCACTAATCTTGTTGCCCTTCTCTGTACTCGTTCCAGCAGCTCTACATCCTTCTTGAAATGAGGCCTCCAGACCTGTATACAGTACTCTAGGTGTGGCCTGACCATTGCCTTATACAATGGAATAATCACCTCCTTATCCCTGCTGGAAAAATTCCTGTATATCATTGACAATACTCCATGAGCTACTCTTGCAGCCCATCTGCACTGCTCAGAGAACTTCATATCTGCCTGCACAATCACCCCCAAGTCCCTTTCATTCTCTACCACTGTCAGTGTAGTACCACAGAGTTGATACGTTGCTCTGGGGTTGCTGTTTCCCATGTGTAGTACTTTACATTTGTCAATGTTAAACTTCATTTGCCACCTCTCAGCCCATCTGCTCAACCTTTCCAGATCCTGTTGCAGCAGCATAGTGTCAGTAGTGTCCTTGACAACCCTGCCAACCTTTGTATCATCTGCAAACTTGGACATTAAGCTTGATATACCATCATCAATATCATTTATAAATACAGAAAACAATAATGGACCCAACACTGAGCCCTGAGGGACTCCACTAATAACATTAGTCCACGATGAGCAGTGTCCATTGATTACCACTCTCTATCTTCTCCCCCTCAACCACCCCTTTATCCATAGCAGCAATTTGCCTCCAGTGTCACACTGCTCCAATTTGTGTAGCAGTCTTCCATGTGCAACAGTACCAAAAGCCTTTCTAAGATCCAAGTATATAATATCAAAGTTATTCCCTGCATCCAGTTCTTTTGTGACTACATCATAGTATCCAATCAAGTTGGTCAGGCAAGACTTCCCCTTAACAAAACCATGCTGTGTCTGAGCTATAACTGAGGTCTTGTCTAAATGATCCTGCAGTGCTTCTTTAACCAGTGCCTCCATTAATTTTCCTGGAACAGAAGTTAAGCTCACAGGTCTATAATTACTTGTGTCAGCCTTTGATCCTCCTTTGTGAATTGGGGTCACATTTGCACATTTCCAGTCTATGGGTACCTCCCCTGAGTCCAAGGAAGCTCTCATAATTATGGCTAAGGGTTTGCTTACCTCCTTTGCTGCCTCCTTTAATATAACTGGATAGATCCCATCCACCCCGGGTGCCTTTCTTGTGTTTATCTTCAACAGTTTCTCCTCCACTTTACTCCCAGTTATTTCCAGATTCTGTAGCTTACTGCTAGAGTTGAATACACCTCTGGCATTCCCCTTGCTGAATAACTCCTCATGTGTGAATGTCGATGCAAAATATTCATTTAGTTTGTTAGCTACCTGAGCAGGATCATCAACAGTTGACCCATCAATATCAAGTGGACCAATCTGATTCATCCCCTTCCTTCTAGAGTTTACATAAGTAAAGAACGCTTTGCTGTTTTTCTTTGCATCCCTTGCCAAGGATTTCTCGTAATCTGCCTTCGCCTGCCTAACCTCCTTTGTAACTTGGTTGCATATCAACTTGTATCTATCATAGGCTTCTGTGTCATGTGTTAATTTGTAAGTATCCCATGCATTTTTCTTCTCTGCCATATGCCTCATTAGTTCATCTGACATCCATTTTGGCCTAAACCTTGAACAATATTTCTTAGTTGGTATGTAAAGCCTAGTAGCTTCCAAGATAAGTTCTTTGAATGCTTCCCATTTTGAATTTGCTGTTGGTAACATCATCAGTTGGTCCCACTGTATAGAATTTAAATACTGTCTCAGTCCATCGTAGTCGCCTTTACGGAAGCAATAACCCTTCCCTTTACCCCTAATGGTAGTTACCTCTTACAGTAAATCCCACTTCAGCACACTGTGATCACTGCCACCTAGTGGTTCATTTATCTGCAGATTCTTAATACATGAAGAATCACTGCTGATAATCAAATCTGTGATCACTGCCAACTAGTGGTTCATTTATCTGCAGATTCTTAATGCATGAAGAATCACTGCTGATAATCAAATCAAGAGTATTACACCCTCTAGTTGCCTTCCGAACATGCTGATGTAGAAAACAATCATCCAATAAATCCACAAAAGCCCTGCTAGTGTGTGAGTAACCAGCCCCCAAATTCCAGTCAATATCTGGGAAATTAAAATCACCCATTATAAGACTCTCTGATTTACTGGCCCACTCTATTTCCCTGTACAGTTCCTTATTATACTCATCAGAGTCATTAGGCCTATAGCACACTCCTACTCTCAATTTTGATCTCCCAATGCTTATGTCACACCAAACTGACTCAACACTGCACTGTCCAGCGATGTCGACTGGCTTCACTTCCTTGGTTTTTATGTGTTTTTTAACTAATAGCATAACCGCTCCCCCCTTCCTATCCTGTCTATCCTTTCTGTAGACATTGTACTCCCCAAATTGCAGTTCTGCATCCCTTATATCTGTGTGACACCACGTCTCTGATATCCCAACAATATCTGCCTTTGATGTTTTGAGCAATACCTCAAATTCATCAAATTTATTTACTAAACTCCTAGCATTGGTGTACACGCAAGTATACCTGCACCTGTTTCTATTCTTAGCTACCCTAACACAACCCATGTGTTTACTTGTACCGCAATGGCTACCAGCAGTCTCTGAAATACCATGCATCTTGTTTTTCAGGCTTCTGCTCATTCTAATAGAAGCAGTGCAAGAATCTCTTTCACCTCTGTCAGTGGCTACTGTCAATCTATTGGTCTTTATTCCAACAGATGGAAGTTTATTCCAACAATCAACTGCCTGCTGGATGAAGACAAACTTCTACACATCTATCCTGCAACTTTCCTAACTTCCTTCCTTAATTTGAATTTATGTCTCCCTCGCGTGTGTAGTCTGAGCAAGACAAAGAATGCCATCAGCATTTAGCTTACGAAATCAATTCACCTCAATCAGATCACTTTCCAGATACCTAGTCTCCAAATGCTACATTTGGGTGAAGAGAAGGGCAGTGATAAAAAAATAAAAATAAAAAAATAAATAAAAAAAAAATAAATAAAAAATAAAAACCTTCCACTTCACCCCTCCGTTCGTTCGAAATACCTGTCCAGCTGAGCCTTAAACTTATTTAGGCTATCAACTTCCACGACAAGGGATGGAAGTCTGTTCCACCAACTAACCACCCACTGGCTAAAGGCAAATTTCCTCACGTCTATCCTACACCTGTCTTTTCTCAGTTTAAATTTATGCCCTCTCAGGTGATTATTCTGAGCAAGAGGAAGAATCCCATCAGCATTGAGCATGCTCAAACCATTCAAGGTTTTATACACCTCTATCAGATCACCTCGCCGGAGCCTAGTCTCCAACCACTGTAATTTGCAAAACTTAAGCCTTTCTTCGTAAGAGCACCTCTTTGTTCCATTCACTAATCTTGTTGCCCTTCTCTGTACTCGTTCCAGCATCTCTACATCCTCCTTGAAATGAGGCCTCCAGACCTGTATACAGTACTCTAGGTGTGGTCTGACCATTGCCTTATACAACGGAATGATCACCTCCTTATCCCTGCTAGAAAAATTCCTATATATCATCAACAATACACCATGAGCTACTCTTGCAGCCTGTATGCACTGCTCAGAAAACTTCATATCTGCCTGCACAACCACCCCCAAGTCCCTTTCATTCTCTACCACTGTCAGTGTAGTACCACAGAGTTGATACGTTGTTCTGGGGTTGCTGTTTCCCATATGTAGTACTTTACATTTGTCAATGTTAAACTTCATTTGCCACATCTCAGCTGGCTGATGCTGCATAAGCTTGCTTTCTTGCATCAAATGCCTCTACTAATGCTAATGCTTTCCAGATCCTGTTGCAGTAGCATAGTGTCAGTAGTGTCCTTGAGAACCCTGCCAACCTTCGTATCGTCTGCAAACTTGGACATTAAGCTTGATATACCATCATCAATATCATTTATAAATACAGAAAACAATAATGGACCCAATACTGAACCCTGAGGGACTCCACTAATAACATTAGTCCACGATGAGCAGTGTCCATTGATTAACACTCTGTCTTCTCCCCCTCAACCACCCCTTTATCCATAGCAGCAATTTGCCTCCAATGCCACACTGCTCCAATTTGTGCAGCAGTCTTCCATGTGCAACAGTATCAAAAGCCTTTCTAAGATCCAAGTATATAATATCAAAGTTATTCACTGCATCCAGTTCTTTTGTGACTGCATCATAGTATCCAATCAAATTGGTCAGGCAAGACTTCCCCTTAACAAAACCATTCTGTGTCTGAGCTATGACTGAAGTCTTGTCTAGATGATCCTGCAGTGCTTCTTTAACCAGTGCCTCCATTAATTTTCCAGGAACAGAAGTTAAACTAACAGGTCTACAATTACTTGTGTCGCCCTTTGATCCTCCTTTGTGAATTGGGGTCACATTTGCACATCTCCAGTCCATGGGTACTTCCCCCGAATCCAAGGAAGCTCTCATAATTATGGCTAAGGGTTTGCTTACTTCCTTTGCTGCCTCCTTTAATATAACTGGATAGATCCCATCCACCCCAGGTGCCTTTCTTGTGTTTATCTTCAACAATTTCTCCTCCACTTTACTCTCAGTTATTACAAGATTCTCTAGCTTACTGCCAGAGTTGAATACACCTCTGGCATTCCCCTCACTGAATAACTCCTAATGTGTGAATGTCGATGCAAAATATTCATTCAGTTTGTTAGCTACCTGAGCAGGATCATCAACAGTTGACCTATCGACATCAAGTGGACCAATCTGATTCATCCTCTTCCTTCTAGAGTTTACATAAGTAAAGAACTCTTTGCTGTTTTTCTTTGCATCTCTTGCCAAAGATTTCTCTTAATCTGCCTTTGTCTGCCTAACCTCCTTTGTAACTTGGTTACAGATCAAGTTGTATCTATTATAGGCTTCTGTGTCACGTGTTAATCTGTATGTATCCCATGCATTTTTCTTCTCTGCCATATGTCTCATTAGTTCATCTGACATCCACTTAGGCCTAAACCTTGAACAATATTTCTTAGTTGGTATGTAAAGCCTAGTAGCTTCCAAGATAAGTTCTTTGAATGCTTCCCATTTTGAATTTGCTGTTGGTAACTTCATCAGTTGGTCGCACTGTATAGAATTTAAATACTGTCACAGTCCATCGTAGTTGCCTTTACGAAAGCAATAACCCTTCCCTTTACCCCTAATGGTAGTTACCTCTTTGAGTAAATCCCACTTCAGCACACTGTGATCACTGCCACCTAGTGGTTCATTTACCTGCAGATTCTTAATGCATGAAGAATCACTACTGATAATCAAATCAAGAGTATTACTCCCTCTAGTTGCCTCCCGAACATGCTGATGTAGAAAACAATCATCCAATAAATCCACAAAAGCCTTGCTCATGTGTGAGTGACCAGCCCCAAATTCCAGTCAATATCTGGGAAATTAAAATCCCCCATTATAAGACTCTCTGATTTACTGGCCCACTATTTCCCTGTAGGCCTATAGCACACTCCTACTCTCAATTTTGATCTCCCAATGCTTATGTCACACCAAACTGACTCGACACTGCACTGTCCAGCAATGTCGATTGGCTTCACTTCCTTGGATTTTATGTATTTCTTAACTAATAGCATAACCCCTCCTCCATTCCTACCCTGTCTATCCTTTCTGTAGACATTGTACTCCCCAAATTCCAGTTCTGCATTCCTTATATCTGTGTGACACCACGTCTCTGAAATCCCCACAATATCTGCCTTTGAAGTTTTGAGAAATACCTCAAATTCATCAAATTTATTTACCTAACTCCTAGCATTGGTGTACATGCAAGTATACATGCACCTGTTCTTTTTCTTAGCTACCCTAACACAACCTATGTGTTTATTTGTACCCCAATGATTCCCAGCAGTCTCTGAAATATCCTGCACCTTATTTTCCAGGCTGCGGCTCATTCCAACAGAAGCAGTGCAAGAATCACTTTCACCTCTGCCAGTGGCTACTGTTAATCTATTAGTCCTTGTATCCCTCCAATCTAGCAGTTTTCCTACCCACCTAACACTGCCTCAATAGCATCAGCAAACATTCTTGCACCCTTTCTATTTAAGTGTATCCCATCCCTGTAGAAGCAGTCTCTCCTGTTAACAAGTACAGACCAGGCTGAAAAAAATTCTACCCCTTGGGCCTTGCACAATCCTTCCAGGGCCGAATTGATCGACAGGGCTCTCATCATATACTCCGTCCTATCATGTCTGGGCAGAATTGCAGACACTTTCAAATTCAACCCTAATTCACGGCTTTTTTTCAACAGTGACCTGTACTTGGTAAGTAATTCCGCCGGTCTCCTACTCTTAATATCATTAGTGCCAACGTGTACAACTATATCACCTTTTTGTGCCCTTAAAAGATGATATCCGCATTTGTCAATGTTAAACTTCAACTGCCATTCTGCAGCCCATCAGCCTAATTTTTCTAGACACTGCTGCAGTAGTTAGCTTACATTGATTACTGCCATTAACCACCCTGCCAACCTTCCTACCATCTGCAAACTAAGACAGAGCCTGATATACCTTCATCAATATCATTAATAAATGTAGAAAACAAATGAGCCCAGCACTGAATCCTGGGGAACTCCACTAATAACGTTAGTTCACAAAAAGCAGTGTCCACTGATAACCACTATCTTCTCTCACTGAGCCATTCCTTTATCCATAGCAGTAACTTGTCTTTAATGCCACACTGCTGTAAACTGTACTCCTGTCTAGATGATCCTGCATTATGTCTTTAACCAGTAACTCCATTATTTTCCCTGGAACAGAAGAAGCTAACAGGTCTATAATTACTCATGTCACCTTTTGCTACCCCTTTCTGAATTGAGGATACATTTGCATATCTCCAGTCTACAGGGACCTCCCCCGAATCCAAAGATGTAATAATTATTATGGCTAATGGTTTGGTTACTTCCTTTGCTGTGTCCATAATATAACTGAACCGAAGCCGTCTGTCCCAGGTGCCTTTTTATGTTTAGTTTCAACACTTTCTCTTTCACTTTCCTCTCAGTTATCACAAAGTCATTTAGCTCCCTGTTAGAGTTTGATAAACGTCTGGCTTTCCCTTCCCTAAAGAATTCCTCATGTGCAAATGCAGATGCAAAATATCTATTCGGTTTGTCAATAATCTGAGCAGGATGATCAAAAATTAAACCATCAATAGCAAGTGGAACAATGTGATTCGATCCCTTCCTTTTACTGTTAATATAAGCAAAATATTTTTTGAAGATAATAAAGTACTCAAAATCTACATTGGTATTATTATATTTATTTCCAAATTGGAAATTTGTATAATGGGGATCAAACATTTCATGCTATTTTCTTAGCACTTCTTCAGTGGCTGCAAAGACAGTAACTAAGGATTATTATTATGGAATGCTTAAAAATATTTTAGTAGAATTAACATTTTAGTAAATAAAACTAAGATCTGATTTGAAGAATTTTGTTTTAAGGTTAATTTTTATACAGTAAATAACAATAATACCCAAACACTTACTCACAGTTTTTTCAATATGTCTGTCATAAAAGATCACTTTGGTCACAAGAATTAATTGATTTGTTTATTGGTGAAACATGGTTTATTTAATCTTGTTACCAGGTGGTTTGGTGGGAAAGAGTTTAAGGGATTATATTTTACAGTCTCAATCCCAGGATTTACTTGTGCTCTAAGGGTATTGTTATTGCAGGTATTGGCTTAATAGGTAATGGGAGATATTGATACACATTTAATTAAGGATATGTGATAAAAAATTAAATAAATAGAAATAAGAATAAGAATTGTTTAAATTAAAGGAGTACAGAATAGAATGAAATAGAATAAGGCAATATTAAATATATGATCTAAATTATATAATCTAAATAAATTCTAAATGAAATTTAGTTCATTTATTTAATTTATTTAGCATTAGAATTAGCATTAGTAGAGGCACAGGATGCAAGAAAGCATGCATAAACAGCATCAGCCAGAAAAAAAAAAAAAAAACCTTCCCATTTCACTGATCCATTCATTCCAAATGTTTGTCTAGTTCTGCCTTGAATTTATTTAAGCTATCAACTTCCACAACAACAGATGGAAGTTGGCTTCAGCAATCAATTACCCGCTGGCTAGAGGCAAACTTCCGCACATCTATTCTTATCTCATATGCATCCGACACATTTTTCTTCTCTGCCATGAACCTCATTAGTTCATCTGACATCCATTTAGGACTAAATCTTTAACAGTATTTCTTAGTTGGTATGAAAAACCTAGTAGCTTCCAAGAAAGTTAAAATCCCCCATTACAAGACATTCTGATTTACTGAAGGCCTCCCATTTAGAATTCACTGTTTTTAACATCATCAGTTGATCCCACTGTATAGAATTCAAAAACTGCCTGAGGCCACTAATCACCTTTACGAAAACAAAAAACCTTCCCTTTACTCTTGATGGTAGTTACATCTTTAAGTAAATCCCACATCAGTAGACTGTGATAACTGTCTCCTAGTGGTTCCTTTATTTGCAAATTCCTAATTCATGAGTCATCAATGCTGATAATCAGATCAAGAGTATTACCCCCTCTGGTTGTCCCTTGAACATGTTGCTGTAGAAAACAATCCTCCAATAAATCCACAAAAGTCTTGCTATCATGCGAGTGACCAATCTGCAAGTTCCAGTCAATATCTGGAAAGTTAAAATCCCCCATTACAATACATTCTGATTTACTGGCCCACTATTTCTCTGCACAATTGTTCATTGTACTCATTCGAGTCATTAGGCCTATAACACACTCCTACTCTTATTTTTCCTTTCCCAGTGCTTATTTCACACCAAACAACCTCAACACTGCATTGTCCACCAACATCAATTGGATGCACTTCATTAGATTTTATGTGTTTCTTAACTAACAGGATAACCCCTCCTCCCTTCCTAGCCTGTTTATCCTTTCTGTACACATTGTACTCCCCAAATTCCAATTCTGCACTGCTTATATCTGTGTGACACCATGTCTCTGATATCCCAACAATATCTGCCTTTGATGTCTTGACTAGCACTTCAAGCTCATCAAATTTATTAACTATACTCCTAGCATTGGTGTACATGCAAGTATACATGCACCTGTTTCTACTCTTAATTACCCTAACACAGCCTATGTATTTATTTGTTCCATGACTCCCAGCAGCTCTTGAAGTCCCCAGCAACGTGCTCCCTAGGCTACCACTTGTTACAATAGAAGCAGTGCAAGAATCGCTTTCGCCTCTGCCTGTGGCTACTGTTAATCTTTTAGTCTGTGAATCCCTTCCCCCCAAGCTAGCAGTTTTCTGACCCACTTAACACTGCCTTGATAGCATCAGAAAATATTCTTGCACCCTTTCCATTTAAGCGTATCCCATCCCTGTAGAAGGAGTTTCTCCTGTTAGCAAGCACAGACCACACTGAAAAAATTCTAACCCATGAGTCTCGCACAATCTCTCCAGGGCTGAATTGATTGATAAGGCTCTCATCATATACTCCCTCCTATTGTGTCTGAGCAGAATTGCAGAAACTTTCTGATTCAACTCTAGCTTGCAACTTTTTTTCAATATTGACCTGTACTTTTTAAGCAAATCTGCAGATCTCTTACTCTTAAGGTCATTAGTGCCAGCGTGTACAACAACATCACCTTTTGTGCTCTTAAAAGATGATATCTGTTCTACAATGTCATCAACTTTTGTGCCTGCAGACATACCCTGGTCCTGTTCTACCTATCCTTTTGCATAATATATTCCCCATCTCCCTGACAATAGAATCACCAACAATAACTAGTTCCTGTGGGACCAGTGCATTCTGCCTTGGAGATTGCCACTGTGTTGCCTGATGCACAGGAATGAGCTCCGGCATTGATTTAGGTAGCTGAGAGCTTGATGGGCTCCTCTTATCAATTTCCTTGAGGGCATCCACCATACATTTCAAACTCTCATAGATGCCCAAGAGAACACTGAGTTGGTGCCTAATTTCCTCACAGTCTCTGCATCTTGCACACACAAAGACATTGTCCTTGGCTAGATCATGTACTCTTCTAGACAGGTCAGCAAACATTTCACATTTTGCACACTTTTTTAGACTGTGATGCATTTGAGAATTGCCCCTTTCGGTTCTCCCCCGAGCCACAGAACTCTATCTAATCTGTGAGCATTGCTTTACTGCTGTAGTCTGGGTCATGATTCCATTTAAGTACAATTTAATTGACAATGAAATTTAATAAGATTAATAAATTTTAATGATTAATTGATAATACTATACTATACTAAGCTAAAAGATTTCTATTACAGTGTTACGTGTTTCACTATCTAGTTTTACGTTAAACCTTGAGCTATCTAGTTTGGGATATACATTGTATTGTATAACAATGGCGGCAAGTTACGGACACTAAGTATTAACTTTCAAAATCGCTATCTGAATTCACAATAAACCAAGGAGCTTGACTAGGACTATAAGCTACTTATAGAAAATAATTTTATATAAAATTAAGTCAATAAAATGGCTAAATATAATTAAAAACTTAGCATTTGTCGGAGCTGCAAAATCTTGTCCAACACACAGATTGGATACCCTTATCGATACTCAAGACAGTAATATTTCTCAAAACAAAATAAATGTTCATTTGTAGTGCAATACCAAAACACCTCATATTAACAATACTGCATATGTAAGATGAATGCTATTACTGAATAATTTATATTTTTCAAATGCAAAAGCCTAATACACTAAAGATATGCATGTTCTGGATCCTATTTGTGAAATATATCAGAAAACACTTTTTTTCTAAGGTTGAAATTATGTTTCATACAAAATTGGGGGTGGATTACCTCTCAAAGCATGTAATGTCTAAATTAACTAAATATATGATAGATTTAATTACTCACCCAGTCAACAATGAGAATCTTTTCCATTTTTAACCTTTGCTGAAGTTGTTTTGCTGCAATGGCAATTGAGTTAAAGAAACAGAATCCCCTAAAATGAGAAATCAAACCTTAGATAGTTATTAACCCAAATAACAGAGAATTGTCTAATAAACAAAAAAAATTAATTTCCTCGTTTATACTTCAGGAAGAATGAATGATCAGGAGTTCACAAGGTAAAATTAAAAAAAATAGCACCACATTTGGCAGTCACATAGTCTTGAACTAAAATCATCCAAAGCATATGTATTTATGCACCCTCCCACTTGATCACTAAGCTATGATAGCACAGTAGCAGAGCCTACACACTAGTCATACTGGCTAAGTGAAGTATCATTACTAAGCTTAAGCGTTTTTATAGCTAGTTGCTGGACTCTACTATACATTGTGGCATATTTTCAATATACCTAATTTATATTTAAAATGTTTCTTTATATCTTAAAACTTATGTTTTATTTATAAAACTATACTTATGAGTTTGGTTGCATAAATTAGTTAATTCCATAAATTATACAGAAACGATGCAGGTCGGTCAGAGAATAAAGCTTCCTAATTTTAACTTCATGCAGTTCCCGAAATACAAATGCAAAAATTAAACCATACATAGCCATAACACTGATGAAGAACAGTTACTTTCAATACATTTATCATCTTTCTCAAGAGTTTTCTTCCAACACTGAACAAGAGCATGTATTTTCCCCCTCTATAAAAGTCTCTCTCTCTCTCTCTCTCTCTCTCTCTCTACTGTTCAATGTGTTTTATCTTCTTTGTAATATCTCTGCAGTCCTACCTTTAAAGAACTGCAAATATAACGGTCTGATTGGACCAGACTCGAGCAATTGGGAAGGTGGGGCATCAAAGTTCATCCAAATTTTGTGATGACTTTAGTAATGTGCACATTTGTGTGGGCCCACTGTCATGGAGGAGCAACACTTTAGCCATTTCGATTAGTCAGGAGACAAATCCATTAATCATGAATTTCTGATTTTCATAATATGTACATACATTACCCAAGGGGCTCACATCTGTTTGAGTATTTTCTTTGAGTATTTTGCCAAACCCAGGGTCCTGAGCTGGATATCATCATTCTTCTTTCTTGCCAATTCCCTTCTACTTCTGACTCTCTCTCTCTCTCTCTCTCTCTCTCTCTCTCTCTCTCTCTCTCTCTCTCTCTCTCTCAGGGTAACATGAGATTTTTTTTTTTTTTTTTTTTTGGCTGGTGCAGCATAAGCCTCAGGCTTCCTTGCACCTTATGGCTAATAATAATAATAATATCTGAGCTCTCTGTGGAAGAATCAAACATTCCTCACCCAGAAGGTGTTGCTGACTGATGTCATTGCAATAGAAGGATGACTACTCTACAATTGTTATGGGAGGTCTGCTTCTCTCATCTTCATTTCATTAATTACTTTTCCCAGTACCAAACAGTTCATACATTCACAGAACAGTTACATCAACATATATTTCATTAACTAAAAAAATTTCTATTATAGCCTATTGTTTAAACCACACATGAAGTTTGGATATTTTTCTAATTTATTGCTTTGTATTAATTCATCCATTGCATCAAATCATCTATGCAAAACTGATCTTTTGTATTCCGGTATTACAATGATACTTGCATATTCTTTGCTTTGTGCTACCATCCATTGTATCAAATTAACTAGGCAAAACTGATCTTGAATGTTCTGATATTACATTGATACTATCACTTGCACACAACAGTGACCTACAGAAGTAAAAAAAATATGAGCTTTTATGTTCTGACTGACCCTTGTAATAACTAGAAAAATGCCTCAACTGGAAGATGGTGTTAATTGAGTAAATGATGCCTAATGATAAAAAATAAAAATATTCTTTTCTACAAGTTTAACTAGGCTAACATTTCACAAATAAAAGAAAACTTGTAATAAAATATTTACAATGTATTCAATAAATATATAAAAAATGAAAGCTTACATAGCCTGCTGATATTCTGCATGATGTCCTGGAGGGCGTACTACTGCAAAACCATTCTGTAATATAAGGAAGCAAAAATATTACAATTATATAGATACACTCCACTATAATTATTTCAACAATTGTCATAAATTAAAAGCAGGAGTTCTTCAAAAATTTTAGATATGCAGAAAGAAATGTTCACAAAGAATGACCAGGCTCAAGTATAAGTTGTAACAACAATAAAGCCAATAATCATATTGCCTATTTAGAAAAACATATATCTTCACGGGTCTATTATTTATAATATTCCAAGAACCTGAATTTCAAAAAATAATTTCTGAAAAACATTCATGAAAATCCTAAATTCCATTTAGTATGATTAGAATGTCTAGCCAGAATTTTACATCTGCAGATATTTACTAGCTACACACTCATCCTCCAACTAGAAGAGATATTATAGATATCACTGTTGGATTAATGCACCAAGCTCACTCTGTCTTCCTTGATATAATATACTTCCAGTAGAAGAGAGCAGAACCTTTTGTCTCCCCATTCCCATATCCTGAACTCTTCATTTCCCAACTTGAAGAAAATGCTCTTGGGTAACTAGGTTAATGTTTCACAAGTGAAATGTTAACCTCCCTTGCAGCCAAGATTTCACTACATTGCTTAGGTAACATCTTGAATAAATAAAGACATGAGGAAGAAACAGTTTTCATCACATGAATAATAATCACCCATATAGTAAAAGTTAAAGTTAATATAGTAAAAGTTAAAGTTAATATAGTAAAAGTTAAAGCTGAAAGTGAAGAAAGCCAATCATCAGCTTTTCTAGAGCTTTCTAAGTTGATCAAATTGATAGCAATATACACAGAAAGCATAGATGCATGGCGGATACTTAATCTTGCTTGGTCAGAGCAGCCTATTTAATAGGTATGCTATACTGAAAGTACACAAATTTGGTATTTCAGTATATGAGCACTTCAATCACTAAATCACACCAACCCCATAGTATTATAATGAGATAATTTGCATTCAAAAGAAAATAAAGAAGTGCTGTATATGTCACAGCATAAAAAAAAGTTGTCAATATGCATGTTGAATTATGTGAAATTGAAAGCACTTTATCCTATGTATAGGCAGAATCTGCCTTTATTTTTTGTTTAGGAATAATTATAGATACTGTTCAGATGTTTCATGATACTTTCTGTATCACTTCATCAGTATTGTAAAGACAGCAGGACAAGAATGGTTAGAGATTGTGTTATTTATAATGCTAATACTTAAAACTACCCTTTGTACTGCTATTTACAAATTGACGAAATTGTACAGAAAACAGCATCCAAAGTAGGTTAGTTCCTTAAAATAGTTTTTAAATTGTTTTTAGAAATAATTTTTGTCCTTTCCTTTAAATCCAAATGTTTTTAGCATCAACCACAATTGGTAAATATTAGCATTTTATAATTAACAATCTCTAAGCATCACTATGGGTTTGTTAAGGGAAAGTCTTGTCTGACAAATTTGATAGGATATTATGATGTGGTTACAAAGGAACTGGATGCGAAAAATAATTTTGATATCATATATTTGGATTTCAGGAAAGCTTTTGACACTGTTGCGCATGGAAGACTATTGTACAAATTGGAGCAGAATGGTATTAAGGGTAAGTTGCTACAATGGATAAAAGGATGGTTAAGTGCTAGAAGACAGAGGGTGGTAATCAATGGGTGCTGCTCTTCTTGGACTAATGTTATTAGTGGAGTCCCACAGGGTTCGGTGTTGGGTCCACTGTTGTTTTGTATATTTATCAATGATATTGATGAAGGTATATCAGGCTTAATGTCGAAGTTTGCAGATGATACAAAGATTGGAAGGGTTGTTAATGATAGTAATGGCAGTGTGCTACTGCAACAGGATCTAGATAATTTGGGCAGATGAGCTAAGAAGTGGCAACTGAAGTTTAACCTTGACAAATGCAAAGTACTACATATGGGTAGAAGTAACCCCAGAGAAACGTACCAACTATGTGGTACTACACTTAAGGTGGTAGAAAATGAAAAAGACCTGGGAGTAATTGTGCAGGCAAATATGAAGTTTTCTGAGCAATGCAGACAGGCTGCCAGGGCAGGTCATGGGATTTTGTCAATGATATATAGGAATTTTGCTAGCAGGGAAAAGGAGGTGATTATCCCTCAGTATAAGGCAATGGTCAGGCCACGGCTTGAGTACTGCGTACAGGTCTGGAGGCCTCATTTTAGGAAGGATGTAGATTTACTTGAGCGTGTACAGAGAAGGGCAACAAGATTGGTGAGGGGAATGAAGGGATCCTCTTACCAAGAGAGGCTTAAGTTCTGCAAATTGCAGTGGCTGGAGACTAGGCACCTGCGCGGTGATCTGATTGAGGTATATAAGGCCTTGAATGGGTTGAGCACGCTGAATTCTGATGGGATCCTTCCACTTGTTCAGATTACGAATCTAAGGGGGCATAAATTCAAATTAAGAAAAGACAGATGTAGAATAGATGTGCGGAAATTTTCCTTTAGCCAGCGGGTGGTTAATTGCTGGAACAAACTTCCATCTGTCGTTGTGGAAGTTGATAGGTTGAATAAATTTAAGGAGGAACTGGACAGGCATTTGGAGAGAATGGTGTGATTTTTTTTTTTTTTTTTTGGCTGATGCTGCATAAGCTCATACATTTGCTTTCTGGCATCACATGCCGCTACTACTACTACTACTACTACCTTGCTATCTTTAAAGTCACTGATGAAGAGACTGTAAAGACAGAAAGAGAATAATTAGGGATACTGCTCAGATATTTCATGGTACTGAAAAAGTACCATGAAGTACCTGTGCAGTATGTAATTATTCCTAACAAGAAATAAAAACAGATTTTGAATTTACACAGGGTAAAGTGTTTCAATTCTTCATACATCAATTCTATTTACCTGCACATCATGCAGCCAAAAGATCAAAGGAACAGCTTAAATATGCATCCATTTCTCATGTTTTAATAATTTTTCCTCCAAATTTATTATATTACCACAATGTTATTTAGTATTATTTGGTAACAATATGATAAATTTGAAACAAAAAAAATAATAAATAAATAAACATTTAAGAAAACAGAAAACTTTTCACACATTACATTAAGTACTGACCTTTACTTCACCTGTTGCCACCTTTAAGGCTAATTCTGTAACACATCCAGCCGACATTCTAGCAGCACTTGCTGTATGAAGTTCATTCCATGTTGTATCAGAATCAACCCCAATACCTCCACATGGCAGCATGACAAAATTTTTGATCGGCAATTCAGCTGAAATAACAATTACATAAGTTCAGCAATTAGCAATGATAATGTACAAGATTAAGTAATGTAGAAGTTATAATGACTTGTAGATCATTAATAAAAACTGAGCATCAAGCTGTTTTTGTTTTTTTTTCACAAGTAAACTCTAAACTCATTCATTATTAATAAAAAAAACTGTCATCTCAATTTAGGATATTTTACTTATCAGTTAAGAACTTCATAGCCCACTTCAAAGATATTCATACTAAGAACATTAAAACATATACAGATTTAGAGAAATAATACAGTATGGTATGTGACAGGCATAAGCTGCAATCAACTACACAGTACCAATAAAGTATTAAAGTTGCTGAAGTTAAGGGAGGAACCCACCACAGTACCTAGATATATATACAGTGAAACTTCCCTTTAACGGACAGCCATGGGGAACGAAAATGTGTCCGTTAGAGAGAAGTGTCCGCTAACAAGAAGTTGTTATTTGGTTTTTTTTAGGAGCATTAGCAACTAAGGCCATATTGCTCCGGTGCGGTGGTCATTCCCTGACCTCTCCGCATGCTCCGTATTTGGTGGTGACGGGCTCGAACCCCGGTCTAATCAAGAAGCGTGTGCTACGCACTGCTGCTCCTTCCCACCTGGCTACGGAGGCGCCTCTAACAAGAAGTCTGAGGGAGAAAAAAAAAAAAAGAAAGGAAAATCGTTAAACGTTTAATGTAAAATTAAATTAAATACAGATTTTGCAAAATATTTTTGTAAATAATATACATACAATTGTGCTATGCATATTATGACTTTATCTTAAGAAAAATGCATACACTAATCACTTATTTTCTTCTGCACCTTCTTCCGGCTGATAATTTTGCTTTCAACATTTATTTGGAGTGAAGAAACCATCGAAAGTCCTTCGGTATCTTCTTCAGCGGCGAAAAACATTTTTAAACGATTGATTTGTATGAGCGCTTCTATTTTCATCGGTGGTTCGTCGTTAATATGTTCTTCGACAGAATGACCTCCTTCCATTTCTTCATCCTCATGAGGAACTTGCGCCTCCGTAGCCAGGTGGGAAGGAGCAGCAATGCGTAGCACACGCTTCTTGATTAGACCGGGGTTCGAGCCCGTCACCACCAAATACGGAGGATGCGGAAAGGTCAGGGAATGACCACCGCATATCCCAGAGCAATATGGCCTTAGTTGCTAATGCTCCTAAAAAAAACCAAAATAACAAATAACATGAGGAACTTCTTGAAAAATATCGATGATAATGTCGTTGATATCTAGAGCACCATCTTCTGTAGTGAGGTTCGAGTCTATATCTTTGTAGCCAGGGTCACTTGCAGCGGAAGTATCGTACATTATCAATAGATGTTGAAGTTCTTGTTCTTCTTGGTGCTCCACATTGCTGTTCACAACTTCAATTTTTGTGTTTGAGAAGCCAGACTTTACAAAACAGTTCACGACAGTTTGTTTTCTAATTGCGTTTACTGAAGAGGAAATCCATTGAATCGCATCTAGGATGCTGATTTTCTTTGCAAGGTCACTCGCACATGTTACATCGTTCATGTTTGCAATGAGATGTCTTAAAACACGTTTTCTGTAGTGAAGTTTAAATTTTTTTATTATCCCTTGATCCAAGGGCTGACACTCTGCAGTTGTGTTTGGTGGCAGAAAAACAATTTGAATGTTGGACAATTCAATGTGCGGGTGAGATCCAGCATTATCCATGAAAAGAATAATTTTTCTGTTTTGAAGAATCATGTTTTGGTTAAAGTGACTTATCCATTCGCTCATGATATCTCGTGTCATCCACGCTTTTTTATTAGACTTCCAGTCAACATCCAAAAGATTCAACTTTATGCCCTTGAAACAACGAGGATTTTGTGGTTTTCCTATAACAAGAGGTTGTTCAAAGTCTCCCAGCATATTTGTACACAATAGTACAGTCAAGCGTTCCTTAGAAATTTTTCCGCCCTGGCACTTTTCGTTTTTTAGACTCACTGTGTTTTCAGGAAGAGCTTTAAAAAAACAACCCTGTTTCGTCACAGTTGTAAATATCCTTAGCTTCAAAATCACGACATAAATCTTCCAATTTGACGGTCCACTCTGTTACAACCCCAGTATCAACAGATCCACCTTCACCACTTACAGTTTTCCAAGAAATTTTATGCTGAGTTTTGAACTTGTCTAGCCATCCCACAGAAGTTTTGAACTCATTTACTCCCATAGATTTCGCAACCTCCAAAGCTTTTTCCCTAATAATAGGCCCATTAATGGGAATTTTTTTAGCACGTGCGCGACAAATTTGAAGTCCAACAGTTTTCGGGAATGATTTTTGAACCTGATCATTTCCATGTTGCCAAAATTGTTTGAGCAGTTCATTTTTTTTTCTTTAGGATGTCGTTTACCTGCGTCTTCCCGATTTTGAATTTTGCAGCGAGATTGCGAACACTATTTTTTTGCCGATCATACGCATTAATGAGGTCGACTTTATCTTTTAAAGTTAAATGTTTACGCGAAGACATTGTGCACTTCACACGACACTGAAAACTGAAACTGAAAAGACGAAAGGCCGACCATATCCCCCCCCTCCCTGCACACACCAAATTCATCAGAAGTTTTACACGTGCCTTAATATTCTTGAAAAAGGGTTTAGAACCACAACGTAAACCTTGATTAAATTCAGAGAATCGGAAATAGAAAATAAACACACGATTGAGGCAATACGTGAAAGAAAAGTTCCTAGAAAAGGGCCTTGAGCTCTCCCACAGTCCGTTATGGGGAGATCAAATTAAGTGCTAATCTAAACGAAACAGTGCAGATTGCCTGTCCGCGTCCGTTACAGAGAATGTCCGCTAGACAGAAGCTGCAAACACGTTAAAACCAATGGAGGTGAGTTGGGGAATTTGAAAATGTCCGTTGTAGAGAGATGTCCGTTAACGAGAGGTGTCCGTTAGGAGAAGTTTCAGTGTATATATTTTTTTTGCATAAATGAAAAATTAAAAATTAAAAAAAAACTTAAATGAACCAATGAAAACTAACCAACCAGTTTTCAGTACAAGTAACCCTCATTTGTATAACACGATAGTTAGGTTCCTATAAAACCTTGTTATACGGGATAAAGAATATGGATGGTTCCACAGGATATGGATGGTTCAATTGTTGATGATCCTGCTCAGGTAGCTATCAAATTAAATGAGTATTTTGCATCTACATTCACATATGAGGAGTTATTCAGGAAGGGGAATGCCAGAGGTGAAGTAAACTCTGGCAGTGAGCTAGATGATTTTGTAATAACTGAGAGGAAAGTGGAGGAGAAATTGTTGAGGATAAACATAAAAAAGGCACCTGGGGTGGATGGGATCTATCCAGTTATATTAAAGGAGGCAGCAAAGGAAGTAAGCAAACCCCTAGCCATAATTATGAGAGCTTCTTTGGACTCAGGGGAGGTACCCATAGACTGGAGATGTGCAAATGTGACCCCAATTCACAAAGAAGGATCAAAGGCTGACACAAGTAATTATAGACCTGTGATTTAACTTCTGTTCCAGGAAAATTAATGGAGGCACTGGTTAAAGAAGCACTGCAGGATCATCTAGACAAGACTTCAGTTATAGCTCGGACACAGCATGGTTTTGTTAAGGGAAAGTCTTGCCTGACCAACTTGACTGGATACTATAATGCAGTCACAAAAGAACTGGATACAGAGAATAACTTTGATATTATATATTTGGATCTTAGAAAGGCTTTTGATACTGTTGCACATGGAAGACTGCTGCACAAATTGGAGCAGTGTGGCATTGGAGGCAAATTGCTGCTATGGATAAAGGGATGGATGAGTGGCAGAAGACAGAGAGTGGTAATTAATGGACACTGCTCATCATGGACTAATGTTATTAGTGGAGTCCCTTAGGGTTCAGTGTTGGGTCCATTGTTGTTTTCTGTCTTTATAAATGATATTGATGATGGTATATATCAAGCTTAATGTCCAAGTTTGCAGACGATACAAAGGTTGGAAGGGTTGTTAAGGACACTACTGACGCTATGCTGCTGCAACAGGATCTGGAAAGGTTAAGCAGATGGGCTGAGAGGTGGCAAATGAAGTTTAACATTGACAAATGTAAAGTACTACATATGGGAAACAGTAACCCCAGAGCAATGTATCAACTCTGTGGTACTACACTGACAGTGGTAGAGAATGAAAAGGACCTGGGAGTAACTGTGCAGGCAGATATGAAGTTCTCTGAGCAGTGCAGATGGGCTGCAAGAGTAGCTCATGGTGTCTTGTCAATGATATACAGGAATTTTTCTAGCAGGGATAAGGAGGCGATTATTCCCTTGTATAAGGCAATGGTCAGGCCACACCTTGAGTACTGTATACAGGTCTGGAGGCCTCATTTCAAGAAGGATGTAGAGCTGCTGGAACGAGTACAGAGAAGGGCAACAAGATTAGTGAATGGAACAAAGGGTTGCTCTTAGGAAGAAAGACTTAAGTTTTGCAAATTACAGTGTCTGGAGACTAGGCACCAGCGAGGTGATCTGATAAAGGTGTATAAAGCCTTGAATAGTTTGAGAATGCTCAATGCTGATGGGGTTCTTCCTCTTGCTCAGAATAATCACCTGAGAGGGCATAAATTCAAATTGAGGAAAGGAAGATGTAGGATAGCCTAAATAGATTTAAGGCTCAGCTGAACAGGTATTTTGAATGAACGGAGGGGTGAAATGGGAGTGGTTTTTTTTTTTTTTGGCTGATGCTGCATAAGCTTGCTTTCTTGCATCATATGCCTCTACTAATGCTAATGCTAAGAACCAGTAGAAAAAGGGGGGTTACATTCCAAGAGTTAACAAAAATACACCAGTCTAGATTTCATGTATCTTCTGCTCTCTTTCAAAATCATTAATCTGGGTTTGTTTGCTTTTGCTTGATAGATCTTTGTAAATTTCATCGTATGGAACTAAGCATTTTTATAGCTCCCTTTTGAACATTGGGCTCTTTTCTGTTGAAGAATTTGAATTCAAAAAATAAGATTCTAATTGCTCGGCTAACTTTATACCTTTCCGTATACGTTTTAGTATAAATTTTTGAAATACATCAGAATTTTCAACTGCGCTGCATCCTCTGAATTGATTTGCCTCCAATGTCATTTCCACCAAATCCACCTTGTCAGACTCTTTTTCTTCAGTAATCATATTTTTTTTTTTTAAGAGCATTGGCGACTATGGCCATGTTGCTCAGTGTATATTGTTTATAAATTGCACATGTTCTGAGGTCGATTTTCTTTTTTTGCTGGATGAAAAACTTGAGTTTCTGGGAGAAGAAAACATGCTACCCTCGCCTGAGACCGACTAACTCAGCCATGTTGTGAAAAAAGACCCATAAAAATTCCTCCCGTCATCGACGGGATCCGAACTTAGGTCTTTTCCACCCAGTGTGGGGGAGAATGCCAATTCTACCAACTGTGCTACCCATGAGGGCTTCAGTAATCGTAATCAAAACCTTCCCCCTCCTACGGACTTAGCAAGTTCTACTATTGCACCAATCAGGTTTTCTGCTGGTTCAACCATATTTCCTGAATGAACTGACTCTGGCCATACATTTTTTCAACACGCATTTAATGTTGATGGTTTTACTTCTTTGAGCAATAAAGCTATGATTCTGATACAGTCCACAATTAAAAAATGTTTCCAAGCCTCCATCAATTTAATTCAGAATCAATATTTTCCAAAATCCATTGTAATGATTTTCTGATGTAATCAGTTTCAAAAGTAGATATAATGCCTTGATCTAATTAAAGAAGTTGTAATAGGTGGTAGGAACATTACTTTAATGTTTGGATCTTTTGGATGGCCTGACACATTATCCAATAGTCATAAAACTTTGAAATCTAGATTTTTCCACAAGTTCGATAGCACAGAACCTAACACGGGGATTTCCCAGCAAAGTAAAATATGAGGATTTCTCAATAATTTTTTTATTTATTTTACTGTTTTTTGCATAACAATCAGTGAGCCAAAAGTGGGGATTCACAAAAAACGATGGATATGTTGAAAAATGACATCATCATAATAGCAGAGTTTCCCTTGAAAAAAAAGATGAAAAACCATGTTATGCAATTAAACGATTAAAATTTTAAACTGTCATGATAGGTACCATTTTATGCTATATCTATTGTATATATATATATGTATATATATATATATACATACATACACACCGATGAGCCAAAACATTACGACCACCTACCTAATATGATGTTGATCCTCCACGTGCAGCCAAAACAGCTTGTACCCGGTGAGGTATGGAGGCTACAAGATTTCTAAATGTACCTTGTGGTATCTGGTACCAACACGTAACCAGCAGATCTTTTAACTCCTGTAAGGTCCGTGGTTGAGACACCGCAAATTGCAGTTGCTGTTCCAACACAAACTACAGATGCTCGATGGGATTGATGTCTGGGGAAGCTGGAGGCTAGAGCAATACCTGGATGTCTTCCTCATGTTCTGCAGACCAGTCTCGAACAATCCAGATGATGTGGCATGCCGCATAATCCTGATGAAAGGTGGCACTGCCAGCAGGGAAGACCGTTGCCACGAAAGGGTGTACCTGGTCAGCAATGATGTTTAGGGAGGTGGTAGACACCAGAGTGCCCGGCACATGGATTACTGGACCCAGGGTATCCCAGCAGAACATCGCCCAAAACATGACACTGCCACCATCGGCTTGTTTTTGTCCCATGATGCAGCCAGGCGCCATCACTTCCCCAGGTAAACGACGCATACATACCTGGCCGTCCACATGGTGCAACAGGAAACATGATTCATTGGACCAGACAACCTTCTTCCAATCACTCAAGGTCCAGTTTCAATGCTCGCGTGCCCATTGTAGGCGCTGTCGTCGGTGAAATATGGTTAGCATTGGCACTTGGAGCAGCCTGCGGCTACGCAGCCCCATTTTCAGCAGGGCTCGATGTACTGTGTGTTGTGACACATTACTCCCATCACCAGCATTCCAATTACTAGTGAGTTGCACCACAGTTACCCTTCTGTTGCCACATACCATCTGGGAGAGCCTTCGCTCACCTTGAGCATCGATGAGCTGTGGTCGTCCAACACCTTGCCTGCAGTTCGTAGGTTCCCCCTCCTCGGACCACTTTTGGTAGGTACTAACCATGGCTGACCGTGAGCACCCTACCAGCCATACTGTTTCGGATATGCTCTGACCCAGTCATCTGGCTTTTGTCAAATTCGCTTAAGTCTGCTGCCTTTCCCATCTGAAGAACAAGAGCAACACTGATTAATGGAGCTCAGTATCAGGTGTTTTTATACCATGTCCCGACCTGCTCACGTGCTGTAGTTCACCTGCAGTTGCTTCGATTTGCATAATGACTTGCTGGTCATAATGTTTTGGCTCATTGGTGTATATATATAAGGTAAAAATTGTTGTCTGCATCCAAGTGCTTAATGACTACAGATAATAATTTACCAAACTGGTCAGTCATGATCTCTCTAAAACAAATCAATTGCATTGGTGAGATTGCCTAACCAGTATCAAATTCACTGATGGGGTAAGTTGTTCTTGGCTCTCTTTGCCAGTGCTTTCTTGCAAACAGTTTTCACCCATCTTGAACCATCAGTGTGTTTGTTATATATTCCCTTATAATGCTCAAAAAAAATCAGAATCACTGATTGTCAGTTACTGTTCCATGCTTGTTTCATTTGCTCAATTATACTCCTTGGCCTCACTTGTCATCCCTTTTGACATCTTACATTTACAGACCTTGACCACTTATATGAATAGATTTGTGGCTTTAAGGATAAATCACTTGAATATTTTTCTCATAGCATATTTGTATCCAACACCATATGATATTCTCTGCAGTTAAATCAAGACCAAGGAATCTCATCCACTATAAAATTTAAGCACTTGCCTTTTTGTTTGATTACATAGGTTTCTTTAGATACAACCCATTTTTCAAGTTTTTGATAATTAGGCTCCTAAGTGAGAACCAGATCTAGGATTTCAGAGCCTGTTGTACTCTCTCAGACAGGCTGGGATAGCTGAAATCATCCATTTTGTTCAAATAATACTATGTAGCCTATTTCCAGTCCATGCATTCCAATCTATAAGAGGTAGGTTGAACCTGTCCATCTATCTGCAAAAAGAGACTTTTATCATACTCCTCAGTCATTTTGGCCTGTTGCATACCATATTTTCCCCACTATCACTAATTTCCTATTCATACTTTACTGCAAGTCACTTTACCACATGCCGACCGGGCTAGCCGGGTGGGTAAAATGCCTGCCTGGCAATCCAAAGGTCGCTGGTTCGATTCCCGCCTCGGGCTTGGATGAAAGTACTGCAAAAACCTTGGGAGGTGCATTATGGCCACAGAAGCCTATGCGCCAACAACTACCGAAAAAAAAAAAAAAAAAAACTTTACCACACTGATTCAACATCCACATTACTTTGTTCTGACTTGGGGAGCATTCTTGTCACCCTCAGAGCATCACTTCTGTACACACAATATTCATCAAAATGAAATTCTTCATTTTGTATCTCTGAGTAGTGCCATTTTTCGGTACACCCAACTAATGAACATTAACTGACTTGATCAAACATTCAAATTCATTTAATTTGTTTACAATACTTCTGGCATTACTGTAAAAACAAATAAAATTTTGTACTTCTTTGGTTTTGAAAACCCTGATACATCCTTTATAGTTAATTAAGTGTTTTTACATATTGTCTTAAACTGTTGATGGATTTTGCAGTTTCCTTTTCAGTGTTTAGGCAATTAATGGTTGCAGACAAGTACTCTTAAAGAGGGTTTTTATATGTAGCAGTAGTAGAAAAACTTTGCTTTAAGAGAAAAGTGGCTTGCTGATAACATTTTTGCTTCCAGGTGTGAGATTAGTCCTTTCTGGCCATTGATCAGGTTTAGACCCACTCTCCTATTAGCACAGAAAGTAAGGAAACATTGTGTAATCTTACTATTGTCCAAGAAATGTGGACACCAAATACAAAGGATTTTCATCTTTTATTAAACCACTGTATTACAAATTTTTAACACAAGGATATCAAACATAATGTGGGGCTCCTAGTCACCAATTCTAACACTAAAATAAGCATGATACACTTTTTTTGTAGCAGTCATCAACAATTCCTTGTCTCTGATTTTGTAGTGCAAAATTTGTAGGATAGGAGAAGGAATCAGTAGTATTATTGACACATTAACGATGTGGCATTATTTAAAAAAGAAAAGAAGTTATATAAAAGAATGAGATTAAACTTTGATCTTATTCCTTATTCTTTTATTGCCAATCATACTTTCTAATCTCACCTTGTATGTATAAATATATGTATATACATGAATGTTCCAAAAATTAATTTTATTCAATTATAAAATGTTTACATTGTTAATATTCTTTTTCTGTCAATATAATTTTCTTCTTCAACTATGCATTTGTTTCATCATCATGCCTGCCATATATCAAAACATTTCTGAAAGTCTTCTTTTTTGAATTATTTTAGGTGGTTCACAATATTTGACTGGATACTTGACTCAACCGAAACTGTTTCCTGTTCCCTATTTTAATTTTGAGAATATCCAAAAATTACATGGTGCCTTTTGAAATAAAGAGTAGCTGCCATCGAGTCACATGAAACGACTTGATGGTGGCTACAAAAATTTGGCAGTTACAAATTTATAGCCACCATCAAATCACTCAACTCCCCTAAACAACTGTTGAAGAAAAAAAAAAAAAAAAAAAAAAAACTGTTGAAGGCCATTACACTTTGGCCAAAAGATATGGTACTCTCCCCTCCCTTTACTTAGCTTTCTATTTCTTCTTTGTATTTTTTTACTGATGTTCTTCTTTGTTTATTATCAACTGACATTCAATAAGTCATTTATAATTCCCACAGAGCAGATTTATAATTGTGAGGAGGGACCATGGGAAAGGACCTGAAAAAAAAAAAAAAAAAAAAAAAAAGAAATAAAATATGGTGAAATCGCAAAAAATAATAATCAGAAGATAAAAATAATTCAGTGGTTACCTTCTTAGTTATTATACTACATAAAACAGATTTAGAACTGCAATAGGTCTAATCAGTTTGGTTGCATTTTATTATCTTTTAATTATTTTTACCTTGTCACCATATTTTATTAAATTTTTCTTTCAGGTTATTCCTTTCCCTCATTTATAATTATGTTTGTACATACCACAGCCATTAACTTTACACTCTCTCACCTTTTCCAGGAGCCTATTAAATGGATGGGTATTAAGAACACTGATTACCTAAGTAAAAATTGACTATATTTGTATTTCTGTTCTCATTCCCATATATCTTTGCTATATAATTTTTAATATTTCCATCCTTGAAATTACTTGAGGGCAAGGAAAGTATTATTTTTTATTTTTAGCTTTAATAGCTGTTACACTCCCCTTCCCCTTAGAATCACCCTCTTGAGTACCAAAGAAATATAATGGCTTTTGCTTTTTCCTTATTGCATAGCACAGAACTGGAAGATAGCATTCCATAATTCCTGCACTTTTCATTTCAGTTGTGACCATCCATTATAATTTTTCACTATCCTATTCTTAAGTGTGTTTTTATTCTATGTTAGTTTTGATTTCATTATTGCTTACACTTACACACACACACACAATATTTTAGTCAGCAAAAATAGTATATTCACCAGTGGCCTAATTATAAAAGCATGTATTCTAATGATTGGTTTATTTGCATATGGAATGAAAAGGGAAAAATTTTACAGCAGTTACAGTTGGCACTCCTCCACACCAAATTCTAATTACTGAACCCTTTTAAGGTTAGTTAATATAACTTTAATAATGCTTTTAAACAAGCCACTTTCCTTGCTCCATATTCACCAAGCTTAGAAAAATATGATTATCACCTTTTTTTAGCCACTAAAAGTCACCTTAAGAGGATATCACTTCTCATCAGGTGCAGAGGTCAAGATGGCAGTGCATAAACAGCTTCACCACCAACCACAAAATTTATTCTCTCAATAAATACAGGCTGTTATTTGGTTTTTAGGACCATTAGCAACTAAGGCCATATTGCTCTGGGGATATGCAGTGGCCATTCCCTGACCTTTCCACATCCTCCGTATTTGGTGGTCATGGGCTCGAACCCCAGTCTAATCAAGAAGCGTGTGCTACGCACTGCTCCTCTTGCCCACCTGGCTACGGAGGCACTAAATACAGGCACTAGCATAGCATGGGAGAAAGTGTGGGTAACATAATGGGGACTACAAAGAAGAATGACATGCATAGTTTCTTTGTCATTTGTGAAATACAAGTTTTGCAGTTTTCATTTGAGTGGCTTTTGCAATTCTCCATTTCCTACAGAATCAACACATTAATATTCACAGATAAGGACCACAGTAGGCATCCAGTAATTGTCATGTCCCTTTTCCTATAGACTCAAAGTATCAATATTTAGAGGTTTAGTAGTCACAAAATTTCTGATGTAACTGCTACAGATAAGAATAAGATAAATAGGATTCCTTACCCTTGATGTTTGAAAAGAAAAGTGTAAATGACAAATTAATTCCAATTCAGCAGACTTCAGCAACAACAAAATAAACAAATATATATTACCATTATTATTATAACATATTATATTCAAGTGCTATTATTCAAAACATTCTACAAGATTTTGAAGATGAAATCTCATCTAAATATAATGAATAGAAATAACAGGGAAAAAAAAAGTTCAGAGGATACATGAGTAATCATCTCATTTATATAAAATAAAGGCATATAAGAAGTTATATGTCTAATCTAAATATTTAAAAGATAAGAAAGAATAATATTGAAACTTTACCCAGTTTGGACATGTCAAGTTTCTGCCTATTTAAGGGATTGGTACCAAATAAGAGGGTATAGGCATCACTGAAAAAAATATTTCAAATAAAACTTTAAATATTTTGAATTTGAAAATATTTTTTGATTCATAATATTATCTAATTTTATAACATTATTCTACTATTATAAAAAAAACTATTATTTTAAAATAAAAGGCCTTAAAATGGCTTAGCATATCAGTTGGGCTTTTTAAATTAGATTAATGTTAATTAGTTTATTTCTCAAATTTTTCAAATAATTCCATTGACGGTAATCAGAGTTGAACTGAACCAAGAAGGTACCAAGAATTTTTTTTTCCTGTGTATTTGGGTTTGCCAGTGATATACAGCAAAATTCCTATATATCATTGGCAAACCCCATGAGCTGTTCTGGCAGCCTGTCTGTACTGCTCAGAGAACTTCATATCTGACTGCGCAATTACACCCAAGTCTTTTTTATTCTCCACTGCCCTGAGTGTGGTACCACATGGCTGGTATGTTAATCTCGGAACACTATTCCCCATATAAAGTACCTTGCATTTGTCAATATTAAACTTCAACTGTCACTTTTCAGCCCATCTGCCTAATTTATCTAGATCTTATTGCAGTAGTATGCCCTGATTACTGTAATACCCTGCCAACCTTTGCTGGAAGGTAGTTAATCTACAAGGGTAGTTAATCTGAGATATTAGCATTAGCATGGGAGCACGATGCAAGAAAGCAGCTTATATAGCATCAACCAAAACCACACACACACTTCTCATTTCACCCATCCACTCGCTCCAAATGTTTGTCTAGTTCTGCCTTGAACCTGTTTAAGCTATCAACTTCTACGACAGATGGAAGTTTATTACAGCAATCAACCACTTGCTGGCTAAAAGGCAAACTTCCGCACATCTATCCTACAACTGTCTTTTCTCAATTTGAATTTATGCCCTCTCAGGCAATTATTCTGAGCAAGAGGAAGAATCCCATCAACATTGAGCATGCTCAAACCATTCAAGGCTTTATATATCTCAATCAGATCACCTCGCAGGTGCCCAGTCTCCAGACACTAATTTTCAAGTAAAATAATTATAAATATATTAAGTAAAATATCTCCAAACTTAGGCATGATATACCTTCATCAACATCATTAATAAATATAGAAAACACCAATGGGCCTAGCACTAAAGCCTGGGAACTCTACTAATGACATTGATCCAAGAAGAGCAATGTCCACTCATTACCACTCTATCTTCTACCACTCAACCATCGCTTTATCCATAGCAGCAACTTGTCCTTAACGCCACACTGCTCCAATTTGTACAGCAGTCTTTTATGTGCAACAGTATCAAAAGCTTTCCTGAAATCCAACATATGATATCAAAATTATTTTATGCATCCAGTTCCTTTGTTACTGTATCATATTATCCAATCATATTGGTCAGCCTTTTTTTTTTTTCTGAAATCTAAGTATATGATATCAAAATTATATTTTGCATTCAGTTCCTTTGTTACTGTGTCATAGTATCCAATCAGATTAATCAGACAAGACTGCCCCTTAAAAAATTCATGCTGTGACTGCAGCACAACTGCAATCACTGTATAGATGATCCTGCATTACTTCCTTAACCAATGACTCTCCAATTTTCCCAGGAATAGAAGTCAAGTTAACAGTTTGTAATTACTCATGTCTCCCTTTGATCCCCTTCGTGAATTGTAAATTTGCATATCTTCAGTTCATAAAGATGATCTCATAATCACGGTTAAAGGTTTGCCTAGTTCTTTTGCTGCCTCTTTTAATATAACTGGATAGATCCCATCCACCACAGTCGCTTTTTTACATTTAGCTTCAACAATTTTCTCCACTTTCCTCTCAGTTATAACAAAATCATTTAGCTCCCCATCAGAATTTGACCCACTTCTAACATTCCCATTCCTAAAAAATTCCTCATGTCTCAATGTACCTGCAAAATATCCATTCAGTTTTTCTACAACCTGAGCAGGATCATCAACAGTTAATCCAATAATATCTAGTGGCAATGTGATTTAACCTCTTCCTTCTACTGTTTATATAAGTAAAGATGTCTTTGCTGTCTTTTCTTTGCATTCTTTGCCAGAGATTTCTTGTAATCTGCCTTAGCTTGCCTAACCTCCTTTGTGACTTGATTGCAGACTAGTTTATATTCAGAAATTTAATTATATTTTGATAAAATGATTTAATTACAGGAATGCCCAAACTCCATCTGCTCAAATATCAGCAATCATATCACCAGCATTCCACAAACATTGTAAACTCAACTCTACATAAATTCAGAACCAAAATATAGAGCTTTATAACTCAATCCTGATAGCTAAATGGAACTTTCTAGCTTATTAAAATATTTCTAGAACTATTTAATATACAAAGAATCCTGTATGTATTCTGTAAATTCTTTTTTATTTGATTTAATTAAATTACTTATTCATTAGTAAATAATTAAAATTTACCTGTGGCAGGATTGTATTTCTTCAAGAGTAGCTTTTCTGGACCTCACTCTCTAAAAAAATAAATAAAATTATTTGCTGAACAACTCTTTCTGTTTTAGTAGGTCATTCATTTAAAAAAAAATTAATAAATAAGTACAGTTGAATCTTGTTAATACAAAGTTCAAGGGACTTAAATTTTCACATTTTGTAATAACGAGGTTTGTAGTAAAGAGGTACCCAAAATTGCACCGTTTTTTTTTTGGTACATATTGTATATCTAAGACTAATAATAATAATAATAATAACAACAAAATTACATTAATTTAAATTAATAAGATAAAAACAAAAGCCTCGTCTAACAATACAGTAATAGGAATAACATATTTTTTAAAGATTTTATTTTATTTGTAAGATAAAAATAAAAAAAAAAACAATTAACAGAAATGAAAATATTGTACAATATAAATTTTGATATATACAATATTTTAGTATAACAGTAAAAAGAATTACAATCTTAATATAAAAGGAGACATATAAACCATTAACTTTTTAATAAATTAATCTAATTTAAAGAAAGAATCCAATGTTGTTTGCACGGTTTTTGTCCTACATGCATTTTTAACTACAGCACAGACAATATCAAATGCAATAGCTGTTTCTTTGTCAATGTTACTGCAGCCCAGTAACATTTCCACGATTTTTAATACTGTATATTAAAAAGTAAGAGATTATCTTAATTTTTTTTTTGTGGAATGCTTCCAGTCGATTCTTTCTCATATGTGACGAATAAAATAATATGAAAAAACCCACCTAACACTGCCTATCGAGGCAGTGTTAGGTGGGTCGGAAAACTGATAGCTTGGGGGATACAAAGACTAATAGATTGACAGTAGCCACTGGCAGAGGTGAAAGAGATTCTTGCACTGCTTCTATTAGAATGAACAGAAGCCTGAAAAACAAGATGCATGATTTCAGAGACTGCTGGGAGCCATTGCGGTACAAGTAAACACATGGGTTGTGTTAGGGTAGCTAAGAATAGAAACAGGTGCAGGTATACTTGCGTGTACACCAATGCTAGGAGTTTAGTAAACAAACTTGATGAATTTGAGGTATTGCTCAAAATATCAAAGGCAGATATTGTTGGGATATCAGAGACGTGGTGTCACACAGATATAAGGGATGCAGAACTTGAATTTGGGGAGTACAACGTCTACAGAAAGGATAGACAGGATAGGAAGGGGGGGGAGGGGTTATGCTATTAGTTAAGAAACACATAAAAACCAAGGAAGTGAAGCCAGTCGACATCGCTGGACAGTGCAGTGTTGAGTCAGTTTGGTGTGACATAAGCATTGGGAGATCAAAATTGACAGTAGGAGTGTGCTATAGGCCTAATGACTCTGATGAGTATAATAAGAAACTGTACAGGAGAGTGGGCCAGTAAATCAGAGAGTCTTATAATGGGAGATTTTAATTTCTCAGATATTGACTGGAATTTGGGGGCTGGTCACTCACACACTAGCAGGGCTTTTGTGGATTTATTGGATGATTGTTTTCTACATCAGCAAGTTTGGGAGGCAACTACAGGGAGTAATACTCTTGATTTGATTATCAGCAGTGATTCTTCATGCATTAAGAATCTGCAGATAAATGAACCACTAGGCGGCAGTGATCACAGTGTGCTGAAGTGGGATTTACTCAAAGAGGTAACTACCATTAGGGGTAAAGGGAAGGGTTATTGCTTCCGTAAAGGCGACTACGATGGACTGAGACAGTATTTAAATTCTATACAGTGGGACCAACTGATGATGTTACCAACAGCAAATTCAAAATGGGAAGCATTCAAAGAACTTATCTTGGAAGCTACTAGGCTTTACATACCAACTAAGAAATATTGTTCAAGGTTTAGGCCAAAATGGATGTCAGATGAACTAATGAGGCATATGGCAGAGAAGAAAAATGCATGGGATACTTACAAATTAACACATGACACAGAAGCCTATGATAGATACAAGTTGATATGCAACCAAGTTACAAAGGAGGTTAGGCAGGCGAAGGCAGATTACGAGAAATCCTTGGCAAGGGATGCAAAGAAAAACAGCAAAGAGTTCTTTACTTATGTAAACTCTAGAAGGAAGGGGATGAATCAGATTGGTCCACTTGATGTCGATGGGTCAACTGTTGATGATCCTGCTCAGGTAGCTGACAAACTAAATGAATATTTTGCATCGACATTCACACATGAGGAGTTACTCAGCGAGGGGAATGCCAGAGGGGTATTCAACTCTAGCAGTAAGCTACAGAATCTTGAAATAACTGGGAGTAAAGTGGAGGAGAAATTGTTGAAGATAAACACAAGAAAGGCACCTGGGGTGGATGGGATCTATCCAGTTATATTAAAGGAGGCAGCAAAGGAAGTAAGCAAACCCTTAGCCATAATTATGAGAGCTTCCTTGGACTCAGGGGAGGTACCCATAGACTGGAAATGCGCAAATGTGACCCCAATTCACAAAGGAGGATCAAAGGCTGACACAAGTAATTATAGACCTGTGAGCTTAACTTCTGTTCCAGGAAAATAAATGGAGGCACTGGTTAAAGAAGCACTGCAGGATCATTTAGACAAGACTTCAGTTATAGCTCGGACACAGCATGGTTTTGTTAAGGGGAAGTCTTGCCTGACCAATTTGATTGGATACTATGATGCAGTCACAAAAGAACTGGATGCAGGGAATAGCTTTGATATTATATACTTGGATCTTAGAAAGGCTTTTGATACTGTTGCACATGGAAGACTGCTACACAAATTGGAGCAGTGTGACATTGGAGGCAAATTGCTGCTATGGATAAAGGGGTGGTTGAGGGGGAGAAGACAGAGTGGTAATCAATGGACACTGCTCATCGTGGACTAATGTTATTAGTGGAGTCCCTCAGGGCTCAGTGTTGGGTCCATTATTGTTTTCTGTATTTATAAATGATATTGATGATGGTATATCAAGCTTAATGTCCAAGTTTGCAGACGATACAAAGGTTGGCAGGGTTGTCAAGGACACTACTGACACTATGCTGCTGCAACAGGATCTGGAAAGGTTGAGCAGATGGGCTGAGAGGTGGCAAATGAAGTTTAACATTGACAAATGTAAAGTACTACACATGGGAAACAGCAACCCCAGAGCAACGTATCAACTCTGTGGTACTACACTGACAGTGGTAGAGAATGAAAGGGACTTGGGGGTGGTTGTGCAGGCAGATATGAAGTTCTCTGAGCAGTGCAGACGGGCTGCAAGAGAAGCTCCTGGAGTATTGTCAATGATATACAGGAATTTTTCCAGCAGGGATAAGGAGGTGATTATTCCCTTGTATAAGGCAATGGTCAGGCCACACCTAGAGTACTGTATACAGGTCTGGAGGCCTCATTTCAAGAAGGATGTAGAGCTGCTGGAATGAGTACAGAGAAGGGCAACAAGATTAGTGAATGGAACAAAGGGGTGCTCTTACGAAGAAAGGCTTAAGTTTTGCAAATTACAGTGTCTGGAGACTAGGCACCAGCGAGGTGATCTGATAGAGGTGTATAAAGCCTTGAATGTTTGAGCATGCTCAATGCTGATGGGATTCTTCCTCTAGCTCAGAATAATCACCTGAGAGGGCATAAATTCAAATTGAGGAAAGACAGACGTAGGATAGACGTGCGGAAATTTGCCTTTAGCCAGTGGGTGGTTGGTTGGTGGAACAGACTTCCATCCCTTGTCGTGGAGGTTGATAGCCTAAATAAGTTTAAGGCTCAGCTGGACAGGTATTTTGAACGAACAGAGGGGTGAAGTGGAAGTGGGGTTTTTTTTTTTTTTTGGCTGATGCTGCATAAGCTTGCTTTCTTGCATCAAATGCCTCTACTAATGCTAAGTGAAAAAATGAATTAATGAATTTCCTCATTCATAGAGATACGACAAAATCTGATGCGCAACGGAATCGAAAGTCAAGAGCCCCAACCTGACCCCAAAACACATCAAACACTGCAGCAAGACCATGAGTGTGAGAAGACATTGTGTAATAATAATTAGTTAAAACTAGTTCCAATAATAAATAATTAAAATCACTAATTAAAAACACTATTAAAAAGATTAAAAACTATTTAAACTTAAACAGATTAAAAGTAATGATTTGGATGAATACTCAAATTAAACGAAATGCACAGCTGTTTGCCTTCTTTAAGCAGACCACACTTTTCCTAAGGAAGGGAAAGAGATGTGCATTGCATTTAATTTGAGTATTCATCGAAATAGTAACTTTTAATCTGTTTAATTTTAAATAGTTTTTAATCTTTTTAATAATGTTTCTAATTAGTGATTTTAATTATTTATTATAGGAACCAGTTTTAACTAATTATTATGACACAATGTCTTCTCGCACTCATGGTCTTGCTGCGGTGGTTTGATGTGTTTCGGGGTCGGGTTGGGGCTCTCGGCTTTCGATTCCGTTGCGCATCGAATTTGGTCATATCTCTATGAGTGAAGGAATTCATTAATTCGTTTTTTCACTTTTTTCATCTTATTTTATTCATCACATATGAGAGAAAATTGACTGGAAGCATTCCATGAAAAAAATTGAGGTTATCTCTTACTTTTTAATCTATTATGTTCAATACATTTTGGGCAACTTTCTTAGATGGTAGTGTGTGCACTTCTTCACTTTCGCTGTCACTGGTAACAAAAACATCATCGTTTCGTTTGGTGCTCAGCAGCTCTTCTGGTGTTGACATTGCAATGGTAGCAACTTCATCATCCATCTTCACAAACTCTTTGAATTCGCCGACAAAATCCATATGTTCCTTCAAATTCCTCCATTCGTCAATATTGCTATCACATTCGTCTGCTGGACCATGTTTTTCACTGATATTCTCTCCAAAGCCACTCTTTCTGAAGCAGTTGATTATTACACTTGATGCAATACTGTCCCAAGCAATAACAAGATTACGGATAGCATCCAAGTCATTCCAATTTGGCTGAAAATTGTTCAAATTGTTTCCTTCTATGTTGGGGATCAAGTACCTTATCAGGCAGGCTCTATATGCTCTCTTGAAGTTATAAATAATGCCTTGATCCAGTGGTTGCATTAAACTGGTGGTAAATGGGGGGTAAAAACAACAGCCCTATATTTGTCAACTTAAGTATCTCGGCAGAATGTGCTGTACAACGATCTAGAATCATCAAAATGTTCCTTTTTTCTGAAGCCATTCTTCTGTCCACTTTTGATAACCAAGACTGAAAAATTGAGTGTAAGTCACGCACTTCTATTGGCCTCATAATTACAGGGAAGTTGGTTAACTGCTTTAAAACGTCTTGGCTTGAAAAACTTAGCAATCATAAGTGGGTGTAGTTTTGTACTGCCGTCTGAATTGTAGCATAAGGATTTCCTAATTCATTTCACAAATATACGTGGTCTCAATTCTAATCTCAACGATGTCCATTTCCACTTGCAGTCTGCCAAACCCCATGTACTTTTTCTGACAGAATCTCAGTTATCGGTTGATTCAACTACTGTTCATCTCAGATGCCCAAATTATTCGCTGTATGATTCCTTTCGCCTCAAAGGTGGTACTTGTGCATATGTCCGTTCTGATATTCCCTGTCAGAGACTTGGCAATTTGGAATCTCCTCTCTTTGATCTTCTCTGGCTTAAAATCTCTCTACCTCATTGTGTCAAATTCATCTGTTGTCTCTACCGTTCTCCCAACTCCACTAATCACTTGGAGCTCTTTGACTTCCTCTCGTTGCAACTTGACTTTCTCCAGTCCAACTTTCCTAACAGTGAGCTAATTTTCCTTGGTGATTTTAATGTTCACAACTCCAGCTGGCTGCCGTTTTCTAGTCACACCGACCCAGCAGGTCGAGATGCTGAGGCTTTTGCAATTACTAATGACCTAGCACAGATTGTTCATTTACCTACAAGAATACCGGACAATCCGAATCATACAGCCAATACGCTTGATCTTTTTCTCACAAACAACCCTTCTAAGTACACGGTCGAAGTGAGAGGTCCTTTAGGCACTTCAGATCACAACTTGGTGATTGTCTCTTCTCCAATGGAACCTTTATCTCATGGCTATTCCCAACCTCGTGTTGTTTGGCATTACAAGAATGCAAAATGGGATGACCTGCGAGACTTCTTTTCTTCTTTTCCTTGGTCAGATTACTGTTTCAAAACTCCTGATGTCAACGTTTGCTCAGATCGTGTCAGTGAAATTATTCTTGCAGGAATGGAATCCTTTATCCCACACTCCACTTTAAAATCTCGTCCTTTATCTAAACCTTGGTTTTCCAATAAATGTGCTAAGGCTGTTCAAGAGAAGAATGTTGCATATCGTAATTGGCTTGTTTCTAATTCTTCAGTTTCATTTTCTGCCTACACCAAAGCTCGCAACAATTGTAAAGCAGTTATTAATCAGTCCAAACTAGAGTTTGAACAGGCTAAGAGTAGAAAACTTGCTTCTTGCCCTAATGGTAGCCGAGCATTCTGGTCTCTTGCCAAAGCTATTGGCCGCAACTTTTGCCCATCTCTGCTTCCACCTCTGTCCAAACCAGATGGTTCTGTTGTCACTTCAGCCAAGGATAAAGCTGACCTGCTAGCATCCCATTTTTCTTCCAGCTCATGTATTAATGAACTTGGTAAAACACCTCCCACCATTCCCAACACGGTCCATTCAATGCCTCCTGTGGTCTTCCGTCAAAAGGATATCAGAAGGATTTTGATGAATCTTGATGCTAAGAAAGCTCCAGGTCCTGATGGTATTTCTCCACTTGTTCTCAAAATCTGTGCTCCTGAACTTACTCCTATTCTTTGCCGCCTTTTTTCACTTTCTTATTCCAAAGGTGTTTTTCCTTCTGCTTGGAAATTTGCTCATATCCAGCCAGTTCCTAAAAAGGGTGACAAATCCCTCCCATCCAATTATCGTCCCATTGCAATTACTTCTACTCTTTTTAAAGTAATGGAGAAATCAATTAACCGCCAACTCTTAAACTACCTAGAAACCTTCCGTCTGATCAACGATCGCCAGTATGGATTCCATCGGTGTCGATCCACTGGTGATATTCTGGCTTATGTTACCCATTTATGGACTACTTCAATGGAAAGGTTCGGTGAAACACAAGCAGTTGCTCTTGACATCTCAAAGGCTTTCGATCGTGTTTGGCATAAAGGTCTTCTAAACAAGCTTCCATCTTATGGTTTGCCAACTGTTTTTAGTAATTGGTTATCCAGTTTTCTCTCTGATCGCTCACTGAGGGTGATGGTAGATGGCTCTCTGTCTTCTAACTTCTCCACTAATGCCGGTGTCCCCCAAGGTTCAGTTCTTTCCCCCACTCTTTTCCTCTTGTATATCAATGACCTTCTTCCATTGACTGGAAATCCTATCCATAGTTTTGCCGATGATAGCACATTGCATTCAACTTTCCATTTTGAGAAACCTTGCCCTGCTCAATCAGCTTCAACTTCTCGAAAATCTGCTACCAATTCCTTAAATGCCGATCTTCAGGTAATTCTCCAGTGGGGCAAAGACAACTTAGTTGATTTCAACCCTTCTAAAACTCAGTCTTGTCTTATATCTCGCAAAAAGGATTCTTCTGCTCCTATGCTTATCTTTAGTGACACTCCAATTTCTAGGCAAAAGGATATATCTCTTTTGGGGATTACCCTGACTTCTAATCTCTCTTGGCACAAGCACATTACAAATATTGCTTCCTCTGCATCTAAAAAACTTGGTTTTCTCTTTCGCTCTCGGCGTTACTTTTCTTCCAAACAGCTGCTCACTCTGTATAAATCGCAAATCCGCCCTGCCATGGAATATTGTTCCCACATTTGGGGTGGTGCCCCCAAAACCTCTCTCAGGCTTCTTGATTCCATTCAGAAGAGGGCAGTTAGGTTAATTAATGATTCATCTCTAACAGAGTCTCTCCACTCGCTTTCTCATAGACGTACTGTTTCTGCTGCATGCCTCTTCTACAGATATTTCCATGGGCACTGTTCTTCTGAATTGGCTTCTATAATTCCCGCTCTCTCTTTCAAAACAGTCCGAACACGTGCCGCCACCAGCCAACATCCATTTACTGTCCAACTTCAAACCCACAGAACCAACTTTTCATCTTCCTCATTTATTCATTCAACTGCCGTTTTCTGGAACAACCTTCCTTCATACGTATTTCCTGAAAATTACAATCTACAGAAGTTCAAGTCCAATGTCAACAAATATCTTCTTTCGTCTTCTCAACCTCCAACCCAAGCACGGTACTAAGTACTATAGGTTCTAATACCTCTCGTGTTTGGGGTTCACATAAAAAAAAAAAAAAAAAAAAAAAAAAAAAAATAACAGAACAGTGAGTCTTTTTTACTAAATTTTCCACCATGACAAGACTCTCCTCGAACAGCAAATTATAAAATAAACCTGTTTCGTCAAGATTAAAAATATCCTTTGCCTTATATTTTTCAAGAATGGACCGTACAGAACACAACCAGTCTGCAGCCTTTTCTTTGTCGACTAATCCAGCCTCACCACAAAAATTTCGCGAAACCAAGTTATTCCTGTCTTTAAATCTTTGGAGCTAGCCACTGCTGCATTAGAAGTTGCTAATTCCTTGTTGCTGAGCTAGATAATTTGTATTTTCTTGCAAAATCAGACCTGATATTGGCAAATTAGATGCACACATTTCTTGGTACCACTCAAAGTTTTGTTTCAAGCTCCTCATGGTTTGCACCACAAATTCGTTTCTTGTTTTTCATCGCTCCAGTGCCATGCACTTCAAGTCTTTTTCGGTTTTTCAGTATTGTTAATAAAGTAGGTAAAGGGATGTTGTATTCCTTTGCAATGTCCGTTTTGCTTCTTTCCATCCTATCAGTCTCTTGTATAATTTTTAGTTTAATTTCCAGGTTTAATTCCATCAGTTTACATTTTGTCACCATAACACTGCTAGATAAGATTTAATATAAACAAATTTTAAATTAATTTAAAGACAAGTTCCAAAAAAGACCATCAGTTCAGATAAAATGACACAAAAATTAGATTGCTGTATACGGTAGCAAAAGACTTGGAACTGGGGTAACGATTGCAACTGACCTTATTCCCCTGGAGAGCGTGGGAGTGCATGTAAACAACTTAGAAAAACTTTTTATTCCTTTGTTAATTCAACAACTCATCCTTCAGAAAGATGTTTTTCAGAGTGCACTTGACGTTGTAGTTACCATAAACTGCTTTTGATGATTAAGTGTTAGCCAGTAAAATAATTTAATTACAAATAAATACTGAATATCTTTGATTACAAATAGATACTGTAGCTTTTGAGACAAATCATGCCTCTTTTTTAACAGAAAAATTGAAACTTAATTATTCTAACGGACACGGTTATGCGTGCAGTGAGGCGTGCGAGGGCACGAGGTAGGTCATTCAATCATTAAACTGGTGTTCATTGTTGCTGCACGGACGTGCACAGTTTTTCCTCCAGTGCTTGTCTAGATGTGGGTGAGTCTCATGCCTTTGCATGAGACTCACCCACGTCATCCCACGTGCCTCTGAAACAACATTGCTAGAATATCTCAATTCCCTGTCTGTGTTCATCCAGGTCACTCTAGAGTTAGAGGTTAACGGATCTCTCCCATTCCTGGATGTCCTAGTAAAACGCGTGGGCCCATATCTAGAAACCTCAGTATACCGTAAGACTATGTGATGCGGACAGTTCACAAACTACAGATCCGGCCATGCTCACAGTCATCTCAACAGCACTGCCCACACTCTATTCTCCAAAGCTTGGAGCCATTCCAGCACAGATGAAGCTAGGCTCAACGAGATTTCTAGAGTGAGGACAGACTTAATCAATTGTGGCTACCCAACACACGTATTAGACAAGTACTTATTGCAAGCACAGGAGCTCACAGTCCACCTGAGACCACCACCAACTCAGGCCAATATACCTACCGCCTACATTCCCTACTATCCAGGCATGTCGGGCCAGATCTCGAAAATACTCAGAGAATACCGCATAAAATGCATGCAGTTGCTTGGTAGAAGCTTACGTTCTCTAGTTTCCAGTATAAAGATCCCTGTCACCCCTCTCTTACACAGCAGTGTAATATACTGCATAGCCTGCAAAGACTGTGACAGCTGCTACATAGGAGAGACTTTGAGATGTCTTCAAGACCACCATGCAGAACACAACAGAGCGATTTGCCTTGCTGAGACCGACCAGTCCACAATCGCGGAACACTTCTGGTCCACCCACCATGACTTCAATCCCAAGCGGGACTACGAAATAATTGATCACTCCAGACACTTTCGCCACCGCCTCTGGTTAGAGTCACTCAATATATTGGGCAATTCGAGAGCCATGAGCCGCTGCAAAGGCATGAGACTACACCTCATCTTAGGGACAACCGTTTTATGTCTAGACAAGTGCTGGAGAAAAACTGCGCACGTCCGTGTAGCAACAATGAATACCAGTTTAATGATTGAATGACCTACATCGTGCCCTCACATGCCTCACTGCACACATAACTGTGTCCGTTAGAATAATTAAGTTTCAATTTTTCTGTTGAAAAAGAGGCACAATTTGTCTCGAAAGCTACAGTATCTATTTGTAATCAATGATATCTATTTCCAGTATAAAGACCCCTTACACAGCAGTGTAATATACCGCATAGCCTGCAAAGACTGTGACAGCTGCTACATAGGAGAGACATATTTGTACATATTTGTAATCAAAGATATTTGTAATTAAATTATTTTACTGGCTAACACTTAATCATCATTTACCATGGATCCCAGTACAACAGGCCCATTTGCCCTCATAAACTGCTTTTGTTTACACAAAACTAATTTAACAAGTCATTACCATCTTTCGGGAAATAAGGAGCTGGGTGGCCAGAGGCAATAATAATAGGGGCAATGATCGGACAGCACTTTCAAGATTTGTATTAAATGTACAAAATGACAATATTTATTTCTCATGGGGTGAAAAAGAACTTCGTAATACATATTAACCGAATTTTGTAATAAACAAATATATTCACATAGAAAAGCCTATTCTTATGCGGGGGAATGGTATGTGCTTCATATAAACGAGTACATTGTATAAAAAGAGTTTGTATTACCGAGATTTTACTGTATATCGATATTTTAGCAAAGGAAGTTGGGGAGGCAAAGCCATTAAAAACAAATTAATTAAGTTTGTTAATTTCTCAAATCGGTTTGAGCAATTAACAAACAGTACTTTAAATTTTTACTATAAATTCTCATTGTAAATAAGTATATTCAAATTATAATGAGGGCTATATTCTTCGTGCTTATCAAACATTCATATTTTAAGAGTTAATTATTTCATTACACAGCCATTCAGGGGTGTACCTAGGATATATCGCGTCCGGGTGCCAATCGTAATTTGGCACCTGCATGGCAATTGAAATTTGGCACCCCCCCTTTAAAATTTTCTTCATATGTGTATGTAAGTTTCAGGTTTTTAGGCACTCCTTGAACGTTGCCACCCGGGTAAAGTGCACCCCTTGTGCCCCCAGCGAGGCCTGCCCCTGCAGCCATTAACTGCTAGAAAACAACTTTGCATGCAAAGTAGAAGGAATTGTCCATGACCGAAAACTGCCCTATACATTTTTGCTTTTGTGAAACTATTTACAGTATATTACCTCTTCAGTCACATTTTTTGTATATACTGTACTAGTTTTTCTCCTGTATGAAACAGTTTTCAGCTAGTGACATCTCTTTTATACTTATCTTTTCTACTTGACTACTACAACTTTAAGTGCATTACCACAATTGATCAAGATTCAGCCCTTGTCTTCATCTGGAACGGATTTTTTAGCATTAGCAAGGGCACACGATGAAACAGATCATAATTATGGCAAACCCTTAGCCATAATTATGAGGGCATCCTGGGACTCAGGGGAGGTTCCCACAGACTGGAGATGTGCAAATGTGTCCCCATTTCACAAAGGGGGGATCGAAGGGTGACATGAGTAATTACAGACCAGTTAGTTTAACTTCTGTTCCGGGTAAAATAATGGAGTCACTGGTTAAAGATGCATTGTAGGATCATCTAGACAAGACTGCAGCAATAATTCAGACACAGCATGGGTTAGACAAGGAAAAGTCTTGTCTGACAAATTTGATTAGTTATTATGATGTGGTTACAAAGGAACTGGATGCAAAAAATAATTTTGATATCATATATTTGGATTTCAGGTAAGCTTTTGACACTATTGCGCATGGAAGACTATTGTACAAATTGGAGCAGAATGGTATTAAGGGTAAGTTGCTACAATGGATAAAAGGATGGTTGAGTGGGAGAAGACAGAGGGTGGTAATTAATGGGTGCTGCTCTTCGTGGACTAATGTTATTAGTGGACTCCCACAGGGTTGTTCGGTGTTGGGTCCACTGTTGTTTGTATATTTATCAATGATATTGATGAAGGTATATCAGGCTTAGTGTCGAAGTTTGCAGATGATACAAAGATTGGCAGGGTTGTTAATGACAGTAACGGCAGTGTGCTACTGCAACAGGATCTAGATAATTTGGGCAGATGGGCTAAGAAGTGGCAACTGAACTTTAACCTTGACAAATGCAAAGTACTGCATATGGGTAGAAGTAACCCGAGAGAAAAGTACCAATTGTGTGGTACTACACTTAAGGTGGTAGGTAGAAAATGAAAAAGACCTGGGAGTAATTGTGCAGTCAGATATGAAGTTTCCTGAGCAATGCAGACAGGCTGCCAGGGCAGGTCATGGGGTTTTGTCAATAATATATAGGAATTTTGGTAGCAGGGAAAGGGAGGTGATTGTCCCTCTGTATAAGGTAATGGTCAGGCCACGCCTTGAGTGCTGCGTACAGGTCTGGAGGCCTCATTTTAGGAAGGATATCGATTTGCTTGAGCATGTACAGATTGTTGTTGTTGTTATTTGGTTTTAAGGAGCATTGGCAACTAAGGCCATATTGCTCCGGGAATATGTGGTGGTCATTCCTTGACCTTTCCGCATCCTTCGTATTTGGTGGTGATGGGCTCGAACCCCGGTCTAATCAAGAAGCGTGTGCTATGCACTGCTGCTCCTTCCCACCTGGCTACGGAGGCATGCATGTACAGAGAAGGGCAACGAGATTGGTAATGGGAATGAAGGGATGCTCTTACCAAGAGAGGCTTAAGTTCTGCAAATTGCAGTGGCTGGAGACTAGGCACCTGCGCGGTGATCTGATTGAGGTGTATATGGCCTTGAATGAGTTGAGCATGTTGAATTCTGATGGGATCCTTCCACTTGTTCAGATTACGAACCTAAGGGGGCATAAATTCAAATTAAGAAAAGACAGCTGTACAATAGATGTGCGGAAATTTGCCTTTAGCCAGCGGGTGGTTAATTACTGGAACAAACTTCCATCTGTCGTTGTAGAATTGATAGGTTGAATAAATTTAAGGAGGAACTGGACAGGCATTTGGAGGGAATGGTGTGATTTTCTTTTTTTTTTGGCTGATGCTGCATAAGCTCATACACTTGCTTTCTTGCATCACATGCCTTGTTGTGCTTGTGCTTGTTATTTGGTTTTTAGGAGCATTAGCAACTAAGGCCATATTGCTCTGGGGATATGCAGTGGTCATTCCCTAACCTTTCCACATCCTCCATATTTGATGGGCACGGGCTCGAACCCTGGTTTAATCAAGAAGCGTGCGTTACAGCACTGCTGCTTCTGCCCACCTGGCTATGGAGGCACCTCATCACATGCCACTACTACTACTACAACTTTAAGTGCATTATCACAAATGATCAAGATTCAGCCCTTGTCTTCATCTGAAACAGATTTTTTAGCATTAGCAAGGGCACATGATGCAAGAAAGCAAGCTTATATAGCATCAACCAAAAAAAAAAAAAAAAAACCTTATTTCACCCATCCACTCGCTCCAAATGTTTGTCAAGTTCTGCCTTGAATCTATTTAAACTATCAACTTTTACAACTACAGATGGAAGTTTGTTCCAGCAATCAACCACCCGCTGGCTAAAGGTATACTTCCGCACATCTATCCTACAACCATCTTTCCTCAATTTGAATTTATGCCTTCTCAAGTGATTATTCTGAGCAAGAGGAAGAATCCCATCAGCATTGAGCATGCTCAAACTATTCAAGGCTTTATACACCTCAATCAGATCACCTTGCAGGTGCGTAGTCTCCAGACACTGTAATTTGCAAAACTTAAGACTTTCTTCGTAAGAGCAAACCTTTGTTCTGTTCACTAATCTTGTTACCCTTTTCTGTACTTGTCCCAACAGCTCTACATCCTTCTTAAAATGAGGCCTCCAGGCCTGTATACAGTACTCAAGGTGTGGCCTGATCATTGCCTTATACAAGGGGATAATCACCTCCTTATCCCTGCTAGAAAAATTCCTGTATATCATTGACAAGACAACATGAGCTACTCTTACAGACTGTCTGCACTGTTCAGAAAACTTCATATCTGCCTGCACAATTACCCCCAAGTCCTTTTCATTCTCTACCACTGTCAGAGTGGATCTATCCTGGATCTGTAATATGGATTTATCCTGGATCTGTAATATGTTGGGTGAAGGATAGATTCATATAATGTATGTAATAATGGATCATATGACCCATTAGTGAGAGTAGTAATGGACTTAATTTTTCTGTTTAATAAGGGAAAAAAATTAGTTAGCATGAAATGCAGAGTTAATTTAAAGATTTTATACTAAAGAATGGATACTGAAATTAATTTTTATATCTTAAATTGCTCATGTATCACTAAAAAAAAGTTTTAGATGTTTAGAGTATATATATATATATATATATATATATATATATATATAAAAGTAGGGATAAATATAAAAGTTTTCTTCCAGATCAGATTAATGCCATCAATAGTGGATTGAACATTACATCAGTTTGTAATCTAGTTATTATAGTAAAAGTATAATATGTACTATTATAGATACTGAATGTGTATAAACATAGTGGTATACTGCAGGCCATTAGGCCAAAATAACTTATAAAGGCTATGATAGCCTGTGTAGGTCTACAATGCCATACCCTGAAAATAAACATATAATTAGTAATAATATACAAATATATAATACAATAATGATTATGCAGCTAATTATTGATAAACAGATACATTGAAAGGGACTTTTTTAGTCTTATGTTTTAAGTTTAAGAATTGGACTTAGTTAAACAGGCAGATAGCAATTAGAAACAGATAGCTGTGTTAATTATTGGTGGGATATATTGAAAGGGTTAGCCCTTGAAAAAGTCCCTTTCAATGTATCTGTTTATCAATAATTAGCTACATAATCATTAATGTATTATATATTTATTATTATTACTAATTATATGTTTATTTTCAGGGTATGGCATTGTAGACCTACACAGGCTATCATAGCCTTTATAAGTTATTTTGGCCTAATGGTCCGCAGTATACCATTATGTTTATACACATATTCAGTATCTATAATAGTACATATTATACTTTTACTATAATAACTATATATATATATATAAAATTTGCACTATGATCAATGAAAAAGAAGATTTAACTATATGCAATTCATAAATAATTTAGTGTACAAAGTTACTTTAGTAATTGTGTGATGGGATGGTTAGCAGGCTGGAGAGAGGTTGCATAGATGACCAAAATCAGCTTTTTTTGCCACAATTAAAAGAAGTTCATATTCATTGCACAGCCATTTATGGACAGAGCATTTCTCATCCATTATATTATCAAATAAAATATTATATTTACAATGGCAATAACTATATCCATTGTTCATGTTAACCAAAATATTGGTTAACATGAAATGTATATCAGGTTTACTCCAGTACTTGTAGTTTTAAGTGTATAATTATTTATTTAATGCGAAACTGGAAATTTAAAAATATCGTTTAATATAAAAATTTATTTTGGACCATGAATTATAATTTAATGCAAATTTCTTCTAATAACACTAAATATATGGTGCAGTAAATGACAATAAATAATCCAGAAGAAAGGAGTCACAGCAATGACAAAGCTTTTTTGTGTTAAGATTATTACTATATATTTAATACCACTCTTATACCACATGAAATTAATAATATAGTTTATTAAGTCAATTGCCTAAACTACTACACATTAAGGTGATGTTTCAGGTATCTTACCAATAACAATCATCAGACCATGTTGCTGACAGACAGTATGCAAGTCAGGTTTCTGGGAGCATCAACAAGAGGAGCCTGTCAGCAGCATGGTCTGATGATGGGTATTGGTAAGATACCTGAAACGTCACCTTCATGTATAGTAGTTTAGGCGCATGGATTAATAAACTTTATTATTAATTTCACGTGGTATAGGAGTTATATTAAATATATAGAAATAATCTTAAGAAAACAACCATGTAACGTCCTTCCATAACTATATTTTCTGTGCTCTTCAGCACATTCTTCTACTTAAGTGTGGAAGAATGTGTTGAAGAGTACAAAAGAGCACATCAGTATACACTGTGATCACAGTATATTGATGTAGGATTTACTTAAACATGTAACTACTATCAAGGGTAAAGGGAAGAGCTTTTGCTTTCATAATAGTGACTACAGTGATCTTACAGAGTTTTTAAATTCTACATAGTGGGAAAAAAAAAAAGAACCCGCATCATTCTGTTCTTTCCCCATCACTATAAACAAACCCTCTATAGGACTATGAGAGCAATTGTTACATCCAAAGTTCTATCCTACTGCTGGCTCACTCCAAATGGTTTGCAGAGAGTAGCCATACAACATCAGATATATTATGTGAAACTGGATCTCAAGCTTCTATACAACATCAACTTTCAAAGTGGACAAAGACACTTTTAAGGAAACTTGAAAAGCAACAAAGCAATTCCCATTCATTAATTTTAAAAAAATGAAATAAAAAATTTGGATCCCGTAGAAAGATAATATTATACAGATCCATTACATCTTTTTAACACAGAAACCCACCTCACATCGGGCTACTAATCCAGTTTCTTGAAGTCGTGCCCAAATACTTTGAAGCCGACCTCCATGCTCAGGATGATAAGAATTATCCCCACAAATGCACTGGTGCTTTAACATCAGACTGTCATATACAATACCTAAGAAGAAAATAAGCTTTAGTCAATTGTACTACAGTATTTAAAAATTAAATATATATATATATAGCATGCACACATGCGCGCACGCGAATGCATACCTGTAGTAAATGTATGGTGTGATGTCACAGGACTTTCTTGTGGACTTCCTACAGGACTTAATGCTACAAGGGGGCTAGACAAAGTTCGTGATAATGGTCGGATCATATGGTGTCGAGGAGTAAACGCTGAACCTATACAAAAAATATAAATCCTTTGTCTGAAAATTAAAGTGCTAATACTAAAACCTTTTAGATGAATAAATATATATTTTTAAATAATATAATTATATCTGCATTTTACTGAGATGCACACTGTAAATTATGCATTGCATTTATTAAAAATAAAAGGTTCCCTTGTATTTTTAATAAATGGATTAATAAATGAATTTAAAAATAAATAAATTACCTCTAACAATTTAATAAAAATTCTTTTATAGCTAATTTACATATTTTTTGTTGTTGTTGTTGGGTTTTTTTGGCGCAAGAGCTACTTTGGCCATATTGCGCCTGTTCTTGTCGAGAGACACAGTAAGGATTAATAAAAAGGTTTATAGGAGCATAAATATATTAATCTGTTTTAGATAGTGGAAAAACTCAGGTAAATTGGAGTTGTCTACAATCATATGTCTAATTTGAAGAGGTTCATTTAAATTTGATAGGGATCGGAATGATGTGTTTCTGGCATACTGATAGTGAGTGCACTCTATAAGAATATGTTTTACGGTTAGCGTTGAATTACAGTGGAAGCACAGTGGTGGATTATTTCCTCGCAATAAATAGTGATGTGTAAGATGGGTATGACCTATACGTGCTCTGGCAAGCACAACCTCTTCATGTCTGTTTGAACGGAAACTAGATTTCCATAGCTGTGGATTCTGTTTTATATTTCGTAACTTGTTATTTACCTGATTATGCCAAATTTCTCACCATTTTTCATTGCAAATTCGGTGTATGATTGATTTGTAGTCTGTGTAAGGAATCCGGATGTGATTATTATCGGTGGGGTTTCTTGCTGCTTTATCTGCACTCTCATTTACTGGTATTCCAGTGTGCCCTGGAATCCAACAGAATGTGACAGTCTGCCTATTGTTATGAAATTCAGATATTTGAGTTCTTATTTGATTTATTAGTGGATGTGGAGAGCGAGAATTGCCTTGGAGGGCTGTCACTGCACTCAAGGAGTCTGTATAGATAATAGTCTTCGGAGTGAAAACATGAGCAAGTAAGGTCAAACCCATCTTAATGGCATAGAGTTCTGCAGTGAAAATGCTGCATTCTTGTGGTAATGAAACAGACACTGTTGATGTTGGTAGCACCACAGCAGCTCCCACAGCTGTGTCATTTTTAGAGCCATCAGTATAAATTTGCAAAGTGTCTGCATTTGCCAAAGAGTGAGCTGCATGTAGTTTCTGAATGGTTGGATTGTTCAGGGAGTGTTTTCCCCAACGTCGGAAATAGTCATCACATGAAGGTATACACACTTTCCATGGAGACTACAATTTCTCTGTCTTGATGTAAATTGGTCAACTGCATATTCCACTGCTGAATCAGTTCTCGTAGACTGATTCCTGTAGGTTTGTTTTCAAGAGGCTTATTTCTGAAAAGGTTTACCCATTGTGGATCATAGAGGTATGACCAGATAGGATGAGATGGAAGGCTATATATTTTAACTGATAATTGAGGCGCAGCATCTTTCTCCGAAGGTGGAGTGGAGGTTCATTGGCCTCTATATATAAGCTTTGCACCGGCGAAGTCCTGAACACCCCAAGAGCAATCCTGAGCGCACTATGTTGTGTTGTGTTGAGACAGGCTAACAGAGTCTTTCGGGCAGAGTCATAAACAGGAGCACCATAATCTAATCGAGATCTGATTAAGGCCCGGTATAGGTGGAGTAGAGTATAGCGATCAGCTCCCCATGTCATAGATGAGATGACTTTAAGTATATTCAGCTTTTTCATACAGACAGTTCGCGTTTGTAGTATGTGTTTCTGGAATGTCAGTTTAGTGTCAAGAGTTATGCCCAAGAATCGGATATTGCTGGTAATTGGTATCGGTTGTCTTTCCAGTGATAATTCAGGTTCTGGATGTAGTTGGCGTTTTTTACAAAAGTGAATGGCTGCAGTTTTGGTTGCTGATAGACGGTAACCATTACATGAAGTCCATGACACTATTTTGTTCATTGCAAGCTGCAAATTTCGTTCAATGGAACGCATATTCTGTGAATGGCAAGATCATCAGCATAAAGATAGATTTCTACGTTACTCAAGATGTTCTGCGCTAAATTGTTTATCCTAAGAGCAAAGAGGGTAGCACTGAGTACCGATCCCTGTGGTACACCTTCTCTTTGGATAAGAGCTTGCGAAACAGCATTACTATAACTCACTTGAAAAGTTCTATTTTTAAGGTAACTCTCTATGATCATTGAGAGTCGACCTCTGAGTCCTATAGCATATAGGTCTTGCAGAATACCATAGCGCCAGGTGGTGTCAAAGGCTTTTTCAATATCCAGGCACACCATGACAAGATGTTCTTTCCGAATAAAGGCGTTCAGTATGTTACACTCAGCTTTCACCATAAGGTCTAATGTGGATCGGTTTTTGCGAAAGCCGTATTGATTACTACTGATGACTGAGTGGGATTCTATGTACCATACAAGTCTATCGTGTACCATCTTTTCCAATGTCTTGCCCAAGCAGCTGGTAAGGGATATCGGTCTATAGTTGCAGGGATTCGTCTGATCTTTCCCAGGTTTGGGAAAAGCTAGCACTGTTGAATGACACCATGAGCGAGGATAATAGCTTTCGGAGAAGACCCGATTCAGAAAAAGCAATAGGGAATTTAGAGCCTTTTTGTCTAGGTGTTGTAACATGACGTAATAAAGACCATCAGGTCCTGATGCCCCATTTCTTGATTTGTTTAGAGCAACCTGCAGCTCCAACATTGTAAAGGGTTGATTATATGGGAGCGCTATTCTTGTACTGAAATTTAATTTGCTTTGCTCAGTCCTTCTTTTAAGTTGCTGAAAAGATGGTTCATATGCAGCTGTATCCGAGATATTGGCAAAGTTTTCTGCTAGAGCATTAGCTATTTCAACTGGAGATGATAAATCTTGTCTATTCCATCTCAGTATTGGAGAGGATGCTGGGAGAAATCTACCATTTAGTTTTTTTATTTTATTCCAGATTATTCTGCTGTTTGTGTTCTTCATTATAGTAGAGGCAAACTGGATCCAAGAATCTTTTTTTGCCTTTTTCCTTACGAATCACGCTTTTGCTTTCAGTTTTTTGAAATTTATAAGGTTCTCGGTAGTTGGGTGTTTATGAAACAGGTTCCATGCCCTGTTTTTCTCTTTTTTTGCAAGTTGCCATGCTTCACTCCACCAAATACTGGCATGTTTAAACGAACCAGTACACATTTTTGGTATGGCCTTGGTCGCGGCATTCAGAATCTGAGATGTGATGTGCTGTGTGGCATCATCAATGGATTGGAAATTGATAATTTCATCATTGAATGAGATACTGAGAGCAAATAACTTCCAATCGGCCTTGGAAAATTTCCATTTTAAGCGGGAATTATTTACCTGAGGGATTCTAGTTATTTGGAATTCGCAAATTATTGGAAAATGGTCACTGTTTAGCGGATTGTCCAGAATTGTCCAGTGGATGAGTGGATACAATGTTGGAGAGCTGATTGTCAAGTCTATAGCTGTAGTTGTTCTAGTAGAGAAATGGATGTAAGTATCAGCACCAGTATTCAACAGTGTTATATTGTGTTTGTCAAGCAGCGACTCCAGAACTTTACCTCGTCTGTCTGAATGTGGGGAGCCCCAGATCGGGTGGTGTACATTAAAATCTCCAAATAAACAAAATGGAGGAGGGATCTGTAGTAGAAGTACTTCTAGGTCATTCTTGATTAGACCAGGCTTCGAGCCCGTGACCACCAAATACGGAGGATGCGGTAAGGTCAGGGAGTGATCACCGCATATCCCTGGAGCAATATGGCCTTAGTTGCTAATGCTCCTAAAAACCAAATAACAAACAACCCCCAAAAGAGATATCATTTTGCCTAGAAATCAGAGTGTCACCAAAGATAAGCACAGGAACAGAAGAATCCTTTTTGCGAGATATAAGACAAGACAGTTTTAGAAGGATTGAAATCAACTAAGTTGTCTTTGCCCACTGGAGAATTATCTGGAGATCGGCATTTAAGGAATTGCTAGCAGATTTTCGAGAAGTTGGAGCTGATTGAGCAGAACAAGGTTTCTCAGAATGGAAAGTGGAATGCAATGTGCTATCATCGGCAAAACTATGGATAGGATTTCCAGTCAATGGAAGAAGGTCATTAATATACAAGAGGAAAAGAGTGGAGGAAAGAACTGAACCTTGGGGGACACCAGCATTAGTGGAGAAGTTAGAAGACAGAGAGCCATCTACCATCACCCTCAGTGAGCGATCAGAGAGAAAACTGGATAACCAATTACAAAAAACAGTTGGCAAACCATAAGGTGGAAGTTTAGAATACCTTTATGCAAACACGATTGAAAGCCTTTGAGATGTCAAGAGCAACAGCTTGTGTTTCCCCAAACTTTTCCATTGAATTTGTCCATAAATGGGTAACATAATCAGAATATCACCAGTGGATCGACACTGACGGAATCCATACTGGCAATCGTTGATCAGACGGAAGGTTTCTAGGTAGTTTAAGAGTTGGTGGTTAATTGATTTCTCCATTACTTTAGAAAGAGCAGAAGTAATTGCAATGGGACGATAATTGGATGGGAGGGATTTGTCATCCTTTTTTGGAACTGGCTGGATATGAGCAAATTTCCAAGCAGAAGGAAAAACACCTTTGGAAAGTGAAAAAAGGCGGCAAAGAACAGGAGTAAGTTCAGAAGCACAGGTTTTGAGAACAAGTGGAGAAATACCATCAGGACCTGGAGCTTTCTTAGCATCAAGATTTGTCAAAATTCTTCTGACATTCTTTTGACGGAAGACCACAGGAGGCATTGAATGGAGCGTGTTGGGAATTGTGGGAGATGTTTTACCAAGGTCATTAATATATGAGTTGGAAGAAAAATGGGATGCTAGCAGGTCAGCTTTATCCTTGGCTGAAGTGACAGCAGAACCATCTGGTTTCGACAGAGGTGGGAGCAGAGATGGGCAAAAGTTGTGGCCAATAGCTTTGGCAAGAGACCAGAATGCTCGGCTACCATTAGGGCAAGAAGCAAGTTTTCTACTCATTGCCTTTTCAAAATCTTATTTGACTGAGTTACGAAAGCTTGTAGTTCATGTCAGAAAGTATGTTGACTTAAGGCATGACTCATTTATGTTGAAAAATAAATGGGTTTTCACAACTTTTCTAAGTTCCTTCTATAAGAGGCAAGAGACATTTCAACCTCTCCACATATAAAAACTTTTATATTTATGCTATTTGTATAATCTATATTAGTAGTATGCATACACCCCGTTGGAGCTGAGCTGCTCAAAGTACCCACAAGCTGTGTCTGACCCTCAAAATGAGGTTTTACCTGGCCTGTGAAAGAATTTTTAAAATTACTGCCATTCGAATTAGACATCCTAGAGGGGAAAATGTGGAACTATAGTTTTGCACAACATCAATCTGCTTCAAGGATGTTCAGATTCAAACATGCAAACAATGTGGTATACACATACGACAGAGATGCAAATACTGCAAGAACATTTCTAGAAGTTTAAAAAGCAAAACTGTTTTTGCTTTAATTGATATTCATAATTAAATATAAATTTAACAAAACATTTTATTTTTAAGGTTAAATTAAATTAGCATTAGTAGAGGCATTTTGATGAAAGAAAGCAAGCTTATGCAGCATCAGCCAAAAAATAAAAAAAAAATAAATAAATAAAAAATAACCACTTCCACTTCACCCCTCTGTTCGTTCGAAATACCTGTCCAGCTGAGCCTTAAACTTATTTAGGCTATCAACTTCCACGAGAAGGGATGGAAGTCTGTTCCACCAACCAACCACCCGCTGGCTAAAGGCAAATTTCCGCACGTCTATCCTACATCTGTCTTTCCTCAATCTGAATTTATGCCCTCTCCAGTGACTATTCTGAGCAAGAGGAAGAATCCCATCAGCATTGAGCATGCTCAAACCATTCAAGGCTTTATACACCTCTATCAGATCACCTCGCTGGTGCCTAGTCTCCAGACACTGTAATTTGCAAAACTTAAGCCTTTCTTCGTAAGAGCACCCCTTTGTTCCATTCACTAATCTTGTTAAATTCTTCAGATTAGTTATGTGATTTCTGAGAAAAACAGCCATGTGGCTTTATTAGCTCTTATCAAGAAAAAACAGTGATATTTAACTAAACTTTTCTTTACCCACCCCAAAAAGTCTCAGTAAATTCCCAATTTCTGGCCTTTCAACATAAAAGATTGCCCATTACTAACCTGGGCTATGAGAAGGAAGGTTAAGAAATACTGATATATGTAGTGCTAGGCAAGGCAAGAATATTAACAAAATACTCTCACTACATTAGACGATATGGTTTAGAAAATATTTTATGCTTCTGAACCAATGCGTTTAACAAAAGTGCTGTGGTTAACATAGTGCCTTCCATTTAACAATAAAATTGCATCTATATTATGTCATTCAGAAACTATATTAATACCTTCACTAATTTGTAGAACATGACGAGCCATCAGATCACGTTGCTGCTGAAGGAATGCTTCACGCTCTTTCTGCTGCTTTGCAAGTTCAGAGAGTGGCTGTCCATCTTTCCCCCGTCCTTCTGTCAGATCAATAACTTCAGGGTGAGGGTTAGAATATACAGGTGGGATTATGTCTTTCATTTCTTGAGCAACAGCCGCTTCAGTCTCTTCCTCTAAATTCTCTACTTGATTCTTGCTATTTGCTCGTGTTAAGACTGTCTGCCGTATATGCTAAAAAGGAAAGTAAATGATACAAAACCAAATAGTGCTGCATTGTAAAAAGAAAAATTATATATATTTACAATATATGAAAGGCATATATATTTACAATATATGAAAGGCATATATATTTACAATATATGAAAGGCATATATATTTACAATATATGAAAGGCATTTGAACGGTTTCTGGCCTATCATATATTTAATTATTGAAAAATAAAATAAACATGATAATATTAAATTGAAAATATATGTGTAACCCAATTTTTTGAATTTTATTTTTGGGAAAGAGGGTTTAGAAAAGTCATGTCCATCAAAACAAATAATTTCACAAAAGAAGAGAGCTGTGTCATATTATCAGATAATTTTTTTTTGAAAGGTCTGTCTAAGAAACAAAGGTATGAGGATATGATGAAGACATTACACAATGATTTTTTGACATACAAGAATTGAGTTAGTTCAAAAGGGGTCATAGAGTCACCAAAGAATAACACAGGTCTGGATGACCTATGATTGTGCCACAGAAAACAGTGATCTGTTTGTGATCAGATTTTGCAAGGTCATATATAAGTACAGTCAGTCCTCATATAGCACGATAGTTGTGTTCCTAGAAACCCTCGTGCAATGTAAAATCATGCAATATAAACAACAAGCCCTATGGGAAAAATAGGGTTAGGTGCCGACCACCCAAGATTGAAAACACATTTGTAACCAAAACATTACCAAGTATAATAAATAATCGTAATAAAATACTTACGTATTTTATTATGACTATTACGTAATAAAATATTGCTAATGCTTTTGCTTCTATCGTAAGCAAACTAGTTTTTTGTTTGATTTTCTATCCAAACAGATGACAGCCGTTCCATCTCTTCCAATTCTTTGTGTCTTAATCTAATGGATTTTAATTACACTTTTGAGTTGTTCCTGCTATGAAAGTTGTTTTTATTTTCTCTGCATTCTTTCTAATTCTCGGCATTGCCTCATTTAGGCCTGTAGCACGTGCAATATCACATGGTCTTTCATTTCGCTCAAAGCGTTTCACAATTTCATATTTTTTCTCTATCGATAGAGGCGGACTGGCCATTAAGCCTTACTGGGGAAACCCCAGTGGGCTGGAGGCAGGTGTGATTTTGGCCATAAACCATAGTATGAGGTCATTATAAATTTTCCTGGGTAAGAATTTTTGACCCAGTCTGCCTCCGTTTATCGATATTGCTTTTCTTTTTCTCTCTGAATCTGCAGTGTCTTCACCAGGACGCTTCCTTTTCACACCTTTTAATATTTTACTCATTTTTAGGGAATAAAGCACAATTACAAAACGAGGAGGCACGCTTGATACACATAAACAAAGCTGCGTGCGTATAGAAACTGAATAAACAACACCGTAAAGGCAGAGACTATTAACACCTCACATTTTACTAAAGCACATTTCTAGGGGGGCTACTACCATAAAACAATAAAAACAATTTCCAGTTGCGTTTCTGCTAGTGGAATCTGTTATAAACTGGTAGTAAACTCAATCTAATTGCATTTGCGATTATACTGATAGCTGGAATTGTGTTGATTTTTACGTTATTATGATGATATCGTTCCCCTATTTATGGGGAATGATATCTTATATAACACAAACCGAATTCGCTTATGCATGATTCACCTTTGTGTTTACAAGAAATGGCAGTCGAACGCAGAATCACCCCAACCAAACGCAACACGATAGGAATGAAGAGAAGATTCTGAAAATGTATTTGTTTTTTATATCAGTGAAGGGGAAACAGAGGAGCGATTATGCTATTAGTTAAGATACACATAAAATCCAAGGAAGTGAAGCCAGTTGACATCGCTGGACAGTGCAGTGTCATGTCAGTTTGGTGTGACATAAGCATTGGGAGATCAAAATTGAGAGTAGGAGTGTGCTAAGGCCTAATGACGCTGATGAGTATAATAAGAAACTGTACAGGGAAATAGAGTGGGCCAGTACATCAGAGAGTCTTATAATAGGGGATTTCCCAGATATTGACTGGAATTTGTGAGTTGGTCACTCACACACTAGCAAGGCTTTTGTGGATTTATTTGATGATTGTTTTCTACGTCAGCATGTTCGGGAGGCAACTAGAGGGAGTAATACTCTTGATTTGATTATCAGTAGTGATTCTTCATGCATTAAGAATCTACACAAAAGGAAACACTAGGTGGCAGTGATCACAGTGTGCTGAAGTGGGATTTACTCAAAGAGGTAACTACCATCAGGGGTAAAGGGAAGGGTTATTGCTTTCGTAAAAGTGACTATGATGGTCTGAGACAGTATTTAAATTCTATACAGTGGGACCAACTGAAGATGTTACCAACAGCAAATTCAAAATGGAAAGCATTCAAAGAACTTATCTTGGAAGCTACTAGGCTTTACATACCAACTAAGAAATATTGTTCAAGGTTTAGGCCTAAATGGATGTCAGATGAACTAATGAGACATATGATAGAGAAGAAAAATGCATTGGATACATATAAATTAACACATGACACAGAAGCCTATGATAGATACAAGTTGATCTGTAACCAAGTTACAAAGGAGGTTAGGCAGGCAAAGGCAGATTGCCACCTCTCAGCCCATCTGCTCAATCTTTCCAGATCCTGTTGCAGCAGCATAGTGTCAGTAGTGTCCTTGACAACCCTGCCAACCTTTGTATCGTCTGCAAACTTGGACATTAAGCTTGATATACCATCATCAATATCATTTATAAATACAGAAAACAATAATGGACCCAACACTGAACCCTGAGGGACTCCACTAATAACATTAGTCCACGATGAGCAGGGTCCATTGATTACCACTCTGTCTTCTCCCCCTCAACCACCCCTTTATCCATAGCAACTCCTCATGTGTGAATGTAGATGCAAAATATTGATTTAGTTTGTTAGCTACATGAGCAGGATCATGAACAGTTGAACCATCGATATCAAGTGGACCAATCTGATTCATTCCCTTCCTTCTAGAGTTTACATAAGTAAAGAACTCCTTGCTGTTTTTCTTTGCATCCCTTGCCAAAGATTTCTCGTAATCTGCCTTCGCCTGCCTAACCTACTTTGTAACTTGGTTACAGATCAAGTTGTATCTATCATAGGCTTCTGTGTCACATGTTAATTTATATGTATCCCATGCATTTTTCTTCTCTGCCATATGTCTCATTAGTTCATCTGACATCCATTTAGGCCTGAACCTTGAACAATATTTCTTAGTTGGTATGTAAAGCCTAGTAGCTTCCAAGATAAGTTCTTTGAATGCTTCCCATTTTGAGTTTGCTGTTGGTAACATCATCAGTTGGTCTCACTGTATAGAATTTAAATACTGTCTCAGACCATTGTAGTTGCCTTTATGAAAGCAATAACCCTTCCCTTTACCCCTGATGCTAGTTACCTCCTTGAGTAAATCCCACTTCAGCACACTGTGATCACTGCCACCTAGTAGTTCATGTATCTGCAGATTCTTAATGCATGAAGAATCACTACTGATAATCAAATCAAGAGTATTGCTCCCTCTAGTTGCCTCCCGAACATGCTGATTTAGAAAACAATCATCCAATAAATCCACAAAATCCTTGCTAGTGTGTGAGTGACCAACCCACAAATTCCAGTCAATATCTGGGAAATTAAAATCCCCCATTATAAGACTCTCTGATTTACTGGCCCACTCTATTTCCCTGTACAGTTTCTTATTATACTCATCAGAGTCATTAGGCCTATAGCACACTCCTACTCTCAATTTTGATCTCCCAATGCTTATGTCACACCAAACGGACGCGATACTGCACTATCCAGCAATGTCGACTGGCTTCACCTCCTTGGATTTTATGTGTTTCTTAACTAATAGCATAACCCCTTCTCCCTTTCTATCCTGTCTATCCTTTCTGTAGACGTTGTACTCCCCAAATTCCAGTTCTGCATTGCTTATATCTGTGTGACACCACGTCTCTGATATCCCAACAATATCTGCCTTTGATACTTTGAGCAATACCTCAAATTTATTTACCAAACTCCTAGCACTGGTGTACATGCAAGTATACATGCACCTGTTCTTTTCTTAGCTACCCTAACACAATCCATGTGTTTACTTGTACCCCAATGACTCCCAGCAGTCTCTGAAATATCCTGCATATTATTTTCTAAGCTGCTGCTCATTCCAATAGAAGCAGTGCAAGAATCACTTTCACCTCTGCCAGTGGCTACTGTTAGTCTTTTAGTCCTTGTATCCCCCCAATCTAGCAGTTTTCCGACCCACCTAATACTGCCTCAATAGCATCAGCAAACATTCTTGCACCCTTTCTATTTAAGTGTATCCCATCCCTGTAGAAGCAGTCTCTCCTGTTAACAAGTAAAAGTGTCTAGAGACTAGGCACCAGCGAGGTGATCTGATAGAGGTGTATAAAGCCTTGAATGGTTTGAGCATGCTCAATTCTGATGAGATTCTTCCTCTTGCTCAAAATAATCACCTGAGAGGGCATAAATTCAAATTGAGGAAAGACAGATGTAGGACAGACGTGCGGAAATTTGTCTTTAGCCAGCGGGTAGTTGGTTGGTGGAAGAGACTTCCATCCCTTGTCGTGGAAGTTGATAGCGTAAATAAATTTAAGGCTCAGCTGGACAGGTATTTCGAAAGAACAGAGGGGTGAATTGGAAGTGGGGTTTTTTTTTTTTTTCTGGCTGATGCTGCATAAGCTTGCTTTCTTGCATCATATGCCTCTACTAATGCTAATGACCTCCCAAAATATTTACTATTCCTCCTAAATCACCCTGTATATAATTCATAACATAAGCTTCATCGCATAACTGATGCATAGTGTTATTACTACATTAGTTATATTTGTTTAGTGTAGTATTTTTTAATTATATTGAATGTGAACAAAAATTATGCCTCAGAGCAGAGTAGCAAAGCAAAAGGCTCAAGCTAGTGGGAGTGCCATGGCTCTGGGGAGAAATGGGGGGGGGGCAGTTGTCCTCTGAATCAGTCTTATGAAATGTACTGCTTGTTTGATGTCTGCAGAGCTATCAGGAATGGGACATGATATTGCCAAGGGGATAGTTTTGTGTGTGCTCAATGTAAAGAGTGCAAGAAAATTAGGCACCAACTCAATGTTGTTATGGGCTTTTATGAGAGCTTAAAGAATAGGGTGGATGCCCTCAAAGGAATTAAATTGGGGCCCATAAAACTCTCACCTGCTCATATCAATGCCCGAGCATGCACTTGATCATCAGGCAACACAGTGGCAACCCCCCAAGGCAGAATGCATTGTTCCCCAGGAGCTAGTTATTATTGGTGACTGTATTGTCAAGGATATGGGAAATATATTGCACAAAAAATAGGTGGAATAGGACCAGGATATGTGTGCCAGGAGTAAAAGTTGATGATGTCGTAGAGCAGATATCATCTTTTAAGTGCACAAAAGTTCTACACTTAGCAGAACATTTAGTAGTGTATTTAGTAGTGTTTTTGAGTGTATAGTACTCTTTTTCAAAATATAATCATTGCTTCTTATTAATTGAACATGACATCAGAAGTGTGAAGACTGAAAATAAATGTGTAAATTACAATACGCACTGTGCAGATTTTAATTTTATAGTTTTCATATCACATTTGTGGTACAAAGAAGTGTCCTGGCATGTCAAAAATGAAATTATCACAAATAGAAATGATATTTTGATATCATAAAGATTATACTATCTTTTTTAATAATATATGAAATGACATAAAGCTTGAAATAAAGTGACAAAATGATATTAAATTAAAAACAAAATATTGCATACCTGTTTTAACAAATTATGTTGCTGTTGTTCAAATAACTGCTTCTCTCTCAAAAACTGTTCATTCTGCTGTAAAGGTAAAATCATTCCTTGGGGTTGTAACATGGGATGGCCAAGTGGCAAAGGAGCAGACTGAGTCCTCCCTAGAGGGCGCTGTATGGTTCTACATATAAAGAAATGTCTTAATATTAACAGACAAATAATATAACTTACCCAGAATACCAAATAAGAAATTATTTAATTTATAAAGTTGTAATTTATAAAGTTTAATTTATAAAGTTGAATGTGGCAATTACAAAGAAATTCGCTTTGTTATTACATAAAAGCTATATGAGAGGAGGTATATCTTAGCTACATCTTAGAGAGGAGGAAGTATTGCTGAATATAATACTGGAGAGTGTATTACTCGGAACCTGACTAATATAACATTAGTCAGGTTCTAAGCCAACCAGGAGATCCCAGGATTAAATATTTACACTAACACAAATTACAGAAAAGTAGTGAGAAGATAAACACATGAATTTAGGATTTGTTGATCTTCAAAAGACCAAGTACCCAGAAATCCACTCATCCAAACTTTAGAAAAAAAAACATATGACATCAAAGGTAATCTTTTAAAGGGAACAAGAGTTTGTATAAAAATAGCAAGCTGGCTTTGATGGTTCAATAAAGCATTTAGAAATAGTTTAAAGTTGGAGTGAAGCAGGGCTGCAATTTATCACCACTTCTTTTTTTACAGTTTTCTTATAAAATTTAAAAGAATATAATTTACCAACAAAGTTTAGCATAAGAGATATACAAATTGGATCATTACTTTTTTTTTTTTTTTTTTGATTTGGTAGTTGTTGGCGCATCGGCTTCTGTGGCCATATTGCACCTCCCAAGGTTTTTGCAGTACTTTGATCCAAGCCCGAGGCGGGAATCGAACCCGCGACCTTTAGGTTGCCAGGTAGGTACTTTACCCACTCGACTAGCCCGGTCGGAGGATCATTACTGTATGCTGATGATACTGCTCTACTAAACGGCAGACTGAAAGATCTTTGAGTAAATTAGATAAAGGTTTTATTGTTTGACAATACAGCATAAAAAATTAGTTACACAAAAACACTAAAATTGTGAAACTGATATGGACAAAGGAAATTTAGTGTAGACTAAATAACTATAATTTATATCTTTATGTTATAAAGTTTCTATTTGAATTTATTGAGCTGAGAACTGGATAAGAAATAAAGGAGTTGATCAAAAATTATAAACTTTGTAACAATTCAAGTTTTAAAGAAAATAAATGAAAGTGGCAGATGAAAGTAATGGTAAGACCATGTTTAAAATTAGCAGGATGAAGGGGGAATGTAGAGAGGAAAAAGATAATGAGTCAAGTATAATCACAAAAAGTTGGCATTTGACTACTACACATGTTCTAACAAATATATAATCCATTAATGAGTGGGTTTCTGAAATATACATGTGACTCAAAGCAAATTTTAAGGAATTTAGAATTGAAAAATCTATCTAAAAAGTAAAAAAAAAAAAGGATGAAAGCTTCCTCAATGATTCATGTTGAGGGAAATTGACCATAATCTGTCACGCTGGTCCAGTGCAGGTTGGAAGATTGACAGTATTTAGCAATCAGGGGTTTGAACATTGGTCTAATCAAACAGTGTGTGCTACTGCACTCCTGACCACTTGGCAACGCAGGCCGTTCTATGTACACAGTACATAAAATCTATGTACATACATCCTTTTAAATTTTCTCAATTTTGACTTTATAGCCAAATGTTAGAGTGGAATTACTGTCAAAAATAAAATCAAAATTTTGATTTAATAAAACAGATAAGTATTCAAAAAAAAAAAAAAAAAAAAAAACCCATCATTATTTATTTTGTTTCTTTGCAGTAATATCCTTTACATTATGTATTATCTGGTTCAGTTTCATCAACTTCTGGTTCCAAATTCCAGAAAAGTTCCTGCCCTACAGTGATTTTTGAAATTATTGTAAATATAAAAATAGCTATTATTACATGTAAACACTGTTAATATATGACAGCACATTGCTGTAGAGGTTAAAGAGAAACTATGCATAAACAGATGTAATTTACTGATACTGAATTAAAAGTCATCAAATCATATATGCATGTTCATACTTCTTTGGTCCCTCATATGAAAAAAAAAAAAAAAAAAAATATATATATATATATATATATATATATATATATAGTGTGTGTGTGTGTGTGTGTGTGTTGAATTGAAAACAAACTGGCATACACCAAGTGTTCATTTTATAATGGCAGATTAAAGTAATGGTAAGATCATGTTTAAAATTAACAGAATGAAGAGAAAAAAAAAAAAGAAAAGATAATTCCTAAATTATCTTTTTAATGTATTGTACTGTATGCTTGTCAGGTGCACAAATATACTTAATATGTAAACGGAATGCTGGCTGAGAGCTTATGTCTCAGTACTTTCCTGAATTTAACAGATTATTTAGAAGATACATGGTTAGAATACCATGGTACTATCAACAGGTGTATAGCCAGGGCTGTGCAAATGGGGAGCATTAGATGCACCACACCAGGATCCCCAACTAGGAGCCCCAATTGAGGGAGCTGTCAAAGTCTCAACATAAATAAACAAGATCCCTTTATGTTAATCCCTTTTGCATCTGGGCCCCCCAAGTACCTTTGTATGGCCCTGTGTGTAGCTTCTGTAAATGTGCTTGCTATCAGATAAGCAAACTTGCAACATTGCAAAACCATAATAAAATGAATATCTGGCATTTCATATAATGTAAAAAATACTTAAATGTTTTTACTACGTTAAAGAATATGAATGTAATAAAAAAAATACATTCATATTCTTATAGGTGAAACGAAACAGAATACTTACGCAATATTATCTTGTTGAATTAGAAAGGAGGCTGCAACAACTCACCTGTGTAATCGAGCCTGGGCAACCTGGGCATCTGTAATAACACCTCCAGGTGGGTACATAGCAGGAACCATTCCAGATATACCTGCAGCAGAATTGGGTCCTTGTTCCAAGATCTTCATCTGATGATGAATGTAACTAGGACTTGTTGGTGGGGTAAATTCTCCATCAATAACTGAAAAAAAGTATTTTTTAAACAATTGTGCACATAGCACAGTAAAAACATAATAAAACAACTGATATTTAAAATGGATTATGATTAAATTCATTATAAAAATAATACAGTATAATGAATCTTTTGTTATTTGTTCAATGGGTAATTTGTTTTATTATCAACAAGCATCTTCTAATTTTTTTTCAAGTGAATAGTTTCAAATATTCATGGTTAATAATTCTGATTTTCATGACTGGGGCTGATTTTACTTAGAAGTACTTACTCAGCACTGCTAAGGAGAAATAGTTCAAGCTACTTCATCACATACTTTGATTTCAGGAAAGCTTTTGATACTATTCCACATGTAAGACTACTGTACACATTGGAGCAGTATAGCAATAAGGACAAGTTGCTGCTATGGATAAAGGGATGGTGAGTAGGAGAAGACAGAGAGTGGTAATCAATGGACACTGCTTTCCATGGACTAATGTAATTAGTGGAGTCCCCCCAGGGTTCACTGTTGGGGCCCATTGTTTTCTATATTTATCAGTGATATAGATGAAGGTATATCAGGCTCAATGTCCAAGTTTGCATATGATACAAAGGTTGGCAGGGTTGTTAATGACAGTATGCTACTGAAATAGGATCTAGAAAAGTTGGGCAGATGAGCTGAGAGATGGCAACTGAAGTTTAATATTGCCAAATGCAAAGTACTGCATATGAGTAGTACCAGAGAAATGTATCAACGGTGTGGTACTACACTCAGGGTAGTGTAGAATGTAAAAGACCTGAGGATAATTGTGCAGTCAGATATGAAGTTTTCTGAGTAGTGCAGACAGACTGCCGGAGCAGCTAATGGGGTCTTGTCAATGTTATACAGGAATTTTGCTAGCAGGGATAAGGAGGTGATTATTATTATTATTATTAGCTATATGGTGCAAGGAAGCCTGAGGCTTATGCAGCACCAGCCAAACAAAAAAAAAAAAAAAAATTACCGAATTACCCCAAAAGAGAGAGAGAGAGAGAGAGAGAGAGAGAGAGAGAGTCAAAAGGGAATCACCAAGAAAAAGAAGAATGATGATATCCAGCTCAGGACCCTGGGTTATTCCTTTGTAATGGTCAGGCCACACCTTGAGTATTGCATACAGATGTGGATGCCTCATTTTATGAAGGATGTAGAGCTGCTGGAATGAGTACAGAGAAGGATGAGACTGTGAAGGAAACAAATGGTTGCTCTTACCAAGAAAGTCTTAAGTTCTGCAAATTGCGGTGTCTGGAGATTAGGTACCTGTGAAGTGATCTGATTGAGGTGTACAAGGCATTGAATGGGCTGAGAAAGCTCAATGCCCTTGCTCAGATTATGCACCTGAGGGGGCATAAATTCAAATTGAGAAAAGACAGTTGTAGAATAGATGTGTGGAAATTTGCCTTTAGCCAGTGGGTCGTAGATTGTTGGAACAAACTTCCAACTGTCGCTCTAGAAGTTTATAGTCTAAATAAATTTAAGGAAGAGCTGGACAGGCTGCCCAGTCTTTTGAAGTGAATGGATGGGTGAAATGGGAAGTTTTTTTTTTTTTTTTTTTGGCTGGTGTATAATCTGTATACGCTTGATTTCTTGCATCGCACGACTCTACTAATGCTAATAATAATTTTAAAAAAATTGCCACAAACCAGAGGACAGTTAAAGCATCAGGATAAAACTACTATTTTCCACATTCAGTCAATATAGGGAAATTTTAAAGGTAAGTTATTCAATTTCAGGAAGAAGTAGCAGAGTGAGCATTTTTCATAAGCCAAAGAAAGGCTGTTTGTGTGTTTTTGCATCCTGAACAGGGGCAGCTTGTTGGTAGGCACTGCGGAATTGCAGCATCCCCAGTTTTTTAAATCTAAATATACAGTCAACGGAGTTATGAAATTTTGGGAAGAACAATGCAACGCAATGAATATTTTTTATTAACAGGTCCCGCATATCCTCCATTTCCAATAATCATTTCAAAAATAAACGAAAAAAACACGAAATCGTTTTCAACTTTGAAGTTTAACCATAGGTGGAACTGTCCGCTACGTAGTTCCACATTTTGGTCCCAGTGGTTGAGTCAATGATTAGTTGGCAGGTTGCCAATATGCATTTGTTAGAAATGATAAAATGAGTCAAAGGAGCGAGAAGTGTCAATTTTAACAGTGCACCAAACTTGAATGAAAAAGTTATTAATCTATTTTCAGCAAATAAAAACTGAAGAATGGATTTTATTTTTAAATAAAATTTCGAGATTACACAAGTCCGTTAATGGTAAGTGTCCAGTTAATATTTTGTAGTATTTTTAACTTGCTTATTATTATTATTAGCATCTATGTCTACATGTTTTATTGGTTTATATTGGTTATAAGACATGTCTACATGTCTTATAACCAATGCAATTTAATGAAACTTTAAGAAGCAGCACCCCCATACATCAGAGTCACGAGCCGCCACTGATCCTGAAGGCTTATTTTTGAAGGCTTGCTTCCTTAAAACTGTTATAAGGGCAAGATGGTAGTGAAGCTATCGCTGCTCTGAAGAAAACCAATATTTTGGAACACACTTATCATAAAGAGTCTTTATGTCACATATAAAGATAACTTCATGTTGATCTCTCTCTATCTCTAAAAGAATAAAGCACATAGGATCTGAGCACACAAAAGTTCAAAGCAATCATAAAAGTTATTAATAATCCAAACTCAGTTCTGAAAAGTTCAAGAGTAGGAAACTTACCTCCTACACTGATGACATGATAAATCTTCTCCACCATAAGGAATACACCTCAACTGATTTCCCCTTTCATTTTTGATAAAAATATTACAATAATTCTGAATAATCTTGGTATCAGCAAAGCTCCACATCCCAATGACACTTTTCTATTGTTCTTAAAAACCTATGTTACAGAATTAATTCCTGTCTGATGTAACCTTTTTTAATGAAAAGATGAAATTGAAAAGGCAACACCAGTGAAAATACTTTCCATAGGGAAAAGGTGTATGTTAACATTACTGCTATTGTACACAGCTCAGAAAGACTGAACCAAACATCATATGGACACAAATATATATATATATATTTTTTCCCCAATAAAATTTAATTATATTTGTTTTACAAGTGCATTGATGATGTTTTTAGACTAAACTGATAACAGAGTAAACTTTCCAACTGACATAAAAAAGTAGTATTTTACAAAGTAAAAATATTTATTGGTACCAGCACAGTTTGGTGGGGGGGGGGGGTGAATACTGATTCTGGTAATTTCTGAGTATATGCCCATGCACGGTACTATGTACTATAGGTTTTGATACCTTTCGTGTTTGGGGTTTTCATAAAAAAAAAAAAAAAAAAAAAATGTGAATAAGAAAAAGTTGCTAGTCACCCCTGCCCTACTCCATACATATAGGCATCAATTCAAACAAAGAACTCTTATTTCTGGTTTCAAATTGTTAATTTAAATTTACACAACAAAAAATAATGCACCAAAGGAAATAAGAGTAAGATAATGCATGCTACCTGGTAATGCTGGATAAAATGGCATAGATGAATGCAGCATCTGAGAAGTCAAAGGCATTCCCAAACGAGCAGCAGCTATGGCACGCACCTGTGCTTCCGTGACCACACTTAAACCTTTTCCATCCTATAAGATAAAACATAGAAAAATATTTATAATGTTATATTCTTAATGCATCATTAACTGCCAAGAAAAATATAGCTCTCACTTTACTATGTATGTCTATACGTCTATGTATGAAATTCTTACCAGAATTTTAAGAACCCTCTTCTGAAACCAGAGATCTCTAAAGCTTTAAAGCATTTAGAAAAAATTATGGCATGCTCCCAAATACAAGTGGGAAGATGACATTAAAGAGCAGATAATCAACAGCAGAGTCATTTAAAATCAGCAAGTCATGCTGTTGTATCATGTGTTTCACCTGAAATATTTAAATAACATGCAGCACACTATAAGTACAACCCATCTTAATGCTTTGGATAGCCAATTTGTAAAGAATATTATTGTGCAATACACAGTTTATATATTGTACAAGATTCATTACTTAAAATATTCTAAAGGTGGGAAAAACAGGAGTGAAACTCCTGTTTTTCCCACCAACTGACACTGTTGCTTAACATTGACAAATTTGGTAGCTTGCATTTGCAATGTTAAACTTCAGTTGCCACTTCTCAGCCCATCTGCCTAATTTTTCTAGAGCTTGTGGCAATGAATATTCTGATTACTGTCACTAACAACCTTGCCAACTTACTGCAAGTTATTGGTATGAATAAAAGAGTAGTTGAGCTGAGAAAATAGACAGTGGTTATCAATAAGCACTGCTCTTCTTGGAATACTGTTATCAGCAGAATCCCCTAAGATTCAGTGCTGAGCCCATTATTGTTTTCAATATTTTTAATGATAAAGGCATATCAGGCTTAATGTATAAGTTTACAGATGATACAAAGGCTAGAAGAGGGATTAATGATAGTAATCAGGGTATGCTACTGCCATAAAGGTCAATACAGGTCAACGTTAAGAAAGAAAAAACCTGGGAGTAATTGTGCAGTCAGACACAAAGTTCTCTGTGCAGTGCAGTGCAGATGGCTACTAGGTCATGGGATTTTGTCAATGATATATATATGAATTTTGCCAGCAGGGATAAGGAGGTGATTATCCCATTGTATAAGACAACTGTTAGACCACATCTGAAGTACTTCATACAGGTCTGGAAGCTTCATTTTAGGAAGATATGGACCTGCTGGAATGGGTACAGAGAAGAGCAACAAGATTAGCAGGGGGAACAAATGGGTACAGAGAAGAGCAACAAGATTAGCGGGGAGAACAAATGGGTACCCTTCATGATTTCCTTACCAATGAAATTAGACTGACTGGTCTTTAGTTTCCCATTTCACCCTCAGAACTGCCACTATGTATTGCCAATAGATTGACACTCTTCTCCTGTGTCCAATTATGCCTTCTAATTAATCTTAATGGTTCAGTGCATATTTCCATCACCTCCCTCAAAATTATTCAATAATTAAGCAAATATGCATTAAGCAGGTAGTGCTTTGATGCAAATATGCATCAAACATGAACCACTATCACCAGAAACCAAGTAATTCAGCCACAGTGAGAAGGAAGTCCAAAAAGTCTCTACCCTTCCAACTCTAAAAGAGATTTTAGGTTTGTGACTGTTGAACCTAGTGTGTGAAGGACAGAGATCATAGAGGCAGATAACACATTAAAAAAGAAACTAAACAGAGGCAAAAAAAAAAAAAACCAGAGGGGGAAAGGCAGCTCCAATGACACTCTTTTCTCTGGGGCCTATACTGGCTCTTAATGCCTCTGCCTACTACTTTAAGTAAAAACCACAGGACTGAGAACTGAGTTCTCTTTAGAGAACTCAGTTCTATGGGATGGAAGGGGAAGGATTTGCCCATACTCTGCTGAAGAAGGGTTGAAAATATTGTTTTCCCCACTGTTTTAAATACGCTTTTCTGATTGCCTTTCACCCCTCTTATTAAAAATGGACAGTGATACTTATATTAATAGAGACTGGTTCTACAAACATATGACAAATCCAAACTATACTGAGGGTTAAAGGGAATATCCACTTGCTATTGGGTATAGCTACCCAATAGCAAGGGATACCTCTTTAACCCTCAGAATAGTGTGGATTTGCCACAACATTGACTCAACAAGGTGTTGAAAGCATGCTATAAGGATACTGGTCCACATTGACTCAACTGCTTCCTACAGTCATTTCAAATTGGATGGTTACAAACAGTGGCAAAAATATAAATTCTAGTCCTCCCCCACCCACAGTGGTAGACCTGGTGGTATGGTAGTTTCAACAATGGTTTCAGATCTCTTTTCTGAAAAGCTCATTCTATCTTGTCCTACAGGTGCTCAACTCGATTGAGATATGATGAATGTTGGAGGAATCCATTTGCAAATGGTTGGAAACAGTTTACAGATAACCTGTGGCATCCAAATGTTGCTCCAATGGTTTCAAGGGTTATAGTGCACACCATTACCCTGTCACCACTATCTTGCATTACCAACACTTGGCAGGATGGGTCCATGGACTCATGCAGTTTTGACAGCATTCTGGTCTTCCCATCAGAATCAAACAGCAGGAACCAGTACTCATCAAATCAGAATGTTTTTCTAATCCTCCACGGTAACAATATCTTTTTGTGTTGACAGGAGTGTAACCCAGTTCAGTCATTGGCTGTAACACTATCTATGACCAGGTACTGACCACTCACTGTAGATAATGGTAGATGGCTCTGTCTTCTAACTCCTCCACTAATGCTGGTGTTCCACAAGGTTCAATTCTTTCTCCCACTCTTTTTTCTCTTGTATATTAATTAGCTTCTTCCTTTAGTCGGAAACCCAACCCACAGTTTTATCGATAAGAGCACATTGCATTCCACCTTCCAGTTTAAGAAACTTTGCCCTGTACAAACAGCTTCAAACTTCTCAAATATCCACTACCAATATCCTACCAATTGTACTACCAAAATTACAAAATGTAATTTTTACATTATACTCACTTTCAAAAATATCTGTATTGTTTATGTGATTACTGGTTCGTATTATTATTTATTCATGTTCCTATTTTTATGAGATGACTGCAATTGTAAAAACAATACTGTTTATTAATGTATTAAATATTATTCGTATTTAAAATTTTTTCTCAGTATAATATAAAATTATTTCTTAGTTAATTTAAATTTGAAAAAATAAAAAAATCAAAAAAAATTACTATTACAAAAACACCCCATATAAGTTTTGCACAGGATCTCAGGGCCTGCAAGTAATTCTTGAACAGGGTCCCACAAATTTTACGGCTGGCCCTGGGTTGCAGTTTATACATATCTGCATACCTGATTTATATTGCATGATACAAATATGTGATGATATTAATGAAGTGATGCTCCATTTCATGAAAACAATAGTTATACTAAATAAAGCAGTCACTGTGAGTATAAATCAGTGGTTTTCAACTGGGGTGCCACAACAACAACATTCCAGGTGTGCCACGTAATTTGGGTTTAAGTTACTTAAACTTATTATTTTTTAATTTATGTTTTTCATTATAAAAAGGTGTACAGTATCTTTTAAATTTGTGGTGATCTATAACTGATGTTTACTTAGTACCTCTATATAAAGAATAAAATTATTATATATTGTATATACTGTATATATAATTTGTATTGTGAAATGTAATTTTTATAATTATATTATTGTAATAAATATCACATAACATATACATTTTTTAATATTATATATATATATATATATATATATATATATATATATATATACACACACACACACACACACACACACACACATACACACACGGAGAGAGAATCGGATCTAACACACAGAAATTTGAGTATGGGTGCCACAAAATAAAATAAATTACTTAGGGATACTGTTATTAAAAGAAGGTTGAAAACCATTGGTATAAATGTTTACAATTCAGAGATTTATTCTTAGTCTTTTTGGTTATAAGCAATAATAGTTTTAATTGCCGCACAGTATGAATTATGAAAGGCAACCTTTTCTTCAGAATAATTTGACGATATTTTATTGGAAAAGAGTTGTCCAAAATCTTTTATTAAAATAAATTTCAGATATTATTATTATTAGCCATATGGTGCAAGGAAGCTTATGCTGCACCAGCCAAAAAAAATTCCCCAGTTACCCTGTGAGTGAGAGAGAGACAGACAGTCAGAAACAGAAAGGAATCACCAAGAAAGAGAAGAATGATGGTATCCAGCTCAGGACCCTAAAACTGTTGTCAATTTTTTTACAAGCCATACGAAAATTCTGCATGATGCTGTCAGTCAGTTTTTTTTTTTTTTTTTTTAAACAGCCGGTTATTTGTTTAAAGAGATAAATTCTGTCATAATACTGTTTAAGGGAGTTTAATTGCTTCATTAACAGGCTACCGGCTTTAGCGTTCTTGCGAGCTTATCATGTTAAAGCCTCTCGGTACACAAATAAATCGCATACCCCCCGCAGAGCTTGGCAGAGTGAGGAGCTCATTCCCTTCTCTCTCTCATCCCTCCTCGTGCAGCCAGTTTACTGACCGTCAACAATACACTAAGTCACGTGTCCTCCGAACATAGCTCGTGATCTACGATGTCCCGCTAAGCCAGCACCAGCAGAAGTTGCAAAGGAAGAAAAAACTATGGGTTGCTACGCAACGGCTGCGATGCAACAAGAACGTTTTGGCTCCTTTCTTTTCCAGAACTTTCACTAGGTGGCTAGTCGTGAAACCCACGCAATGAACTATAATTGAACTACACTAAAGGTCAAACACATACACGTGCACCGATGCATTAACACTCTTGTTTAGGACGACATGAATTGTCAGCACGTCTCTGAATTATTCCCGAAGAATAAATTGAAACGAGTGATAATTAGAATAATCATTAAGCCTTGTTTACACTGGTTTAGCATATAGACAAGTAGCTGGAGCGAACAACCAGCTTTTAGTAAAACACTACCCGTTTAATAGTAAGTAGAGAACTGGATTCCAGTCCAATGAATAGAAAGACGTGCTATTCACTCGCTTGCTTACTTCTCCCAACCACGCAATTTCTGTCTACTAATCTCGTGTGAACATTCATTCTCACAGCATTTCCAATTCAGTGCCTCATATAACTAGTTGATTTTGCGGGAGTCGAAAAAAACATGTCCATAAACACCAAAGTTTATGGGATGTAGTTATTTTACTGTATCCAAACAACTAAACCCGAGCTGTGGCTTTATGACTGTCAGAGCGTCGAATTGAAGGAGCGGTTAGGCTCGAGGCGTCAAATATTTGTGGTGACATTCCACAAGCACATTTATTCTTGAGGTTCTTCTGAATACAGTTCTTTAAGAAAAAAATAGAACTTCTTCATAATTCATAATTAACAAATTTACGCAGATGCCCATTTAAACAGCTAGAATTCTGAGTAGACGTTTTTTTTTTTTTTTTGTTTATTGCATTAGTGCGGAATGTAATACTGTACTGGATTTCGTAGAGAATTAACAAACAGATGGTAGGTAAGCCTATTTGGAATTACTTTGCCCCTAATGAAGATTTGTTACATCCCATTTTAGAGAGAAGATAACTTTGGGATTCTCGCACCCACTGCACCGCCCTAGTCAACCTATATATATAAAAATATTGGTGCTTAAAATTTCGATAAAAATTCACGAATTATACGAACCTTCAATAAGCCTTGCTAATCAAGAAAAGTATTCTAAAATTCAATATCCTAAAATGCTGGATTTAATGTGCGTGTGTGTTATTTATGAGATTTTTTCTGTATAAATGTGGTTTTCGTGATTGGGTATATCTACTGGCCTATCTTGCGACTTGCTGCAAAGACAGAACTTGGTATTCAAACTCCTTAAAAAAAAAAAAAATCTCGCCGAGAATCGGAAACTAAGAAAACACGCGTAATTCTTAGTTTTGCCAAAATTTCATTTATCAAAAGCTCGAACTGATTTCAAGATGCCAAGGTAATGCACGGCCCATGTTTGAATCACCATGGGCCGTTCATTCCCATAGAATTTATTAATGAAAAATTTTCGACATAAATATTCCTTTTTAAAAAGCACCGCCTAACTAAGCATTTCTAGAATTTGATGACAACGAGATTTATAGCTGACACTGCACACTTAGAGTCCACATTGTACTTGAACATCTTTTTCTTTGTCTCTTTTCTCCATTTATCCTTTTTAACTATTCTTTTTTATACAGAAATTAATGCCCAGCTTAACTCCGTGAAAGTTGTGTAGGGCAGAGCCAACCTACAGACGGGAGGAGCTCCAAATTATGAATAAAACGTATACTTATGACTATTACAAACTCCAGTTACAGATTTCATTCTTAGAAACAATCTTATTTTCTCCTTTCAAAATCATTCCTTACATCATTCAGAATCATGAATATGCAAATAGCAAAACCCCGAACCCAGAATGCAAGGCAGGCACTAAGATTTATTTCTTGGGAAAAAACACAACTTTCCATCCAATGAAAACGAACCTAACTTGCTCCACACCCATAGGGGAAAACCAGGAAGTCTGTGATATACCCAGTTCTTAGATACTGCTCCAATCTCAGTGTTACCACCCTCCTTACACAACGACATTCAAACAGGTAAGGAAAATCCCAAGCAGAACTAGAAAAACAAAAAGAAGGGGGAAAAAAGTACTAAAGAAGTCATTAACTTTTCAGTTTTCAAATAAAACCATTCCAGACCAGTTACCCACATGAGTACTTAACAGGAAGTGGCCATCAAGGTCATAAGTTTTAATGAATGTGTCACTTTTACTTGAAAGGTCCGTATATAATCCTGAAGGGGTGTAACTACGGTTGAGATCATATTTTCCGAGAAATAATCATGAATAATTCAATAATAAATGCAATAAAAAGGTCGAACTACGAAGAGACTAAAATGATAAGCGTTCAAGTGCGGTGGAATGTCGGTTATCCGACTTAACCAATTACGTTGGCAATCGAAATTAATGGAAATTTTTGATTTCCCACTTCATATCATACTCAATCGATGTCAGTTTTGTAATTGATGCATTAATGTTTCGTCGACACTTCCCCAACACGAATAACAGACAAGTGAAAGGCTTTGCTGAGCGTCGTTTTAAAAGAAATAAATAAACAAATAAAAAGCTTTACAAAGAATATAAGAAGCGAATATAAGCCTAGCCATGTTTGTTCCTAACATTAAATGTATCAGACTAAGTCAAGTTCCCACAAGAGTAAAATTTCTCATTTATGTGTAGTTTCTCATCGGGTAATCGGCTCCTACCTATAAGACAATATTGTACAAGGTAATATTATAATAAACATACCTTTGTCGCCTTACCGAACATGACAGAGCAATCCGGCTTGCCGAAACTGACCAGTCCGCAGTCGCGGAACATTTTTGGGCCACCAACCACGATCTTGATCCCAAACGTGACTTTGAAATAGTAGACCACTCACGACACTTTCGCCACCGCCTATGGCTAGAGTCACTTAACATATTAAACAATCCAAAGGCAATAAACCGCCACAAAGGCATACGTCTACGCCCCCATCCTAGAGACAACCAGAGGCGGATTTAACGGCGGGCGCACCGGGCCCTGACTTCTGAAGGGCCCATGCAAAACCACAACAAATTAGTTGAACATATTAGTTCAAAACTTTGTGATTATTATTATGCTATTATTAATTATATTATACATATATTATATTCAAATTTTATTGGAAATAAAACATTAACAGTACATAATATTTTTTATTTATTAAAAAAAAAATGGTTAACATGTATTTTTATTTTCCCTGTCTGTCTCCTTTTTTTAAGAGACCCAATATTTTCTTCTGCGCCCGGGCCCTCAACCGACCTTAATCCGCTCCTGGAGACAATCGTTTTAATGCTAGATGATCAGTGGAGTAAAAACAGCGCACGTCCGTGCAACAACAATATCACATGAATAACGTGCCTCCCTCAGCTCATTGCACTTATTCGTTGTATTTGTACTTGAATTTGTTAGTCTCGAAAGCTACTGCCTGTTACTTATTAGTATATTTTATCATTAAACTGGGTTATAATTATACGTAACTATTTTCATACCTTTTTTCTTTTTTCCTTCTTCAAAGAAGCCCACCAGGGAAAACTCGTTACATTTTCGTCATCAATGCTATAAAATTATTTTCTTTCATTGAATTTAAGAAAAAGAAGGATGCCTTAGGAGAAGTTTAAGTGGTTAGCGAACAGGGCGCTTGATTATACTAAATGATCTCCTTTTTGTCATTAGAAAAAAAAAAAAAAACAAAACAAAAAAAACTGGCTTATATAAAAGACATTTTGAGCGGACGCGTTGTCATGATGAAGAATTCACTCAGCTGAGTATTCTGCTCTTTACTGAGGTATCGATGCTACTTCACCGATGCAGTGGTAGGATCATTGCACGAATCGCCTCAAATTTCCATCTGTATATATTTTCCAACTGGAAATAAGCAAATATTTAGATCTCTGTATCTTGTGAATTCCTCTGACCGTGTGGTCGTCCCGGAGTATAAACAGGAAATTAATTAATCTCAATAGATAAAGACTGGTTCAAGCCTCTTTTAAGGGCTTCAATTTATCACTAGTGTTAATGCGGTGAGTGCTGTTATTTGTTGAAAGGATTTTGTCTCGTTTACTTACTGAGCTTGAGCAGTAGGCATAAAAATCCTTTCACTTTATATCTATATAATTATATAGATAGAATTCGAATCAAAGGGCTAAAGCAGTGATTCGAGGAACCATAAGATTTAATCATCATGCAGCGGGTAAAAAAAAAAAAAACCACATTATTTTTGATCATAAGAGGGAACTGTAGTCCCTTAAGAGCATCCTGGGACCACACTTGTATATACATATTATTTAGGGGCTCATAGCTGGTGAGTACGGACTTGGCACACCCAGGGTCCTGAGCTAGATATCATTCTTCTTCTTCTTCTTCTCTCTCTCTCTCTCTCTCTCTCTCTCTCTCACACTAAACGGTAACTCAGAAATTTGTTTTTGGTTGGTGCAGAAAAAGCCTCAGGCTTCATTGCACCATATGGATAATAATACTGTAATAACAATAATTTCAGTATTTTTTTCCTACGTGAAAAGTGAAGATTCAGAGGTCGGAGATGTACGCATAAGTAAGAATAGAAAAAATAAACCAACTTCCGGATAATCTGGGAAAATAAAATATATACATTTATTAACCCCCACTCAAATTTTTGCTTATGCCCCTGATATAGTAATTACACAAACAAGCATGTCTTTTATAATTTTAGATAATTTTATGTGTTTTCTATACCTGGCATCTAAGCATAATTAAGACTTTATCGTACGATTTTTTCTCCCCCCACTTTTAATTTCCTATTCGCTTAATTATACAGTATTTAATAAATCTATGAAAGCATATTATGACAGACAGCTGTGCACAAAATAACTACAGTATTAATTAACCTGAAATATTTCATGTAGCGGCATCGACAAATGCTTATTGCGCCCCCTGTCTTTTCCATACAATCAAGAGATCGCCATGATGCAATTTTTACTTCCTCATACATCAGATTTAATCTCACACTGATGCAACTACGACATAATCTTGCAACATTTCGCCATAAACAATAATACTTAAATTAGATACTGATAAAACTCAAACTTAATCACACATTAAATATAATTACACAGAAAAAAAGAAGTAAAAACTTTTATTATTTATTGCATAAATGATTTCATATAAATCAAGACACTTTTTTTCAACTTACAATAATAATAAATAATAATAAAAAAATCACTTGTTTACAAATCAACTCCGAACACCACGCCGAACGCGTAACATCAAGATAAGAAACAAAGCCTAACCAATACTCACGGCTGTGGTGGTGGGTACTGGTGGCCTCCCGAGGGAAATGTTTGGCATGGAAGGAGATGAGTACAAGGCCATATCATTTCCTTGGCTCGTAGGATTCAACGGTGAGGCGATAGGTTCCTACAAAAAAAATAGTAAAAGCGGTTGAGAAAAGTTTAAAACATCTTTGAACAAAGAAAACTAAAAATACTGGAAATTTCAAAAATCAACAAAACGAAAATCATCCTGAAAAATAAAGTTTCAGGAGGGGAAAAAAAAAAAAAAAAAAAAAACTATATTTCATTTATTATGCAAGATGTTTCAAAATTGCAAGAACAAACGTAGAAGCACATTCTATATCTAAAAATAAGCAAAATAAAATTTTCGATAAGCATGTCACGCGTTGCCAAGATACTAACAAACTAAAAAATAAATTACAAAACATACGTATCAACGCCAATACGAACAGTGCTGTCCTACTATAAGAATTACACTGAGAGGACAGAATTATGGGATACCTGGTTCCTGGGTTTGTTTGATTTTTAGGAGCATTAGCAACTAAGGCCATATTGCTCCAGTAAATGCAGTGGTCATTATCTGACCTTTCCGCATCCTCCGTATTTGGTGGTGACGGGCTCGAACCCCGGTCTAATCAAGAAGCGTGTGCTACGCACTGCTGCTTCTTTCCACCTGGCTACAGAGGCGCCCTTGGTTCCTGGGCAACGCGATGCTGTCACCCCTCTCGCTAGTGGAAGAACCCACGGCTTGGCAGGTATTAGTACACTGCATTCAGGTAGATAGTAATTCGATGTCAGTATGGATAAACGTCGTGAGTTAACTGACTTTGAAAGAGGGATGATAGTGGGTGCCCGACACATGGGCCACTATCGCGGAGGTGATACAGTGCACTAACCCGTTCGACAGTATCAAGAGTGTATCGAGAATGCGCCATTTCCGGAATAACATCATAACATCTCATCGAGGGCGCTGTAGACTGAGAAAGGTGGTGGATGAAATGTGGCCATCGACGTCTGTCTCGCTTTGTTTCAATCAACCGGACAGTGGCACAAATCACCGCCAACTTCAACGAGGGAGGTGCCAGAAACGTCTCCACCAAGACCATCAGGCGATCATTAGCTGAAATAGGTTATGGGAGCAGCCGACCCATCAGAGTCCCATTGCTAACATTACAACACACGACCCTATGCCTCAACTGGGCAAAAGAACATCGGCACTGGAGACCTTGGATGAGTGGAGACGGGTTTCCTGGTCCGACGAGTCCCATTTCCAGTTATTTCAAGAGAACGGGAGGGATGCGTATCTCGCGGAAACCGCACGAAACTATGCATCCGTCTTATCAACAAGGAACCGTTCAGACAGGTGGACGGTCGGTAATGGTCTGGGGTACGTTCAACTGGCACACATTGGGACCTCTAATACGTATCTCTGAATGGTCCAGGTTACATGTCCATCCTTGCAGACCATCTGCATCCTTTCATAGTCATCGTGCACCTACTGGCAATAGACTCTTCCAGCAGGACAATGTGCCTCCCCACAGAGCCGTGGTGACTAGAATATGGTTCGAAGAACATTCCGTAGATTTTACCACCATGGAATGGCCACCCCGTTCGCTGAACGTGAACCCTGTGGAGCATCTTTGGAATGCTGTGGTAAGGTCCGTTCGAGCTTTCGATCCTCCACCCAGGAATGCGACGGAATTATGGTCAACGGTACAGCAAGCATGGATGGAAATACCTGTGGAATGCTTCTGTGAACTAGTGGACTGAATGTCTCGTCGTGTGACTGCCCTTATCCAGGCGAAAGGTAGGCCTACCCGTTACTAAGTAAGTATCCCATGATTTCTGTTTACTCAGTGTATACCAATTACTCAACTCTGAGTAACCAGTGTGGTAGAGTATATATCAGCTGTGTCAATGTGGCTGTTATTTCAGTTTCAGGTTCCAAACGACTGACTTGTTCACAGAGCAGCATTTGTTAAACTCATATTATGGGTCACACTACAAATCTGTTTACTTTTTCCTAGTTACCTGATATAATTTTAATTTATGGAAGATTCATAAGGATTCCGTAGCCAATTTTTGCAGATACTCAAAAAATTTTCCAATTTGACGAGTACCAAACTGTAAAACATTTGCTGCTGTGGAGAGCTGGAATGCCGAAAACGGGTATGCCGAAACCATTACAAGTAAACGCTGATAGCAGGAAATTTCAGGCGCAATATGGCCAAAGTTGCTGATGGGCCTAAAACACCACGGGAAATTTCGAGGACCCCATGTGTTGAAGAATGAATACTTCGTGTTGTACGAGTAGAGTATTTGTTTTTCAACATTTGCAGAACGAATATCTCGTAATGTACAATTATCTCCTACCACACGTACCAGGTTGTAAGGTCAGCTGCAAGTATATGGATGGCATTACATGAACAGCAACTGAATCTATTTCACAGTACACCTCTACAAGCATTGTTACCAAAAGATATGAATAAGAAGTACAATAGATGGATAAGTTGGAACGGCACTCTATAATGGCCATCGCGATCATCCGATATCATACCCCCTTAGATTACTATTGTGTGGAGTCACAGTTTATTCTATGCAAGTCGAAATGAGAATTTGTATTTTGTAAACCATTAATAATATCAATACCGTATAGTCGTCGGCATTTTGGAGCCATTTTAGAACAGACTTCAATCGGGAGAATCCCACAAAAAGTATCCCTCCACACACTGATTTTTTTCTTCAACGGCTTGGAGATGATTTTTTGAAATTGAATGAAAAACTTTCCTCGTACCATTTGAACTGCATAGACGTGCTTCTTTTTCTATTAATAAATTCAAAATGAAACTCATTACTTCAAATTACTGGAGCCCACCATTCGACACTCAAACTTTAATTTTACCCACACACACACACACACACCTTGCCAGGCGTGGTTCGACTTTCTTGAATTTCGAAACAGCTTTTTCCGTGTATCATGTCTACTGCAATAAGTCGACGCCGAAAACCATGGATAGTAACAACGCCTTTTCCAAATGCCTATGACTATTCTTGACCCAACGGCTACTAAGCTGTTCGACGTTGTCCTAAAAACTCGCCGTTTGCACTTTTTTTTGGAGATATTTTGTACTAAATATCTTGATACACCTACACAAAGAACTAGCTGAACTTGGATTTCCAACTTTTAATAAAGTAGCAACTTCAAGGTGTTTTTTTATGTAACAAAAAACTTTTCCACCCACTACAGCTTAAGAATCACCTCAAACCTTCGCACGGAATGCTATATTCCTAAACGTACACAATTTTTTTCGGAACGACATAAGAGCACTGCTATTATACATAATTCAGTTACAAACCGATGGGTATTTAACTATACAATAATCATTTGATCAATTCATTTTCGGTATGTTTTTCAACAGCACAAATCTAAAAGATACTGGGTGCTCCATATTTATGCACACTACCGTTTATATCATCACTGCACTTTTGTGGGTGTGGTCATCTGAAAGTTCGCTCCCATTGGATTTATATACACATCCAAACGTCTCTGCCATTCCTGAAAACACTGCTGGAAATTATTTTCTGGAAGTCGTTTAGTGGTCTCTCTCCCTCTCCGTCTTCATAGCATAAATTTCATGCTCTCCTCCCCAACTGCCAAGCTATCACTATGTCAACAGCTTTCGAAGACGGTCGTCACAATTCCCGTTTCCAAAGACAGCAACCTTCCCTACATCTTCTTATGCTATAAACATCACTTGAGAAAGGGAGAAAGTTATTTTAAGTTCTGTTGATATTTAAGAATACCTACTTTCCCCACTCTATGAACTGGTCTTTGCATCAGTGTCTTTCTTTAACATCATTCCCCTCCCAAGAGTGGTGTTTGTGATTATCAGACCGTTGCACAGAAGAATCACTGTGTCAACTGGAACTTTTTTTTTTTTTGAGATTTGTCCCTGAGAAGGGGACGGTGGAAGACATAAGTGCGATGACCTAAAACAATCACTCAAAGAAAATATATTCTGCACAGCTATACATCTGATCTTGTTCTTTATTTAAAAAAAAATAAAGAAGGAGCTGTTTTATCTCATCAAAAGTTGTCGTAACATGCGATTTCTCGCTAGACGGCAATGACATTGTCTACAGTTTTATTTCTGGGGCATTGAATTATAGAAGAGGGGAACACATAATATATAAAAAAAAAAAAAAAACCTGTACACACACAAAAAAATTAAATAATTATTAATAAAATATATATACATACCTCTTGAATAGGCGTGCTTCCATTGCTGGACTGGAGAGAAGGTATACTGCTTCCTCCTGTCTGGGGTGAATTCGGTCCCGAATCCGGTCTACTAGAGCATCCATCGGCTGCAATATCCAAAGTAGTATATCATAATGGTTGCAACATCCAAAAGAAACTCTGTTTCTTCGTTTAATTTTTATTTCAAAATTATAAAGAGATATGAATCCAAGAATTATTTATTTTCTTTTAATTATTCCCAATTGCAAAGTTTCTTAAATTGATGTTTCGAACGTCCTTATTTGAAAAATTTCTCGTGGATTCGAACCTCTGTACAGATAGTTTTTCTATGGTTTTCAGATTTATAAATCCACACCTGATCAAGCAGATATTCGGGAAATATATCGTTTGCTCTACAGATATTCTGGCAATATGTGAATGATGTATTTACATCAGAAATAATGCAGCCGTGGATAGATACCTGAATGCATTTTGGTTGGATGTGGACAAGGGGGAGGGGGGGAATCTTAATACAACTTGATGCTTCCTAGATAAATTAATTAAAATTCTAATTATTGGTATACAATTGCAAGAATGTTGGTGTATTTATAAATCCATTCCTGATCAAGTAGATGTGTAGCAAATATATCATTTGGAACTTTATATTCTTAAAAACTTAAAAAAGATAGTATAAAATTAAATACGTACATAACAGAAACGCATATAAATGAAAACTTATGGTGGTTCAGAGGCGGACTGGCCATAAGACTTACCGGGGAAACCCTGGTGAGCCTAAAGAGGCTGGTGCGATTTTCAATGTTACATCCTGACCTGGATACAATCTATTTGTTGAAATTATATGAAAACTAAATGTACAAAAATCATAATCAGAAAGTAGATTATTAACGAAAATCATAAAATAATTACTCTAGTTATTTGTAATCCCCCTCCCGACACACACACTTCCTCACAATATCGCCATAAACACTAGCATGAGGCCGCTATAAGTTTTCTCCGGTATGAATTTTTGACCCAGTCGGCCTCTGGGGTAGTCCACAAGTCCCTATTTTATATACTATGTTGTTAATGTAAATACGAGGGTGGTTCCAAAAGTTCATAGACCGACTAAGAAAAAAAGAAAAACTATAACCTTAAAAAAAAAGTTTATTTCAGTGTGTGGTTCTCCTGACTGACCTGGAATGAATTTTTCCCCAATAGTACTAAAACCCTTTATATATCCCCCTAAAAAAAAGTCACTGTCCTCTCAACGTCTATGTGAATCTTTGTTAGAGGAGGTGACCCATAAGGTTTGGAAAGAGGAAGAGTCACTAGAAATCATATTCGAAGAATAAAGGGTGTGGTTAATAACCAAGATCTTCGACATCACAATGAAACTTCCCTCGCTGCTTAATTTTAATAGTTTCACTATTAATTGCGCTTTTAGATATGCCAATATACACTGCAATATGCTTAACTCTTATTGGATGACAGTTAAATGTCCTGCAGAGTCTGTTAGCATATCTAATCGCCATCTCTTCCACTAGTTCAGTTCAGTCCAAACCCAATGAGTACTAATCTTCCCACGACCCTCTTAGGCAGGTAAAAGTTGTACACCACTTGACAAGAGAGGGATATTGTCTTTATTGTATGAAAGTATACAATGCAAACAATATTTCACATCACGGCCAATAAGCCAGATATATATCTGTACGGACGTCCTTTGAAGTCATGCCCTTCAAAAGTAGATACAGTACTCCATAATATTCGGATTCTCCATTTCGCTATTTTAAAAAGACATGGCCTACAAAAAAATCTCTACAAAAAAAAAAAAAAGAAAAAAATATTTGTTAATCACGCCAGAATCGACTATTACATGACAGTTTCTACACAACATTTGCAAATTATTTGAACCACCCTCGTAAAATACTTAATGTTATACTTTCAAAAGCCATTCATTTATCGCTTTTTTAAATTGCAAACATCAAAATTTCAACAGAAGTTGAAGCGTTCTCGGCATAATTTTTTGATCATTCGCCATTTTAAATTGAATTCCTAAGATACTCTTTTAGAAAATCGTCAAAGTAACTTAGATGCCTAATTCTTTCTGATTAGAAATAAAATCAAATCAAACAAAAAAAAGCTTGCACGAAATGAAATCATGCCTCTTGGCTGAATGTTTCATTACGGTTCTCATGTATGGCAGGGAATGGACACAATCTTCCATAAAAGAGGTTATATTTTTTGCCCACTGTTGAATTTTTGAAAGAAAAAAAGATCTGAAACATTTCCAAGCATCTTGGTTCAATCATTTTTGTCACAAAGTGGTGTTGGGCAGTTCAGTACAAACAAACATTTAGCTACACTGGACTGTCATTTTTCAATCAGTAATTTAGATAAATCCCTTGCTTCAAAAACAATTAATTTCTATTTTTTTGAAAGGGAAGAAAAGGGAACAAAACAATAATAACAATAACAAAATCTTTCAAAAAGAAAAGAAAATACAGAATTCACTACTCATAACAACAGCAGAGTATTTCAATGATGTAAATAGGGACTAAATTATGAATCGATCTACATAAGTTATAAGTAACATTCGATTTAATTTAAATTAGCGGTCAAATTCGGAAGGGGTGATTGGAGTAAGGACTTCCGCTACTTTTTTATGCTTAATATAATCTGTATTGCTTAATATATCCTGAAAGAAAAGCACAGTTAACATTTATAAACATGAATATTAGATATAATTAGTAGTGACTTACAAACACGGCAAGCAATCACACATGCACCTTATTGATCATGCAGTCATTAAAACAGGCACACAGAATGCAAACCAAATATGCCCGTACTTGTGGGAGGAGGCCTCCTCTTCGACGGAATAGGGCCTTTATCTTTACGTCTCAATAACGGGCTGCTTCGTCTCTCAATTACCTTCTGTTTCAGCACAGAACGAACTTTTAGATTAGGTTCGGAAGCTAGAGGACAAAAGGCAAGCAAACAATCAGACACAATCGCAGTCACACTGAATATTAATAACATACAAGGTTATATCAGAAAGTATGAGCCTGTGTAGGTTTACAATAATATTCTGAGTATGGTAAGATCGCAAGGAAGAGTTGGTGAATGTGAAAATAACTACATAAGCTTTGAAAAGATGTGTTAGAGGAAATTTTTATGAAACTGAGAATTAAGATCAAAGCTATTTGCATTTAATGCTCGAAGGTCGGGAATCGAGTATACATAAACCTAAAGTGGGTTTTGTTATAAAATGTCCTTCCTTTTCATACATAATTTTGCTCAAATATTTGATTTCAACTAAAAGCAATTCATCTTACTTGAATTCAACTACACAAAAATGGCGCCCAAAAAGATAAATTACTTTATTTTTGTAATTTGGTTATCCTTCGCGAACAACTGTACAGGGAAACAGTTAAGATAGAACGTGTTTTCCTTAAAATTCCGACCTTCGAATGTAGTCAACCGTTACACAAAAATTAATGTTCAACACGACCTTAAATTAAGCAAATGTCCTCCGTGACAGTATAATGGTTTCGAAACTTGTCACTCGTTTGGAGAGTTCTGGATTCGGGTCCCGTCAATGACTGGAGGAATTTCTAAATGTCTCTTCAGTCGGGAATGTTGTTAGCCAACCTCAGGCGGAGGGAGTAGGGAACGTACACTTGAACAGACATAATACACAACAGAACTACACGGTTTAAGTCCCAGATGCTCCAAAGAACCAACAACAACAAATGGATAAAAGTTGGACCAGTGTTGAAATTATTTTCCCATTAATCACAATATAGAATTAATTGTGTTCATCAGTTAAATATTATCGAAGTCTTCACATTCCCACACTGCCTTAGCAAAAAATCCTCCTAAGTTAAACTAGCAATTTCAATTGATAATAAAGAACTACAGTATATATGTTAATTAATTCAACACAGGACATCTAACATTAAGTATTTAAGAAGGGATATTTCCAAAGCTCATTATCGGTGGACAGCGTCAGCAAAAACATCCGGCCGTAAAAGTCAGTTGTAATCATCGTTAGCATACCCCAAGGGAGGCCTAAAAATTAACTGCATAGAAACAAGAAAAACATTTAATAGTAAGTATTTCGCAGTTAGGAGTATTTATCGTTACGTCTACTAAAGCTCATCCCGACTTATGTAAATGATACTTGCTTAATGAAAACCAAATAATCAGAATATAAGGTCAAGTAGGACTATGGAACAGATGCGGATGTCATGTGAGAAAGAAGGAATAAAGTTGCTCGTCGGCCGAAAGCACTTCTTGAAACTGAATATGAAGATTTTGAGGAGCCAAGCAAGCAGTACTGAGGCACCAAAGAAAACGCTTTAAAAAAGAAATTGGGAAAGGGAAGATAATCTCTGCTTCATTAGCATTCTAAATCTTTTGGCAGTTACATTTATTTACATTTACATTCACAGCATGGCAACGTCCTTTTAATTACAAACAGTTGTATAAATTTGCAGATTATGAAGGAAACCACATGGCACAACTACTTCGTAGAATGTGTTGCAGGATCACCTGGATAAAAACAGAATTATACAATAAATACACCTTCGTTTTGCAAAAGGGAAATGTAATCAAAATCTTTTTTCTTCTGCAAGTGACACAAACTATAGGGGGTCCCATAAGTTTGGAACCATAAGGAACTGTTACCAAATATGTTTAAGATGTGCATGATTCACACGAACACAATCATGCAAAGGTACTTTCCAGTCCACGAGAACGGCACGAATTGTTTAATCAAGATTTTATCTCATTACATGTAGTGACAATTTGTTCTTTAAGTTGTTCGACATTTCATATTTTCACATCATACACCTTGGCTTTGAGACTACCTAATAGACCAAATCCAGAGGTGTCAGGTCTTTCTGGGACAAAACGTAGCTTTTTTTTTTTTTTTTTTTTTTTTTTTTTGCACCATAGACGGGATAATTCAGTTAAGGTTATTTCCGAACTAATAACGTGTGTTTTACAGATTAACTTCATACAACATAAAAATTAATCTGATCACTGAAAAGCATAATTGCTCTAAACCAGGATTTTCTTGTTCTTAGTTAGTGCAATGCTCGTTCACAGAACTCCGCGAGTCGATTAGGATCATCTTCACTCAGGAATTTGCTGCAGTTTGAAAGAATTTCACCGATTTCTCTTCAACATGCAATGAATACTGGATTTTGAAATCCGAGTTTCGGAAGACGCGGTACAGTAGTTTCTTTCTGTTAAGCGTAAACGTTTAATAAGCACTGATGTCATTATTTATTCAATAGAAACTACCTCTGAAGATTCATTGAGTTCTTTATCTAACAATGCCCGTCTCCTTGAATTTCGCCAGCAATTTGTAATTGGGACGATGATGATGATGATAACAATGACATGGCAAAATTACTGCCACAGTCCAGCAGCGCAGTCGGGAAAGAGCAACAGAGTCCCCTCCCTCGATCAAAACAAAAACAAAAAAAAAAAAAAAAACAATTTTCTCCAGGTCAAAGCAGATGCTCTGACGTTCAGTTCAGCCTCCCCCTTCCCCACCAAAGAAAAATCATGTGCGCGCTAATGTTCCACATTCTCGTCCTTAGCTGGTGCCATCTATTATAACTGCAACAAAAAAGATAAAAACACATAAACAAACTGTTAGCCTATGGTTTCAGATTATGGGACACCCTATGGCGAATACACACTTAAATTAAGAAGGACAGTCATTGGCTGAATATAATTTTTTTTTTTTTTTTTTTATTGGAGGTTTACTAATTGTAGAAATAAACTGTCACCTAATCTTATACAACTGGAGAGCTCATGTAAATTTAAGAAAGGATTGGATATGAATGACACTATGTGACTTTTTTTTTGTTTGTTTGTTTTAAAGACTGGTATAGAACAAGTCTGGCCTGTTTACGTTGTTTGGCATACATGTCCTTTGAAGGAAAAATAGTGAATTTTTCTTCCTAATCAAAATTTCCTGAAAGTAGCAGGCCTTAGTAAACCCAGTTTATCGTAATTTATATCTTTCAAGTTGCGAGAAAAAGAAATTAAATTGTCCTCTCTCAACTGCAAGGACGTACCCATTTTCTTACAAAAAAGGGCAGAAAAAAAGAAGGCAGAAGCAAGGACGTTGCTCGAGGATAGGGGGGGAGAGATATCGTAGTCAAATATTATGCTTGGCTTGGCAGCTTGCTATGGCCCTGAAACAAGAGAAGTCCCTAAATGAGAGAATGAAAGTGAGAACACCATTCCGTTATTGCTATTTCGAAGTTTAAAACAGCAAAGAATGAAAAATTAGGAACACTTAACAATATGCATAATCGTATTCCACAATAAGGAATGCTAATGTCGAATATAAAAACTGAATTTGCTTATAAAAGGTAAGGCAAATCCAGTTTCTAACTGTTACATTTTTCTTGGCGCACGATAGCCTTAGATGCTGATGCGCCATTAAACTTCCAATAACCAACCAACCAACAGTTTCTTCCAATAAACAACCAACCAACAGTTACATTTTAATGTAACTGTTGGTTGGTTGGTTATTGGAAGAAAAAGAAACTAAATTCTTCAACTAAAGCAAATATCATAGCTGTCAAAGCTCTTTAAACCAGCTAGCAGGTTGCTTTCACATAGGTAGTTGACCTTTGAATTTATTCAAAGTGTCAGCCTCAACTACGAGCGAAGGCAACCTGTTCCAGCAATCAACGACTTGCTGCCTAAAAGAAACCTTCCTACAATATAATTTAAACCTCTTCCCTTCCATTTGAATGTACGCTCCCTAGTTCTGGAATTCTTTATGACAGTGAAAATTCCGCCCTCATTCATTTTACTAAACCCCTCTCAGAGCCTTACAAACTTCAATCAGGTCACTTCTGAGGTGCCTGGTTGCTCAGCTCTGCAGCTCACGTAATCGGAGTCTTTCCTCGTACGTTCACCCTTTTGTCAACCTCGCCATGCGAACTGCCCGTCATTGTACCCGTGGATCCAATGTTTTTTTTTTTTTTTTCAGATGAGTTCTCCATTCTTGAACATGGGATTCCAGATGTGGTTTTACAATTGCCTTGTACAGTGGGACTATGCCCTCCATGTTTCTACAGGATAATCTTCGATAAATCATCGATAGGACACCAAGGGCTTTCCTGGCTCATAATATTAAGACCAACATAAGACCAGGAAATCTATCATGAATTTCCAATAAACTAGGCAACGTCATAAACCAAAGTTCCAATTTGGTGAGACAATATTAGTCTCATGTTGCGAAACAGATAAACAGTACGTACTTGCTGCAGAGTTTGCAGTTATTAGAGTGTGGCCACACATCAGATCAGAACTGAATTTGATCACCTCGTGAATTCAAATCACAACATAAGCTGCTAAATGGTCTAGCAAGATATGAGATCATAATATTTCACGTTTTGCCATTATGAAAAGGCGAAATATTACAACATATTTCGCCCTTTCATAATCAATGGAACACACGCCGTATTGCCAAAATTATGAAGGGGATTTCCAAATAATGAACCACAATCGCCATCCATGTATCGGGAATAGTAATAATAAATAAATAAAAACATTTCATATCAGGGTTAGCCGAAAGAACAAACTCATACACCCATGTGTATTATGTCTGTAAACTGTGTTCTCTGGTCGGTTCGCCAGTTTGAATCGGCAGGTGACTAAACAGAAATCAAGATTTTTGATCATCGGACAATCGCATATTCGAGAATCCTTTAACCCACAGATATAAACACAATACATAGGAGTAAAGTGTGCTTATAGAACTAGAATTAGCACATTAACTAAGGTAACACACAGTATTCGTAAATGTTCCCCAAAACAATCAAGCATGATTCCCTTCCAGTAATACTATTAGTAACCAGGCGCATACCAGCCGATATTTGTTAGCATAAAAACAATATGTATACATAAATATAGATAGATATATGTTTAAGAAGAAATAAACTTTTAATAATCAGTGTTAATATTATCAAGCCATTTTGTGGTTAAAAGTTAAAATATAATTTAAATAATACAGTAGTTTAATGATATGGAGTAAAAATCTCGGATTACTTTAAACTGAGATCCCTTTCGACAGGATTCTCGTATCCAAAACACATTCCACTGAAGTTAAAAATTGATCACGGTACACACATAATCCACAGGGTGTGTACGCGCCAGACATTTCAAAGGTGGATGCCGTGGCACCCTGACGTACCACAAGATTCATGGGGGAAACCAAAATGTCACTAAAACTGTTACATCAATTTCTGGAGCGACATCTGCTGAAGCTTGCACCTTATATAGCAAACTTTAAATGGTAAGCATTTAGCAAACCTCAGGACATTCTTTTTATTGCATACAAGCCTAACATTTTTGAAACCACATCATCATTAATTAGTGAAAGGAATTCATAATGAAGTCAAGTCCGTAATGGTTTTAGGATTGAACCACAATGTCTGTAATACCTATCATTATTTATCTGGAGGATAGTCAGAATGGCGAAAGAGTTAACTCAGCCAAGATGGTACAGTCGAAGATAATGACATTCTGATTTCTTTACCTACGGTAAAGAAATCAGAATGGTTTTAGGATTGAACCACAATGTCTGTAATACCTATCATTATTTATCTGGAGGATAGTCAGAATGGCGAAAGAGTTAACTCAGCCAAGATGGTACAGTCGAAGATAATGACATTCTGATTTCTTTACCTACGGTAAAATATAGAAATATAAATTTAGTCCAGCCCGAAAAAGTGATGATTGTTAAAATGGATCAGGACAGCGCGACCGGAAACACAAAGGCTGTTTCGGCTGACAGAAGAAAGTCCATTCATTAATTAAGTACTCTGTGTAGGTGATGCGAGAGGGAAATAATTGTTCCACTAAAAATAAATCCGTAAATGAGATTTATTTGGCAGCCGCACATACTGAACTGGCATTTGTCCATTCTCCTCAAGGGGAAAAGCAGCGGGGGAGGAATGGGAGGATGTACAACAAAAGAAAGAAGAAAAGAGGCATTCAGTTATAACTAAGAGCATAAGTAAGTTACAATAGTAAGATTACTTTGAATGAAGAAGACACGTGTTCAGAATTCCATGCAAATACATCTACCAGCACGTACGTCTATGTTTAAGGATGGCCACTTTTATCTGAGATTACCTGTTTTTCTTAGAGGGAAATCGTCATCGTATTTGCTAAGAAGAGGATGCTTGCAACGCGGTGATATAGAGCTCGTAGAGGGCGGAGATGCCTGGTCAAGAGAACTGTGTTTACGGGACCTGGAATTAAAAATGCAAGATTTAATTTTAAAAAATTCTTAAATCTACAAAAATCATTGAAGTATCGGGATGATAATTAATATACATTGCATAACAATTCATTATTTTTCATGCAAATACAAGGTTGCAAAAACTTCTGAATGCAAAACTGAATATATTAATTTTTCTGATATTTTCGAATCTCTTTTCTAACAATTTTGAAACTTTTATCTTCCTTAATTCCTTTACTTCTTATATCTCTATTGGGTTTCAATTTTTAATTATAGCAGGGCATCAACAGAAACAGATTTACCGCAATACCGTGAAAGATTACATTTAGAAATCTGTCATAGTTCCTATTATGTCCAATTTTAGCTACGATGAGAAGTAATCCTTTTGTGGAATGAATTAGACTAGGTGTGCACAGGTATCCACCGAGTTTTACTGCATTTCTGTCCGAGAATGATATCTAGATCGGCAACATTTGTTGTTTGTTGAGGCCTATCTCTGATGAGGTCGTTCCAGATGATCCCACAGATTCTTGATGGGATTCGTGTCCGGAGAATACGCAGGATAGTGTAAATGTTAGATATCACTGAAGTGCTCTCTACACCATTTCTACACAATTATGGGATGAACGGGTGAAAGAATATTCAAATACACTCTGCAGGTGAAGGGCATACCCACACCAGCGGCTTGTGCTAAGGGCGGAATATATTCTGTATCCATTGCTTCGTGCAGCATCTTCTACATCCTGTGTCCGTCAGTGTTAAACAATATGAGCGGCGATTCGTCTTATCACAATACTTTTCCCTTGCTCCATCGACCTACTGCCGCCGTTCTCGACACTAATGCAATCGGATTCGTCCTTAACGATGACACTGATTGAAGACTCTGCATCTATGATCATTTCTCTCATGAGACCGCAGGTGTCATCTGTCTTTTGCCATGGGTCCATGGGCATTGAGGCACTGCAGCTCTACTCATAGGTATGAGATACCACGTGACCAAGACAATCACGAGACTTCATTTGTCAACGATGGGAGGCGTACAGATATTAGTACATTTTGATTCTCTAATATATTGGTAGGGCATTGTGTATTCTTCATATTCTAAAGATGGACGCTATTAATGCACTATCTAAAATTAATGTTTACTTCTTTACCAATTTATTTTACACCAAAAACCCCACTAATGGAACAGAACAGCTGAATACTGAGCCTCAGAAGATTGCCTTATAACTGGAACAAAATGTCTTAATCACTAGTTCGAAATTTTCATATAATTTACAAAGATTATAAAATCCCAAAAGATTTTTTAAGGATTACTTTCACTATTTTTTTACCATTAAAATAAGAAAAACCTAATAAAATATTAGTTGAGTTATATTAGTAGAGTTATATTACTGCACCAATCTACAATATATTTGTGTCAAATAGATACCAGTTGGTACCAGGCGGAGTTCCGATAAAGTATTTATATAACATCTAAAATGTCAGATAGAAAAACCTCAAGAAAAATCTATAAATGAAACTGAGAGTTCATATAAGAATGGATATCTGGATCAGATATCCATTCTTATGAGCTCTCAGAACATTAATTAAATAAAAATTTTCGTTTATTCTTTTTCTAGTCAAGACCTTGATCTGGTAAAAACGGAAATTAACAACACTCTCACTGCAGTCACATCTTACCTCTGCCAGTTCGGGCTCAAGATCAATCCTGCTAAGTCCGAATTCATGGTGTATTCATTGAAGCAACCTCCTTCTTCTCTCCAGCCTTCGGTCGGCAACACCCTCATCCCAATTGCATCCAGCCACCGTGATCTGGGCGTTGTATTCGACTCCAAACTTCGATTCAACGCCCACATAGACATGCTCCTCACACGTGCTTCAAGACTCCGGTGGATAGCAAAACAGCATCTCCTTCATATCAGAGATAAAAAGACAACCGTGAGGTACATAAGAGCAATCATCTTTCCACCTTTACTCTATGCTGCTGAAATTTGGGCGTCAGCGGCACCATCAATAAAGAAACCACTCTTTGCCACAGAATTCTGGCTCCTAAAGTGGGCCAACAGGAAGCACAACCTTCCAGTTCTGATTCATACCACGCAGCTCGCCAACTCTCTCGGGATTCCACGGCTTCCCACCTTAGTCGAAGACCAACGCCTCCTAGCAACAGTCAAGATGATAACAGGCATAATCGCAACACCTTCATTCTGGGATACCTGTGGCTGGAGGATCCCCCCTGCTGCCCTTAGGGCCAATCCCGAGCTCTACTCGCATTCAGCGCGACTCCATCTCTCGGACAGGTTCCTCCCTCAGCAGATGTTCAAGCAAACCCAGGCACTTGACGCCGACCTGAACAAATTCGCTGTTGACCGGACTTACAGGAAAAAAATTATGTCTAGTACACATGTCAATCAGCATTGACATGTGTACCTTACATCTGTTCCTGTCTGATTGAGCTGGTGCTCTTATCTCGATGTTAAGTCAGCTCAATCAGACCTAACTCTCGTAAGGAGTTCTCTCCTTTGTATAAAATATGTTTTCTTTTGTAAAATTACCTGTTTTTGTAATTAATTGTTCTATTTTCCCGGAAGTTTCGGGAGGTTGTAAAAATGTAAACCCCTGGCTTTTTGGCCGTGAAGGGCATTAAAGATTATCTCTCTCTCTCTCTCTCTCTCTCTCTCTCTCTCTCTCTCTCTCTCTCTCTCTCTCTCTAGATTAGAGGAGTTTACATATTCGTTGTGGCTACATATTGAATTAATTATTGAGAGCAGCCAGATTTTCTGGGGCAGTGAATCTTTTGTGGCAGCGCATGGGCCGAACCCACAATCTTCTTACTTCTGGTCACTAACCATTGGGACCACGGCCAGATGTTAATTAGCTTAATTGCTAAATATATATACTATTTCGAAAGAACGAGAAAATCTAAGTCAAAAATTAGAGAAATCTGAACAATTTTTTTCAAATATTTAAAATAATCTCTTTTATTTCTAAACTCAAATATGTCCATTTATCAAACTACTGAATTCAGTTAGATTCTTTCGAAAATACAAAAGAAAATTAAGACTGTACGATACTTTCTGGTCAAAGATTTGGTATTTAGTATTTATTTAGATTTTCAAAATTTCGACTGAGTTATCCCACTAGGTTTTTATTGCAAAATTGCGTTCAGAGGACCAAACATTACCTACCAGTTGCGGAAATTGGGTGGAGAGTTATTTGTGTTGTTCGCTGCGGCAGCCTCTCTTTGTTTCTTGCTAAGGACGAACTCTTGGAGTCGTTGCTTGACTTCCGAAGAGGCAATGGCACCTAAAAACAAAAACAGTAGATTTGTTCAACGCTCCCTGTTACTACAGAAAAGCATTTAAGTAAAGCTATCGTTGTAAATTCTTGTGTGTATTAAAAAAAAAAAAAAAAAAAAATGGTCAACAAACAAGGTCATAAGAGTTTGGTTTTGATGACAGACCAAAGAACAGTCTCCCAGAAGGATTTTTTCCTTCCCACCCACACTCTATCCCCACTTTAGTAACTAATGCTCTCCCTCGTGAAATCAGCAAACACAGTGTCTCTAAATGACGCAAGTAATACGAACTGAAGTAGCGCGCGTGCGACACGTCACAGCCGTTCTGGGAAGGAGACTCAATGGAATCTTTATACTTTTTCGTTGGCCGCATCCACAAGTATCTGGCCACTTCCTTAAGTGACGTTTATCTGCACTAGAACATCGTATTTCCGCTACTTGAATCCATGCAAATGAGCATCTTTTATGCGCTCTGGTCTGAAAACTGCGAATGCAACCATCAGGAGGAAACTGGTTTCCTATAGGATACAGCAACGATGCGAGTTCAGACAATCACAATTTGATGTTCGTTAATCATTGAGACCCATCAGTTGCCACACCTCTATGTTTCTATTGCTGACCATAACAAAGTTAGCACTTTTGCTTCAGATGAGCTGAGGGTCTAGACTCTAGACCCTCATCTCATCTCACATAAATCTAAAATGGTTTATCATTTAGTTTATTGGAAACTTCGCGGGAAGTTCAGTGGTTATAATCACCATCCTCCCACATAGGGTGGAAAATGCCTGAATTCGAAACCTGCCAATGTTGTGAGGAATTTTTATGAGCTTCTTTCCCCTCTCCAGTTTGGTTGTTTGTGTTTTAATGGCGCATCAGCAACTAGGGCTATAATGAACCCCCCTTCTCCAGTGTGGCCCAATTATTCAGTCTCGAATTGCTTGATTTTATCTTCAGGAAATCTGGATAAGAATACACGTAATTTCAGACCCAATATAACGAAACCTCAGTCTTAATTGCCTTGATGTTTAACACACCCAAACCTAACAAATGCAGGTTTATTTGAAAGACAAGTGTTATTAGCGCGATTTTTTTTGCCAGTTAGTGTTGAAGAAGAATTAATACTGGAAAAAAAAAAAAAAAAAAAATATATATATATATAAATATATACAATTATAATTCTAAAAGCTAAAGGAACTTCTCACGACATTGTAATTTCCCAATTAACGCATCTTTTATTGCTTTGGTTCTTTGTTTTTACACGACTGGCACAGTACTATGTTGTTCAAAGGATCTGTAGCCAATGGGTGGAACCAAAACAGTTTGTGGTGACCGATATTTGAAGAACGGCTCGAACTGGCCTAATATTTAGAAAAATTACACTTCTTCATCTTCATGCTAAACTTACTCACGTGTCCAAAGTTTTTTTTTTTTTTTTTTTTGTAATATGACAGAACGAAAACTTTTGTTTCTAATACATTTTTCAAAAGGTATTATATGCAGGTACATAAATACTACGCTGGCAGAAAAGCACGCTAACCTGTGTGGAGTGGACAAATCAATATTTATTTCTACTTCTAGTTACAACGAGATGAAATAACATTTTCTGCTGCCGCAGTAGTTACTATACAAATCGCGTTAACCGCACGAAACCTGTGGAACAACTACTTCTGCGCAGCAAACTGCCATATTTTATAAAAGAAGACTAACTTTTTTTTCTTTCTGGTTGTTACAGATTGTAAATAAATATCATATTTGTACAATATGAATATATGCGAAATTCATGCGCCTACAGGTACAAGGAAGAAGAGCAGCTAAGACACAGGGAAACGTTTCACATAAGGCCTTGATGATCTCACTAAAGTAACCTGTGCTCTCTGCGCAGTGACTTCATTGGTATTGTGATTAGAATTCCAAACAGTGAATTAATTCTCAGTTGCTACAGTCTTTCTAATAATGGAGCCATGCTATCATTCCACTATTGCACGCCACCAGCTACTTTTATATCAGGTGGCCAAAAAAGTTCGGGCGGTTTTTTTATGTTATTATTTTGAAAAAAATTATATGGAAGACTGTAAATAAATAAATTCTTTATTGCTAATAAGTACAGGACATGTACTAGAGACAATAATACTCAACACGGCGACATGGCCAGGAGTTTTACATTATAAATGAAATTATAAATGAAATTAATTGGCAAAAATGAAAAAAATATAGATGGCAATTATTTGTCGATGCACTTCGAAAGTACAAGAGGCACTGAGTCAGCTGATGTCTAATGTGCGAAATGTGCTTCGGTAAAATAGTGAAAAGTAACAAAAAAAAAAAAAAAAACATGGTTCCTCCAATAACAGTTATTCGAGCATGCCTATTTCATGAGTATAAACTGGACACAAACGCTATACAAAGCAGCCAGCAAGATCGGCATCTGGAGATGATGCAGTGAGTAAAACTACTTCACGCTCCCCGATTGACCGCTATTGATGAAGACGAATTTAATGCCGCCATTAAGTCCATTTCAAACCAAACATAACAGGTACTTGTAGAAAAATTCAGTGTTAGTTGTCTGACGGCACCAGGAGTTTCCCCCATCTCCGCTTGTGAGCGATGACACCATTCGTTTGCAATTGTATCGACTGGAAAAGGTGTAGAAGCTGGGAAAATGAATTCCACATAAACTCACAGCCGACAACAAACTCCAAGACATTCGCATGTCGCTGCTTTCGCGTCATAATCATGAGCCATTTTTTAAAGCAGATTACTGACTTAAGACGAAAAGTAGCTTATGTATAGCAACATCAAACGATCCCATCATTGGTTATGTGAATCTGTACCGCACACATCGAAGCCCCCAGCCTATCCAAATAAAGATTCTGGTAGAATACAACTGGTAACGTCCGTTACGAATGTCTACTCTCTGGTTAAACGACCAGAGGAAACATAAGAGTGATTATGTTAATTTTTTTAACGTTCATTCAATGGCCACTTTATTACATAAGAAGTAATAAAGTGGCCACTCAGTTCTTTGGTGTGTGACAGGGCAAGCTAGGATAACCACTTGTGCAGGATAACAGAATCGTTACAGTCAGTCAAATAACAAATCAGTGTGACCTAGTGCAAAGAGGAAATTCTGAAAGCACAACTCATACATTGTAAAAAATGCAGAGATCTGCGGAGTAGTCCACAACCATTCATTTTGCAACAACTGTAAGAAGCTATCCTATCCATAGTTTTGCTGATGACAGCACATTGCATTCCACCTTCCAGTTTGAGGAAAATTGCCCTTCACAAGCAGCTTGAACCTCTCGAACATCCACTACCAATTTCTTAAATGCTGATCTCTAGGTAATTCTCCAGTGGAGCCAAGATAACTTAATCGATTTCAATCCTTGTAAAACTCAGTCCTGTCTTATATCTCACAAAAAGAATTCTTCTGCTCCTACGCTTATTTTTGACGATACACATTTCTGGACAAGACCACGTCTTTCTATTAGGGATTAACCTGACCTAATTTCTCTTGGCATAAGAACATTACAAATTAGGTAGAAGGAATCTATTTTGAAGAGATAACATTCATTTGAACTAAAGTGGTGCAAAGATTTTTACCAGTATCATTGAGGATACCTTAAGGGTTCATAAAACGCTTAGGATATCCTTAATTGGGGAGGGGGAGAAGGGTAAATGGATAATAAAAAAGGTACATGGCCTGAATAAATGGATCACAATACGGTTTCATAAAGGAAAAAAAAAACTTGCTCAAATACTGCTTTCTCTGCATCTTTAAAATTCGGTTTTCTCTTTCGAATTCGGTGTTACTTTTCTTCTAAGCAGCTGCTCACTCTTACAACCTTCAAATCAGCCCTACGATGGAACATTGTTCCCACATCCAAACGGTGTGTCCATAACATCTCTCAGGCTTGTAGGCTCCATTCAAAAGAAGGAAATTAGGTTATGAGTTAATTAATTAATTGGCACTACCCTATTACATCACGTGGTACATTTAAGTAACTTATTACTGAAATGCTACAATTTGAATGACTGAAACGCCTCAATGCCAAACAGTTAAACAATTCTGGCTACGTTTCGGGAATTCACTGTTTCCTGTCTTCAGTTGGGTTAATTAATGACCCATCTCTTACAAAGTCTTTCTATTCTCTGTCTCAGACTTTCTGTTTCTGCTGCATGCGTTTTCTATCGATACTTCCATGGGCACTGATCTTCTGAATTGGCTTCTATAATTCTCCGTTTCTTCCAAACAAATCCGAACACGTGCCGCAATAAATCAGCATCCCTTTGCTGTCCGACTTCAAACTCACAGAACCAACTTTTCTTATTCCTTCAACTTCCGTTTTTTGGAACTATCTCCTTTCACACGTATTTCCTGAAAATTATAATCTACAGAAATTCAAGTCTAATGTCAACAAGCACTGTATATTCTTTCATCTTCTTAATCTTCAGCCCACGCACGGTACCTAAGTACTATAGGTTCCAATACTTTTTGTGTTCGGAGTTTTAATGTAAAAAAAGAAGCATTTGAGTCAATATGAATTAGCATGTTCGGCACCTCTTGGGTCCATGCTACAATGAGTTCAGCCCGTTCTGATAGCTAAGAGACGAAGGGGAACCTACTCTCTATTAGGCAGGTATACCTAATAAATTGACCACTCATTGTACGTTTTAATTCTACAAATGTACACAAACGTTTTTAATCACCTATATTTCCCCACATATCTCAGCCTTTAAAATTTTCATTGTTCACATAACAATTTCAACCTGTTGGTAGATATCATACTGATAAAAATAAAGGGTGGAATTTTCCACAATCTGTACTGAACTATAGTCGCTCTAGATGTGTTTGCACAAGAGGCCCAATGATCATGACATATCATTTATCTTATCGATCAATCATTCACGGTTTCCCATGTTAATATACAACACGGCCATATTTAGCTGCGTCGATTGTATTAATGTCTCTCAGTCTGAGATAAGAAGAGTACTGCAGGTACAACAGTAACTGGTACGATTCGGAAACATCTGGCAGTGCTGATTACGCATTGAACTGTATTCAACGTCTCCCTTGTTTACACAAGGAGCTTCGTTCCCGCATTTTCCACTTCGTTGTCAACGGTATTCGCTACGTTCCTCCACCATAATTCGGAATTATTGAATAGCGACCATTATGAAAGTGATGAAACAGAGCTTGTCCGTTTTGTAATAATAAACTCGAAACTAGGAACAGCGATGAATTGCCAGGACACTTACTATTTAATCCACCTCTCATAATCTGCCTTATACATAGCATCATAAGTACGCTAGGTATTTCAGAATTAATATTTAATCATCGAGGTGGCAATTTTTTCTTTTAAAAACTATATTGGTAGAAACAATTAGAAGAAATTTTTAATTTATTCGAATAATTCTGCTCATTTAAGTTTGTCGGTCATTTTTTGAATTTTCACTGAGGAAACTAAGGTAACGAGCATCAGTATATTATCTGTAAGTTGAGTGTATTCTATGGTCGTTTCCCTATTTTCGTGAGCGAAAAAAAAAAAGATTACAATTCCTCTTCAGAAAGGGACAATTAAATAAACCCTTCCCCATCTCTTCCATTATACAGTATGATTGATGTCTTTTGAGGTTATGATGGACATCATGGCGAGATTCAATCTTTTCGAGGGCACAGCTCCTAAACGGCGTTCTTCACAGGTCGGCAGCTAGTTAGTAACCGGACCAATTGGTAATTCTCTAAGAGACTTCCGGATCAGCTCGTGTATAATCTGGCTGCCTCTATTCTGCCAGACAGTGGCTGAAGGAAGTCTGAGTAGTGTGTATTAGGGGGGGAAAGCATTGTCTAGGCTACGTTATGTCAAGGACCTGGATATATTCTTGGTTGTGTGTGTGTGTGTATCTACTTCATTCGTTTCATAAATATACGTGATCTCGGTTCTAATCTCAATAATATCCATTTCCACTTAGAGTCTGCCAAACCACATGTACTTTTTTTTGACAGAATCCCAGCTATCGGTTGATTGAACCACTGTTCATCTCAGTTGCCCGAATTATTCGCTGCATGATTCCTTTCCCGTCAGAGGTGGCACCTGTGCATATGTCCGTTCTAATATTCCATGTCAGAGTCTTAGTAATTTGAAATCCCCTCTTTTCGATTTTCTCTGGCTTAAAATTTCTCTACCACATTCTGTAAAATTCATCGGTTACCTCTATCATTCTCCCAACTCCACTAATCAATTGGAACTCTTTGACTTTCTCTCTTTGAAACTTGACTTTCTTCAGTCCAACTTTCCTAAGTGAGGTAATTTTCTTTAGTGATTTTAATGTTCAAATTTCCAGCTGGCTTCCGTTTTCTAGGCACACGGAACCAGCTGTTCGAGATGCTGAGGCTTTTGTAATGACTAATGACCTCGCACAATTGTTCATTTACCTACAAGAATAAGAGACAATCTTAACCATGCAGCCAACATACTTGATCGTTTCATCACAAACAACCGTTCTAAGTACACACAGTCGCGGTGAGTGGTCCTCTGGGTACCTCAGATCACAACTTGGTAATGGTCTCTTCTCTAATGGAGCCTTTCTCTCAGACCATTACCAACCTCGTGTTGTTTGGTATTAAAAAAAATGCAACATGGGATGATCTGCGAGATTTATTTTCTTCTTTTCCTTGGTAGGATTACTATTTCAAAACTTCAAATATCAACATTTGCTCAGATTGTGTTAGTGAAATTATTCTTGTAAGGATTTTATTTTATTTTTATTTTTTTTTAAATTAATTTATTTATTATTTCTTTATTATTATTATTATTATTATTTTTTTTTTTTTCTGGCTCCCGGGTTTGGGCGGCCTGGGAGCGGAATCGCTGGCACCCATCGGTATAGCACTACTTCCGGTGGGTGCTGGACTTTAGTGCATGAGGCATTGTCAGAGGTTTTTGGTTTTTTTTTTTAGGAGCATTAGCAACTAAGGCCATAATTGCTCCGGGGATATGCGGTGGTCATTTTCTGACCTTTCCGCATCCTCCGTATTTAGTGGTGACGGGCTCGAACCCCGGTCTAATCAAGAAGCGCGTGCTACGCACTGCGCTCCTTCCCACCTGGCTACGGAGGCTCCCGAGGCATTGTCAGAATGGTGACTCGCGCCCGGTTTATGTGCCTGAGGACGGCCATTGGAGGGGGATGTCCGGGTACCAGCTGCTCCCCGGTGGCGCAGAGGCCTCTTCCATACAAACCACTTTTGCAGAAGTTCTGCGTAAATTCGGCTTTTCAGGTGGAGACAGACGGAAGTCTAGGTGCCACCAAAGACATGATGATGATGATGATAATAATAATAATATTCTTGTAAGGATGGAATCCTTTATTCCACACTCCACCTTAAAATCTCATCTTTATTTAAACCTTGGTTTTCCAATAAATGTGCTAAGGCTGTTCAAGAGAAGAACGTTGCATATCGTAATTGGCTTGTTTTGGAACCAAATCTTCAGTTTCATTTTCTGCCTGCACCAAAGCTCGCAACAATTGTAAAGCAGTTATTAAACAGTCCAAATTAGATTTCGAACAGGCTAAGAGTAGAAATCTTGCTTCTTGTCCAAATGGTAGCCGAGAATTCTGGTCTCCTGCCAAAGCTATTGGCCGCAACCTTTGCGAATCTCTGTTCCCACCTCTGAGAAAACCAAATGGATCTATTGCCGCATCAGCCAAGGATAAAGCCAACCTGCTAGCATCCTATTTTCCTTCCAACTCGTGTATTAATGATCTTGATAAACCACCTCGCATCATTCCCAGTGCACCCCATTCAATGTCTCCTGTGGTCTTTCATCAAAAAGATGTCAGAAGGATTTTGAATAAGCATAATGCTAAGAAAGCTCCAGGCCTTGATGATATTTCTCCAGTTATTCTCAAAACCTCTGCTCCTGAACTTACTCCTGTTTTGTGTCGCCTTATTTCATCTTCTTATTCCAAAGGTGTTTTTCCTTATTTTTGGAAATCTGCTTATATCCAGCCAGTTCCTAAAAAGGATGACAAATCTCACCCATCCAATTATCGTCCCATTGCAGTTCAATTCAATTATATTCAAATTGAGGAAAGACAGATAAATTCATAAATTCAAATTGAGCAAAGAAAGATGTAGGATAGATATGCGGAAGTTTGCCTTTAGCCAGCGGGTGGCTGGTTGGTGGAACAGACTTCCATCCTTTGTTGTGGAAGTTGATAGCCTAAATAAATTTAAGGCTGAGCTGGACAGGTACTTGGAACGAAAGGAGGGGTGAAATAGGAGCATGCTTTTTTGGCTGATGCTACATAAGCTTGCTTTCTTGCATCATATGCCTCTACTAATGCTAATGCAGTTACTTCTAATCTTTCTAAAGTAATGGACGAATCAATTAACCCCACAACGCTAAAACTATCTAGAAGCCTTCCATCTGATCAACGATGGTCAGTATGGATTCCGTCGGTAACGATCCACTGATGATATTCTGGCTTTTGTTACCTATTAATGAACAAATTCAATGGAAAAGTTCGGCGAGACTCAAGCAGTTGCTTTTGACAATTCAAAAGCTTTTGATCATGTTTAGCATAAAGGTGTTGTCAATAAGTTTCCATTTTAGACTAAGATGCATTCCATTTTATGGTTTGCCAACTGTTTTTTTTGTAATTGGACATCCAGTTTTCTCTCTGACCGCCCACTTGGGTGATGTTAGATGGTTCTCTGTCTTCTAACTTCTTCACTAATGCTTGTGTTCCCCTCCTGAAGGTTCAGTTCTTTCTCCCTCTCTTTTTAATGACCTTCTTCCATTTACCGGAAGAAGGTCATTAATATACACAGTTCCTGTGCACAGTTTTTCTGATGATAGCACATTTCATCCTGCCTTCCAGTTTGCCCTGCTCAAACAGCTTCACCTTCTCGAATATACACTACCAATTCCTTAAACGCTGATCTGCAGGTAATTCTCCAGTGGGGCAAAGATAACTTAGTTTATTTCAATTCTTCAAACACCCAGTCCTGCCTTATATCTCGGGCGCCTCCGTAGCCAGGTGGGAAGGAGCAGCAGTGCGTAGCACACGCTTCTTGATTAGACCGGGGTTCGAGCCCGTCACCACCAAATACGGAGGATGCGGAAAGGTCAAGGGAATGACCACCGCATATCCCGGAGCAATATGGCCTTAGTTGCTAATGCTCCTAAAAACCAAATAACAAACAAACAAACAAACAAGCCTTATATCTCGCAAAAAAGGGTTCTAAAATAAGCATAGAAGCAGAAGCTCCTATGCTTATTTTCGATGACACTCTGATTTCCATGCAAGATCATATATCTCTATTGGGGATTACCCTGACTTCTAATCTCTCGTGGCACAAGCACATTACAAATACTACTTCCTCTGAATCTAAAAAACGTGTTTCTCTTTCTCTCTCGGCATTACTTTTCTTCCAGACAGATGTTCACTCTACAAATCACAAATCCGTCCTACCATGGAACATTGTTCTCACATCTGGGGTACTGTCCCCCAAACCTTTGACACCCTGTGGTGGAAAAGTGTCCTGGAGAGGTTCCGGGAGGCCAGTGTCTCAGCTCCTTTGTACTGGTTGGCTACAGATTATTTCAGCAACAGAAACCTTGTGGTCTCCTCGGGCACGAGACCGGTTACCGGCTGCCCTCAAGGATCCGTACTTGGTCCAATATGTTGGGCCGTGGCGCTTGACAGGTGGCTAGCTACTGATCATGGTGTCCGTAAGATTGCCTACGCAGATGACCTGGCCCTTTTGATGATGGGGAAACTCAAGGTTAGAGCTGGAGCAAAAATCAAATAATATCTTGATGACCTTAACTCATGGTGCAATGTGTACAAACTAGTTATTTCCATTCCCAAAACGAAACAGCTTCTTCTTAAGGGCAACTTAAATTTAAACAGCCTGCCTGTTGTTAAACTTAATAATCAAAGCATCAAACTAGAAAGAACACACAAATATCTTGGAATAATGTTCGATCATAAACTTTCATTCAACATGTAAAGTATATTTTGAAGAAGATTAAGAATTTAACACGGAAAATACTTAAAATTAGTAAAAACGTTTGGGGTATAAAATCAAGTACATTAAAGCTATACTATAAAAGTTTATTTTTGCCTATCATATGCAATGCGGCAGGTGCATGGGGCTTTAGGGTGGTAAATAGAGTTGTGAAAAAATATCTTATCCAATGTCAGCGTTTTTTCCTTCTTGCCACCTCCAGAGCGTGTAGAACTTTTTATACTGTTGCTCTGCAGGTTCTGAATGGCCGAATACCTATGTACTACGAAATAATATTGCAGTATCTATTATATCACCGAAGAAGGGATCCCCCAGCTAATATTGGTAACTATACATTGAACATGGATTTATCTGAAAAGGAGGATTTTGCTAGATTAAGATCTGAGTTTATGAGAAACTGGCAATTCGAATGGAATGCTGCTCTTCTGGGCAGGGTTACATATAGTTTTATTCCTAATGTCTTTGAATACACTAAGCAGTTAAAATGGTTTTGTCCCGGCTTAAATGTCACATTTATGATTACAGGTCATGGGAGTATAAACTCCCAATTAAATGCACTTGGATTGTCCGCATCGCCTCTCTGCCCTTGTGGAGCTGTTGAGATCGTCGATCATTTAATCCTAGAATGTAACCACTATTTAGATGTTAGAAATCAGCTACAGATTGTGACAAATGTATATAGTCCCGCTAATTTTCCACGATTGGGGAAACAAGAGAGAATTTTTTGTATTTCTCTGATTTTGCTGATAGTGTGTTTAGGAGACGAAAATGCATTGTAAATGTTAATCCTTAATGAGGTGTTACACCAAAGAGTTTATAAGGTTTTCTTGGCTCTGAGTTTCACTGAGTGTTTTATTGTAAGTTGTTTGTAAGAACTGTTGTTGAAAATTTAAATCTTGCGTTTATAAGAGCTTAATGGCTATGTCTTGCAGGAAAATAAGTCCTGTTAATGATATACATTATTATGTGTATCGAATTTTAATGACTATGTATAAGACCAAAAGGTATCGACTTTCAGGAAACTTCGTTATAGAAGATAGTGTCGGAAACACTAATGTTTTCTTGCTGTTGTCATTTATTGTAAATATTTTTCTTTTGAAGACTCTGTCTATAGGTAGGATGTAGACTTGTATATAATTTTATGCTTGTATATAATTTTCATTGATACTGCTTGGTTGCTAGCTTTGCAGCTTTATTCATATTTTTCTAAGTATGTTTAGATTAGAGTTTAAATGTAATAGGCATAGTTCACTATATCCTGCTTCTTTTCACTATTGTAAACTTTTCTCTTCTATTTCAGGGGATGTCTATTCTTCTTCCCCTTATCTTCTATCCAACTTTCCCTTCCTTTTCCTTCCAATTCCCATACTTCTCATTCTTATCTCCACTTCCTTTCCTTAAATATCTTGATGCTTCAGGCTTGCCTGATAGCCCCTGTAAGTGTCTCTGTTAATAAAGGTGGTGTAAGGTGTAAGGTGTATTTAGTGTCAGACGGCACCAGGGGTTCCCCCCATCTCCGCGTAGTTTTCATTGTGGGTGTACCAGTTCACTGGAAATGCCAGAGATTTAAAAGTGTATGGATATTGTATATGTGTAGTGCCGTGTACCGTTGTTCATCTGGTCGTTTAGCCGCTGGACCCCTGCTGAGGCCCAACGTTGCCCCACCTTAGCCCCGTGGAGGCAGACCAGGAACCCAGTAGACTTAAGTTACTCTGGCAGGTCCTGCCACCTAATTTCCTGAGATTTCAGTGGCTAGGACCTAAAAAAAAAAAAAATAAATAAATAAATAAAATAAAAAAAAAAAAAATAAAAAAAAAAAATAAAAAAAAAAAATAAATAAATAAATAAAATAAATAAATAAATAAAAAAAAAAATAAATAATAATAATAATAATAATAAAATCTCTGTTAATAAAGTTGTCCCTGGCGAGTCTCCTCGTGGTCAAGGTTAGGGGGCAGGGGCCAGGGACAGGGAACCAGGTGGCCCCTGCCCGCGAAGTCGCCAGGTGCCGGCACCCAACGTCCTTGACTTTTGCCTTTTCAGAAACCCTGGAGACCGCAATTAAAACAAACACACCTTGACCTAGACCGTGTCCCCAAAACCTCTGTTTTCTTGATTCCATTCAGAAGGGAGCAGTTAGGTCAATTAATGACTCATCTCGTAACACAGTCTCTCCACTCGCTGTCTCATAGACGTTCTGTTTCTGCTGTATTCCTATTCTATAGATACTCTTCTGAACTGGCTTCTATAATTTCCCTTTTTCTGTCAAAGCAGTCCGAACACGTGCCAGTCAGCCTTTGATCGACTATGGTGGCCCAGTGTTCTTCGGAGGCTTCGGCAATCAAATGTTTCCAACAACCTGTACAACAGCTTAAGGTCATACCTAACTGGTAGAAATGTCCAAGTTACCAACATATTCCAGACAGTGACTAGGTACATCGATCGAGGCTATCCGCAGGGCTCTGTGCTTGGCCCGTTCCTCTGGTCTATTGTCCTCGACAAGTTCCTGGGCATTGACCTGGTAGGAGTTGAGCCCTGGGCCTTTGCAGATGATCTTGTCCTTTTGGTATGTGATAATACCAGGGCGACCCTGGAGACAATGGCAAATGAAGCATTGGTGAAACTCCAGAACTGGGCAGCCCTGCACAACCTTACCATTTCAGGAGAGAAAACAAAATCCATACTCTTTAAAGGCAGGCTATAAACCACTTACAATAAAATTAAACTTTACATCCATACGACTGCACACAGAAGTCAAGCTCCTGGGTATCTTCTTAGGCTCGGGGCTTACCTTCCACCACCACCTAAAGTATCTAGCCAACAAAATTCAAAGGTACAGTGCTATGATAAGGGGGTCAGCACGGCAGACTGGGGGCTGAAACAAGGCTCTTACTCCCATATACCAAGCGGTATACGTGCCAATTGTGTGTTATGGTGTCTCCATCTGGTACCGAAAAGCCATCCTAGCAAGAAATAAACGTAAGCTGGATTCAATCCAGAGGTTCATGCTCCTTTCAATTTGCAGGGCGTGCCGCACCGTCAGCACCTCTGCTCTGCAGGTATTAACTGGATGCTGGCCACTATACTTAGAAGTGATTAAAAGAGGGCTTTTTATCATTTAAGGAAAGGAGTTCCAACCCAACTGTTTAATTTTCAACTCGACACCATAAACGGCACCGGGCAGGAAAGACAACGGATAACCCAACATCTACAAGAGATATGGCAACGTGCCTGGGGCACCACAACAGAAGGGGTATCACATCTATAAGTTCAACTCACCCAGAACCTCCACCCTGGTTTTCGCCTGGCCTCCATGTGACCTTTATCATCACCGGACATGGATCCTTCCAACAAAAACTGGCTGCCATGGGAATCGAGAATGTTCCACGTTGCCACTGCAGCGAAGAGGAGTCCTGGGGCACCTCATGTATGAGTGCCCCAGCTACAACAACATTAGGCTTAAATTCCTCACCACAATACAGAGAAACCCTCGCAATCAAGAATTCACTCTGCTGCTCGAGGAAGATACCTATAAGGCAATAACCACCTACGCGTAGGGAACATTTGCACTTAGGCGAGCTAAGATTGCAGAACTCAGAGCCCAAGAACTAAACCGGACCAGCGTGGGATAACTCTCCATTCCCCCAGAACAACACAGACATGACCATGCTAACCCGAATAGGAAAGGATTTATTGCAGGCACCATCCAAGTTGCGGGATGCTGGCACTCCTCGGAGTGCGGGATTTAAAAGTCATTGCAAACCCGAAATGGGTAGGATATATACTGCTGGCACCGATCTAGGTGCGGGATCTACAAGTGCTATGCCATTGGCAATTACACAGGGGCGCCTGTCGCCTGTGACTTTTAAACCCACAGCCTTTCCTATATTTCGCCTAAACTAGGGTGGATTTATTCTCCCCTGTCAACCCACCCAAATTCATTCCCCCTTCAATCCTCTCTTCTTCTATGCCCTCTCTTCTAGCTCTATCTCTCTCTCTCTCTCTCTCTCTCTCTCTTTTTTTTTAAATCTATTACTTTATTTTTTTAAATTTTTTTATTTATTTTATTATTATTTATTTATTTATTATTATTTTTTTTTTTTACTTGGTCTCCGTTAGGAAGCTCAGGCAACCCTGGCAGAGGCCAGCCAGAGTATAATGGGCAGCCTAGCTCACCTCCCTGTGGTGGTGGCGGGCAACGTGGGGTTCCCTTAGGGGCCAATCAGCCAGAGACAGAACAACAGAACATAACAGAACTCTGTCACAAACCAGACACTACACTTTTCTGGCTTTTACAGAGATTCTGCAATTTTCACAAAGTACCATGGCGCAAATGTGGGAACCCACCGGTGGCGCCTTCCACAAAACACTATGCTCAACTTCAAACTCACAGAACCAACTTTTCTTCTTCCTCATTTATTCATGCAACTTCCGTTTTCTGGAATAACCTACCTCCATATATATTTCCTGAAAATTACAATCTACAGAAATTCAAGTCTAATGTTAACAAATATCTTCGTTCATCTTCTAACCCTCCAACCCATGCACGGTACTTTAAGTACTATTGGTTGTAATACCTCTCATGTTTGGGGGTTTCGTAGAAAACAACTTCGTTGTCAACTGTATTCGCTACTACGTTCCTCCAGCATAATTCGAAATTATTGAATAGCGACCATTATGAAAGGAATGACAACAGAGCTTGTCTGTTTTGTGATAATAAACTCAAAAACAAGGAACAATGATGAACTGCCAGGACACTTACTATTTAAATCACCTCTCATAATCTGCCTTATACATAGCATCACAAGTACGCTAGGTATTCAGAATTAATATTTAATCATCGAGGTGGCAATTTTGTCTTTTAAAAACTATATTGGTAGTTTTTAAACAATTAGAAGCAATTTTTAATTTATTCGAATAATTCTGCTCATTTAAGTTTGTCGGTCATTTTTTGAATTTTCACTGAGTAAACTAAGGTCACGAGTGTCAGTATATGTTCGGCAAATTGCGTTTATTCTGCAGTCCTTTTGCTATTTTCCTGGGATGAAAACCACATGTTTTGGTGAGCGAAAAAGTAATACAGTCCTCTCCCGAAACCGAATAACTCGGCAACAGTGTGAACGAAAGCTAATGCAAAGTTCATCTCGTCGAAACGGATATAAGAAGTTATTTTAGCATTTCAAGAAATTATGGAAACCATAATTTCTTTAAACTGAATTTTTCGGGTACTTCTTCCAGTAAAATTACAAAAAGTCACAATTAGACAAGATATAATAAAGATTTTTCCTTGCGGTGAGAATACTACAGGATTCCTCAGTATGGCATTTCTTTAATGCATTTATTTATATTTTTATAACAATTTCATTCTCACAATCATTGGATCTTTGTTCACTAATGATATTAAGATTTTTAAATAATCGGAGTACAGCCCATCAGTCTTTCAGGTATCCTTCAAAAAGCCTTATAGTTTAATGGGCAACCGGCTTAAAGCTAACTAATTAAATGTCATATAATGTTCTTTACAAAATTTCAGATCCATCGATCAATGCCATTGCATCCTCAACCAAAAGCCAGATATGATAAAAGATCTCTATGTCATATTGTTGCATCACTGTATTCCTGAGAGTGTTGTAGTAATGTGCAACGAGCATCGGATACTACTGGATGATGGAACAGTCAAGCTGAATACTACAGCGTTATCAATACCATATCCGATCAATGCGATATCTAATCCCAGTTATTCTACAGCCTTCCACAGCCAACCGATGTCAGAAATCCTTCTACTCAAGACCTTTCTATAGTGATACAGAAAGATTCAACCTACTCAATCTCTAATCCAGAAAACAAGGGAAGCGAAGATATCAAAGATATCCCGATTAACTGAAGCTGTTTAGTAGCGTGGCTAGATAAGCTGAATGCAAAAAAAAAAAAAAAAAAAAAACAACTTATTCTCCTCCCCAGCACCTACGAATACACAAGTTACATAAGGGCACACGAGGTTCTTTGGGTCCGGGTCTACGGCATGTAATCAATAACACCC